>NC_135174.1:20188877-20788877 GCF_041146795.1 Maylandia zebra | reverse complement strand
GCTGGGTTTGAATTTAACAGGGGGACAAGGTTGCTACACTTTGTGTTACATGCCAGTCCTGTTTTTGTGTCCAGGTTTCACTTTCAGCTTAAAATTAGGTTGGAAAACATTAAATGGGGTGACTAAAAAGTCACTCATATCATTGTAGACGTACACAGAAGTTAAGCTGAGTTGCAGTTCCTGCTACCTGGCCCACCCAGGCTGATGGTTCACTGGATAGATGTTTTAAGTTATAGCAGCGGTCCCCAACCCCCGGGCCTCGGGTCCGGGAGTCGTTTGGTACCGGGCCGCGAGAGTTGAGGCTCAGGGGTGAAATGTATGGTTTTCAGAGTTTTTATCGGTTTTCAGCGTTATTTTGTTATCGTTTTTATCGTTTACTCGGTTTTCCTGGGTCTTTTCACGTCTATTATGAATAAATCTTCTTTTTTTCGGTACCGGTACTAGTTTTATTTTGTTGTATTTATCCGCGACACCTTAAAGGCCAGTCCGTGAAAATATTGTCGGGCCTAAAATATTGTCCGTGGCGCAAAAAAGGTTGGGGATCGCTGAGTTATAGCAACTCCCTGCAATTGCTATACATCTGCATGCCACTTTCCAACCCAGCCCTACCTCATGATCATCATCTACTAAGAGTTCACATCCACTAGCTCGCTGGGGCCTTTCTGCATTGACTTGTCACATTCTCCTTGTGTTTGGATAGGTTTTCTCTGGATTCTCTGACTTCCCACAGTCCAAAGATGTGTATGTTAGATTAACTAGTGATTCTAAATTGACTGTAACTCTGAGCATGAAAGGTTGTCCCTGTGTCTGAGTTAGCTAACACCCTACTGGGGTACACCCTAACAAGTTGTCCAGGGTGTACCCTGCCTCTTGCCCTATGACCTCTGGGATAGGCTCCAGGCCAACCTTGACACTAAATTGGTTAGTAGAAGTGAATGGATGGATGCTTCAGTTTTTAGTATCCCAGCATTGAAGATGCTGGTTCACTGTCACTCACCCTTAAGGATACTTGAGCAGTTCTTCTCTCTTACCCTGATAACTGAAAAATGTCTCTTGTAAAACAGGTATTTTTTCTGATAATATCACCGACCACTTTCTTGTAACTTTCGATCTGTGTTGTTACAATGTTGCCAAAGGAACACTTTCAGATGTCACAAGTTATCTATAGAGTCCAGTGTTATCGTAACCTTTACAGGATTATGGTCTGGAGCTAGAAAATTATTGGCAGCTATGTGAGCAAAGGGCTGGTATGTTCTTACTTAGTCTTGGTAGTGCTTCGGCTCTCTTTCAGCTGCCTCAGGAGCACTCCCTGGGCTTGCCACCCTTAACGAAGCCCCTAGTCCACGCAGAATACACTACCCCTTCACACAGACGCTGGAAAGAGTGAACGACTGCCACTTTAACCCAGAGATTCTATTCTGAGGGAGCTCTGCCATAAAAATAACACAAAGCACCTTGCACATGATGAAATATCTCTGCAATGTTAAGTCTCTAGTTTTTAATTTGTCAGTAAATGTGTAGTCAAGTCATTATCTCAAAATCTTCTCCTTCCATCCTTCCTTCCTCCCTTACTTCCTGTTCTTTTTGTTAAACACGTGTTAAAATGTCCTGCGCTCATACAATATATAAAAGATGCATTTCCTAGCACCTACTCACTAAACCCAAACAGCAGGATAGCTGTTTTGCAGCATTGCAACTGAAACCTATTTGAAAATAAACCTCAGAGTTTTTCCAAACAGCTGCCATTATTCATGAATGTCAGCTAAGGGGTGTATTTCATATGTCACTGTCAAAGAGATTATATTATGTTACAACCTCTGGCTGGTGTCGGTAACGTGTTTTTAATGTACCAAACAGTGCATCAATAAAATAAATATTGCATGCTTTTCGCCTTGAAGGATGCGGTGTATATTCTAACCTATGCTCCAGGAAGTGTCGTGTGTCAACCATGAGAGAATTATGTCTTAGAGGAGAAGCGCTCTCCTCCTTAATGTTCATGCATTACATTTTGGAATACTCAGTAGACGGGAATCTTGCTGGGAGCTGGAGTTTGGGCTTTGGCTCACTCTCATGTAGGTCACACCTTATTATGGCAAATTTAAAAGTTCTTGCCACGACTCTGTTTAGAAAATGAGAAGGAGGTCCCCTGTGTGCATGTGTGTCACGGATTTAAACGGTACCATTTCACCTCCTTTCTGGAGTGTCTTGTTTGATCTAAATGAGAATTCGGGGGAAAGTGGAGCAGCTTGTGAAGGAGCAGTGAGAAATCGAGACTGACGTTGCCACCTCATAGCCCTGAAATTGTGTGGAGTAGTTGTGCCAGTGTCTTTGTTTGGAGATTAATGTTGCGTCAGTCACATTCTTTGTATGAGGGACACTAGCCAAACTGCATGGTGAAATCTAGCTACATCAAAAACACCCATTTTGATGCAGAGGAAAATAGGAGAGCAGCATTTGGAGGGAATCATAAATTTATCTGACATGCATGGGCTCCCGCTGTTATGAGGTATTGATATTCTGCCAGTCAAAGCTTGCCATTTGTGGCATCATCAACCTCTGTCTTTTAACTTTGTGTGCATGTGTCTTTGTATGTAGGTGGAACATTGCAGGGTTTTGTTATGCGTAGTTGTACACACAGAGTACTGAATTAGAAGGCCCCTCTTTCCATTTTTTTCCTCCCCTTTTCTGCAGGCTTTGCTCAGGGGCATGACACATTTCTGAGGGGCTTTGGATCCACTGGCCTGATAATTCCTTCAATTATTAAATGGTTGGCTGGCAGATGAAGTGAGGCCATGAATAAAGCAAATCTGCGGGCATACAAACTCTGACAATACAAACACTGTACGGCAATCATTTCCTCTGCTCGTCCTTGAAGATACACTACAGTATCCTGAGTCTGTAATTATAGAGATTTTCCTGGGCATTGCTTTGAGTCTCACCACCTGTAATGGCAACAAAGTCAGTAGAGGGTCAGAATCATACACTGAATCCCAGCCAAACTCCTGCAGGAGCGATCTGCTTGTCGGGTCAGCTCTGAGGGCTTTGTCTCTCTCTTTCCGCACTGGTGTTTGTAAAATCAGAAAAGGGTTTTATCGGTGCACGCTCATTGTGAGTCAGAGCATCGAACATGCATCAGATTGTAGCTCTTTTCTTGTCAAGAGGTATGATGCCTGTGATAGAGCTGTGGCGCATAATAAAAAGCTGATCTTCTCCGACACACTATCCTAACTTAGATCAGTCAAGTGTAGGACAAAAGCAAAAGAAGGGCTGCTGTGCTCCGCCCTAATGAAGTTGTAGGTCTTGTTCCTTGCTGCGCTCTGTTGGAGAAACAAAGCTAATCATAGTGAGAGCAGCCCCAGACTGCTACAACAGAGGGACCAGGTGCTTGTTCTTTTTCCCCCCCTTCTTCTTGCTTTTCTTTTTTTTTTTCTCTCAGAGCACCTGCCTTTAACCATCTGCACCTGCTGTCTGTAATAAGACGACGGTGCAGCACTCACAGCACTCCCTGGATGTTCGACAGATACCACAGTTCACTGCGATGATGCCTCAAAGACATACAGAGCACACGTATCTCTTATCTCCTCCTGGGTCTCCGTAAATAAATAAAAAATGGGGGGAGCTGACCTTTTTGTTGCTCCGACAGGAAACCGAACTTGTCATAGCAGAAGCAGAGATTTGGCTTTTTACAAGCAAAAAAGGTTAAAACACCACAGCTTCAGATTGGTGCCACATATAGGAAGCACTGGCCCCTTTTTCTTCTTTTTTTTGCTCCTGCAGTGCCTCATTGTTGCTTGATTTTAATCTCCTCAGCAACAGACTCCTGGTGGATTTGGTTCACAGGGAGGTCAAGGACGAGCCAAACACTCCACCCTCTTCTTCCAGCAAAGCTTGGGAGGAAGAAGATAGACCTCAAAAACTCAGTACTTAATAAACACACCTTCCCCACAGATGAGAAGGTCAATTCTGCTTTTCTTCAGTGTAGACTTTTACCAGGAAAAAGTTCTCTGCCTTCAATCATTAATGATATAAAAAAAATTAATTAATAAATCTTGCTGCGGATGAAATTTTGGACAAAAACCAATATTTTTAATCTATCAAGAAAAATCCAAATTTAGAAATGAATAACGAAAACGGGATGCAACAGAAGATGAACTGTGTGCCACGCTGCGCCTTAGCCTTTCACTCTGTAGCCTTCTCTTTGATGTGCGAGGTGGAGAAAGCATTGCACCTGAGGGAAGTGTGAGAGGGCGATATGGTAGAGAGAAGGGGAAGGGGAGGCTGCAGCACTGTGAGCCACTGCCAACTTACTTGAGTGTCTATCCACCTTAGCCTGGTATAACCATTGCCAGCATTATTGTGCCAGACTCTGCTCTTCCAGATAAATAAATGCTAGACAAATTTCTCTTTGTTAAACCTGTGTCAACTGCTGCATCATAATGAAGGCTGTTGCTGCCAGAGCATGTGTCCAGCCAGTAATGATCCTCCTGTCTGAGAGGACAATGAGGAAAGAATGTATTCATGCAAACGGATCCCTCTGCTGCTCTGTAGACTCTTTCTTCCCGGACTGTCCTGTCTCTGGCGTCATTGTGCATTTGTAAACACAGTAGTCCAGTTACTGTGCGCAATTATCCTTAAACGTATTCATAGGAGATCTGGACTGTAGTCATTCTAATCATTATTCTTATTATACCAACGACTTATCATTCAGCTGACTCCAGTATAACCCCCAGTTAGCATTTGCTTGCACTCAAGAAGAGATTGTTAAATTTAAATTGCAGCATGGTAGGAATACATCGCATCAGTGCTTGACAAAATGCCAAATCTGGGTGATTTTATGTCAGGGATCTGTCAGGGCTGTCTTAGTATCTGGCTCCAACAGGGACCACTGCTTGTTGAAACAATAATACATTACACTGTGCTTCTTTAAAATCCTCCTCTTGGTTAAAAAAAAAAAATGTTCGCTATTCTCACAGGACTCTACCTAATTATGCATGGAAGATGTCTGAGGGCTGTGGGGGGAGGAGGTGAGAAAGGATGGCTACTGGTGGACTTCGCATGGCTCGAGTGCATTGCTGAAGGCAGCCAAAGACTTTGATACCTGGCAGCTGGATCTCCCCGGTCCCGATTAAAATTACTTTCAGAATATCATGCATCATTACGACTGAAAAATTGGCCAGATCACAAGGTTACTGTGATAATGAGGAGAGGACGACAAGGTAAACTGCTGCAGTGAGACACGGTTTCAAATGTGACGCATATTTACCTCACAGGGTTTTCAAAAGGGGACCACATCTCATTTTCTGGAGGGCGACCCCTTTCCAGAGGTCATATCCAATTAAACAAACAAAACGAATGCAGAGCTTTTCGGTAAAATGCAAAGAGGCGATCCCCAGACTGGTGTAAAAATGCAAAGACTGTCCAAGAGGATTTGATCCACCCCCGACTCCACGCCTCCACTCACTCGTGTGTAATATCCTTTCTGTCAAATATGTATGTAATGAGAGTGTAAGGAGTACTAAAACACATTGCCCTCATAAAATGCATTTTTTACACTGCTTCATATGCAGCCATGCATTTGATGAACATTTAGCAATGTATGAAAGAGAAATGTGATCTGAAATATAAAAAAGGGTTTTTTTTATTTCATATATACGTTGATTTTTATGTTTTTACCTTCTAAGTTTAATCGTTCTTACAGTTTATACAGTGGCATGAGATTTGTTTTTTATTTAAAAGTACACTCATGTGTTTCTTCACATTAGCTATGTGAAATGAGAGGTTTTGTTCACCAGCCTGTGAATTCTCCTCAGTTTTTTAAGTCTAATTTAAGCCCACAAATATATTGTTTGGGTTGCTTTATTTTTTTAAGCAACAGCAGATGTAAAAAAAAAAAAATTTAAAAATTAAATAAATCCACTGTTTAACCCAGAATATACAAATAAGCTCAGCCCACATTCCCAGTGCATCAGCTGATCTCAATTCCAGCCCACAACAACTGATGGCTCAGCTAAATTCTGCTCATCCTGTTAAAATCTCATATAGGAGGCATCTGCCTACAATGTTGCTCCCTCTGCAAGCCGCTTAACAACCCATCTAGGTGGGCTGGAGGTGTGTGATTGCTTTGTTACCTACAGAGAAACAGGAACTCAGGCTGGAGTTATACCGTTAAGGCTAGGGGGATGGGGACTAGATGATGTTATTGACACGTGAGTCCACTCAGGAACTCAGGAAAAACATAAGGCAAAAGGGCATTGTTTGCTCTCAGTTCTGGCATCTAATCATCAATACAATTACCTTAAACGTAAAAAAAAAAAAAATGTAACTATCTTGTTCCGTCCATGATCATTTCCTGTTGAACTTGTGACATTTTCAGCACAATGGGACAACAGGAAGTGAACAGGCTCTGACTAAAACTGGTATTCAGATATAATTCTTATTGAAATTGAATCTGCTTTAATATAAACATATTTTGTACAAGAAAATGACATTTTTAATGTCACTTTGTTCGGGGGAGTGTTTTGTTTCTTTTTGCACAATTTATGGCAACTTATGTGTGACCATAAAGCCAAAGGCAGACTCTACACATTTTGAAAAGTTAAATTCATTTTAATGTAACGCAGGTAAATAAGACGTGATGACTCTGAAATGAGACCCCCGTCTCCTTATCAGCAGCTGACCAGAACAGGCATGTGTCTCCTCGTTCTCGATGACCAAAGTGTGTTTTGGTAGCTGCCTGCTGCTCCTGCTGCTGTTGTTGCTCCTTCAAATGACAGACGCTCTGATTCAGTTTTTATTACTGAATCTTACTCCGGTAATGAAGTTGGGACTGTTATGTTTCTCTCATTACCTTTTCATTAAAGATATGACTAGAAAATGGGGTTGCCATGGAGATGGCTCCATAAAGTCTCCAAGCTGTATGCAGGGCTGCATTGTTTACTCTTTTGCCAAGACTGCTGTCTTCAATAGGGAACGAAGACTTTTTTTTTAAACACCCCTCCACCCCCCACGCACGCACGCATACACACACACCCACCCTTACCGCTCCTTCATCATTTTTCCTTTCTTTTATGGATCAAACAATGACCTGATACAAATAGCGCATTCTTCAGTGGTCCTATTTGTTAATGCTGAGAGGTTCCATTAGCTTGCTCATTGCTCCCAAAATGATAGATGATGCCACTCGGTGAAATGAGTGAAAGGAAAAAAAAAGTGATTCACAGGCTGTAAGCAGTAATTTACACAGAAGACATTCAAGAAAATGGTATTGAGACATTTTGTCTAAATGACGGTTGGACTTAATGTCTACAAAAGCAGCTGCCAGCCTCCTTGAGCACTACCTGCAAGGCAAGTAGTGTCACTGGTTCATATAAGTAAAAAGTAGCTGACATTCAAAAGTGCATGTTAACCCATCTATCCAGGCATCTAACCATCCTTCACGCCGTGTCATCCAAAAACGCTTTGGTATCATATTCAAGATGTAATGGCGCCCAGAAGCAAGGTAAATAAACGAGGGTAAATACAGAGTCACAACCTTTTCTCCTCATTCATCAGCAGCATTTTCCAAACCATTAGCCCTGTCATTGCTTCCTGTACTTTTCGTGTCTGCTGGCTGGCTTCACCTCAGTACTGTGATTAGTTCAAGCAGGATGCCCGCTCATCGATTTTGCTCCACTGGGTGTTAGTTAACCCTCTGCCAGCTTTTAATTGCTTCTCTTGCCTGTTAAAGCACTACACATCTTCTGCAGAAAAAAAGAGCTTAAGATTGATTTGTTGTTTTTTTTTTAATTTGCATGCAGAATTGTGCCTTTCGGAATATCTAGATGTATCGAATTGTATCTACGCTATCAAGGAATACATGTTTTACTTGTATCTAAGAATAAGGTGATTAATTGAATGTGTTACCTGCTGGCAGCAATTTCTTTCATGCCGAGAGGTGGAGATAAAGACGGAGAACAGATGAAAGAAGAGAAACGCTTTGTCTTTCTCATGCGACTCTACCTCTGCCTTTCGAGCTTATTGTGTTTGCCGAAAATAACATAAATCTAGCGTGATTGACAGAGAGATGATAGTTGCAGTAAACAAAAGGTGCTGCACATACACGGAGAGACGAGGAGAGCGTGGAATGGGTTTTTGAAAACAATAAATCACAACTTGCACAAAATTCATGCTGCAACAAATCTCATTTGAGTTTCATTACTACCCCTGGATCCTTCATTACGCAATATGTATCTGTTTATATCATGAAAAAGACATTTAGACATAAATTATAAAGTTACTAGAGGACTCTTTTCCTTCATTAACTCAAGCTGTTCACTGACAGTAAAACATTGTTTGCAATGGATTTATATTTGTGAACAGAATTTTTCATTTTACACAATCAGCCCTCTAATCACACCTGCGCAAAGCTAATCTGTAGATCTAACCATTTTAATATCGGAGCTCTACTTTCTGATCTATGAAAACTTCTTTTGAGGACCCCATAAGCAATCGGTTGCACGTGCCCCTGGCTTCTTGGAAACCAACTGAGAACTGCTGCAATAAATGATCCCAGACCTGCTAACAACCCCGAAAATGTATATATGTTTGTCATGGTTTGATATTAATCCACCCATAAGGAACAGTTTGTTAAAGCTAGACAGGAAAAGTCGGCAGATGCTCTGTCATTAAGACACGAGAAACGTCATTCACAACGAAGGATGATATATATGTTTTTATATTGTATCTGAGATGAACACTGTATGAAATTCTAGCAGTGAAAATGTCATCTTGTGAACAAATGGCAGAAAATCATCTGCAGCAGGAGGAGCCGATGTGTGCTGATGGATTAAATTTAGCAATTTGTGGAACAAACAATTATTTTAAATGACTCAATATTTGGTTGGAAGCAGCACCTTCTCTATGAAAACAACATTTGTAAATGAGACTAATACATTTTATCAACATGTTGACAGAAGTCCTAGAATATGGTTATGAGGGCCTCATAAAGGCAGCCAAGCAAAACTTCAATACTTTGCTAAATGCCCCCTTGGTTTTCTACTCCCTATCATTATTTGAATGCTTTTTGAAGGTCTTTAATTTGCATCCTAATGCTGTGCCCTTGTTCAATTTAATTTACAATGCAGATACAGAAGCGATAAGTGTGATGGAGGTTCATCCCCCAAGAAAAGGAAGAGAGAGAGAGAGAAAAAATAACAATAAGGGGAAAAAAATAATCATTTTACTTTTATATGTCTCTCATATGAATTGAGCTGATAAAACATTCATATTAAGCGAAAAACCATTCACATCAGCAAGTGCATTATTAAAGAATACATGTGGAGACATAAAATAATCATTTCTGAAGCTGCTCAGAGGAAATTTCATATACATCTACCGTATGACTAAGCTGCCCCTTGTTTCACAATTTGTTTATCTGCTTTTTTGCTTCATGTCTACATGTTTGCTTAGCAGTAATTTATGTACTCACAGTCAACATTAGTACATGCAAACAAACAAGACAGAGGCGCACATTTAGGGAAGTGGCAGAGCTGGCGCAGAGTGAAAATGACAATGGTGTCACAAGAAACAGATTGGATTTGGGCATTTTGGGCCTTTTTTTCCCAAGGAAAGGGTGTAAAAAGTAGGTTGCAATGCTGGGGGTGTATGTGCCCAGCCCCCAGGGCTGTTACAAAAAATATGGGGCACTCTCACTCTTTCTTTCTCCTACACACACACACACTCACACACACACACACTTCCTTTCTCTCTCTTCACCTCCCTGTTTTTTCTCCCTTCCTCATTATATCTTCAATTATCAAGTCAGGAGAGAAACTCATTATTTTTGGAAGTCAATGCCCATACCGGTGTTCTTTTTGACACAACACAAGAGGGGTGCAGACAAAGTCCATTTGTCGAGATTCCAATCTCTTAATACCATTAGCTAATTGTGAGAATAATCATTTTAAAATTACACCGAGGAAAATATGATTTTATATTTTCACTTTTAAGCTCCTAGAATTAACTACGCAAAATGATCCTTTTATGATCCTGTGCAGCTGTATCATTAAAGAGCAGGGAGTAATTACTGTTGGCTGATTTCACTATTTGATGCAGCATTTTAATTGTCTTACGGGACACTTTTCGCAAGCCGTGACCAAGCTTGGCGGCACGTGACCCGACTCCGGGACTGTATCTGATTTCATTATTAGCCCCAGTTTGGCTGGCTTAGCCCTCATATGTACCATGAACACCTTTACCCTTGGGTGGCTCGAGTTAATTACTTCAGCCAATAATGCCTGAGATACCACCTAATAAGCATGGAGAGTTACAAATTATGATGCTCAGTTGACGTGTTGCTTGTATCACATCAGTATTTGGGGGTGCTTTAAAAAAAAGATGTTGAACTTTTGGCATAGTCTTTGTTTCTGTGTTAGCTTTGTGTTCTGAATTGATTAGCCAGTCGAACTTACCAAAGTCATTAATTAAATTTGCTCCTAGTCTACCTAGATATAGATTCTCCCTCCATAACAGAACAATAGAAGTGAAATGTACTGTGTGTGTGTCTATGCATGTGTTTTTACAGAACTGCCTCCTAATGAAAGATGTGCTGTTGATTTTTGGGAGATTAGTAGACCACACCGTTAGCAGTTTCCACTGAAACTGCTGTGAACAGTGAAAGCTGCTGATTAATTAAATTACCTGTGAAACTATTAACTTTAGTCACGAGCGCCAAATGGCAGGCTCTAAAGATCTTACACTTTCCTAAATATACATTTTTGTTTGTTACACTGGCTTTCCATAAAAATGTGTCTATAAAGTCCAAGCAAAGATGACACAGACGAAAAAGAAAAAAAAAAGCTGTGCCCACAGGCTGAGTAGTACTATTTCTCAGGAAAATTAAGTTCCCGTTTAACATCAGCCAACAAACACTGGAAAATACCACCATTTTCCAAATGATGCTGCCAAACCCTCCATTATTCAGACAGCACACAGGCATAGTGATCTAGAATAATGCCTTGTGCTCTCAAAGTGTCTTTTTAAGAGCTTTAGTATGAGCCCTCTTGCACTTAGCGAGGTTAAGTTCAAACTGTCTAACAGTTAGCATGTGCAAATGGGCACAGTTCACCGATGTGCAGAGGACGCAGGCTGTTTCATGGCGATTAGGTGTATCTAGGGTGGTAGGTTTGTGACTACACGTGTGGGTTGGCAGTTGGGGGAAAACTTGAGACAATGGTCCACTTCATGAGCGTACACTGTAGAGAAGCCCTCCCACACAGCCTTTGTTAAGCGTTCTCTCTTGAGCTGGCACTCCAGCCTCCCTGAGCCCATTGACTCCCCCTGGATGCTCTCCACAGTGTTTCCTGGGTGAAATATAAGGGGGCCTCTTTAATACTGTAACATCCGTATCCATTCCTTTCACACATGCCCCCCTCTCAGTAAACTACAGCCAATACAATTTAATCCCATTTTGTAGGCAACTTAAATTCATCCAATTTCACAGATTAGGAGTTGTGGTCTCTCTGCAAAATTTTGCTTGGTTGCATTCTTGATGTTTCTTTAGCTTTCATTTTTGACACACTAACACACAAGACACACAACTAGGGCAAATTTTATATAAATATATATATATATATATATACATGTTCATATTATCTAACCTTTCCACTCTTTAATCTGTGCACTAATTCTTATGAAGGCCATATAAACCGCTTGCATATTAGTGTATTTTCCATAAGCCTGCTTTATTTAATTTCAAAGACCTTGTTGGAACAAGTGTTGTTTCTATAACAACCATAAATCACAATGTAGCTATAGGGTCCACATAATTAAACTGAACATATGAACATATAGCGCGAATGGGATGCAAGTCTTATGTAGCATTTTTATTTAATTACAAAGTCTTAATTATAAAATTGAAAAAACAGAAAAAAGATGAATTGTTCTTGAGCGTATTGTGCTCGTCGTCGCAGCCCCTGACAGAAATGGGTACAGTGTCATTTGTTAAAGGCTTTCTTGTGTTTCTGTGAGACAAGCCTCTTTCCCACGTTATAATTTCACCTTCTCTGATGAAAACTTTTCATTCCTCCTGCCAACTTAAAGCCTGCGTAGGGGTCATAAAGTAGCTTGATGTGTAGTGCACTTCTAAGGGTTTGTTTGCTCAGTGGGAAATGAGAAATGCAGTAATTCTTTCAAAAACTATACAGCGCAAATAGATGTATTGCACAGAAGGATGATGGAAGAGGTGAGGGGGAAGGAGGGGGGGGGCGCAACCTCTGACAACAGAGACTGGTCTGTTTTATGAAAACGAACACCGATGGTTTTAATTTACTGACTGCATTAGTCGGCTCCTCTCTAACCAAGCTTGGTGTTGTCTGTTTGGCAGCAGCAAAAGTTATTAATGGTGCAATAACAGGAGGCAAGCCTGGGCACAGAATATTCTATTCTTTCTTAGATTGTGTAATGATTTTCCACAAGCGAGAGTGCTGCCTGCTATTCCTCTTTGCAGCTTTCTTTTTAATGGAGTGATGAGGGGAGGAGGTAGCAAGAATGCGGTCCTTTGGGTTAATTGACTTATATCCTTCACACTGACATGCCTTGTAAGCATGAAAAAAATGTTTGACTACCAGAGAAGATATGAACCGACATTCACCTACTTCAGTGTATATGTATTATATGTCCTTTCCTTTAACACGAACTGTAGCTAAAATAAAATAAAAATTGAAAATGTTGTGTTTCCGGGGGGTGGTGGGTGGGGATACACAAGAGGCCTCTTTGTGCATATGTTACATGAAGCATAAAAGCATAATAAATACAGACAGGCCTAACGCGCTCTGTTACATATTCATTTTCTAATCTGGGAGCATATTTGTGACCTTGCATGTTAGCAGATGGATTCAAGAAGTCAAGCGGTCATTAGAAATTCAAACCAGACAAAGGAAGTGAGTTCAGTAGGAGATTTAGATGATGACCTCCTGCCTGGAGACTTGTTTTCGGTAGCTCGTTCAGGTTTTATAATGCCAGCTCTGCAGGTTATGTTTTTAACCACAATTACTGGCCAATTGTCCAAGTCTGTTCTGTGATTTATGGGTTTTAAAAAACAGCGTACGAGAAGGTCAAGTCGCAGGGCAAAAGTGGTTGGCATTACTGACATGTCCTCTCTTTTTTATCCTCTCAGGGAAACTAAATTTGCCTACACTTCAGTGAAAGATAAACTTTACATTGATCTAAATGTGCGTACAACCCAAGGTTAACACTTCCTCTACTCTGTACTTTTAATGCTACTGAGTATGAATCAATACACGCTCAGCCCCCTCTCCTCTCCATTTTTTTTCCACTAGTCCTCATATTGATTCCATGCATGAGCCTGCAGAGTTATCACAAAACAAATTGCACAGACTTGAATTTGACAATCCCTTTATGAGGAGCGCTTCATTGATTTCTGGATGGTGGCTCTGCTTGGCTCCTTTACAGAGGCGGGAGGGAGGGGGGGTGCTCATTGGAAAGACACACAGCACGGCTTATTCTAATTGCCTTATTGCCTATTGTATTCTGGTGGAAGCTTATGCAGCACAGCGTCACAGGGAAGAAAGTTAGTGACTATTGCTCACATGTACAGTAAAATATACAGTGTGTTCTCCACCTTTTTCCATGGGCATATTTCAGCCCTGCTGGGAATAGCTCTGAGTTGCCACTTTTTCAGGATGCGTCGTGTCAGCGAAATCAGTCCTGCAGTGAGAGGCTTGACACTGCAGTGACAGCGCAGCAATATTTCTCCTCTTGTTTCAGGACATATTACCAGCAGCATGACATCAGAGGACTCACTGTGCACCTAGACCCCCTTCTTACATGCACCACTGCCCCTACAGTCCTCTGGGTAAAAGGTGCTGCATGCTATGTGATTCTAATCATCTTTTTTTTGTTTTTGTTAAGTTAAAAAACAAAAAATCTGACTGGGGTTTCTGTGTGGAGTTTGCACGTTCTCCCCGTGTCAGGGTTCTCTCCAGGTTCTCCAGCTTTATCCCACAATTCAAAGACATGCAGTTAATTTGGGTTAGGTTAACCGATGATTAGAAATGGTCCATAGGTGTGAATGTGAGTTGGTTGTCTGTCTCAGCCCTGTAACAGACTAGCAGCCTGTCCTGGGCACGCCCCACCTCTCACCCTGTGGCAGCTGGGATGGACCCGGTGACCCTGAATTGGATCAACAGAAGAAAATGCATGGATAATTTGGGGAGTTTGTTTTTTTTATTTATGAGTAATTATCTTTCTCAAAATACCTTATAGCTGTGTTCTTTCATTGATTTATTCATTTGTATCTTACATTTGAAGTACGTGTGAGTCTAAAGCCATTGAAATGGGCCGCCATTAGTTTTTTTTCCTCATATAAAGAAATTATTCACCTAAGGCACTTTCCATTTTTGTATTGATAGGCAGGTAAAAGGCATATATAAATGGCTCACAGTATACAGAATGAAGAGTATAATATTATGAGACATTGTGTGTCTGTGAGCCACCTGATGCAATCCACCTCCAGGGTTAAGAGTTTATCCAGACCTCCAAGGTACCATATATATTTCTTGTTTACTTCTCTACATACAGTAGATCACTTTGATACAGAAATGGCCACTAAAAGCCACTCTTCTGCCTCTGCAGAAAGTGGTATTCATCTCTGCGATGTCCTTTCTTTTTCACAAGGTTTTTAGGTCTTCGGTGTAAAGAAAAAGGGGAGGGGGGGGGATTCTGCCTGCCTCTGCCTCCTTTTTCCTCCGTGTGGAATAAAGCTGCATTTTGAGGGGGAGTACTGTCATGCATCATACACCAGGAGAAGCAGGAAAACAAACAGGGCCAGATTCATCAAACAGGGGGAGTTACTCAGCAGGGTGGGGGAACGTTGGGTGTTAATCAAAGTTGAACAGCTCAACTCATTTTATTCCCAGCGGAGAAAGACGGATCGAGGCGGGGGAATAGCAGAGACTGCATAGTGTGTCTTGTCTATGAAAGCAGTGCATACGAGATGACATAAAAGTGTGAAGACATAGATAATTATGTTAAAAAGTTGAAAAATCCTTCCAGTTTTCTAACTTCAACTGAGATTCACGTTGCAAGGATTCATTAAATAAGCCCAGCTGCAAATTGTGAGTACGCAGTTTAACATATTTTCAGCTTGTGCGGCACAACCTAGTCACTCTGGCTTATTTGTTTCTACGTCCTGCAGACTTTGATGTGGCCTGTAATCTTGTCCAGTCTATTAGGATATTCAGATCGAAGCGGAGAGTAAATTAGTAGAGAAGCACTCGTCCAAATTGTGTCTTTTAAAAAATAAAAATAAAAGTAAAAAATCTGCAGTCCCTAATTGGATGAATGGATTTATTTTGTTTTTGGAACATCCGTGGTGAGGCTTCTGTTTAATCTCCGCGGGCCCCTCATCCTGCTTCCCCACCCACTCACCAGATTGATTGTATCTCATAACAGACAATGGCATCAATGAATTCAAGTAGTTTTTCCCCCCCTCTTGGGTAGAGAAGAAAGAAAATCATTTGCATGCAGGTGACATGTTCAAACAGGGCAAGGCAAGATGAATCAAAATGCAACTCAACAGTTTCCCTAATGCTTTGACCTAATTATGCACCCATTTTTCCTGCCTACTTTTTTCCCCCCCTCCACATTGGCTAGTCATATCAAATCCAAAAACATGCAGGATTGGTTTTGATGGAAAAGTCTCTGCTGATTCACTGATTCTGTGTCTGCCTTAGATTAAATTTACTGGAAGATTTGATGTCTATAAAAGAATGTGCAAGATCAAATGCTTAACCATAAGCTGCGCAGAGACCAGACGAACCTTTTCTCTTTCTGATCAGCTATATTAGTGAGTATTTCCCCTTCAGGATGCTCTTAAGGTTGGACATATCATCTTACATCACACTAACCACAACAGACAAATCCAGTGGGCAGAAGACTATACTTGCGCAGACCAAATGAGCATCAAAGAGCATCAGATTTATGATGGTGGAGTATTGATCCCAGAGGAAATTAAAATCATGTTTATAGGAAATTACTTAGATGACCCCACAGATGCTGTCTTACCAAGACGAATATGAGCGTGAGCATTGTGCAAAAGGAAAAAAAATCACTGATTTGAGTGCAATATTGAACCTGAACTATAAAATATAAGTGACAAGTTAAAGTACAGGTTCAAGCTTAATGCAGTGCAGCTCGAGAAAACACATGCAAATACAGAAAGTACAACCTGTATACAGAGGAACAGGCTTTTTCCCCCCCAAGGGGCACTAAAAGGTGACAAACACATTTGTCGTTGTGGCACCTTAAAAAGTCACTTAAATCTAAAACCAGATGGCAGAAACTGTGTCCTGGCCTAATAGCATTTCCTGTTCCTGTGTGTGGTATTTGCTTTATTTAGTTGTGTTTTTTGAATTAGCAGGGAGGGGTTCCCTTAAAGGCAGCGTTAAAGCGTCGGAGAAGATGTTTTTCTCACTTTGCTTGTAATTTGCCTGCTTGCATGTGTTTTCTCAAATCATAGTGCAGCAAGGTCTCAGGGTCACCGCACTTGTCTGGACTTTTGGATAACAAAGCAGCAGCTATTTTCCGGCACAGAGAATACAGTCTGAAATGTGACTGCTTGTAGGCTTTTGTGTTTATTAAAAAAAAAAAAAAAGTTGTAGACACTTAAGCTGCACTCATGAAATCCAGGAATGAAATTTATGCTTAAACTAGCTATGTGTGCTTGGTGGAGTTTTTTCTTTTTCCTTTTATTCTGTGGCCGTCTTATTGCTTCTTTCCAAAAGCCGTAACACACCACTGAAAGAAAAGATTCATACCATGGCGTGTTAACCTAAATGAGAAGAGTGGGAGCTGAGAAATAAAAGAAAACGTTCCAGTCATTGCCACCACCCTGTACTACAGTCTAGGCCAACATTAACACTGAAATGAGAATGACCTCATCATACGTTCAGCCAAATCATCATAAGTGACATGATATTAACTCTGCCAGACAGCTTTATTTTTTTTTTTCTCGGGCAGTTCTCCATTTTGCTATAGTTTGTGGTTCTGTGCCCTTGTTATCTGGCCCTCCAGACTCTACTCTGACTGTGAAGCAGAGGAGCAGAAAGATGGCAGTAATTCATTTTGTGCCACGCCACAGGCAACGCTCTTTTTCCCTTCTGCCCATTACCTCTAGACCAGACTCTACGTCTCAGCAGGACACCGCTTCCTTCCGCTCTGGCCCAGACCCACGGTACTCCAGGGGGTTGAGGTTAGTGGACGACCCACTTCAGATTCTGTCAGCGCCACCCGCAAGCATCTGAGGCACTCCATTCTACCTCCAGGAAAACTGCAAAAACGATGGCAGGCTCACAGTCAGTTTAATCGAAGAAGCAGTGCCTGTTTTCTCTTCATTTATCTTCATATACAAGTTGGAACTCCATTTTAAAAGACCTCTTAGACTAGACTTGTTTGTACAATCACAGCCATATAGTGGCACGTGTGTGTGTCTGTGTGTCTTTTCGAGCTTTTTTGCAATATCCAAAAATAGCATTGTGTTCTACTATGTTTTATAGTTTTGTGGTAAGCAGGAAGGCATTAAGTATTTTTCTAAGGTAAAATATTCTAGTTTGGAATGGAATAAGGCTCAATTACAGTCCAATTCTTCAAAATGAGAAGATGTGCATCAAATACAGGATGCCTGGATGTTTTTGAATTTAGAGTGATACATTGGAAAAGCACTTTTTTTGCAGTATTGCCACAAGACCTAATTTGTTCCCCCGGCAGGCATTTGAGTTTTGTTGTTTTTTTATCTTTATTTTGACATGTTGTTGTTCATGAGAAGATGAGGAGAAATATCTCATTAACAGGCTCTCTCCTATCTCCCTTCATAAATCACTGACATGGAAATGAAACTGTCCTGACAAAAAGGGAGATGGATAGAGGAAAACAAATGCAAAAACATTACATGTACATTCATCCCTTCGCCCTCCTCGTCGCTGCTTCACACGCAGGCATTTCAACAACTGGAACAATTTCTGAATCGACAATTAGAAATGCAACAAAAACCTGAAGTGATTTAAAAGAGGATAAAAAAAATCTAAGAGGGCACTTGTGCTACACTGCAGTGTTTTCACAGGATGGCAGCTTGAGCCTTGATTCATTGATTCTTTGTTCAAATGTGACAAAGCCACAGATCTCTGATTACTGAGACAATGATTACATTTGTCTCATGTTTGTGCAAGGTTTTTGCAGTCTCTTTCAAAAAACCACACCTGCATGGGTCAAAAATACAGACATATTTAAAGTTTTCTTCTCATTCTCTTCCTATGCTGAGCATGGGTAAATTATAAATAATATAACTTATATATCTAAGTTTTGGAACAATGGTAGTAAATAATAAAATACTCATAAGCTCTATCTTGTTTCTGCAAGAACCTAAAAAAATGAGGAAAAAAAGAAAAGGTTTGAAACCTCGTGAGTTGAAAAATGAAGCTAACATTAAAACACCCCAAAATTTTGGGCTTCTTGATTAAAGCTCCCTCCAAAAGCATAAGCAAAGAAAATTCAATACTAACGTTCACACCTTTACATGAGGAGACTAAAAATGAGGTCACAGTCTTGTCCAAGAATTATTTTTAGTTCTCTATGTTTAATGTTCCCCTTCTTGACATGTGAACAGGAGGTGACTCAACCTTTATTTGTAACTATATATCACCTATTTATACTATAAGGCTTAGTCTTCTGTAAAGTAAGAGTGTGGAAGCTTTGACAGAAGGCTATATCTGCTAGCTCTAACTCTAGAATCGGACCTCACAAGTTTTTTTGTGGTTTTGTTGCATTTGGGGGCACTTTTGATTCAATTATACATTTTATATATTCAATTTTTCAATAATACAGCTTGTTGTGCAGTTAATTGTAGTAATAGTCCAGACAGGAATTGTGTTTGTAGGTAAGCGAAATTGCTGTCTGGATTTGTTTACAAAAATGGAGTTTGCGTATATCTCTAGCTAATTAGCATTAACAAAAAAATTGGAACTCCACCCACTCATGCAAACGTGGTTACTTTTAGGACTTCTTGCTCCTTCCATCTTTTGCAACTTTGTGTAAAAACCAAGCCGTAGCAATATTTTTTAATTACGAGTGAAGTTAAAGCTGTTATGCTGCTAACTGAAACGTTATCTTTAGCTCAGCAAGACACAGCAAGCACAAGTGGCATTTTAATTGCCTGTTTAAAAATGAACTATAAGAAAATAATGTCAACCCATCTATGGTGTACGCTACTTCTCGCCCTGTGAAACCTGGGATAGGCTCCAACTTTCATTTGCAAAAAGGCAATAAAGCAAAGTGGACTCTAAAGTAAGACCAACTGCAGATGAAGTCATTTGCAACAACAAGCAAATGCAGATTGAGATGTCAGCCAATGGGATCCCAGGGGACAGTTCAATTCACAGGTACAGTATCCACTGAGAGAGACGAGAGGTAGGCCCATGCAGGTGAGTCCACAGGCAAGGGTGTAGAAATGTTTCAGGTGATTATGTTTGAGATCGAAACTAAGTAAGCTAACTGCTTGCTTAGTTTGCCTGAGCATTGGTCTTTTTTTATTCTGAGAAAGAGGTTTAGGAAGGTGAGCAGGCAGGTGAGGTGATCCGCTAAATTCTCCAGTGAAGGATTTCAAAGAGGGAGGACCAAGTTGATGAAGAAGCCACTCTTCCACCAAACAGGGAATGCTGGGAAACAGGGAAACGCAAAGAAAAACTAAAAGGCTTAGAAAATCACATGGAAGAGCCTGTTAAACACTCAAATGTAGCAAACAATCTGACAGAGAGTGGACACTGGAGATGGTCATTGACTTGTCAGAAGATGGATGGATGGATAGATGGATATCACTGACCTTTTGAACACGGCTTCTCTTTTGTCTGACCATGATATTTTTTGTTTTGAATATACCCTGATGTGTTACAAATATATCCTCTTCCCCTCACGTTCATTTATTTTTGAGTCAATTTCCTTCATACACTCCAATAAAATTTTAAACTACATTGCATCTGACAACGCTGACACTTCTATCACTCTCCCAGACAAGCATAATCAACAATCTTTGTCAATTTTGTTGGATTTAAACTCACAGATTTACCCAGTGGTTGTTACACAAGGGAGTCCGCAGCCCGTTATCCAGTACACCTTCCTCAAGGAGCAGCTGACATTTACTAGTGTAAATCTGTCATCTCAGGAGCTATCTGTATGCCACAGTGTTTTGTGGGGAGAACTTTGACTTTGAGCATGCATTCGTTAACAGTGTAACTCAATCTGAGAAGTGCTTCAGCCTAGCGATGAAATCTAGAAGATTGCAGCTGCGAAAACAAGCAGCTGATGAGTCCCTGAGGAGGTCAAATCCTTTTGCACAACTGAAAATAAGCTCTGATGCGTATGCAACCCTGCAACGGGCAAATCTAGATATAAACAAAGTCCTTAATTGAGATAAGTAGCTGCATTTACCTAATCTTGACTATTTTCGGTCTTGTCCTAGTAATTATAATATCACTCCACAATGTGCAGGTACACTTGAAGTAATTGCTGGGTGTGGGGTAAGCCTTGATGAAGTGGGATGCTGATAGCACCCGTGATTGGATAAAATATAAATCTTTTGATCTCATGTAAAGGTTAAGAATAGTGCATCAAATTTCTCTTTAATTCTTTTTTTCTTTTGTTTTTTCAAAGCAAAAACTCGTTTTTGGAGTTTCATCTGACTGAAATAGAAAATGAATATTTCTTTGATCTCTGAATGAGAAAAAAATGCCAAAAGCGATCACCAGCCAACAGGGAAAGTACAATAACCCAAGTCTAGTAAATGGTGTTCTAGCAGAAGGAGAAAGCAGAGCTACACAATACAGCTTTTGCGAACAAATGCAGAGGATTAAGTAAGTTTCCCTTTGAGAAATTAACTAGTACAAAAAGTGGAGATAAAAGAAGAGACAGAATAACAAGGCCTATTCAGAGGTTTAGCCATGCATTAAAAATCATAGTGTTAAGCTTCCTGACAGATGCTAATGAAGTGATGTTTACATTTTTGATTCGCTGCCTAAACAAAGATAAGACATGCTCTCAGAAAACAGCAAACCCTGCAATCCAAACACATCCATTGAGTCTGTCACCAAAGACATGACAGCTTTCTTCCCTTTCTTTAACAACAATAAGCAGCTCATTTCCATATTAATGAGAAAAAAGAAAGGCAAGTGGATGAAGGGGGGGTGTCGAGCACGGAGGGGGCGATGTTGCTTCTTGTTGTCTTGGCACCTATTGACAAAGTCTTCAAATAGGTTGTTAATGACCAGCCTAAAACAAAGGGAGCAGCCTGTGGAGTAATCATATCAATATGTTGTGTATGTACATCGTGCTGAGTACTGTCGCCATATCTCCTGTGTGATTGCTCTGGCGTAAATGTTTTTTGCCACACATTTAGATATACGCACGTGTTCACGCAAGGACACGTGCGTGCACGTGTATTTGCCGATCTATAGACAGTGCGAAACATCTTTAAAAATCAGACATCCTCATCACACAGGAAGTAAGCTTCAGTACACCCAAAGGGTAAACACCAAATTAGCAGAATTAGAGTACACAAAGCCAAATTGAGAGGGGGGAGGGGTGTTACAAAAGATCTATTGGATCTCTTAGCACCGATGCCACAAAATGTAAACTGTTTATGAGAAAATGCTGTTGTCTTGACCTGCAAAGTAAAAACTGTACACTTCGGATTGGGCCATAAAATCCGACTTAAAGAAGGGGGCGGGGTACCGTTTTTACACTGGGTTCATTCAATATGTCACAGAGACTTCTAAGGCTGTGATTTTTTTCTTTATTTGATGTGAACAAATAAGTTGGGTCAGACCACAAAGGTATTTTAACCACCTTGAAGAAAAGAAAATTTCAGCTTAATTTCATGATCCAGCATTTTTGGATCTTGCACCACTGAAAACTACATGTCTGCGTATTTCAGTTTCAGTTTCAGTCTAAGCATAACAGTAGATTCTTTAAGGTATGCAAGAAGTTGTCATCAAACTATCAACATCACTCAACGTATGCAAGAAAATGTACAAATGCAAATATCTGCATATTTCAGTTTCTTATATGACTTAATCCTGGATTCCCCTCAAGGATATCAGACTCACACTTGAAAGAGATGAAAATTTAAAAAAAAAAAAAGGTTTTATTCACAAATTACATCATAACTTATTATAAATAATTTTGTTGTAATCCATGTATCAAAGTCCCAAAATGTAAATTGTGGCATCTCTGTAATTTGTTCCCGTATTCTGTGTAATTTCTTAGGAGGCATTCGCCAAGGCAACACTTGACTCCGAGAGGCATCTCCTAAACACAATCTTCCAGTTCATAGTGCATGTCATTAGCCTCCTAAATTACAAACATCATTAGGGGAATTGAATCAGCTTAGCATCCTGGGGGGGCTCAGTCTGCTGTTCCTACATGGTGAGCTCATTCTGAGTGTGGTGTCAATCCTATTTCACAAGTTCAAGGAGACCCATTGGGGGTCTGAGCCGTTCACCCCCTCTTTATTCTTGCATGGTGAAGCCCTGTTTCCTTATTAGCAAAATAAAAAAAAGAGGTTGTAGGTGGGTGGGTGCGTGGTGCAGCCTTCATATATGTTGAGCATGTAGGAGCAATGATGCATACTGATCTTTGCAACTTAAACAAGTGCTGGGGCATGCTTTGGCAGCCGTGCATGTTATTATTGATTTGTTTTTATTCATTAGAGAAAATAAATATATTTTACAACTCAACCAAAAACAAAAAAACAATACAAAAAAACAGAGAAATCAGACTGTAATAACTTACCAAGAAATGGAAAGTGTGGCGATGAGCAGGTGCATGAAAATTGCGATTGAGCTGAGTACGTGGGGAAAATCCTTTTGAAAAGAGTCTTCAAGGTGGGAGTAAAGTACCAAGGGAAAGCAACTGATTCATAGGAGGAGAACTGAAATATAGGAGGGGGGGGATGACTAGAAACACAACATGAGGAAAAAGAAATTTAAATAAATTCGCCCCTCGAACCTCCAGTGCAACATGGTCCTTGTACTCTGGAGCAACAACTAATTCCAACCGATGTAAAAAACATGGTGGGGGTGGTGTGCCTTCAATAATTCATCTGGAGATTGAAAGATGTGTGTCTCCAGAGACCGTAGTGTAGATAGCATGTTGCACAGCTCTCCAGGGGACTCGCCATGAACTCTGCATGTGAATTTGTGAGTATGGAGATTGAGTTCAGGGTTCAACATGAGAAGGTCTGATATGGCTCTACACTGAACCCTACCTCCTCTTCTTACAGCATAGAATAAATTCCTCCAGTACTCAAAACTCCCCACAGATCTCCACCAATCTTTTATGTTGATGCAGTGGTGGATTCGATGTGAAATGCAGATCACAGTTTTTTGCATGTTCAACAGTAAAAAAAAAAGTAACATGGCACTTTCCTATTTGTTTACAATGTTGCTTTAAAGGGGATCTGATAGCGTGCATCCCTCCAGTGTTTTTTTTGACTTGAGGCTGTCGATTCTTTTGTTAAAATGATAAAAGAGCACAATAAAATCTTATTGCTGGCTCTGATTTAACTTTAAGTTTGACAAAGGAAAACAGAGAGCATGCAGCATGAGCAGTGGGAATGGAAGATTTAAAGAGATTTCTGCTTCTATATACAGATTACATTAGCTGCTTGTGATTATTGTATGCCGTTTTGCAGTGGGTTGTCATTTATTTGTAAATGTTTTTGCAGCCATGTAGTACAGTGCTTTGTAAATCCTTTTGAATTTTCTATGTTTCTGCATAAATATGGCTTAAGGCATCAGCATTTCTTATAAGTAAGTAAAGTACAAAGACAAATGAATTAAAGGTTTCCAGTACCGTCGATCAGGCTTGCATACTGGCTTGGAAGAATTTTAGCCCACTGGTGATGTGGCGGTGAGCTTCCTCACATAAACTGCTTGCTTCGGGGACTTCCTCAACATTTATTCTAAATTAAGAACAGGACTTTGACATCGCCGCTCCAAAACTTTTCAGGATCAACATTTGTGCTAATGGTTGCTGCATGACTCACCTTCTTTTGACATTCAGTTCGAGAGCAGTTTTCCTTTAGAATTATATATAATTCACAATTCATTTGTCCATCTATGATAACAACCTGTAATGGCTCAGATGCAGCATGTCAGAGGCTGTTCTAGATCTTGCTATTGGGGAGTAACAATGGTCTCACATTTCCTTCGTTTGTACACAATCTGTCTGATTGTGATACATAACAGGCAAAGTCCAAAGATGGTTACAGATGGTTTTGTGACCTTTTCCAGCTCAATGAGCATCAATTCCTTTTCTTAGGTTCTCTGAAATCTCTTTTGTTTGGGCCATGATACATTTCCACAGACATGTGTTGTGAAGGACAGACTTTAGGGATTCTTTAGAGGCCTCATATTTATACTTGAACCTCATATTAAGATAATTTTCAACTGCGATCTACAGGCATGCTGCTGCAGGAAACAAGGTGGGTTAGAAAGATAAATAACACTCAATGGTTTTTCTGTAAAAACACCACTACTTTGTCATTTTTAATTAACTGGGTTCTGTTTTGCAACTTGTGCGAAACGTTTTCAGGTCAGCTTTGTAAGGAAAAATAGAAAATTATTAAGGATTTCCAAAGTGGCACTACTGTAGATGTGTTTCTTCCTTTAGTGTGAAAATGGAGTATCTGATATCATAAAATAGTCACAGTTTTCTGCCACCATTTTCCGTTTTTCCAATTATCTCACTGAGTTCGGTTCAATTCTTGTCTTCTTGTGCTATAAGCTGCCCAGCCCCCACATATAGCCAGTGTTCTGACAAAAGGTGGGCAATCACTGATGGAGAGACCAATAGAGAAGGGAGGTCAGGCAGAATAGAGCAATAAGAAAGTTAAAAAAAAATGGCTTGCTCTGTAATGTAATGAGATTGAGAATGAGATATAGAAATGCATTGTGGTTTCTTGAATCTGTAGCAGCGTTCAAAATGTTTATCAGAGGCAACCTCTTCATGGTTTAATCATATGAATCAATGTGTGTCGTTTGTGCAACAAGTTCCAAAAAAAAAGATAGTAAAAATCAATCATGTGCTGTCCTCCATGCGCCCCACGCTTTCACAAAAAAACTGGGGACGTGCTCTTTGCTGTATATTCTTGTCAAATCAATTGAGCATGGGTGAGTCCAGTGTACAGCACAGTTAAACCATGTCTAGGACTAAATTAAATTCTCTGCCTTTACAAAAGCCATGGCACTACTTGCAGAATAATCACTTTAGAGAAAGCAAAGGAACTCCTAACATAATCAATATTGGGTTGTTGAGATTTGTACAACTCCTTTTCTGTAAAAACGCTCCCTCTACACAGAGCGAACATAAAAAAATCTAAGTGTGTCTCTCCTTAGATCTACAAGGTTTACCCTTCCTTCACCTTTTACTCACTTGGCTGTGCTGTTTTATGAGCTTTCAGTCAGCAGCATCCCACAGTGATCCATACTAAAGAGCACCATTAATCATCGGTACAATGTAATGGGGTGAAACACAAATATCACAGCCTTGTACAGTCTCCTATAACATCTTAGTAGTATGTTAAAGCAATTCCATAAATTATACATTGACTGCAGACTAAAGCACTGCTGGTACATTCATAATTCTGTGTGGTAGCATTGTATGGAGAGAAAGAAAGAATAATTTTGACATATTTGCTTGTAAAATTTTTATCACCCTATGAAGTTGGGTAGAATTTATGTGACAGGCATGCAACATTTTGTCATCCATGTTAGTGGAAGTCGGGGTCGGTGCACTCAGACATCGCATCTAGTTGAAATTTGGACCACACACAGATAATCTGGCTCTCAGGCAACACTGGCAGACCAACAGCCAGAACTGACTGCTATGGCATATTTTACAGTTAACGCCAAGTATTTGAGATTTGACGTGCCAGCGATTTAAAATGAAGATAAAAGGCAAAGAACTTCCTAAACTATTCATGATTGGCTAGATGCTGGTTTTCTCTGCCATTTGGCGAAAGACAGGAATTTTACAGGGATTTTATTGTAACTTTTCAATGAAAAAGGCTGAGTGGTGCACCAAACAACGCTGATCAGAGCAGTGAGATGAAAGTGTTGTGGTGGTGCTGTTAAGTGATTAAGATTATGATTCCAATATGTTTGATTTGATCCCATTGGTCAATGCCCTATTCCTATTGCTTAATTTTAGCTACTGCAACTATACTTAAAGCCGGATCAGGTGACCCTGAACCCTGAACCACCCCTTTCTTATTCTACTATTGGTTCAGACTTTTGCAGGACAGAGGTTTGTTCCTGTTAAAAGAGAGTTTTTTTCCTTACCACTGTCGCAAAGTGCTTGCTTCTAAGGAATCATCTTAGAAAATGCAGGGTAGAGCAATTTAATTCAGTCTTATTCATATAACGCCAAATCAAAACAACAGTCACCTCAAGGTGTTTTATATTGTAATTTCTCAATAATAAAGAGAAAACTCCAAAAAACAACCTTTTGGGTAAGCACTTGGTGACAGTGGGAAGAAAAATCTCCCTTTCAACAAGAAGAAATCCCTTGCAGAACCAGGCTCATAAAGACAGGATAAAAGACAAGGTGCAGAACAGAGTCAGATTTTAGTTTTGAGCCGAAGCTTGAAAGATTGCATTATATTATTGATCATATGATTTGGTACTATAAAACTAAACATGCATTGAATTGACTAGCACTCTACTGTGATTTATATAAAAGGTGAAATCATCTTTTTTAAAAAAAAGAAAAATAATAACAGCAGGCCACGGAACCAAAACAATGAGCTCAGAGAAACTGAACTATACTTAAAAACAATATAGCCTCAACACAGTGATAAAAAAAAAAAAATAATAATAGGTGGTACAGTTTTTAAGAACTGAGAAGCAGAAGTTTGACAAAAAAGCCACATATAGCAATACATCAGATAGTTAACTTTTAAGAGTTCTTGAACTTATCTTCAATGCTCTGAGCATCACAATTTAAAAAAAAAAGGCATTCCCCAAGAAAAGCACTCCTCACCTGAAACTAAAACTATCTCAGTTTTAAAAACTCTTTTAAAAAGAGAGAGAGAGATGCGGTCATTCCAGAGGAAGAAACCAAAAATGACCGCATCATTTATGCTCACCGCGGTAGAGGAAGGTGTGTGTGTAACAGAGAGAGAGAGGGGGGGAGAGACGGTGGTGTGTGTGTGTGTGTGTGTGTGTTTGTGGTGGTGGTGGTGGTGGTGGGGGTGTTCTTCTTCTTCTTCTTCTTGGTTTATGTCATTGGTTTAAACGACCCAAGACCCCGCCTTTATAAAAAAGAGAGTTAGACATAGTGTGACTACAGCCAAAGAGAGAGAGAAAGAGAGAGAGAGGTAAAATAAAGCAGAGAAGCAGTTAGACACCTACTCGGCGTTTATGCTCCGTCGTATTTGAATAAACAAGGACTCGCTTCAACACATTGTAGCTCGTTCCCTGCTCGGCTATCACTCCTCTCTATCCGGTTGTTTCTTCTCGCCTGCCCCTAAAAGAGAAAAAGAGAGGGGGGAGAGAGAGAGCCCGCGAGAGAAGCCGCTCGTGCAGCGCGCGGAGGATTAATAATAAGGTGGAATCAGAATTACTCCAAATCTTATTTCGTGTCCCCGAAGCGGATGATGCTGCCGCCGACGTGTGCCTAAAAAAAAAAAAAAAAAAAGTCGGCTTCTCAACTTGCTATCTGATACCATTCATCCAGGTAAGACTGCATTTACAGAAGCAACACCAGCCGTGCAGATTTAACTCGTGTAATTCAGTTTTGGAGGAGGGATGGTGGTGTTGGTGGTGAGGAGGGGGGTTCAAAAGAGAGTTGGCCGCCGTTGGGTTTCGGG
This sequence comes from Maylandia zebra, assembly GCF_041146795.1. Classification (NCBI taxonomy): domain Eukaryota; kingdom Metazoa; phylum Chordata; class Actinopteri; order Cichliformes; family Cichlidae; genus Maylandia; species Maylandia zebra. The sequence goes on along the minus strand of NC_135174.1, from coordinate 20,760,964 downwards.
TCCGCATACGGCTCTGACCATGTGTGTCCACCTTACTGCGCCATGAAGATGGGGGAATGGTCGGTCGGGGTGGGTTGTACACACGGGAGGGAAATTATTTCTGACCACGTATATAGCACGCTGTGTCAAATGTGGACACGACCGGACCGCGTTTCCCTCCTTACAGTGTTGACATTTACGTTCCTCACCTTTACATGGCGAAAGGTAGCTGTTCGGCAAAGGCATGCGGAGTGTATTGTTTTTGCACACAGCCAGACCCCTCACGGAGTGCGTGTCGGTTAAAAGAAAATAGGAAGTGCATTAGTAGAGTGTCTGTTGAATGGCTGTGGAGTTGTACAGGCTGTGTTGTGCTTTCCAGCGAGACTATTTGCTCATAAATCCTCTAATACCCCATGCTTGATCCGAATGACTGAGTTTTTGTAGGCATAATAGTGTTGTAGAAGACGTCATCCTGTGTAATCTTCAGCGCTCCTCGCTGCTCAGTCTGTGTCTCTTAAAACAAAAAAGAAAAAGGAAAGAAAGAGAAACGCACACGCAAAACGCACGCACACAAGTCATCCCAACAGGAGTACATTTGCTGCATCACAATGTCACTGACCATTCACGTGTTTGTGTCCTTGCACACATTTTAAGACCTCTTTTGGAGACGCTTTGCAATAAGCTGTTACGCATGGTTACGGAGGATCAGAGGGCCCCTTAAACTTTTTTTTTGAATTGCAGGGCCCCGCAAATAGATAGAAGATCAAACACCTGCATCTGATGACATTTTGCCCCGAGGAAACTCACCTGAAAGGATTTGGTGGTTTAGTGTGGAGCTGCAGAGGTGCAGTTTGCCAAATAAAAGTAAGATTTTAGAAACTGATTAACTTAACAGTTGTTAAGTGGATGGCGTTCTCTTGATCCCATAGACGATGTGACTTGAAAACCGCTAGAGGAGAATAATGAGCTGTTTTCTGTAGTCCCTGCTCTTAATCAGTTAGCTGTATTTTACATAGAGGTGAGTGTATATTATTTTAATTGCTGAGCTGTTATTTGCAGCTGGAATAAAGTATCACTTCTGGTTGGGTAAACTTTAAAAAAAGTAGTAAAGAAAGTGCTTCCTCTGTTTACAGCCACCTTTAGGTGCAGGCAGCGTATAAATGAGCTGCTAATTGCCTTGTGTTAACTTGTTAATTACACCCACTAAAGTATTCTTACATATTATTGGACTAATTAATTCACTGATTACTCTGAAAATATGACAACAGGACACGTGTTGGATTAATGAAGAACCGGGGTTATCCCAATTCCTTATCGCTCATCATTAAAAACATCATCGTCAGTAATTAATTCTTGTCAACTAAGATAATTTCCATCCAGCACCCACACCAAAAGAAAAAGTATAATCTTGATATAATCAAAGTAAATAATTGGATCACTGCAAGCTAAATAAGAGGTGACCTCTTTGTCTGTGCATGTATTGACTGAGAAGGGAGGGGGGCGTGTGCGCCTTAAGGAATATCAGACTGTTACAGATGTGTGCAGCTTGGACATCTGCTCCGTTGTCAGCCATTGTCAAGGAAGCAGTTAAGATGGTGGGCAGATCAGCTCAACAGAGCTCCCTTGTCAGGAAAAAAACGATAAACTGCAAAAGTGCAGCAGGAAAGAGCTCCTAACACAGAGCGGTATTCTACATTCACAATTACTCCTGGTCCACAGTGGATCAATTCCTCATTCATAACCAATAAAATCGCTACACATACGTTAAGATACATATTTTTTTGCAGAAGGCACCCTTTGTTAGGCTCACCTTCCCACACTGTGAGTCAGTGTTATCATTTAGAATGGGACCTGTCATGTTTCCACAGAGGAAATTGAACAGACTCAGTTAGCCGACCCCGTGAAGAGCCTGCCCTCTGCCATCCTCTCCTGTGTTGCCGAGCAGCACCCTATCACTCAAGGCAATTGAACGTCTCTGAGGGGACCTCTGTTAGCCCCGTGCAATATTTATTACCATCCATCATCCCAAGACTCTCGCTATATGGGTGAATAACAGTGGCTGCTAAGTTCTGTGTTAAAAAGTTCCCTCGCCAGCAACCATTAGAAGGGATTTATGAGAGCGGCTTCCCAAGAAGTGCTGTGGAAGGGAGAGGGAGCATGTTTTAGAGTTGCTGCGTAGCCTGCCCGCTGGGCTGTGCTGCCAAATATGTCATGGTTAAAATTCTGACTGGCTGAAGAGCTGCCTGAATGTCTCATTTCCATTTCAAGTTTGTTTTCTTAATAGGTTCTATTGCTTTAATTAATTAGTAGACTGGAAGAAAATTTCCCTGAAAATGTCACTCTTTCACTGTTTTAAACCTTCTTTGAATGGAATGTGTTTGGTTTTGGGTGGAGGGAAACATTTTGAAGTGCTGGAAAGTTGCATTTGGCATTTTTCTTTATTTTGACCTTTAGTAGATAAAACAACTGATTATTTGCAGCTGCCTTGCTCAGTGCTATAGTGACACGTGTAGCATTTAATACACCATGCTGTGTAATTCCCATATTTGCTGAATTGTGAAGCTAACAAGATGTCTATTTTCAGTGTATTTTCTTTGTAGATAGTAATGATGCTGATCTAATGTTCACTGTGGGCTTTAATAAGAATCAACTAATGTATGCATGCTGTGCATACAGAGCTGGTAAATTCTGCCTTCATGTCCTTTGAATGAGCCTGTGTGCATGTTGTGTGAAAATTACGTGCTCGCTACATCTCGATGTAGTCTTTGATCCTGCAGAGATGAGATGGGAGAGGGTTTTTTTTCAGTTTTCCACTCTGGTGAGATTATTTGTTTGTCAGGGTTGAAAACAATTGCAGTGTATCTAAAAACGGGTGAAACCATGGGTATGGGACAGCACCCTAAACGAATGCCTTATTACGCTTCTTTTAGGTCAATTTGAATATGTGTTTTAATTGGTCTCTGAAGGCTAAGACTAGTCGTCTTTTTTTTCCTGCGTTCCTCAAAAGTGCCTGTGTGATGTGACTGCGTAGAGCTGACGAGCCCGGGAGCAACGGTGTTCATTTGAAGCTCGCTCAACCTGCTCATTATTTCCAAGCAAAGTGAAGATTGATTTAGCTGAAAGCTGGGATAGTGTTTTTAATGTTTACTTTTTCTGCTGTGAAAAACGTGGCCGTAGAAACTGATCGAGACGGTAAATCCGGCCCCAGATTGCTCTTGGTCAAAGCAGAGAACTTGGAAACAAGGTCTTTGCTACTCACGGCAACAAGAGATGTCATTACTCAGCAAGAGGTACTATCTCATGCTTTGAAAACTCCTCTCACCTGTAGAAATGCTGTATTGAAAAGATATCTCAAAGAAATAGTTTACTTGTCATTCCCATTTCTTTGCTTTTTCTCTTAAGGCATTGTGAGTCTTCACTTTTACGCACATTGAAGAGCGCGTGTGTTCAGTGTGGGTGTGGTTAGAGGGGGACTATCATCGCTAACCAACCCCCACCCCCACCCTTTCCTATAATTTCATTGACAGTAGCAGCAGTTGTGTTCTCCAGAGCTACACAGGGGTAAAGGATAATTAGAGCTGTGGATGTCTTTTTCGTGGTAACGGGGAAAGTGGAACCCTGTGCCAGCACTATTCTCTGTACTATACAAAGGGACAAGATCCAGCGATAGGGTGTGCATAAGAGATCTACAGTATTCGCTAACACAAACAGATGTATTTTATTCTGACTGAAACTAGTAAGGCTGAACCTCATGTGGCTTCTGAGTTGGCTGGCAGTTTTTTTTCCCTGCTGTTATTGGAGTGGATGCACTGCAACAGCCACTCTGTGCTTTTACCTTGCACCACTCTACATTAGTATCAGGGGAGAGCGATGTGCCCGTGTAATAAAGTGTAGGTGCATTGTCTTTCAGCAGTGCAAAAGGTCACGCAGCGCTTGTACTTTGGCCCCTGTTGGCCGTGTCAGAGACCATCTTGTTAGCATTAAGGTATGAGTCATTTGGCAAAGCAGCACTACAGCAATTAGAGTTATTAATTATTTTTTCATAACTTAATACACTTTCGTTTAATGCATATTAATTGATGTGCTCCCAAATCTGCACTCACATAATCCACCAAGGATTTCTCAAAGGCAAGCACAAAAGGCTTTTATTATCTTAGGAGGAAGTGGTCTTTTGGGACGTAAAGTGCCCCTACTCAATTGTGTATTACAATATGAAACAGACGTAAGTGAAATGAAATTACAACATATCATCAGCACGGTGAAGGATCCTATTGAATTATTACCTCGGCAGCGCCATTGTTGTAATGTCAGGCTTGCTCTCTTGGATGTGACAGAGGGGTTTTTTATAAAGTCTTCATGCAAGGAAGTAAAAAGCAGTTTCAAGGTTAAACTGTGTGAAGGCCAAATGTTTGGGGAGGCTGGATTAATTTCATGTCCCATAATGTGATTTGCAGTATCTCCTCCTCTCCTGCCCTTGGTTTCTTTGGAGATGTGCGAGCCTGATGAGAGCTGAAAGCAGGAGGGGAGGACAGGGGGGGTGCTGCTGTAACTATCTGCTGCATTTATAAGTGTTTACAGGACTCCTAAATGGAATTAGGGAAGATGGTGCGTGCTTACAAATTCACCATCATTCCCACACCCTGTCTCATTACTGAATACTAATTCAGAGGTTATTCCTTTGGTGCGCGGCAGAGAAAATGAGCTTTCTCTCACACATGCTAGCACGCACAACCACAGACAGACATATGCTTAAATATAAAATAACAGAACACACACCCAAAAAAGCGCAATCACACGATGGGCGCTGGTTCCCGAAAAACAAAAATTAGTGGACGTTATCAATTGCAGGGCAGGCTACGAAGGAAGGGGGACCACCATGAGAACAGCAGCGAGTCGGCCTAAGAAGCATGCTGTACCCAACACTTTATCACACAGCATCTGCAGCTTAGCCGTGTGTATCTGTATATCAGCCCAGTTAATGAAACTGTATTGCATTGCCTCATCTTATACATACAGATGTCTTTATAGATATGTACACATTTCATATGGCACCATTAACACAGATAAACTTGAAGTACGTTTGCAATATAAGGAAGTGATAAAATCAGCAACTGAGGTCACTGCAGGGAGTGTTTGAGGTGTAATACTGGTGGGTGAGTGGGTGGGTGAGGGTAAGTAGCACCATCTCATTACTGCCATGCTGCAACATCAGTGATTGAAGTACATCAACACTGGGGCTGCTCAGTTTTGGTACTTAGATTAAGATTTCTGTCCAAATGGAATCAGCAGCATGTGGGTCATTCTCTAAATTGGGATGTAAATGTGATACACTGTGCGGACAAAAGATGCTCGAGGTGAAAGACGCAGCTCAGTACACCTGTGTGGACTGTGTATAGTTCGGATGTGGGTTGAGTAAATTTAACGTGTGGATAGCTGGGCATTTCTTTCCCAGTCTCTCCTTAGGTAGCTTTCAGTGAGGGCAGTGAGTATAATGAGCTGTAAAATGAGTAGGGAACAGCGAGTTTAGGCTGTCTGTTGCAACATGTTGTAGTATTTTAAACCTCTCCTTGGCAGGGGTGCGCTCAGTGGTCTGTGCATCAAGTTGCTGTTCCTCTCCTTCTCAATTTCCTGCAAAATATAAATGTAAGTGGCGTCAGTATCACCAGTGAATTTTGTTTTTTGTTGTTTGTGTGAGTTTTTTTTTTTACCTCTCCAAGTTCAGCTACAGTCAGATAAAGAATTAGATCTGATCTTTTGATCTATCCTTAAGCATTCACCCCCCTAATTTTAGGGAATTGTTGCTGATGCTATTATAGGGCGCTGGCTGATGCATTTAACATATTAGGGAAATTAAGAAGCTTTTGTTTGTAGGATCTCTGAAACAAACTGTTTTTGCCCCCGCTTTTGAGACAGTGCATTTCAACATCTTGCAACACACTGCTTTTATCAAACACAGTAGAACACGTCACTTACCAGATACTTTGTGGTATAAAGTATTGCAGCTGTGCTTTGATGGTATGAAAAACACCCCATGTGAGGTATTGGCATTTCAAATGCCTTCAAACTGCACTTATTCATATTTACCCTTCACATACACCCTATAGCAACGCCAATGTAGCCCTGTAGCGCTATTATATGTCTGAAAGTGCAGTTGGTAAGAAGAATGAAAAGACCAGGGCTGCTGTCTCACACTTTCTTATCTTGTTTCCTCTTTGGCTTTTTTCTTGTCCTCTAATGCACATATCCATCTCCACACCCCCACCCCTCCCCCATGCTAGTGGAGGTCTCATTGCTTATGTAATGTCTCTAAACATTTGTGCAGCATTAGGGGAAGTCAGGCATGCCAAAACTGTGCAAAACGTCCCTCTGTGCACCCCATAGAGGTGGGACAGATGGCAACCCTCGTTCCCAGTCTTGTAAACTGCCTGTGACAGGCGAGATGGCATATACACAGCTGAAGTAGGGCAACACTAACTAAAGCTTTACAGACAGTGGTGGACACAATTGCATGCACCCTCATCAGTGAGGTGCTTACTATGAAAGCCTCGTTTTATTGCATTTAGCTGTTAATTACAGCACAGTGTTTACCGCTCGCAGATTCGTGGAAAAGTTGATCCGCACTGTAAACGTACCGTCGCTTTGCCCCGCCTGTGATCCAGATTCTGGCACACCTATAACAATTGCTATCAAATTCTCGCAAGAGATCATCCATCACAATGTTAAAGAAGGTGACCCGGAGTTGTTTTCTAATTCAGTCGTTAATCACCGCCACAGCAGAGTGTCGGGCACTTTCACTTTGTTCCCCTTAACAACTCTCTGGGCAGAGTCCATTACTGAGTAAACAGACAGTGAAACACAGAAGAAATGAATGAAGCTGCCCAGCACAGAATCCCCAGAGGTGAGATCAAATGGCAGGCCCGGTGATGATGAGGGATGTTTATGGCTGGCACTCTATTAAGAGGAGGCTCTTTCCTGCTGGCTCATAATGAACATCTACCTTGTGAAATGGTTACTTGGAAGCTTTTTTCTTTACACTGAATTACTGGTCATTTTCATCAAATTTTGCCCTAATTGCTCTCAGCAGTGAGTCAGGGGAAGGGGCACTGATAAAAAGAATGAGTTTTAGGGTAAGTTGGCAAGGTGACTGGCTTATGGCAACATTAGCCATTTTGATTTGAATAAATCTCCACCACCGTTTCTCCCCCCTTTGTATGTTAATGAAAGCCAGCTCCGTCCTTGTAGGATGATATTTCAGGCCTGAACTCTTCTTCTTTTCTCTGTTTACTCGGCAACGCCTCCTCCAGATGTCCCCCACTGCGGGAGGCTTTGAGGCAAATGTGAGAGGCTTCCCACTAAACCATACACTCTCACACACACAGACATGCACACACAAACATGCACTCTCACATCACCTCTGGGGGTAGCCACTTTAGCTGACCTGTTACGAAATATGACTTCATGGGCTTCAGACAAAAAGTGTGTTGTTTCTATCAAGAAGAGACTTAAATATTGCTGACAAAAGGTGCAGCGGATGTGTTGGGGAGAAAGGAAAAACATCTCTGAAAGGAGAATGTTTTCGTAAATCACAGACAATGTACCATCTGCACCCGGCGGGGTGTATGAGCGACACTGGACTACTGCTGTGAGGAACTATTGCATTGTTATTAAATGGCTGTTGCCTCACTGGCAACCATATTAAAGCCTCAGATCCTGTGCCTGATGCAAGGCAACGAAGAGGAAAAATTTAGGAGTGGGGTGGGTGGCAGAAAAAAAAATCCCAAACCAGCCTGGCCTTCTGGACATGTTGACACAATGTGCAACTGCAATTGCATAGATTAGAAGATGGCAGTAAAACGTCTTGACAGTGAAAAGAAAGATTTTTTTCCCCTCTCGTCTTTGCCTGCTCTAACCTCTCTTAAGTCCTTGTTGCTGTCCATCACCACTACTTGCTCAGCATCTTGCACATGCTGCTGTGAAAGGGGAGCTTTTTTCATAGGTAGGATCTATGTCTTAAGAAAGGCAGATGTTACAGTTCGGGCTATACCAGAAACTCATGCTGGGAGGGTAATTTTCTTTTCCTTTCTAGATTTTCTTTTTTTTTTTTTACTATGACCATATTCAAAGAAGCTACTTTTTATCCCTTAAGCAGTTCATCTTCAAAATTTATTTACCATTTTTTTTTACTATAGGATGTTCCTCCCATCTCATGGCGAAGGAGCCTGGATCTACTCGTGCTATATCAGCGTGCTCACTTATTGATGACGGGGTTCATTTTGTGCACGTTGAACTACTAGCAGAGAGTTCGTGAAATGCCACTGAAGAGCGAGAGCTGATTAGCTCGTCTTGCTCTCCCCTCATTTCATTCTCGCACATTCGCACGCTCTGATAACAGTTTCTTGTTAACTTTCTTTGTGTCAGAGGTTATTAAAATGATGCAGTTTGAATATATAGTTGCTGAATTGACGCTGACCTGTGCCAAGCTTTCTGTGCAATGTCTGTCTGTTATTGAAGGAAGTATTTTTTGTTACTTTTTTCTTGTATTTCCTCCAAATGTTTTGACCCTGAACAAACTGCAGGCTTTATGAAGATTGTCCAACCTCCCCATTTTGTTTAGTTTTGGTCAGTTGCTGAAAAGAAGCTTCAGCGATGTGTAATTACATGGTTATTATTATTTTTATTATGGGATTTGGGGAATTGTTTCTAAATATTTTCTTTTTTCTACTTTTCCTAAATGGCATGCAGTGCACATGTGCTTTTATACACATGTAAGACTTAGTCTCTGAGGGTAATCACATATTTTTCTGGGCTTCTAGCGTAGCCACTGGAGACTGGAGTCAAAACTGCCTTTTTGCCCCCCTATCATTGTTTCCAAAAAATTTGAATGAATTTTTAAAAAGTTAATAAAAAATAATAATACGATTCCGAGCCTTTAAAGGGCAAAGGTACCAAAATTCCAGATATTAAAAAGCCTTCCCTGGTGAGAAATTAGAAGTGGTTGACAAAGAGGACAAAAGACTCAGCTATTTTAATAATCTCTGCAAAAGACAGACCTCGGATCATTTTGTCTTATCATGTAGAAAAGTTACAAAAAAGAGAAATGCATATATTTCTATCACATAACACAGATTCATTGCAGGGCAAATACCACGTATAGTCACCCACCAAGGGCACATTGTGAGCCAGGAAAAACCCCGCTGGCCTGAGGAAAAAAAAAATAAAATCCTAGTATTTTCTCAACTGTGACACAGAACGAGCACAAAACCCGAGCAATACTTGTAAAATGTGGAGTCAAGTGACTGTCAGATCAGTAGCTCTGTCCCATCCCTGCTCTGGTAACTCTGCGAGGAGTGAATTTGTGAATGCCCATAAATATGCATACGTACTTGAACTCTGCTGCTTCTTTTTTCTGTTGTTTTTTTTCTTTTTTTCTTGACAAAAGTTTCCGCGGGTCTGATTCTTGAAGGCCGTCATGGAGCTTGACGAAAACCTGACATTTGGAAAGGTCTGCGAGAGGGATTTGTTTGTGACAGCTTCAAATTACAGTGGCACGGAGGGAGCAGGAGAAAGGGGAGGGATGCAGAGATTGATGAAGAAAATGGCTCCTGCTTATTTAAATGTCAGTTCAGCAAGGTGAATGCCTAAGCTTCTTTTTTCCCCCGCAAGCATTACATGTGTATTCCTCACAATGGAAAAACATTTCTTGCCATCTTTTATTCTGTGTGTGTTTCTCACCGTCTTTCTGTTTGGCTCAGGCGGTGTTATTGGCAGGAGGCTTTATGCCTTGTGAAGCTTTGCCAGCATCTTGACAGTAACCACAAACCATTTAGTTGTTTGTTTTGTGTAGGTAGTGACTGAAGGACCAGTCACTCAGGTCCTATTTAGACTGGAGGTTTATTCTGGACCATATATGCAGCAGTATAAAATACATATTAATTTTCCGACTCTTGCGCTCTCTCTGCAAGTGCAGAAACAAAGCAAAAGTAAGAAAGACATCACTGCGAGTACAATCTGGGGGAAGAAAGCACACAAGGAAAATAACTGATAAGTATGCTGCAGTTTCTGTATATCCAGAGTGATTTCTGTTATGTAACAGCAGTTTTTTTCCCCCCAACAAAGGCTGTTACTTCTTGTCAGCCCTCAGCGCACTTACGAGTGCACAGGGAGCTCTGCCTGTCACTGACCTTTTTAATAAGGATGAGATGACCGAAATACACCAAGTGTCCCTCGGTGATGATAGCCAAATGTCACTCAAACTAAAGGACTGTAGCCAGACTTTCACATTGAGATTCCAACAATAGTACAGAGGAGGGAATGCAGAGCCCCCTATCTCTTTTCCTTGACAAATAGCTGATGACACTGTTGGATTAAGTCCTCACAAGTCATGCCAGCTGCTGGAATCAGATGACAAGTACCTCCATGTCTACGTGTCTTAATCTTTTTCAGACACTTCCAGCCGTCGTGTATAACTGGAATATTTATCACACAGGTTGCAAAAGCCAGTAAATTATGTGACTTAAGTGATGCCTGAGTTTGACAACTGCTTTCCTGAAAGGCATGTGCCCTTTTGCCTACTTTTTCATTGTGTCCTCCTGCCATGACACATTTTATTGAAGAGCTGTCTGCGGGCGTACCACAAGAACTCTATGCTGTCTCTAAACTGCAGCCTGCACAAGTTCCCACAGTAGAAAATAGACTTTTCGAATCAGCTACTGCAAACAGAACCTGTTTTAACAGAAGCATTGCCCATAATTAAACTAACGCATAGGAAAGTATGCTGGGGTGGCTCCCGTGATTAATGGAGCAATTACATAATCCATTACACTGAATTATGAATGTGCTAATGATGAGCTCATGTTGGGTAATGATTCCTGGAGTTTGCTTGTGTAAAATATGAAGAGGGAAGCAGAGAGGACTGTCGGTGTTTGCAGATGTTCCTCTAATCACTAGGAGGTAAGGCTAAGGAGGAAAAAGAAAATGTGCGACTTCCTACAGAGAGTGGCACCTCCACCATCACGGGTCATTGCTTCCTGTTCTAGAAAGAACGCCTCCTACTGTTCCCACTTGGATTAGATGGCGTAGATTTGAGTGTCTCCTGCTATGAAATACTAAGGCCATACTAATCTAAATTAGTGTTTTATGTAATTTTTATGATGGGAGCATAAAGTATGCAATTAAGGAGGCAAAAAGACAACATAAAGGATGACAGCTGGTGACTAAGCCCTGTCATAATTTTCTCGCCTAAAACAGTGACTGGCTGCAAAGCATTAATTTGTTGTTTACATTCTTGTGTCTTTGCTATGCTTGCTTTGGTGCAGGAAATGCCTCAAATATCTTGTATCATGTTAACAGAATTCTAGTTATATATTAAGTAAAATCAACAGTTTTTACTTTATTTGCGAATTCTGGTGTTTTTTGGTAAAGATGCACTGATCGACCGGCCAGGGGTCGGGATCGGCCGATTTTCCGTGTGCTTGGCCCAGATTGCCTGGTGAGTCTCACATATGTCCAATTATGAGCTGGTCTGTTTCATGCATGTCGTTTTCATGCAGAAAATAGCTGCTCACACAGTTACGGCTATATGCTAACATATTGTTTGTGTGCTGTAGCCATGAAGCAACCTTATTGAGAGACTTAAACACCCTCACCCAATTGAACATGCCCAGTTTGAACATGATAGCAAAAGGAAAGTGGCTAAATCTGAAGTAGCCAAAGCTCAATATGAGCCTTGGTATAAGCAGTGAAAAGACCAATGCAGTTGCAAGGAAAATTGCGGAGATGGGTCAAAACAGGGTCAATGTCAATGCAAATAACTGTTGTACCTGCTTTTGTTTGTTAAGCTAAAATATGTCAGGTAAAGTCGGGTGTACAGCTAGTTTTATTTTCAATTATGTAAGTGAGAGTAGATCCTGCAACTTACTGCAGTGTGTGGGAAATTGTAAAGTTGAATCATTTCTTTTATCATGAAAACCATTAGAACTGAAGAAAAGTTGGGTTTTCTTTGTATATGCTGTCAGTTATAGTGCTTCGAACTGAAAAGAAAATTGCAGCGGATAGATCTCTATCCTTCAGTCCAGCTGCTACAGGTGTATAAGATCAAGCACCGAGCCATTCAGTCTGCCTTTAGGAACATTTGTGAAAAAATAGTTTTGAAGAGCTTACTGAATTTAAGTGTGGTACTATAAAAGGATGCCATCGTTGTAATAAGTAAATATAAATAAGTCAACTGTGAGTGGTATTATTGCAAAGTCGAAGCCTTTAGCAACCACAGCAACTCAGACGCAAAGTTACAGATTGGGGTCTGTAAGCGCTGAAGGGTGTGGTGCGTCAAAGTTGCCAACACGCTGCTGACTGAATAACTGCAAGGTTTGAAACCTTTTCTGGTGTTAACATCAGCACAAAAACTGTGCACGGGGAACTTCATAGCATATGTTCCCATTGGTGATGAATAGTTGTGTCCAGATAGCGTAACTTTAATTTGCTAGCAATAGCCAGAATAAGCTCATATTGGACCAACTCTGAATAAAAGTGTACTAAATTGATAAAAGATGCAACAGTGAATGCAAGATGAAGGTTTTGCTGTTTTCCCTGGTATTAATTTTTAATGTATGAGTAAGAGCACTTTATCTATGCAAATTGCATTTACAATCAAACATAGTTCTTATGACACTGTGAATGAATGATTTGGTATTGTCAGAAGATTTGAAGACTTGTTTTGTTTTCTTTGTTTCTTAGTTATTTTTTCTGTGACCTTATTCAGCTTCACATCTTATTACTAGATAATCTTGAAAGTACATGCAGCGTATCTGATGTTGAAATTGTCATCTGGCATTTCTTGTGTTTAGTTTCTTTAAAGCACTTAAAGCAGTGTAGGAGGGTTTCAGTTTGTTTTTTCTATGTAATGCCTCATCCTTATTTTTCTTGTTAAATAAAAAGACTTCAATTAAGGGTTTGAATAATAGTGCATTTCAGACTTAACAGACATAACAGCTACTATTTAAATGCAATAACAACTTTAAATAATAATAACTTTAAACCCTCCTAATGACTTTTCATGAGGTTTATTTCTTATAGCTCCTTCAGGGTTTTTACAGACAGTGCAGATACCTCAGTAGTACATTCTTATGAATATACTTCATAACGTTCTCATGAATCTTAGCTTAGGTCACCTTCTTCTTTTGGTTCTGCAACAGCCTAACCACAGAGATACCACCAAATGTAAAAAGCACGTGTTTGGTCTTTGCATCTGGCAGACAACTCGCTGCAGATATGTATGTAAATACTGCATCTGAGATAATAAGAAACACATCACAAGACAATAAACTAAAAATGGATCTGAGTAAATATTTTAGTAGAACTATTGAATATCTCTCATCGATATGGATGAAACCATGGCTGATGGCTGGATTAACTTCACGATGGATGCCTGGTGATTCTGTCTGTGGATGCCAGTCTTTGTAATTGTCGGTTGAGGTCTTACAATTCTCTTACAAATAGCATTGCTGTGGAGTTTCTGTGTCTTATTTACTTGACAAGCAAATAAAAGTACTTTACTGTCTGAAAGTACACAGTTTATCTTGTTTAATTAATAAATGCTGTTAAACCATGAATTTACTATATATATTGTTGTGAACATTCATGAATCTTCACACAGCATCTCCAGAGAACAAAAGTTCATTGCAAAAACAAGTTTTAATGGGGCTTGTGTTTACCAAGCTATGACCTCCATGCCCTGAATCCACATAAATGGGCTTCCTTTTTTCCTCCAATTATATTCTTTTTATGTGTACAAATAACAGAATCTGTTTGTTGATGTAGCTCAACCTGCTTCAGCGTGTTAGTGGACCTCTTTAGCTGGGATGATTGACGTCCATTATTTTTCAGCATACCTTGTCTGTTATAAACTTGCTGTGGGTGCGTCTGCATTAGATCTGGTTCATTTGAAGTTCACCGTGAGTCCATTTTCTTAGGTAAACAAAACAGCCTGACTGTCAGCTTCCAGCTGAGGACAGTTATCTGCTTATCTGTGACTGAAAATTTATTTCTTCTTCCTAGTGGGAAATTCCTCTTTGCATTCTGTCAAGGTAACAGTGTTTGTCATCTTTGAGCGAGAGGTGTACTCCGTGCTATCTGCTGTAAGGGAGTCGCTTCGGCGTTGGAAGCTGGTAAATGAATTTTGTCTGTTAATTTTATGGGGAAACAATTGCAAGGCAAAAAGACGAAAAAAAAACTTTAATGGTTTCAAATATCGCAGTAAAAGTTTGTAACTGTTGAGAAGCGTGTCTCCTCTCCAGAAATTGCCTGTATTGTTTATTGCTATGGTCAGAATTGCAAAGAGGAAACATTATGAGAGTTTTGATGAGGTTGTTAGTTTGTGTATACTAGCACGTGTATGCGCAGGAGTCCATCCGAGCATCTGTTGGCTGTTTTCTCTCTGCGTGTGCTGCTGAGTGGAGCCACCTTTTTTATATATGCAATTATTATGTAAACATGCCATTTTGGTCTCAGAGCCACTTTGTCTCACATTGGCTCTGACTGTGTTGCAGCTCAAGACTGAATTGAATGCCACTGAATGCCATGATTTCTTATACTTAAAATACTTAAAATAAAATCATACACACATTGTGAGCTGTTACGGTTATATTTGTTTTTTCTGATTCAGTGTGTGTTTGTGTGTTTTTTTTCTTTGTTGTGTTGTGTTTGTTTTTTTGTCTGATTCTTAGCAGGATTATTAAAAAAGGTCCGGATGGATTTGCATGGAAAGTTTTCAGAGAGGTGTGGCATCGTCCAGCTTGGAAGAGATAAACAATTGGACCATTAAAAGATAGGGCAATGCTGAATATGTCATGTCATATCTTCAAATTTGTATTTTTATTAACCCGTTTTTCCCATGACAATACTCATGCATGACGTCTACGCAAAGGGCGTTTGGATACAGACACATTCAGTGACAGTTTATTTCTGCAAGCTGCAAAACTGTGACTTAAATGAATACTTAAAGCTAGTTACAGTGTCTGAAAGAGGTTTGTGTGCAGTTAGGGTCCCTTCCTGCCCTCCCTGCTCTCCAGGCCGCAGGCAGCACAGTGTCCTTTGGTCTTTATAGTGGGCCTCTGGGCTCTGGGCCACTAGCTCTGCCTTGTTCAGGTCCTTGTTCTGCTCTGCTGGTTGCATTGGCCCTGTTGTGAAATGTGATCAGTCAGCTCCATTAGGGCCTGGACTGGGTGCTTTTGGAAACCAAATGGCCCAATTCCTGGTTGTACCACCCAGGAGTTGATCTCAGGGATTGGTCGGAGCGAGTAGTGTCTGTTGCTTCGTAGTAAGTCTGCTGGGAATGCAGCCACACTGCCTTGTTGTTGTGGTATCGCGGGCTTGTTTACCACGTTCTGCCTTTGTTTGGACTCTTTTACATGTTAGGTAACAGTGGATTATGTATTTTCTTGTGGACACACAGTATGCCCAGATATGTTTCAGGTTAGTTTAATAACTTTTCTTATTAGTTATTTTAGGGCTGCTGTTGAAGTCAGTCGTAAGTACCCTGAACTCCCACCAGTATTTTTAAAGCCACCTTTCAAGTTTACAAAAGGTGAGTGTTAGACCCTTATTAGATATTTATAAGCTATATATTTGTTAAAAAATCATTTTAACCCATCACATCGTCTTTGTTGTTTCCATCTGTGTCAAAGATAGAGCAGCTTTGTTGACTTTTTGCCATTTGTTGTGCTGATTTGTGACTGTCTGACATGCTCAAGCTGAGTGACCCATTCCACTTTAACCTTCTTGTTCATGTTTTTCCAGCTGTGAAGTGAATGTCCCCGCCTTTTTTTATGTTCCTTGAAAACTTGAACATCAAATTTGTGGCTTTTGCTGAAAATATGAACAAATACAAACTCTAAATTTGGCATCCTGTTTATTAGACTGACATCCTCTAATGTGTGTTAGTAGTTCATTTGAGGAGGGTCACAAATGCACAGAAAAATCTGATACTTTACACGAGTCCTGACTTGGAGCGACCTGTTAGGTGGATACATGGGAAGTCTGACAAGCACGCTTTCACTGCAGCGCAACTTTTCTAAACCAGTCTGCTTTGCATAACATCAACTTGGCTGCCTGTCATTATTGCTTTGTAATTAACCTGCAGAGGCTCAAAACGGGCGCCCTCTGAATGGCTTAATTAACCTGTGCCTAAGAGGCGGCTATTGTCCTCTTTGCTTCCATGACCTGCACTAAGCAGCCTCAGTACCTCGTATTCTTTCTGCTCTCATGTAGAGCTATAATGGCTGAGAAAAAAGCGTGCCTGCATTTGTACTGAGATGATATAAAATCGTGCATGGATAACATTCGGGTCTTAGCTTTTAATTGGCGCCATCAAACACTCGATTTTTGGAGTCAATATTGATTTTAACAATAAAGCACAAATTAATATGAATATGCCAATTTACTTTATATACTTAGAAATGCTAAGGAGACTTTTAATTAGGTTTAATGCTAACAAACTATTTGGCATCTTATCATAAAGATAAAACAAACGCTGCATGCTACTGTCTGCTCAGCTGTGATACTACTCTGTCTACAAGACCTCTACTGGGCCACTGTTAATACTGCAGTAGTTTTGAAATTAAAGCATGCATCTGAGTTACAGTATGTTCTGTTTTTTATTGGGTCATTTCAGATGACAGATACAAATAATCTCCAATATACAAATCATCCTCCTTATGTATGGAGAAGGTCAGGAGAGAGAGATAGAATAGGGAGTGTCTACAGCCATAAAAACTGATGGAACACAGAAACGTACTGTCAAATTTTGGTCCATCTTCAATGTGTCTGACTGGCAACAGCTTAATTTTTCAGCATGACAATGAACCCAGACTCACTGCCTTTGTAGTAAAAGCATAATGGATAGACTTTCAAGCCCTCTAGAATTATACAAACTCTATTTCTGCCATATACGCTGTATTTCCATCTATGTTTGCACATGTTTCTATAAATTGCTGCTCCTATTTTTTCCAATAAAATATCTAAAAAAAAGAAAGGTGAGTCAAAACTTTTGCACGGTACTGTTTGTGGATGCTATGATAGGCTGATTTTCACCAGTGTTATCACTGAAAGTATTTACTATTCTGGCTTTTAATTACCAGGCAGGGGATTGGTCAAATGGCAGGAAAATAATTATCACTAGTTTGGCTGGTTGTTTGTTGTTTATGCTAACTGGCATTAAGGCAGTCTGTAAAGCTATTAGCGAGTTTACTGACTTTTTCAAGGCTGCTTCAGGGTTTTCAGTTTAGTCAGAGGATATATGATGGATATAAGCTGTTTTGTTCACAGTTTATTGTTGACAAAGGCAGATACATTAAAAAATGTTTTTAAAAAAAAGCTAATATGTGTATGTTAATACCAAATGCATTCTCATTTAAGCCCAAGAACAAGTACAAATTGCTTACTTTAATGTAAATAAAGACTGCTCAAGTGTGATTGGTCAGTACAACCCACACAGCAAGCATGCTGCAAATGGAAACCAGAAAGCCTCCGCTATTATAAATCGTCTCCCTTGTCTAAAGATTTGCATAATCATATGCAGATATCTGTTTATAGATATTAGCATTTAGCAAGCAAATGTGCCTAACACTTTGTTACTCTGCAAAAAGGGAAGATTTTCTGCTTCTTTTTAAATAATATGCATATTAATGTGCACTAGTGAAGCTTAAATAATAGTTTTCTTTTGTTGTCTACTTCTTATTGAATAATTAATGAGAGATTTGTTGATAATAAAAGCAGGCTAGTTGGTTTCATCCCTGGGCTCCCGCTTAGCTGAGGAAGCAAAAGTTGGGATAGCTTTGTCAGATAAGAGCATATAATTTCATGGCATCACCCTGTGGCATGGCACACCTTTTCTCATCCCACCTAAATTGAGTTGTCTCCTTGTTTAGTCAGCTTGATTTTTCTCAACATCAGCATGGAGCCCTGAAAACCCTTGGGATTTGAAATCTGTAGATGTGCGTTTGTATAAGGGAAAAAGAAAAAGGAAGAGGTAGACTGCAAGGCTTGTCTCTAGTCAGTTGGAGCAGTCTGTATGTGTGTCATCTCACGAGTGGAACACCAGCTTGGCCCACTTCTGCCTGACCGACTATACTCTACGGCTCATCTGGGCTCTTCCCTCCTGTCTCTTTTGTTTAATTTGCTCTCTCTTCTACACTCCGTCCGTCTCTTCCCTGCGTGGGGTCCACTTCTCATGTCTCTTCTCGATATTCAGAACAGACCAACCAAGGCTCGCAGAAGATGTAGAACGTCCCAGGTGAATCGGACAGAAAGTATTAGCTCACAGTCAGCGTGTACAACGAAATCAGACTGGACCACCCAGTGCAGATTCACACACATACAGTTCCACACCAGTGCATGCATACATACACATCTAGGTCAGACAGTGAAAGGGGAAGAAAGGGGGGAACCTTTAGCTTACATCATGCCAGCTCTGTTTTCACAGACAGCAGGGGCTCTGAGGCTGTGTGAGATGATATGGCCTCCCCGTCATCTATAACTAAAGCTCAGACACAAGTGGTACGTTAAGCCAGAGAAGCTGTAAATGATTCAACCTTTGTATTTGGCTCCATTTTATCTCACTACCAAGGATGGAGATTACATCAACAAGTAGAGTGAATACTTGACAGAATACCTGCTGTCAAATGTCAAGTAGGCCATTAGGCTGCTAAACGCTACACTAGGTTCAACATCTCTAATTGTGCACCTCTGTTTGGTCATATAATGTAACTCACATATTTAAAGCTGTATTCTTTACGGAAAATGACGATAAAATCAAAATAAAGTACTAACAGATATTTTCATTTGCCACGTTTCATTCTAAAAATTACAGTAAGTTAAATAAATGTGGCGAATGAATGTCAATGATTATGTATTCAGAGATTTCAATGCTGGTATTATTAATATTTGACATGTCAAAAACATGTGAAGGTTATTACAATGACAGCTCAGCAGGATACGATGTGTTCATTTTGAGCAGGTGCTAGAAGGGTTTGTGTTGATGTCTCAGTAAAGTAGAACACTTGTCAATCATTTATTGTACAGCAGAGCTGAGAATGAACCAGGTCCCAAGAAAATGCACTTCAACTTTGAAAGGATGTTGAGCAAAGCAGCATTTTTTTTCTTTCGCTTTTGGCAGACTATATATTATCAGTCTCTTGCTGTCTACATTTTGTCTCTTAGATCACAAAATTATATAAATGGTCTCCAATTAGGTGTAATTTAAATGTTTAATCTTAAGCTTTCTTGTAGATTTGACTTATATTATGAATTAAATCAATTTTATACAGATATTTACAGATCGTTTGTATCAGGGGTTACATTTGGATTTCATTCCAGTTTCAGCTGTTTTGTGGTGAGGGTATCTATTTGACATCATAGCCAAGATGCAGATTCTTGGCTTTCTGTTATGAAAATTTGTAATATTTATCACGTTGGCACTCTGGATTGAAAGGCCAAAAAAAGCTTCTTTTTTTCATGCAGTCTTTATGTTCTGGCTCTTTCCCAGTTCGTTAGATACAAGCTTCAAAATAACTGCATCACCAAGACAGACAGGCTGAGCAAATCATCTCCAACCTGTGGTTTACTGTTTATACGTGAGAGTTGAGATGCCCTTCTCTTTTAACAAAATGTCAAAATATTCCCCTATTTACTAAATGACGGAAAATGTGAACATTTTTTATACTTGGAATTTTTTTTATTTTAATATCGTGGCTAAAGCTCTTCTATAAAACATGATAAAATTTTAAGCCTTGAGACCGAATTAGGAGTCAGCTAATACACATCAGCGGGTAACTAGGAGAGTGCCAGAATGATGGATACTACAGACACGTCATCATCCTTTGTGTGCGTGTGTGTTTGCACACTCATTGCCTCCATCTAAGACCTTCTCGCCGCCCATGGCCAAAAATGTCACTCCAGGCTGCTGTGGGTTCATTATGCCATTATCTACCTCAGGCCACAGTCCATTTGCCGGGCAGAGAGTGATGAAGCTTTTTCACGGGGTCACCCCTCCTGCTGGAGGCCGGTCAGCTGAGGTGTGTGTGCGTGCATGTGATGAGAAAGACCAAAAGACAGATTGTTCACCTGTATTTGACACTAATCATGATTTAGCACAGGATGAGGAATGTGTTTTGTATTGTAACCACTCCATACATATGATTTGCTCTGATTCACATTGTCTGTAGCTGATAATATCTATCACTGACAATGTACAGCTCAAGATGATGGATTCATTATTGGCTTTGCTGCAAAGCAGTAAAAGCAGTAAGTACACTTTGTAAATGCAGCACAGCAAACAACCTAAATCAAATCTAATGGTGTATCTGTCTGTCATTTGGAGTTACGCACACTCAGTCCCAGCTAGGTAATTTTCAGACACTGCTTCATATCTCAGCGTGGGAAGGGTTAATCCATCAGAAGCGAGTGTTCTTGTGTAGCTGAACCATATTCCCTAGGCCTTTCACCCATCCGTTGCCTGAAGAGAACGGCCAGCTTATTTTCTCTGCATATTAAAAACTGCCTGGAGAGGTGGCAGGCAGGGCCTCAGGAGGATGCAGATAGCAGGGGAAAAATGAGTGGTAAGACAGAAACTGCATGGGCGAGAAGGGGTGGGGTCTTTTTTTTCCTTTCTTTTTTTTTTTTAAATCAAATAAATGATTAACTAAATACATCTCCCATTCCTGTCCAGGTCCAAAAAAAAAGGGACCAGCTTTGATCTGCGTGGCCCTTTGAAATGATCTAAGGAATGAGGGAGAGGGATACGAGGGAGGGGCAGGGGTAAGTAGGTGAGACAGGGACAGGAAATGCCACGCCTCTCTGGGTTTAGAGGGGAGATATCACAGGTATACTTGCACAGAGTGCAGCAAAAGCAGAGCTGTAGAGAAGGGGGAAGTCTGCAGTGGTAAGCTTTTGGATAGTAACTGAGGTTGTGGGAGTTGTTCGGCAGCTACTGTGTAAAGTGAGCACAGCTTTAAAATGCCTTAGGATAGATTAGCCTCCCAGGATCCCCAGAGATCAATGGGGCAGCGTATGCCTCTTCCCCATTCAATAGTAAATTTGGCTTCACTTTCTCATCACAGGAGGCTGAAGTACTTCTAGATGTAAGTCTCATATCTGCCATGCTTGGCGGCCCCTGTAAAGAGCACGATGCCGACTTAGGCGGAAAGGTGCACCCTGACTTACTCCTGTAAATGTTTAAAGTACTTCTCTTCCCCTGCAGCTATTCAGCTTTCTTAACTTTCACAGCTGCGCTCTGTGACTAGTTGCATGGGCATTAAATCATCTGGTAGGTCTACTTAGTCTGTTTTGTTAGTTTTAAACCTCTCTTTAAATCACTTCAGACAGCAGGGTGCAGATTACATTCATTATCAGCAAGAATATTGCTATAAACAATGGCACAATAGTGTGTTTGTTTTATGCCATTGAGTGTACAGAAGAAGGGTAACTTTGTGTTGTGCTGCGGCAATTAAAAAAAAAGCTTTTGTTAATGCAGAATGTGTTGTAGCATTAAAGCCATCTGGAATTCCCAACTGCAGTGGTGGAGAGAGCAAGTGATGACTTGTACTTGTCTCTGTGGCTGTGGACTGACTGTGCTGGAACGTAAGCTGTATAGCTATACCTCCATCCGTTTTCCTCAGCTTATCTAATTCAGGGTTTTAGGGGGTAAGAGCCTGTCACACCTATTACAGGGCAAGAAGTGGGGTAGACCACAGACAGAACACCAGTCTAACGCAGGGGTAACACACAGAAACAGGCACTGACTCAAACTCACATTCACACCTAGGGCCATCTTGGAATCTAACATGTATGTCTTTGGACTGTGTGAGGAAGCAGGAGTAACTGGAGAGAACCCAGGAATTCCTCCAGAGGGAAAACATCCAAACTCCACAGAGAAAGGACCCAGCCGGCTGGCAGATTTAAATCTTGTACCCTCTTGCTGTGAGGCGGTATTGATAACCACTGCACCACCATGCAATATATCGTTTTTTCCGAAATTTGAGAAATGTAGTCTCCTATGTTAAAATGCCCAAC
Source organism: Maylandia zebra (assembly GCF_041146795.1). Classification (NCBI taxonomy): domain Eukaryota; kingdom Metazoa; phylum Chordata; class Actinopteri; order Cichliformes; family Cichlidae; genus Maylandia; species Maylandia zebra. The sequence goes on along the minus strand of NC_135174.1, from coordinate 20,738,923 downwards.
TAAAGCCAAAGAAACATCAGCTAACTTATATCAAATGCTTTCTTTGAGCATTTAATGCAACTACTTAGATATCTGTGTCTGTTAATTGCATCCATATAGTTATAGGATGTGCCTTGCTAACTGCTAATCAAGCTAGCTAGCATTACCTGAAAACATATCACTCCTATCGCTCTTTCAAACATGGTGACTTTCGATAAAAACAGGGAAAAAAGGTAGTCAAGGCTGACATCGGTCCATAAATAATAGGATGACATCACGGTAGTACTGGCCATTTTTATAAACAGTGTATATGCTGAAGCTGCACTTTATGCTAACTGCTAGTCTTGTAGCAGCTCTTTAGCTTATCTTCAAAAACATTTAGAATTCCAAAAGTTTGTAGTTGCTGTCTTTTTCACTCGTTCCTCCCTATGTTTGCTTCCTTATGTAACAACAAAATCGTGGGAGGAGTGGGTGGAGGCCTACATTTTTTTACATTTCCATATAACTCTACCACTTTATATAGCTTAGCACTCAGTAACTCTTAGAATCATCCAAATGTGATGGATATAATTTAAGTACCTCTCGTAAGTACGTCTTAGCTGCCTATTCTGTTTCATTATGGGTACTAAAGATGCATCAGCTGCAGTTTTTCTATGATTACAAGGAGTATATTTCCTTTTTTGCTAAGGAAATGCCTGAATAAGGTACATGTGTATATCAGCGTGTGTGCTACACAAAGAATGTTTTGTGATAATTTCACATTATTATGCAGAAATGTTTAACACACTTCACATTTATCTAATTATAAACGTGCAAAATAGCCAGGAGCCACGCTGAGTGAAACACAGGTGTTGAAAACAGAACAGCCACCATGTTTAAACAAGGATTGACGTTGATTACCTCATCTAGAGATGTTTATTATTGAGCCAGCCTAGCATTTCACTGAAAGGCTACTGCTTTGTATCAGTGACTCTGTCTGTCCTTGTTGTTTTTTCAAAGCCAGGAAACTTGGGTATTTTCCTGAAGTCACCTGATGCTTTTAATTTCGCAGTGCGTCGGTTATTCTGTTGGAGTTCTTTCTTAGCGCTTTTGTTCCCACGAGACCGCTGGATCCTCACTTTCATTAAAGTTGTTTGGAGAGTCTCTCAGCTTCGGTGCCTCGTAAAACAAACTATGATGAAAACAACTAAAAAAAGCCCCACACAAGCCAACGCTACCCCTCTGTTTTATTAGTACATGCACACAGAAGCAGACACACATACACAACAAAATACTGTTTGTTGAGGTTCTAATGAGTCCCAGTAGCAGTGGTTTGATTTTTTTTTTCCCTCTCTTCCTAATTTGACATGCTTCAATTGGGCTGGGTCCCTCTCGCTCCGCAGACCTCAAATCCTCCATGCAGAGGCCTAATGAATCTTCTCCATGTACACAAACAAAGGACAAACAAAACAAGCAGGAAACGCTCACTTCCTTAAGCTTGTAATTGTCCTAAACATGTCAGTCAATCACAGCAGCTTGCTCGAGTCTACTTTCTATGCAGACAAAAGGGTTATTAGTCACCCATGTGAACACACAAATCTTCTGATTTCCGAGAGGTATGCTCGTGTCTTGGGTTACAACTGGCGGAGTTTTCTTTCATTTCTCTTCAGCCGAGTTGGAGCATTCAGCATTGTACTTTCTGCTTAGGAAGGTGACACGAAGAACAATGAGTCGAGCCTCACCGGTCTCTTAGGGCTCTCCATGTTGAGGTTCAGCAGTAATTGAATCGGGGCTTTTGCTGCCCACAGAAGACAGTGTGAGTGAATTGTCTCAGATAGTTTATAGGGTAATAAACTCCCTCGACACCAACACCTGCCAGCTGCGCTCAGCTTTGACCAGTTCTATTTAATACCTCTTGCTGTGCACCTGCAGCCCACCCATAACGGTCAACTCGGATCGCACCAATCGACACAGCCAGTAGGCGGTTGTCTCTTTTTGGATATTCCTGAAAGTTATGATTAGGGCAATTAAAATCTTGACTCAATTAGCCCTGCGCTGTTGACCTTGTTTGCAGGTTAGGATGCTGTACAGTATCTCTGGCCAAATGCAATTACTGCAATCTTTTTTATCTTATCTGATCCCCTCATTATCTTACCTCTTATAAATAGTGACATTTTTTTCTTTTTTTTTCCTGGACTTCTCTTGACAGCTGCTCACAGCTAAATCAAATCCGTCTCTGTTAAGAGGAGCAGCTGAGTGGGTGAAGAGTAGGTGGGCAAATGGATGCAGCGCTGATGGCATCTAGAATTGTATTTGTCACAAAGGAGTCTTTCATACATTACACTCCGTGTTTACTTAAGCCAGTTTGAATTTTTGGTCAGTCTGCAGTGTTCAGATGTAAAAAACTAAATAAATGTTGCAGTGAATAATGCTAATTACATCCCTGACAAAACTGCACCTTTAAAATGCTATTACTGGGTGAGCATGAATCTTCTCTCTGCTTTTGCGGCCAGCTTTCGGTATTATTAAGGAATTGTGCATTAACAGGAGTCAGCAGTTTCCAGTGCTGCAATCTCATTACATTTACAAGGAAGGGATGAAGAGCAACAAAAAAAAATTAATTGGAGGCTTGCGATAGTTAGGACAGGAGCCTGGGCAAGGGCAGAATAAATCAGAGATCCATTTGACAGCTTTATGGCACTGGAGAGGGAGAAGTGGTTGACTTTAATGAGTGGAGATAGAAATGTTGAGTTACTTTATTTTTTCCTCTTTCTCCCTATGACACGCACTCCCCTCCCCCCCTCATCAGCTTAGGCACACAGCCCCTCACCCCTGAACTATTTGGCCTGGCTTGATATATTGAGTTAATTCAACCCGCTCTGTGCAATAATTCATGCGTTTCATGCATTCACTGTGATGCAGATGCAGTGTGGGGTGGATTTGTTCATTTTCTCTGTAGAGATTGCGAGCCTCTTTCCTCACTCACACACACACACACACACACACACACACACACACACACACACACACACACACACACACACACTTCTGTTCTGCCTGTCACCTACTCTACAAACTGTCCCCACCCCCAGCTCCTCTCCTCAGCTCTTTGGAAGTTAATTTAGGTGAAAGAGTGTCCGTCTTCAGCAAGTAATTCTTGCAGTTTCAACAGTTTGTGTCCCTTTTCAGCAAGGAAAAAAACCCACTAAGCTTGGTCGATGCCAGCACAACAGCCCAGTACGCTCAAACGCTCCATCTTTCTCCCTACCTCCATTCTAAAGTCTCCTGGTCCTCGCCCTGCGGTCACATCCTGCCATCACCCCCCATCACCAAGTTCACTAAGGTCATCCCCACAAGGGGCCAACCCCTCCCCAACCTCCCTGCTGACTTAAGCCTTGTGCTTTTATAATTCGGGGGGAAATGCTGGCTACTAAAGCAACCGGTGAAGTGGCTTCTGCAGGGCAATGGGGCCCTGCTCTGTGTGCACTTATTTATTCTGGGCAGACCTCTGTGTGTGGTGTGTGGGGGTGGCATGTGTTAGTGCTCTAGGATTGTTGTATGCTTTTGTGAGCAGATGGATAAGGTCACACCTCAGAAGGCATTGTTTGCATATTATACCACATAGTGTATACAGAAGTACCTGAAATGTAGAGCTGCAGTTAACATGTGAAATACGTTGAGCACAAGGTTGCAGAATAATGTAATGTGTTTAACTTGCATGTTTTGTCAGAGAAGATGTTCTCTGTGTTGGTAGGAAGTGAAAAGAAAATGACGAAAAGCAGCAAATGTTCACATTTGGGAAGCTGGAACCAATGAATGTTTGGTATGTGTGCTTGATAAATGACTGGAACAATTAAGTGAATAGCTGAGCCCTGCTAAAATCATTTGATTATGAGCGTGTATGAAGAAAAACAACTGTAGTTAACAAACTACACTAACAGGCATTTTGCTCTGACATTTCAATTAAGTCATCTGAAATTACAAGTGCAGCTCAAGCAGAAAGGTCTAATTAATCTCAATCTGGTACAAAAACCCAAAACAAATGTTTTGCACATTTGTAACTCTGTGTTCAAAGGCATGCCATCACTTTGCAAGCTCTGCTTTGTTTTCCTTCAGGTTTGAGCAGTGGCAGCGTTGGGTTTCTGCAGTGTTTCAGAGGCCTTGGCTAAGACCAGCCAGCCAAAGATAAACACTGAAAAGCATTTCCCCCCAGGCCTTGAACACAACTCAATATAAAGTCGAAGCCGTCACCTTCACTTTTACATGGAAACTCTCGAGCTGGAGTTAGCAGAAAGAGAAAAAAAACCTACTTCTTTACGTGGTCTGGCAGAGTTGCAGAGCACATTGTTTTCATTTATTTTATTTCAGTTGGCAAGGTAGGGGTGAGTTAAGTTTTTTTTTTCTGTTTTACTTTAGCAGTGGGAGGGAAAAAGGAGGTCACATTTGTTGGCAGTGCTGTGGGAGTGCACTGATACGAGTGCGAGGGCTTTGTGTCAGGAGACATTTTGTGGCAGACAGGAGAGAAACCTAGCACAGTGACAAGGGCTTTTCTGCACTTTAAAAGGCGTGACGACCCCCGTGACCCAGTGAGTTGAAATGGAGGCCACTGTCAACTCTCATGCCTGATTAAGAAAAAAAAATCTCTGGCAGCAATGGTTTCCTTATAAAAAAAAATACCAACAAAAAACCCAAACATCTGTGGGATGGCGATTTAGATTTTAAGCAGTGTAAAAATTGTTTTTGTGTATGTTTTCATGAGGTCTGTGTCACTGCTGCTCAGACAGCACAACTGACCTAAATGATGAGGTGGTCAGTGTGACTTTAGTGTAAATACAATGCCATGATTCGTGTCCTCGTCCGTTGTGTTAGGGACTGTGTACTCTCAGGAGATCTCATTGACTTTTTCCTGCACTAATACAGAGATATGCACATCTTTATGTACCCTTTTCATCCTACACTTGATGCGTTTAAAATGCGGAACACTAATACTAAATTTGTAGATAAAGCTTATGACATTATATTGATAATAATGGTTTACTGGCCGCCTTTGATGTGTTGATGGTTGATAAATTATGCTTTGATTGGTCTTTCAAAGGCGACTCTTAACTGTAACAGATGGCAGCTTGCAGTGTAAAGTTTGCCAAACTTCTCTTCAGTTTATGTTAGTGCCTAGAAAATTAGTCAAGTAGCTGAAGCATCTATGAATAAGCCTTTATTTGTCACTTGTAGTTGTCCGCAGCGAAATAATTGTGAGTGGTTTAGAGAGTGGTGTACAACATTTTAATATATTATAGAAACTAGTAGACTGAAAAGTTCCTTGAAAGGATTCCTCTGGTTATATAAATACATTCATATTTTTTATACATGTGTTTAAATATATTGTGTAATAGCAGCATGTAGAGCCCCTGCCCTGGCATTGTAGTAGTGTTCATTGCCCCAACTTTAGTCTTGTGGCTGCTTATTCTTTAGCATTTACCCCTAGATTTAAACTTATATTTATTTATTGGGTTGAATAAATTGAAGCTTGTGCAAGTGCTTTGGATCTCCTTCACAAAGACTGGACGTACTAGTTCTTTTCTACAAGGTTGACTTGAAGCATTTACCACTTTGATTAAGCTCTCTCTCTAGCTGTTTCAGCTGAGTGGCTGGCCTGCTTTTCCATCAAGCACTTGCTTGTTATCTGTCTTTGTTATTTCTCTTTATTTTAGAGGTGGTTATATGGATTGAGGTTAAGGTTTGGTGTTTGGTTATGGAATATATGATTTAAGTTTCTCACATGTCAGCTTCAGAGAAATGCAGGAACAGCAGAAACGCGACAACACCGTAGAGATTGCATTTGTTCGTGAGAGCTCCTACAATGCAGCCACATGTTTGATGATTCCTAAAAGCAGTCACACAAAGTAAAAAAAAACAAATCCCACACTATCTATTAAATGCATTTTAACTGATTTCTCGCACTTTAGTATTGAGGAGATGCAGAGACATGCTCCATCTTTGGAAAGAGTGGATGCTTCTGCACTCTAATCAATTCAGGTAGGGCAGCTTTATCTGTGGAGCTGCCACCAGAGCCACGCTGTACAATAACTCAAGGCGGGCATTTGAGAAGTGTGTGAGTTTGATCCTGTGCCAGGGTGATGAATAGCTGTTTTTTCTCTTTTGTTGCCCATCAGCACTTTTATTCTGCAGTTAATCCGCCAGGCCATGCGTACCTCCCCGCTGTAATTTTTCACCTTGCTGCGTGAGATTGTGTTTGTGCATTTGTGTGTGTTTCCCTATCCTGCTGTCAGTGGTTGGACTCATGCTCCCACACAAACACAACACCTGCATGTGCTCCGCCCTGCTGGGATTGGAGGTTGATTTAAAAGTGTGTGTGTGTGTGTGTGTGTGTGTGTGTGTGTGTGTGTGTGTGTGTGTGTGTGTGTGTGTGTGTGTGTGTGTGCATTGATAGGATTGGCATCTTGTGAAAAGTTAGTGGGGAGTGAGAGCCATATATAACATGTCAGCATGCACTAGTTGGGGGGAAACGCCTGTTACTGAGATGGGTCGGGTCTTAAAAGGATTGTAATCTTGTTACAGATAATGCAGCTTATCCACCTGTTTTACTACATCAGTGGATACTGGACTTTCTGCTCAGGCTCACCTCCCACTGAGACCATGTCCGCACTAAAATAATTACAGCTAACAACCCATTTTTTCCATTTATCGTGCCCTTCTGCATGCACCAATCTTTCTTCTCATTCAGACATGGATATTTTACCAAACATTCTGCAGATTGGATACATTGAAAAACTTTTTTTTCCATCTGGCTCCAGCTTGGCTGCTTGAGACAATCTCCTGCTGTTATTCCCAACACGAACGTCTCCAGTGGGTCCATGGAAAGCTCAGAAGCTTGAATTTCACATGAGAATTTAGGAAGTCCTGTAGTCTGTGGTCACCTGTGTTTTTGAAAGTCAACACACATGGTGTTCCTATTGTCACATGTTTGAGCTATTGTGATTGGTAATATTTAAACATTCCTGTGACTCCATCTGACTGCAGAGCTCCCTTTCAAGGTTGTCTCTTTGTGCACTTCTGGACCACTTCCAGCATAGCTGTTATTTTTAAATCTCTCTGTTCTTACCACTTGCATATGTGAATCTGTGGATTTATCTCTGACCTTGCACAGAGAGACAACATTAACTTTCATGCCAGCCAACCAGACAGCACTGTTCAGTGTCCCAGCCCTAAAGAGGCACGAACAGGAGATCAGGGTCGTGCATCATGAATGTGTCTGTCAACACAGACTTCTGCTGTAACATCGGCAGCCTCTAAGGGAAAATTGCACACCTGTTAACAACACAACATTAAGTCACAACTTGCCAAATTTGGCTTCTTGGACCTTCTTCCTTAAACGAAATTCAATGTCAGCATTTGACATAATGGAGGAGATCCAGTATGTGTTGGAGATGCACAAATGTGGTGGTCAGAACTGTACTTTAAAGGAATGTCTGAAAAATGGCAGCCATCGTTAACGAGGAATGGTGGCAGGGGGTTATTCATAATACTAACAAAGTCTTATCTTTTGCTTGCCTTCCACTCATTCAGTTTACAGTTTACATAAGGTTCATTATTCTCCATCAAGACTTTGATATTTACGCAGATATAGAAGTTTGTCTTTTTCCTGTCCACAACTGCATAACATTTGAACTGGTTATTTTAATGCATCTTTAATCCTTGACACTCCATTCCTCTGATTGGTTGATTACCATGTTTGGGATCCTTAGTCCGCCTTTTACACAGGAAGAGTTTTTTGGCTTCACTGGCCAGATGTTGCCTTCTTCTAGAATGAAAGTCTTCTAATCCTACTTCTGTAGCTCACTGGATTAAGGACACTGTTTTTTTCTTAAACACAAAAAATGAAATACACATTAGGGGCATGTATTGACAAATTTTGTGCAGAAATGGCAATCTTTATTTCTTATTTGAGAGTCCTTCTGGACTGAGTGCTGCTATGAAGATTTGTGTATGTGGTTGAGCCGGGGTGAGAAAGGTGTTTGTGTATAGAAAAAAAAGAATGATAAAATTGATCAAATGATGTCAGCAGTTTTGAAATGCCCAAGAAATAATTTTAAATGGGGGATCAACCACTCAAAAGTGCTATGGTTTTTTAATGAGCTGACTAAAACTTGCTATGACCACAGCTCAAAACGGGCATCTGTAAGCAGTAGCTGTGGTGTGAGATCAGCTATGTTAAAATGATCTGATGACATAAAGCCTGTTGGAAATTTTCAATGGTAAAGTGTGGCTACTGAAGAACAGATGATCCCCACCTGATAGTTTCAAGATTACACCGAAACTGTGGTGGAGCTTTCAGTTAGATGAAGCTGGACCCCACAGACTTCACATTTCTTCAAGACAGGAAAAGCGGATTTTCCTGTCCTCACTGAAGAAAATCGTAAATCTGATGTTTGATTGATGCAATGCAGCAGAGCAGGGACAGCTTTTACGAACCCTTAATAAACTTACAATTTTATTCTCGATGAGCTCTCGCTACAGAAGATGGGAATATATGTAAATGAGAACAATGAGATGAGGAGAGCAGAATTTCTTTACTAGATGATGGCTGGGATTTGTGTATTTACTAAAAAAAAGAACAAATGTAGATGTTACCTTGTTTGCATGCGTTATGTGGACAAAAAACCCACTATTACACACGCTAAACAGCATTTTCAGATTTAGCTGGCTCAGTGTAAATGCAGTCTGAGTTGCCGTCTTCATCCCCACTCCACCCCCCAAAAAACATCTTGGTCACTTACATTAGATCTCTTGCAGTAGACGGGTTATAAGCATACTGCACATAAAAATGGTTAATGAGGTGTAAGTGGAATGACCTGAAATTCTGTACAGAGCTTTACACCCCAACAGAAAACCTCACCACCTCTCATTTCTCTAGCTTTTCAGACTAGCTCTGATTAGGGAGTTCAGAATCCTTGTGGTCATATATTAATACAAGCCTGAGCACTTTGAGGCCCTCCTCAGCCTTGCACTTGCCGCATCGCTTCATGGCGTTGCGGCTAGCCTGCCTCCAGAGAGCTGTTCTACATACGGCGGACAAGGAGCACAGCTTCACGCAAAAGCCTGCTGAGACTTTACACCATTTATCTCTCAGCTGCAAGGTTGGGCCAGTACTAATTGACTGAGCCGTGTGTGTCTGTATGTGTGTCTGTCAGTCTTGGTCCCTTGAAGCATGGCATATTAGTAGAGCTTGAAATGATAGGATGTGGTGGTAAAGAGAGAGGTAGGCCAACCTTGTGTTGCAAGCCCTTCCAAGGGGGCTCGGATGAAAAGCTCTCCTGTTAGTTAATTATTGGCTGTGGTTCTCCAAAATGTAGCCAGTAAAACTGCTGTGGGAGCAGACAAACCACACTGCTGATGCTGCATTTAAAGGAAAATATCCGTTAATTACAATGCATGAGTTTTTTTGTAGTTATGAGCATCACTGATGTTAGTTATATAACGTATAACATCAGTCAGATGATATAATAAATGGCAAGCAAACCCACTTAATCAGTGGGTGAAAACTGTGTGCGCCAAATACATCAGATGGCAGGTGAACTAGGAAGTCAGTATTTATACAGTGGTGGATGTTTGCAGTGCACAGGGTTTGTAGTAATGTTACAGTTAGCGTGAATGACTGAGTTGATTTAAAACATGAATTTCCTGGCCACACATATCACGTTACCACGTTTCAGCAATTAGGTTTTCCTTTTTCTTTGAACACATTACCAAACAAATTGATTGTCAAAACTACAAAACGTTCGACAATCTGGAATCATCCGTAAATGTTCATGGCAGTGTGAATCTCATGTCTGCTGCAGCACACCCTTCACTCTCTTTCTCTGTGTTTCTCTCACCACTCTGCTCTGGACTTTATCAACATGTTGTTTGACTTGGCTTCCACCCAATGTAAGCCCAAGAACAGCACGGAGTTGGCCGTTTCATCGTCCACAGGGAGAAGGGTGTGTGTGTGTGTGTGTGTGTGTGTGTGTGTGTGTGTGTGTGGGCGTGTTCATGGGCACGTTCTTGGGGGAGTGGAAGAACCTCGTTCTCCTGGATCAGGAAGCTCTGAATCATGCTGGCTCTTCCTGGAAGGACCCAGAGGGAGCCAGGCTAAGCCGGCTGGACTCTGGCAGGCTGTCTGAGCCGGAGCCTGGCCTCTCACTGACACCAGGCTGGTGGTGAGTGCAGTTCTTACCTCACCCTCACAAGGCAGGCCACACCTTCCCTCTGCTCACCAGGTTGGCACGCTGCAGGCGTTTTCCTGTACTGGGAAGTGTTTTCAGCTTTGGCTCTGGCTGTGCTGTGTGCTGATAACCCCAGCCTTTGGAACACTGAGAAACAAGATTTTATTGATTGGACGTAAATAGCACAAGGTGGGCTACAGTGGAATACATTTTGAGACTAAATTTTCATTACTGATAGCAGTAGTTCAACAATTCTGGAGTCTGAAGGCATTCACTTTAGCATGCTTACCAAGCTAAATATAAGTGTGTCAAGCTGTCACCTGCCTACGCTGTCACAGGCCTTGTTTGGTTCATGGAAATCACACTCTCCACAGCCTGAGGTGCTGAGGATCTTAGGCATGAAAGTTGATATTAATAGTTGAGCCGGGTTGGTGCTGGAGGGTGTCCACACCTTCCTGTTTTCTCTTTCTTTGTTTTGGCCCACTGCTGACAGATTTACCTCTAGAGGAACTCCAGCATTTGAAAGGGAAAAATGGTCTCCATTGTTCAAAGGGGGCTCTAGTGGAAGGAAAACACAGGCCTTTTTTGAAGAAAATAACAAGGGGGTAATAATGGTTTGAGATTTCAATAGTAAACAACCTTGTCATTGAGACTAGTGTTTGTTATTTCTAAAGGAAATTGAGAGGATAGAGGTATTTTTCCAAGTGAAGTGTGCCTCTTTGGTTGGAAGTGTGAACTTTAGCTCGCTTTGAGGAGGTTTTCATTTCGGAGTCTCTGAAGAGGCTTGCTGAGCTTCAGCTTTTGATAGGAATCAGCAGTAAGAGGGATGGATATTGCTGTGCGTTTTCCTGCTGCACACTGTCAGATAACCTGAACCGGTTGTCTCGTCTCACAATTTTCCTGTCAAACTCCACAGGGAAATTAAGTCAGGAGAAGTAACTGCATAAGTTGTCCAACTCTATCTTAAAGCTGCTATTTTGTGTTTTTACTGTTTTGGCAAAGATCCTCGCAGAGCTCAAATTGAGACATTGCATTGAAATTGTAGCGTCAGCTGGGAAAGAAACTAAGATAAATACAGACTTTAAATTGTATTTGACATGTCTTTTGAAAGATCACATAAAGCTTTTCTGTATGAGACATAATTTGGCAACTTACTAAAAATAACCAGTTAGATAATCTAACTTTCTAACCATCCTTTCAATACAGATAAAATACACTGCCTCTCACTGCTGTTTTTTTTTTACTCAGAAACTCGTTCATCATCAAAAGTAAATCAATACCCCATTGTCCGGATTCATTCCATTTGAAGATTGATAAAATCCTTGTTGTTTCACTGTGGTTTCTGTGTTTTTGCCAGATACTGAAAATGTGTATCGATTGACTATAAAAGATTGCCAAACAGTGGATGGGTTCGTAGTTACATAATGCAATTCAAACAACTCTAAATCAAGAGACTATTCCCATCTAATCCTGTAGTACCTCATTTTAATCATTGAAGATCTGCACCACGCGTCTTATTATTTTATATTTTAAAAAAACCGCAGCAGCTGTTGAAGATTTTTCGTCATAATTACTAAACAAATATTGAAATCAGCTCAAACTAGAAAGAGCTACGAGCGTGTACCTGTGCCAAGCCTCAGCAGTCTCCACATTTGTTTTTCCTAATAGAAAATGTTCACAAGTTTGTAATCTGGATCTTTATTGGATTAGACATGATAAACAATTGTGGGATGTATGTGCCAGGCTCATTTCTTGTTTCAATCAAGTAAGTGCAGTAGCTCGTGTGAGAAAACGAGTGCCATATGAAGGGAATCCTTTTAAAGCAATTACAAATACTATGAGCTGCGATCTCCATTTGTTTTCATTATCAGAAGATTTGGATTAATATTCTGTTCCTGTTTGTCATTCATTTTTATTTAATAATGGTTTCAGGTCTAATAGATAAGCACCGAAAACTAATCGCTGATTGGTTTGTTACTAGAGCAACTTTTTGTTATAATTCTGACATATGCAATACCACACATTGCTAGTTCTGGCCTGGAGCTCCTTTTCCCTTCAGAGCTGTCTTAATCCTTCATTGCAGAGATTCAGCAAGTTGCTGGAGTTTTTGGTCCATATTGACATGATAGCATCACATGCTCTATTGAGATCTGGTGACTGGGGAGGCCATTTGAAAACAGTGACCTCATTGTCATATTCAGTTAGCCATTTTGAAATGATTGGAGTTTTGTGACATGGTGTGTTATCTTGTTGGAAGCAGCCATCAGAGGATGGGTACTGTGTGGTCATGTTCAGCAGCGATACTTAGGAAGGCTGTTGCAGTTATATGTTGATTGATTGATAGTAAGGAGGCTGTGGTTTCCCAAGAAATGATCCCCCACAACATTACACGCTCGTCTGCATAGTCTGGTTGTAGCGAATGATTATTTGAGTAGCTGTTTCCTTCATGTTAGCTTGAAGCAGTCTGGGTATTCTTCCCAATCTGATGCTCAGTTTGAACTAAAGCATGTCATCTTTGTCATGTCTACATGCGTAAAGCCATCAAGCTGCTGCCATTGATTGGCTGATTAGATAATCTGCATTAACAAACAGTTAAACAGGTACAACTGTTATATCTGAAGTAGGGCTGTGCGATATGACCAAAATCTCATATCCCGATATAAGAATTCTATCATCCCGATAACGATATAAAAATGTAACATTTTCTGTAAATTATGTGAATCTCGGGCAGCTCGTCTTGTGGGAAGTGTTTCCAGCTGCGCGTCATGTAGCTGGAGTAGAGTGTTTTAACCGATGCATGAAACTATACATTTTTAGACATAAGTTGTAACAGCCGCTGTTTTCTTTGTGAGTATTTATTACACGGCGTGCTGCGGGGAAAAGCCTGTTCTAACGTTTGAGTCTAAGGTTTATTTTTTAGCACCTGGCGGCTCTTTTTTTTACTTCTCATCCGTAAATAATCTGCTCTTTCACGTGATTCAGTTTATTTTGAAAAGTCTCAACAGGATCTTGAGCTTTATTGTGAAAGGTTTATGTGGTACATAAACAAGCGGACGCGATGGTGTTACCGTCGTTGTTGCTAACGACAAAACATAAAAACAGGTGCTTGTCCATCCATAGTGTGGTTATAATAAATATAAGAGAAAGAGAGAACTTTAAGAAATTAATATAGCCACTACAGTGACCATCAAAACTGAGAAAAAATATTGCCGTAAACAGTTTATTTTGAGACACCGCGAAACAAACGATATATCATTATAACAGCCCTAATCTGAAGCATCCAGTGAGTTATATTGACCGACAAATTAGACAAAAAGTGCAACTTGTTGTTTTAGAATAATCAAGCAGAAGTCTCAGCAGCTATCATATTTTAGTCTAAGCATTAAGAGTCAGTGTATGCAATTGTCAGTGGCTGAAAACTCTCATGTTTTGACCCTGAGAAATAAAACCTAGGCCTGTTTGCTTTTGATGTGGATTGGAAACATGCTGAGTGTGGATTTTCTGGATTTATCTATCACTTAAATGTTTCATTGAGAAAATCCCCAATAAATGAATCCCCACGCTGTCGGGCATTAACTGACGTTTGTGGAAATGTATCACCGTTAGATATATAAATGTCAGAACCTGTCTGGTGAAGAAAAAAGAGACTCCCCCTTCAGCAGCAAGCCCAGGGCTTCACTAGCACTTGCTCAAATCCTTAGAAAGTAAAGCCTTACTGGAGCAGACCCCAAGGCTTAATGTCAGCAAATTAATTATGGATTCACCCAATTAGTTCACAAACTGCACTGTGTTCTAGGGAAAATGATCATTCCCCCAAATGATGTCTCTCTTCAGTCTTTGTCCTACTGTGCGTTGCGTCTCTCTTAGAACCGCGAGTGTGCATGCCGGCGTGTGTGAAGCGACACGCAGCAGGCAGGTAGCCTGACCTTTTTAATTATTCAATCTCCCAAACTCATCCTCAGACACTCTCATACCGTCCAACCTTCAGTTTAGCTTTCAGTTTAGCTTTTTAACTACTCCTGCCTGTCTAAATATATTTCTGTCTTTCTTAAAATAAAACATCCTGTGTGCTCTGTTTTTAAAGCTTTTCTAATCACACTGATCTGTGTCAACACATGAAGTGATGCTGTAACTCGAGTGACTCATTTGACAGTGTGAGATTGCCTTTGCTCAGTCTGTACACCCCCACCCTGTCTGATAAAGCATGTAATTATTGCTATCTAATGAAAGTCGGTCAGGGACGTTGCTCATATCTATTTACCAAAGCAAAATTATTTTCTTATTTCATCATCATTAAATTTCATCGCATTACAAGATGATGCTGCAACAAATGAATTTAATTTGGATTATTTTTTTTTTTCACATCCTCCTATGGTTAAAATCACAATGTTGGGTGGAGAATAACCAGGACAGAATAGAATTAATGCTTTCATTATTGATGACTGTATACGTTGGGTTTTTGATGTGTTAATTAATTGTTCGGTGAATAAAAGATCAAAGTAGAGCGCAAAATGCCAATCACAAGATCACCTAACAGTTTCTTCTGCCTTAAAAAAAGGTCAAACAAAGCCACAAAACCAAATGATGTCACTTACTTTATGTCTCAGCCTTGTGGTCTTCCTCAGTACATTAAAGGAAATAGAGGTCATTTGTTTGGCAGACGATTGGCTTAGAGAGTCACATGGCTATTGACTTCCTGATCTGATATACATCTTTCTGATAACTAAAACCAGAATTGCACAGATCCGAATCTCCATTATACCACCTGCATTATTGCTCAATTCAATGACTTGTCATCAGCAACATGCGGTGTCTATAAACTGTTCACCTGCTCTCTGTTGTAACCTCACATATGCCTCCATATAAATGTGAAGGTTAATAGCCACACGAGGACCAAAGAGTCCTTCTAGGAAGATGATCAGAGTTATTGACTTCACATGTCTGTGTCATTAACGTTGTGCTTGATCGCTGCGCCGCTGCACATAGATTAAGCTTAGACACGCCCCCTATGTCAGTGCCAACTCAGGAAGTTAAATGGTATTAAAACCACTAAACATATCTATGGCAGCATATGTGTTACTTTTTTATTCACATATGTGTGATAAAAACACGTAACCTTTAACTTTGTTAAACCGATACATTAATAAATTAATATAACATGAGCCAGATAAAAGAATAACATTGAATAAAAAATTTAATTTAAGTCGAGAAAATAATAATGGATTATAGGTTAAAACTTCAAAAGTTCAGCACCCAGCAGCTGCATAAAACTTTAAAAATATGCTTAAGCTTAGCAAACAATCTCCCTATTTCAGTTGTAATAATACTAGGAGGTGTGAAAAAATGAAGGGGTCCTGAGACGGCCTTTTCTTATTGATTTGTTGGTGTTTTCTTCTGTCATAAATCACTTTACAACGAGATCAGTCATTTGAGACTGTTTGTCTTTGTGCTGTATTCGAAACCCCCGCTAACTGACTGCCCTTCCCCCACATCTGCGTACCATACATACTCTGACAGGGATCTCTGTGTGCCCCTGACATTGAGCAGAGTTTGCAGACTGTGATTGTGCTCACGGGTGAAGCCATCCTTGGGAGACAGAGCCGGCTGTCACAGATATGGATTCGTTCATTTAATGTTTTGGTGTCTCGCGCGCAAATGTTTCCCTTTCAGTGAGCTGTGGCCACGCAAGCGGGGGAGTTTTATCGATCATCTGACTTTTAATAGCTCTTAAATATTAAGATTCATGTATATGACCTTTGTGTTTGAATTGAGTGTGCAAAATTCCTGCCTAAATACCCTCTCATGCACTGCTGGCTGCACTGTCAGGCTTGTTTCACTTTTTCTTTTATAGTATTGAGAAATTGAACTCTTGATTCATGTGAGTTTTTCTTCTTTTTTTTTTTTGGAAAATGAAACAGTTCTCAAACCACAGCTTATAGTTGATTGTCTAACAGAAAAGAAACAGGCATATAGATGGGGAAGGTTTGGCCTCTGTGCGGGTCTTGTTAGCTTCTGTGAATCCTCCTCTTCTCAACTTCCCACCCTCTCTGTCGCTCTCACTCTTTATGTCACACACACACACAAGTGGATGGCCCTGGAACAAGGGCCGGTGATTGATAACTCTGTGCGAGAGACCTCAGAGGCAGCGGCACTACAGAGAGATGGACAGATGAAAGGGGAGAGGGAGGAGGGACTGAGAGGAGACTGAAATGAAGTAACAGGGTGAGGCCTTCCAGCAGCAGTTAACATACTCCAGCCGGGGTACCATATTGTTAAAAAGGCACCCTGGAAGTAACCTTGTGTGCGGCTTCCTCTCGTCAAAATCATTCTTTTCTCTGCCATGACAGTAACTTAAAGATTACTCAGCTGAACAGGAAAATGATTAGCCTTTTCCACCTCTGCATGGATTATTTTTAATGGACCCTTCTTTATCCAGGTTGTATGTTGTTGCATTTATGACCTGCTAAAGATCTTTAAGCATTTAGGTTTCCCATAAGTCCATAAAGGGAAAGAACTGAAATCATTAAAGGAGGCTTATAAACAGAAAACGGTTTTAGAGGGGACAAAATGGTGTGGCAATGTACGCTTAAATAGGAACATGTGGAGGATTTTTTCCTCAAGGAAAGGCTGCATACAAGTCTTTATACCTCCTGGTGTGATAGCTCTGCATGGTCCCATATGTGCAGAGGTGTCCTGATAATGTCACATTTCAGCACCACCCACAGTAGCATGTAGTTTCACATTTGAATAGCCAGTTCTGATGAATAGCACAGGTCGGCTCAGATCCACAACATATGAAATCTTTACCTTCTCACCCTTCTCGTGTTTTTTACCCTCGATATTTGACCACACAGGACCGATGAAGACTTTGTGTAATGACTTTGCTGTGATGCTTTCTGACACAAAGAGATATTTCAGTGATCTCAGCACTTTGTGAGAGCAAAGGCGCCTCAGGCTCTGGTCCTGGATGAGCACAATATGGGATATGAGTGTTTTGAGAGAGAGAACGTTTAATCCCTGTTGTGCTGCAATAATTTAGTTCCATTTGACTCAGATGCTTTTCCCCGCTTTCCTTTGTAACAAAGATGCAATTGTACAAATAATTGCCTGCATGTCTGTGAGTGATAGCGAATTAAAAAGGCTTTGTCGGGTTACATTTTCAGACAGCTCAAAGTTACAAACTTCTCTTTATCTGAAATGGCAACTGTGATTATGTGTGCAAGGCCAAATCGTGGCCAAGCTAAAGTTATTTGAAGTTCAGTAATCATCTGGCTTCATATTGTGTGGATGTGAACATGTGTTTCTCTCTGGGTAGATTCTAACTACCCTCTATTGGTCTGAACGTGTCATTACATGACAGTCCATCTTCAGGTTCGACACATCACTTTATCAGATGATAAATTTCCCCTCTCCAGTCTTATCAGCTTCCTTCACATCGACTGTCGTCAGACTGAGCATTTCTGCGCTTGCTTTGTTTTGAAAAACTTTCACGGCAAAAAAAGGGAAGAAGTAGACTGAGTTGAGATACCTCAAATGTCACAGTGATCAATAAGAAATGTGATGAGTGACAAGTTAGATGGAGCTTCACATGAGTATTTGTCAAGGAAAGAAAACACACTTCAAACAGGGGAAAAGTGGAGCTTTTAGAGCACTGAAGTTTTGTCACTTTTTAGAGCAAATGGAGCACTTTGTCACCAGCAGTGTCTGAGTGCATGTGTGTGAAGCTGTGTGATTCACTGATTTCCTGTATATCTATTGCCTGCAGCTTCCCAGACTCTTTGTGAAGAAGACGCTGTGGGACTTTGTAGTCAAGGCCTCTTTAATGCATTCCTGTGTCAGAGATTTTTTTGGTGCTTTTACATCAATGATGTGTGTATATACAGTAACTACGTGTGTGTGTGTGTGTCTGTGTGCGCCTGCGTTGCTTTAAGCCAAGTTTCTTTGTGTTTGTGCCTTTTGTGTAGGTGTATGTGCCGAGGCGGTATGCCCCGGGGAGTAGTGCTGACAGTGCACTAGGAGTCTGAACCTTGTCAGTATTGGTGGCTCAGGAGGAGAGATACCCTGCTGTGCGGAGCAGAGCCCTGCCGTCCTGTGCTGTGCCGCGTTTGACGCCATGTCCCTGACTGACAAACACAAAGTGAAGAGACAGCGACTGGACCGAATCTGTGAAGGTAAAGTTTTGTGTATGTACCCATCTTAAACTTTTTTTGCACTCCCGACTCACATTTTCCTGCACTGCTCTTCTCTCTACCTTCGCGCCAGTTTTTGTTGTTTCAAGAGCTACTTTCAGTACGTACAAGCAGGCCTCCAGATTTTGCTGTAAATTAACTTTGACTGGGTGTCAACTGGGTGTGATGATGATTCTTTATATTTGGAGCTGCGCTGAACCAAAATCCTGGTTTGATGGTCTACATATTGAGGTTTAAAGTGACCTCAATTTGGTCAAAAGTGAGCATTTTTAGAATACAGGTTTAGCCTGGGTTTAACCTCAAAATCTGCATTTCTTTTGACCTGCAGAGAATGGAATTCTTGCTAAGTGCATCTCCTTGTTGCTTTCCTTTGGAAAATAAATCCTCACTTTTATGTTTTTCCTTCTGTCTTCATTGACCGCCTATTCTTGCTGTTCTTAGCAAAACCCTAGCACCTATCGGCGATCAGTGCCTATTGATTGCTATAATTTTCTGCTGGCACGCCACACATGTCAGATACTACAGTAACCAGTCTATGAATGTTGACCTCAGCAGCAAACATTCATCTAGTGGATGTAAATGAAATTACTGCTTTACTCTGGCCTCTCTGCGAGCTGTGGTTGGTTTGTGTAGGAGTGTCTGTTATGTGACTTATGGTTAAGGAGAATCTCTAAACATCTGAACTCAAGTTAGATTACCGCAGGGGATTGAATGGTTTCCATCCTGTCACGCCTGTTAAAAAGCAGCCAATTTTACAGCATGAACTGCAGTGATTATTAAGCTTTAGGTGGTGGATTATAGAGCTGTGGTGTTGTATTGAAAGGCCTGAACATACAAGAGGAACCCCCTGCTGCACGCATAGCTACAAAGTAAGCCTAGGCAACAAGGAATATGAGTTTTTGTGTGGGTGTATAAACTGTATCTGAAGCCTTGTGAATGTGCATTTTTAAATCCACTTGTTTGACTGCCCAGCGTGTGTTTTGTGTTGTGTGTGTATGTGTGTGTGCATGCGTGTTTGTGCGTATGGGTCTGTCAGACTGTGTCCTGAGGTAAAATCATCTCCTCTCTGCTGTCTGGGTCCCCAAGAGGCTTGTTAAGCTGCTAGGCCCTCCTGGAGCCAGCGCAGAGAGAGGCAGACATGACTGCAGTGCTGGAAAATGAAGCTAGACGCACCATTACCCCCAGTGCCAGTATATTTGTTTTGCAGCATGATGTAACCACCTCAGCTTTATGCACATGAAATGAAGGACATATGCCACACTTCCAGCATATAGTCAGGACCAAGAAACCTTGTCTGTGATGTAGCATTTGGAAATATATACTGGCATTAGGAAATTACCTTACAACCCTGAACCAATAAAAGCAAATCTTTAAGTTCAGCATTTCTCGAGTGTAATCAAGCTTTTTTTGGAAAAAAAAGTTGTCTGAATAACTAGTCATCACGAAATCAACCCCTTCATTATTTATTTAGTCAGTTTTACAAGTTTAATAATAATAGTATTGTTTTTATAGCTTTGACTACACTAACAGGTATGCAGTTCTGTATTATCTTGACAGCTAAAATTTAATGAGAGAGAAAGAAATACGGAGAACCTGAGTTTTAAAACAACATTTTAAATGCCATGAGGTGCAATCATAACGTTTTTTGACTACACAACACCTGACTTAAATTTGGCTAATTGCTCTTAGGGCAGTGCTTGCCCACTTCCACTACAGCTGCTGACCACTCGCACTCTGGACCTCCTTTAGCATGTTAAAACCTGGGGCGTCAAACTTGAATTTTTATTTTTGGGAAAAGACAGTCACAGGGAGGCATATCTGATATATAGGGCAGCTGATGAGCAAAGGTATTTTTTGGCTACAATACTGTGTTTTTCAAAGCACCCAATAGAAAATAACTCAGTCCTTTGGGTAGAACTCCATATTGACCGTTTGACCCTGGGGGATGAAATAACAGTGCATGTCTTAATAAGCACGCTCCCGGCTGTGCTTTTAATCTTATGCACCAGATATCCGGCTTTTCTAGTAAAGAAGTCTGCTGTTTGGTCTCATGGTTGTAGCAGGAGAACCAGCGCTGATCACCAGTGATGATCCCTGACGTGACAGGTGGGTTAGTTTTACCCAGACGTTGATGTCTGTTGTGTTGTGCGCAAGTTGTAGATCCATGATGAAATCCCTGACAGAGAAGTGAAAAGTGTTTAATAGGGGACTTTCACAGGGAGATCTGAAAATAGCAGGGTAAAATGGTAAATGCCTGTATTTATATAGCGCTTTTCTAGTCCCTAAGGACCCCAAAGCGCTTTACACATCCAGTCATCCACCCATACATTCACACACTGGTGATTGTACATTGTAGCCACAGCCACCCTGAGGTGCACTGACAGAGGCGAGGCTGCCAGACACTGGCGCCACCGGGCCCTCTGACCACCACCAGCAGGCAACGGGTGAAGTGTCTCGCCCAGGGACACAACGACCGAGACTGTCCAAGCCAGGGCTCGAACCGGCAGCCTTCCAATTACAAGGCGAACTCCCAACTCTTGAGCCACGATCACCCCGAAAGCATCAACGTTATACATGGTGCAGTGCTGCCCAAGAAGATGACCTTGAATTGGAGAACAGGCAAATCATTTTAATTAATTTATATTTTTGTTTTTTTGGTGGGGGGGAGGTGTCAATAGCAAGTTTATTCCCTTTGCACTCAGAGTTACATGAGAAGATTCATACCACATGCTACATGCTTTACCACATGCTTTATTTAAACAGCAGAACCAAGCTCAACGGGGCCATCATCTGCCATGGCTGAATGGGGGGTTAAGCAGAAAGAGAAGTGGGGGGAAAGGGAGAACAAATGGAGACTGAGACAAAAAAAACTAACTTTAGGAGAGAGAAGACAAAATGTAATGACAAGCAGTGGTGGCATATAAATACATGCCTGAAGCAGCATTCTTAAGGGATAAGGGAAGGTGGAGAGGGAGTCTCTGCCTTCCAAAATCCAAACTGGGAAGCTGCCCCCAGAAGCTGGATAGCTTAGCTAAGCATAAAGATTGGAAAGGGGGGAAAGCTGCTTTTGCTTTGCCCAAATCAACTTTCACCACCTGTAAAACTTGCGGAGATTTCTTGGCCAGGACTATTTGCCAGTCAACATGCAAAGACTCCAGGAAGTCACTTATCCCAGCCAAGAAACAATACAGTACATAACCCCCTGCTGAACTGTTGTTTTAACATGGAGGTTTTTCACTACCTAGGATTGCTGCTGATCACAAGCTGTTTCCTTTGGACAAAGCAGTGATAGCAGTTTTCTTAGTGCTGCTCAGCAAACCAACATGACAGCCTTATGAATCTTTTTTTTAACTAATAAATGAATGAAGCAATGAAATTTCCAAGATTTCCTTAAAGTTTTTTTTATGGGCTATAATTACAAATAAATTTTATAATACACAGCACAACAAGGAGATTTCCTTATAAAAGTTCTCTCTTCCCCCCCCCCCCCAAAAAAAATAAAATTGAACAATAGTTCTTTAATAATCACCTGACCTTAAAGGTGAGTCGTAAGTAACAGGAGGATTTTTTCTATTGGTTGAAATAACTTCCTGATTACCATTGCAGTCCAGATCCAGCTGCTGAATTTGCATGAATCAGACAGCTGAGGTAGTTAGTCATTCCTGAGGGAACAACAGTTTGTCTGCTTGGCTTGAGCGCAAAGCCCACAGGAGACGCATAGAGAGATGGTAACAGGTGTTGCTGTGATGCATGCAGAGCTGCTTCATGGTGAGCTTACCTGCCGACGTTCCTTCTCGCACACTCGCAAACACAAGCACGCCGGCGTGAAAACTCACACAAGATCTCCAGATGGCCGTCATACAGGATCAGTGCATCAGTCCCCTGGTTGCTATTGTGAGGGCATAAAGGGGGGGGGGGGGGGAGACAGCTTGTGATTTGTTCACGAGCCAGTGACCAGGCCGAGTTGTCCCACTGATTGCATGTAGTGGAGTGATAAGGCTGCTATGGCGATTGTCTCTGAGCAAGGAGAAAGCGTACATGAAGCGATCTGCTGCTTTTGGTTTCACACGCAGGTAAAAGCCTCACAGGACCTATTTGGCTACTGTCTGGAGTAACTCATCTTAATCCAGGTTCACACTTCAACCAGACTCGCAGTTGGCAAACAGATACAGACCAGATGAAGCCATGATTTG
Organism: Maylandia zebra; assembly: GCF_041146795.1. NCBI lineage: Eukaryota > Metazoa > Chordata > Actinopteri > Cichliformes > Cichlidae > Maylandia > Maylandia zebra. Next base: position 20,716,360 of record NC_135174.1, on the reverse strand, counting down.
CGCTGTCTCTTCTCAATCTCTTTCAAGTGAAAATCTGGAACATCCTCTTTGGAAAACGTCTGCTGAGACTACACTCTCTCTGCACTGTCCAACAGAGCCTTTGCCTTTGTTTCCATTGTTTTCCCAACATTAAAATACACCTCTTGTCATATCCAAGTCAGCTCTCGTTGCCACGCAAGGTGCAAATTGTAATTTTTTTTATATTATAGCATTTCCCAAATTGTTCATCCTGGCTGTCTTTATATTAGCATTTATGGCAGTGGGATCACATATGCTGTATCTCTGAAAACCCGGTGGCTAGATGACAAGGCTGATTAAGCCATTAAAGTCCTTGATATGTATTTAGCATAATCTGGCCTGTCTGCAAATAAGAAGGCAGGGAGCTGGTTGCAAATGTTTTATCAAAAGCTGCTAGTTAGCTCAATCAAAGCAGCTGCTGGGAAGCATCAGCCTTAATTCGGCTTTATGAGAAATAGAGAGATGCTTTCTATCTCTCTTTCTCACTCTTTCTCTTGTTCTGTTTCTTTCTCTCTCAGGGGTGGAGAGATTCATTTCTGTCATCTGAAGAGATGAGGAGTGATCTGCCACGGCCCATGTTCCTCCCAGCCTCAGGTCCTTTCATGTTCTCGGCTTAATTTGAGCTGAACCAATGTTTATCATTCTGCAGCAACTGGGCCGAGTGGCTGGGAGGGAGGACAGTTTTGCTCCTGATCCTTTTTTTTTTCTTTGCAAAGATTGTTGTTTTTCTTGTAGACTGCATTACTCTTTTCCCTCTGGGTTAGATTAGTGCCGCTCTAATCTAGTCAGATAATGTTTTTATCAGCATCTGCATTTTATTCATGTTGTGCAACATGATGGCACTTTATGGTGGAATAATTAGGAATATAATTTATCCTTATTAGATGCAAAACAAAAGTAGTACTGCAGACACAGAAGCAGAATTGTTCTTTCTAGTTTCTGATTGCATTTGCTCATAACTGTTATAGTGAATCTGTTTAGTGTGAACTTTGAACTGGATTGAGCACTTGAGGAAAAATAACGTGAGTCATGTAACTAGCTGTTTGGGTGTTCTTACCAGCTTTACTGATTCAGAGAAGCTTAGAGTCACCAGTTAAGAAAACTATATTTTTGGTGATCTTTTATTTAACTGATTATTCAATGAAGCTTATTTTGTGGCCGTTTTCTTTAAACTAGAACCCGATCGATACAGCTTGAATGAAAGGTTTAAAAATATATCTGTTGGCTGATTCATAATGAATGAATCAATGAATTTATAGCATTGAGGATTGAGGACTGCCATCCCAGGAATGGTGTCAAAATCGTTTCTTATATTTTATTGCCAGTTTATTGCCAGTTGATTACTCTAAATTAATTTTGAACTTAGAATATGTTTCCTTTTAGACTACAGCTGTGGCATGCTTTCAAGTAGTACAGTATATATGCTATATAGTTTCTCACTTAGTACATTAATTGAACAGGATAGTCCATATTTATTACCCATTATCCAGTTCAGGGTTAAGATAAGATAAGATAAGATAAGATAAGATAACCTTTATTAGTCCCACACGTGGGAAATTTGTTTTGTCACAGCAGGAAGTGGACAGTGCAAGGCTGTTGTAGCGAGGCTGGAGCCTGTCAGTGGATTTATATTTGTTAAATGTTGAATTTACACTGTAGGTACATCGCAGACATCTCTGAAATCCTACATGGTAGCATGCACCTCCCTGGAAATGTAAGTACATGTTGCTTCGACTGGCCTGTTCAGTACCGTCGATTCATTCTGTGCATTTCCAAGTAATTTTTTGCTGCAGTTTTTGAATTTGTCAGTGAGAGAACAGGAATGATTATCTCAATATAAGGACTCAAATATGTCCTGGAGAAGGATTGCAGAAATTGCAATTATTGGAATGTACGTAAGGGAATGACCCCCCAAAAAAGAGTGGAGGACCCAGGAGGGAAAAGCATCTTATTTGTTCCTATTGTGGCTGGTACCACATATAAAACACTGTGACACAACCATGAGGTAATTAACAGATTAAAAACCACACAAAGTCCTGAATGCCGGTAATGGTGTCGTGAACTGTTGGTGCTATAGGCTCGACAAAGATTTACCGCAGAAGTCTCTTTTAGCTAGCACTGGCATCACTTGCAGCACTGACAACACATCCACTGGCTGAAAATTGCTGTAATTCTTATGTCCTTCTCCTTTTGCTTTATAGCTAAAATTTTAATCACTAAGGGTAAGAAATCTGTTGCATTATATTTCTTTATAGGTGTTTTATCAGGATTACGTGCAGCTGCTTGTCTAAGACACTGATGAATGAGTAGTCTAGCTTATCTTGGGAGATGAAACATAGATTGCGGCTATTCTTAAATAAAAAGTGCCAGAAGACATACTGACCTTTATACACTATGCATTAACACTACAGAAAATAAATAACGTTCGCCTTCTATAGCGTTCAGCGCATACGAATATTGCCACCCTTCCCCCACATCTCTGCTTTTAACTACAAAAAGCGCTCTTTCATTTAGCCGAACTCCAAATCATTTTTCACCAACGACTTAGAGAAAAATTACATTTTCTCTCTCTCTTGCTCTCTCCTTCCCTCCCTCTTCTTTCACTCAGCTGCAGCTCCAAAATGCAAGCGGGCTGTCGTCTCTCCCTTCTGTCTGCCCCATCTGTGATGCAGTATGGGCCACTGGCTTGATAATGATAGGCAGGCGGAGCGTGGGGCTGTGCACAAGGCAAAGATGGAAAATACCAACCTGCTAAAATGGAAGACAAAACTCTAATCAGTTGCTTCACCAAGTCTACTTGAGGTCTTGCCCTGTAGCGGCTCTCTCTCTGCCCTGCGTTCCTCCCATCCTTGAAATCTGTAACATGCTGAGCCGTGCACTGCAGAGATGCGAGGTGGTAAAGAGGCAGAGGACAGCGTCTTGATAACACAGCAGATGTAAACCCTCTGAAAGCCATCAGACCAGAATTGGTACCATGTGTTTTTCTTTCCTCATCGCCCCTCCTTCCTGCCTGCACTTGTGTTTGAGTGAGAAAAGGCCCAGAGGCTCGTTAAAACTTTAATATACTGTACAATCACAGTAATTGAGTAGAATTTTCAAGTTCTTCCAGTCATGGTTTTAATTTATGAAGTCCCTATGAAAGTTTAATGGATCAGCAGTTGTAGAGTCGCAGCTATCTAAATCATTCTGCAGCTATCTCTGCCTGCACTGCCTGCCAAGTCCCGCCGTTAGCGTCCTGTGCCCTAGAAAGATGGCCAGATTGCTCCAAAGGCACGACTGTTGCTGGACGTCTGTTCAACACATTGTACCTAGAGATCTTTCACAGAGCCGCATGACTGGCTGTGAGCTAGCAAGCCGAGGTTTTGGCATTAATTTTGATGCCGTTCACCACATATCCAGTGTTTAAATTTGGAGTTTCCCTTTATTGTATTATTCATACAAGCAAACACAGGATCCCTGTTGCTTGATGAGTGCAGTGTAGTATGCTCACTTAATTATGGAGCAACTCTCGTGAGAGAAAGGCTTGTCAGGGAAAATGCACAAGATGAATTTGCTACCACAGCTTCTTTTGCTAATAGATTGCGGGAGATATGATAAGCCACGTCCTTGTTTCGTTGTAAGCAACACCAGTCCGACCGTACTTGAGATGTTTATTATTGTTATTAATATTTTGTCAGGAAGCGGGAACTGAGTGACACACAGCCCTGAAAGGGGCTTATTAAAAGAAGTTATTGTCTGCGATCGCCGCAGAGAGATACAACACAGTGATTAATGGTGTGTTTTACAGTTGACAAAAAGGCGCAGGGAGACTCAGACCTGAGAGTACAGGACTGAGAAATCACTGCACGGAAATTGCTAGGTATGGGTTACCTCTAATAAAAGAAAGCATTCTTCAGATGTGCGACATCATGCGCTGCACAGAGCTGCAGGCAGAAACAAAACTGTTCTGATTTCTTCTTTGTTTGACCTACTTAATGCTCTCTGATTCAGATGTTCCATAATTAAAAATTCTCTTGTTGTTTTTTTGGTTTTGTTTAGATATTTTATCACTATTGCATCATTTAAGCCTGGAGTCGAAAACAAGGCGGTTCTAGCATTTGGCTCTGCGGTTTGACAGGTAGTGGGACAACATAAAGAGACACAGCATTATAGCAGTTTCTTGTTAGTCTTAAACTGGAATAAATTTAGCCCGTCTCAGTCACGCTGTCTCAGTGTCTTAGCTTCAGAAGCATCCAGATGATGTCACTAGAGACTTGCAGCAAAAGGTATTCCTTTAAACCCGAGGTGTCTATTTCATTGATGGGTAAAACGCAGAACAGAAACAATCCTATAGACATTTAGATGTGACAATCTATTCGGTATAGTCCAGTCATTTTCCCTTCCTTTCCTTCCTTGTCCTATTTCACATTATCTGTTTTCGAGGTAAAGTCAAAACTGGCAGCCTCTCACTTTATCGGCCTTTTTTCCTATCAGACACTTATCAAAGCTCCTTTCTTCTCCTCCTGCCACTGTTTGCATTGCTCTTATCACAGCAAGTAAACACTGGCAGTTATCTCGCTGATGGTGACATCTCATAAGCCACATCTGCTCTGCTGCGCATCTGGTGTGCAGTAGCAAAGTGTAAGTTCTGTGAGTGGATAAAAATGACGCGCACAGATGATATTGTGATGGCTCACATTGACCAGAATGCCTGCTGACAAACTGATAGATATAGTGGCTTAGTACCATGTAATAATGCACTAATTCAGTTCACACGTATTTAGATTTCTGCTACACACCTGTAATGTTCTTTCAGTGCCTTGTGCACAGTTGAGATACTATTATGTTGACACACCAGCCTACTGCAGTAGGTGTCTCTAGGATCATGCATTACAAGGACCATATAGACACTACTCATCGTAGTATAAATCAGTCATGACGAAAACAATCATTAGAACACGGCTGATTATAGGCATTCATATATGTCAACTTGCCCAGTGGTTTCCTGTCGTTTTCTACCAGTCACTAAATAAAATGTGGCCCACAGTAGTACTTGTGTGACTGGACACTGTAACCATCTCCTCCCCCTCTCTTAAGGGAAATACACCATGTCAATCCCCAACCTCCTCTGTCCCTTTGGGAAGATCCATTAATGCCCAGAGGGATACCGGCTGCAAGCCAATGGAGAGGTGAGCGGTAAACACTCGAGCTTTACTCTCTATAAACACATCCAGAGGTATCAGCAGTATGTTGGCTGTGTATACTATCTAGTTCAAGTGATGTCACAAGGGGCAGTGGATTTAAGCAGGTTTTAGTTTGATGCTAATCCCCTTGTGGCAAACGCAGTGGACATGAAGACTACGCCTGCCAATGGCGTGCATCAACCCCCAGTGGATTAGTTCGCCTTGTCCCCTCCTCCATTCTGCTGCCATTGTCCAGCATGTGTTTTTTAACCCCAATTTCTCACCCTCAGTCTTAGCTTGGAAAGTAACCGTGATACCCAGCACAAGCATGACCTCTGCAGTAGAATGGAGCAGAGCTGCAACCTAAAGGTGTGTTAATTTTCTGTGTGTTTGTATTCTTTCTGTGTTTTTATCATGTTGGGCCTCTCTCCCCACAGATTTCTCATGTTTCCAGGACTGAATTATTTAAATAGGTTGCCAGCAGGGAGCTACATGATAGCATAGACTGAGAAGTGAGGGGAGGGGAGGGGGGCTTTCGGTTGCACATCAGGTAAAAGGGTACCTCCTGCTTCACCTTTCCTTTTTTCCTCTCTGTTCCTCTCTTTTGATTGGGGCTGAGTGTAACTGGAGAGTTGAAATACAACACCTGGCTCTATTTTCCGCCTTTATAGCTGCCCTCTTTATTGTCTTCACTGATGCCTAACTCAAGTGAACAGTCGTATTTTGGTGGCTCTCTGAGCCAGCGTGGTCCTGAATGGAGTGAAGGCCAGAACGATAGGGCTGCAAGTCGCTGTCACTACTGCGGTAACATTGCAGGGTGTAGAAATTCTTCTGCACTGTGTGGGGAAGACGGAGACGTTTGGTTTCACGGTCACCTAGATCTTGGGGAAAAACGGGATCCAGTCCTCCACTCCTCTCTATACAGACAGATCCAGCAGGACCAGCATGGGCAGCCACCACTGAAGAAAACCTCTGTACCTGACCTAAGCAGCAGTCTCTACCTCAAGGAGCTAATGGCAGGCCGGGCCTCAGCACCACCTCAGGATTATTACCTCACTGACGCCACCTTATCTGGTCATCCACCTAAGGAGTCTGGGTTTTACAGGGATAACCAGCACTTGCTCACCAGATCAGCCTTGCATTATGGGCCCAGCGTTGGGGGGGTTAGGTCTTCCTGGGATCAAGGACAAGCAAGAGCCACACCCTCTTTACTGGCCTCTGCTTCTACACCTACACCCGCGCCTCTTCCTCCTCCCCCTCCTCCCCCGCCTCCTCCGCCACCACCTCCCCCTCCGCTTCATGAGCTGAGCCGTTTGTACAGGGAAACTCTGGGATCTAAGATGATCCCAGACGTCCAGCGTATTGGTGGCAGCTCTCCCGCTACTGCGATCTTCGGGGCTCAGCCCCCGCTTCCTGTTTACGCTGCTGAACCGCTGTCTGCTCGTCAAACTTACAACAGTATCAACAGCTTGCGCCTGGATCCCCTTCAGCCAGCTGCCACCAGTTCATTGGTGGATCCAGCTTCTCAGGGAATGGACGCAGCTTTCCCCAGGGCTTACGGAGCTGTAGCCTCCCAGAGGCTGCCTTATGATCCAAACTATGACCCCAGCTCAGCCATGGTGGCTGCCACAGCTGGAATGGTCTCCACCTTGCCTCCTCACCAACCCAGTGCTGCAGACCCTAAGAAGATGGTGGACCCTGCTTTCTTGGCTTTCTTAAGAGGGGAAGGCTTGGCTGAAAGCACAATTACACTTCTGCTGCAACATGGCTTTGATTCCCTTTCCACACTGGGGATGATGGAGGACCATGATGTTAGGTCTGTGGCCCCTAATTTGGCCCAGGCCCGTGTTCTGTCACGAGTGGTGCTCAGTTGCAAGACAGTTGGGACGGCAACACGTGCCCGATCTAATAGCTTCAGCCATCGCAATGACCTCTACGTGCAGCCCCAGGGTTTGACTATGGACCCCAACCTGATGCAGCAACCTCCCACCACTGTCCAGACAGTTTCCCCTAGAATGGGAGAATTTCTGGGTAGAAGACCGAGCAGCGCACCCTCCCAACATCTCCTGGAAACCACCACCTACCCAGGAGCACGGCCGCTGGCACCTGGAGCTTTTCCAGTCAGCCCTGGAGGATATAGCAGTGCTGTGACTCAGGGAAGACCCTTCTCCATGTATAATGCCCACACCGGTCTTGCCATGTCTGCTCTCGGAAACCAGCCTCCACCTGCTCCAGGCACCCCTGGAGCTGCACCTAAAACCTTCTCTGGCTCCTATTCCCCGATGGAACTGATGAAGAGAGCCCCCAACTTTCCCCCAGCATCACCTGTAGGAGCAGCAAGCCCCCTTCACAGCCCACAACTTCTCCGCAAGGGGATCAATGCTGCTCCTGAGAGTACCATAGTTCCCGTCAGCTCTGCCACCACTCTTCAAGCGCAAAACCTTAACAACAACAAGATGGTGGGACGCCGCACCGGTCCACCTGTCATAGTCTCAACCATGGTCACTACGCCTGACACAAGTAATGTCCAACCTCACTTTTCTCATTAATTTATGCAAACCTTCCATCCTTATTGCTGAATAACCTTTTTTTTTTGTAAGTTGGTAATAATTTTCTTCTGTATATTAGTTCTACATATTTTGACATGGATTTTGGCATACTAGGAAAAAAATCACACTGACAGTGTTTTTGAATGGAGGAGTAGCATGCAAGATGCATCTGACAAGTTAAGTAGCTATGCTCGGAGGGGTCTTCTTTTTTGAATTACGCAACTATTTATACATGTATTGCAAGAGAGTTGTGTCATTTGCCAGAGGGGATCCTGTCTCATCATCAAGTTGAAATATTTCTTTTGAGCAGCACTGCTTTTATTGAGGTCAACATTTTTTCCATCTATTTCTTTTTAAAATTGTTGGTCAGAATTATTTTCAGGCACGAATGTGCTTTTGGAGTGGTTTGCAGCTCCGTTTTGCTTTTCAAGGTTGCCTGCACTTGATTTGGTGAAGTTAGAAAGCACATTTTAAACACTTTTGATTATTTAAGTGTAAGATATTAGACAGAGTGAGTTAAGTGACAGAATTGCATCAATGTTAAGCTTGTCTTATATGTAAAAGTTTATTTCCTTGATACAGAGCTACTGTCATTCTATTTTACGCTGCACTCTCTCCTAATCTGGGGCTTAACCGCCTCAAATCCAATTACACTAATTGGATGTATATTTGCGTCGACTATAGGAGGTAACTGTTTTTATAGACTCCACGCTTCCACTCAAATCCTGCTTCCAGTGCAGCGCAACTAAAAGAGTGTTTCTTTTGTTATAAACTCAAATTTAACTAATATATTGAGTTTATTAAGTAAATGTCCACTGATCTGCATTGTACACGTTTTCCAACATGCTCCAAGAAGCAGTATACAGTTTAGATTGTAAAATCACTGCTAATAAACAGCAGTTGATGTTCATTTCGAAATTTCATTATAGCTTTTTTCATAGTGACAGAGCCATTAAGGAAATAACTACTAAATTAATATGTTTTTGGAGCTTTCCTAAGTGTGCTTTTATATTTAGATCTGCGGAAATACAGTTATTAATGGGCCTCAAACAAGGCTAACACAAGTAGTGAGGTAGCGTTTTATGTCCAGATACTGCAAGTGAATTCTCCAATGAGGCATCATCTCAGCTTATTTTGATTTCTCCTTCTAACTAGTTGATATATTTCCCGGCTGATGAGAGCTGATGAGCTTAGGGAGGAATTAAATCTTTTAACCTTGTTTTCAGCCGTGTAACCCTGTATCTTGCCGGCCTCTCTAATGGGTCCGTGGGCCGCTGCACTTGTTATAGAGTAATGACTTTTATGAAGTGGCTTCCCTTCATGTGTTGTCAAGGAAATAAGAAGCGAGGTGTGAGAATCAGAAGAGGGAGAAGGAGATGTGGGGGAGGCAGGAGGGTTCCTCTCGCAGTTTCGCGGAAATGTACGCGTCTCTCCAAGGTCACGGCGACGGCCGAACGTACCCATAACAGCAAACAAACTCATTTGCATGGCGCTGACATTTGTTGCTTCACTAACTTCATCTGATAATGGGCGGCCCTTGCTGCTGATCGGAAAGCGTACTTCTTAATTGTGTGTTGCCAGGCAACATAGGTTTCAGTGGTAATCAGAGGCAGATACACATTTAGTTTTTTTTAAACTTGTTACTTTTTTGCAGAGATAATTGAGTGAAAACAATAAGACGGTGTAGGCCATTTCTTTTACCCACCCGCTCCCCCTGAGCAGTGTACATCTCAAGAAATTGCTAGTCACTTTTCTGCAGAGGCGCTTGTATATCTGTGAAGAGCCTCTCGCATTACATGCATGGCGTTTTATGTTAAAACATGCATATTGATGAAAAGTTGACACGTAATTCCTTTTACACGTCCTGAATAAATCCTCCCAATACGAAGCACTGTCCTTTTCATCGTCTCACATTAAAGTGGACGTTCACACATAGCGTGAAGGCATCTACATTATCGTACCATTAAATTCAAATTTATTCTCCAAGGAGAGTTGTAAAAACAAAGACGTGAGCAGAAGTGAAATCGGTGCTTTCTTAAAATATTTATGTAGATGTAGGTGCAGGTGGGAGGGCCCTGCCTCCTCTCCGCTGGGCGCTGTCTTGGTTGGCTAAAGCTGTAAGTAGTGTTAATAATGGCATTAAACGGTTGAGTCAAGCTCTGTTGCACCATTTCCTTCAACCTTAAGTAGGGAGAGGGCCTCGAAGCACTTGCATTGGCCATGGAGTTGTCCGTCAGTGGCATCCCACAGAGCGGCACAGGTGGGTGAAACTTTCAGTGTCACGTGAAGCAGAAGAGCCATTTCCCTGGCTGTATGTGCGATTGGCTTGTAGCCTGAATTGTGTGCGTGCTCAGTAGATTAACAAAGGTGGACACTTGCACGTGGTTTCCTTGTGGAGATAATCCGCAGAACATCTTCAGCTGTACTTTTCTGGGCTGGAGAATTAGCAGGCAGTGTGGGGAGGAGACGGGGTATATTTTGGGAGCAGAGCTTGTAACTTACAGGGAGGAGTGAGACCAGAACTTGGCAGCAGCGCCTCATAGCCATATGGGATGTGTCAGTTGATGTGTTTACCTGAATAAGTCTGTTCTCTTGGTGACACACTCGGTGCCCAGGTTGTAGTCAAAACACAGCAGATCACCTTTTTTTTTGCCTCTGAGAGGAAACCATTGCTGTTTGTGGCTGACAGTTATGCAACCTTCCAGTGCATGGTTCCCATGGGGGGCCTGAATGGGATTTTAATTTCCCTGCCTGTGTTTGGAAGGACATTCACGAGGATGCATGCCTAATGTGCACTCAGCTGTCCTTGGCTAAACTGCTTTGTGTTCAGGTGTCTGACGTTGATTTCACTGTGCACTCGTACATGTTTTTCCCCCTAGCTAGGTGGAAAGAAACAACTCCCTGTGTGTCATTTTGGCCCTAGACTAGTACTTGCAAATGCTTTAGCAACAAGGTAGCGTCTGTCTTCCTGCGTAGCCACTCTGGTTTTGATTCTATGGGAGCAAAGCGCTTTGATTTATAGCTAACATGGTCACACATGCATAACTCCAGATATTCATGCATTACGATATATGGCTGTGTGTGTGCGCGCTGGTGGAACAATGAACGAGGTTGGCACAATCCACCATGCTGCCACACATGCACACAGACAACAGATGCCCGTCTCTCAACAGCAGGAAGTGCTCATTTTCATCAGGATGGCTGAATGTGATGAAGCTGACAGCAGGACACAGAGACAAGACCTTAAGTTTCCTCTATTTGTCTCTCTCTTCCTTTTACTAGCACTATCTACTATACATATAAAGTGCCGTCAGGAAGTGTTGCAGTAGAATTGTTTTAGCTCTGCTTTAAAAAAAATATCAGCTAACTTAAAAACTAGGCACATCACGAGCTACTGGAGCACAGCTGAAAACGTCTGTTTTTCTGATGTGTATGTGTATGTGCAAACATGTATGATCCAGGCTCCGTTTTCTTTAAATTCAAATGCCCTGCGGTGTTAAGGCAACACAAAAATAACTTTCCTAATACTTCCTGGCTGAACTGCATGTTTACCCTTTCCTTACTTGTTCTTAATGCAGTTATGGGTTACACATTATTATTGTGGAGGGCTAATAGCTTAAGGCAGGAATAGGCGCAGAATTAGAGAGGTGGAAGCCTGCTGTCCACATGTATGTGTTTGTGCATGCTACTATACAAGCATCACGTGTTGCTGACAGTGTGTCATCCTCGCTAATCCCACTGATATGAATGAAGGGAGACAGACAAGAAGGTTCAGCTCACACATCGTCGGTACGGAGTTATTATGTGGAGCTGTAATAAGCATCTATATGTGCTTTTGTATTAACGCCTTATAATCACGCACATGCAAAACCCTCACTACTTTAAAGCTGCAGAGCAATTTATTCAGTGCTAACTCTTCGTTTGTTCCCTTTTTTGTTCACATAAAAGAGTAAATGTGTAGTAATTGTAGCCTTTGTGCTTATTACCTGTAATTTTATTGAAAATAATTGTGCAACAAACTGAATGAACTCATAACATTTGGACAATTTGTTCTGTAGTAAGTAAAACACATGATCGGTGGTAATCGGTAAGAAACTTTCCTACCCCGTGTGCTTCACAGTAACTTTGGGATTCTTAGACACTTGCCTGTTTGCAGTCTCTCTGTCATGTATCTCCAGTTTCCTTTAAAACCTGGTAGATGTTACATGAACTGTCTGCTGCTCCATCTCCATTAAAAATCCGTATTGTTTGTATCCCCGAGGAAATACGACAAATCTATTTTTCCACTTCAGTATTTATTTCAGAGAGAAAAAAAAATTGAAGGGAAAAAAAAGTGTTTTCGAGCCCCATCCTCACTCACCCCTCCCTCTGTGTTTTCTCATGGTTGATCTTTCCAAACCATCGGTTGCGTTCACAGAGGGATTAATGGTTTCTGCAAAGCCAGCCAACCCGTGGAGGGAATGGAGCCTTCGAGCGAATGAGGAACAGCTGGTCTCCCCCTGCTTGTGACAGCTTGAGTGTTTGAGTGTGTGTTTGTGCGTATATGTGCGATAGTTGCAGCTGACCTCTGCGCAGGGTCAGAGGTGTTCCTGCTCCGAAATAACACAAAGTTTATGTTGCCGCTCTTCTGCATTGCTGATAAATGCCAGTCAGTACTGTCAATAGGCCTATTTAAGTATTACGGGTTTGCAACACAAGTTTTTGTTTATACTCTGCAATTACCCTGTAATTACCCTTCAAGTTTGTGTGTTTTTCATTATTGAGAGAATTTTCTGTTATTTTGTGGTGATCAATTTGCTGTCGTCCTCAGTGCTAAAGGTAACTGCGATGGTGCGATGCATACAGTGTGAGTATGTGCGGGGGGTTTTCTCCAGCTTTTGTGGGTCTTCGTCTGATGACTTGTTATGATTGGTGGGAAGAATAATTTGGCTATTTCGAGAGACTGCATTGTCATGTTTATTCTACTAGTCTCCCCATCCCATGGCAGTTTTGTTTACAGGATAGCAACGGCGTGCGCTTGCTGCTCGTGCTGCAAGAATGGCAGCGCTTTGATATAATCTCCCCAATTATCTGTCGTCAATTCCGCTGTATATTATTCCTCTCTCCACAGCAGCTGGGGAGGAGACTGGTTTTGTGCTTGTCACAGAGGAACAGCTGCATCCACTAAAGCAGACAACTACCTCTGCATACCTCCCCAGTTATTCTCTCCTTTTTTCTTTTTTTTCTTTTTTTATCCCTCCCCCTCTTTCTCTCTCACTCAGTGGTGGGCAGGTCACCCTGAATTATTCATCAGTGTGAAATGAAAAAGCTCATGGATATTGAATATCCCCTCTGAAGTGGTGACCAACATTGTGTTTTTTTTTCTCCTCTTCTTCGATTTTTTTTTTTTTTGCAACTGAAAAGAGTAAAGAGAGGCAGATCTCATTGCCAGGGTATTTCAAAGGTTAACCGATTGCTTTACCTCGTGCACATATTTACTTCTTTCATGGTCTGTGGTCAGGGAGGAGGGAGGAGGAGAGACACTGAGAAATACAGAGGATGAAGAATAAAACCTAGGAAGACAGATGAAAGCAACAGGATTTTTTTTAAAGGTGTAACAGTAATCTCTGTTCTTTTTTTTCCTGGAAGAACTTGTTTCTCTGACCACCATATAGTGGGTGATCTCATTGCCTAGCTGATGTACTAACCTTTTTTGTTGTGAGGCCTATTTTCTTCCAGTAAAAATTGCACTTCGGCCGGTTGTGGTCATCCTGATCGATCAGTTGTCATTCGTTCCCCATGTGGTCCTCTGTGCTTCTCTATTGTCTTCCGGGCTAGTCTTTTGTCCTGTGGTTTGATCTCCTGCCCGTGTTGCAAATCCATGTTACCGGTTGCCATTCATCCAGCACAATTGCCAGTAAACACAGCAGAGGCTCTCAGAACATTTCCCATGTGAGTTTATTTGTAATGGGCAGGGATAATAGGTAGAAATTAAAAATTCGGTCGAATATTTTTGTTTCCCATTTGCCGTCCTAAAAAGTAAGTGAATACTGATTTTCCAGAGGACAAAGATGTGAAACATCCTCCTTACTGCCATAGAGCAAATGCTAAAATAACAAATAAACCAAAATAATCTGCTCAGCAGCGAATCCCTCATCCCTTGTTTCCTATGTTGTACACACTAATAGGAGATGGAGTGCTTTATTTGTTCAATAATACCTGAGAGAACAGGCAGCGCTGACCCTGCATTGCTCCCATTGGCTGCTACCTTTGCTTCCTTTCATTTTGGTCCATTTTCCTCCATTCCTGATTTCTACTGCAGCACAGACAATTACGCAGGAATGCTTTTAAAGGTATTCTCAAGCTTTACAAATGTTCCTACAGGAAACAGCCAGGGGTTCAAACGGCTTTTATTTTTTTTTTTTTTTTATGAGCAACAGTTCTTAACAGAGTCATAATGACTGACAACTGGAGAGAAGAAAGATATTTTATTTTCCCATGAAAAAAAGAGAAAGTCAAATTGTTTGTCTTCCAGGAAAGCCTCTTTTTTTTTTTTTTTTGCTTTAAACTCATATTTGGGAACACGCCGTTACCTCTGGGTAATTGTGTTTTAGCTTGAGTGAAATGCATCAATTGTGACGGCGTACAAGTTGCGTGGGAACGTCGTTGTGGCTTTAAGGTGTCAGGTTTTCCAGGTGTCAAATTGTGCGCCCAAAATGCGAACTCCGGTTACAGTAGGTTTCAGGGTATTATATTTTGTGGGGAAGAGGTCTGTGCTGCCACAGGAAGTGTAAAATATCATTTGCCATGGTAGAGGGAGGTGGATGAGTAGGTGGGTGGGAGTTTCTTTTCAGAGGGTGTAGTGCGATGAAGCGGGGGGGGGGGGCTATGATGATGAAAATGGCTGTAACTCTTTAGCAAAGTGAGCTTTAAAAGGCTGTAAGTGGACACCTCATAGTATCTGATGGCTGACTCCTGGTTGACAGGACCCCCATGACCCCAGTGTATTTATCGTAATGGAGCACAGCTGGGCTGCAGCTTCGATGGGTTAATAGCCATGTGACAGCTTTTGGGGGTTGGGGGGAGGTAGGCAGGAGGTATTTTGTGCACGTATGTGCATGCATTTTATTTACTCGTGCACTCCGTTGAGTGGCACACAGGGGCCACACTTGGGAGGGTTGGGACTTTGTGCTCCACTCTCTCTGCCAGGCCAGATGGCTCCTGTCACTGAAAGGGGAGGAGGAGCGATGGAAGGAAAAAGGGGAAGGATGGAGCTCTGAGTCGCCCTTAACAGCGCTAGAGTGGCCTGTCCCCAGAGCCACCACATCTGGAGACCACCTGCTGCTGGCTCAGCCTGCTTCCTCCATCCTCACCGCTCTTGCACACGCTCACTTTTCTCACTCTGTTTTTCCAGATGGGGGAGGTGGCGGTGGTGGCAGTGGTGTGTTTGGTCAGGCTGCGTGCCTATATTTCAGCAACTTTAGTGTCTGTGCTTTGGGTGGAGGAGGTGCAGGAAGGAGTGAGCTGAGGAGGGATGGGAAGAGGAGGTGGCGTGAGAGCATAGAAAAATATCATTTTATTTTATGACTGCACCAGCCTCTGAGAGTTGTGGGTTTTGTATTTGTTGTATTTCTTCTTTTATTCCTCCCCAAGTAAAGAGACAGAGTGAGAATGTTCGTTTTTCTTCTCTTAGCCGTTGCTGCAACTGATCCACAGGCCACGGGGGGGCTGTTCCTGCCTGGAAAATAAAGCCTGCTTGCCCTCGTTGGCTCCCCCCAAATAAAATACACTCATTTGCATTCCCATGCTGTAATTTAGCCCTTCTCTCTCACACATACACTCTCTCTCTGCCTTTGCTCTCTCTTTCACTATCTCTGTCCCTCATCCCTGCATCTTTTCAGCCCCGGTCCTTGCAGTTCCGCAGGGACTTGAACGTGGGAGGGGAAGAGAGGAAGGGAGGCAGAGAAAACAAAGGCGAAGAGGCAGTGTTGACTCAGGGTTGTTATCTGGACCGCCGGTGAGGGGGTGGGGGGTCTTGTGGGTATCTGTGTGTCTGCATACATGCCTGGGGGGTTATTTACCCAGGCTGCCACTGTCACGGCAGGTGCTTCCCAGTGGATAAACCTGGGCCTCCTAAATAAATATTCACTGCAGTGAAATCAGACTTGCATCACCAAAAATTAAACTAATACTGCCCTCTTTCCCTCCCTCTGAAGAATGTCCAGACCGCTAAAGATCACCCATATATTGATGTTGCATGGTGACTGGCTTTACGATCATCCTGATATTTTGGTTGGGTGGGATCAGAGGTTTCAGCTCTCATTTTAAGTTGTGAAGTGAACAAACATGATCTTTGGCTAAAGTTATTTTGCATTGCTGATTCCCTGTGAATGAGGGTTGAAATTGTTTTATTGGTCTGAACGGAAGACTTAGTTTGTTTGCTTTGGTCTTTTTCCCCCACATAATAAATTCAAGCAGACAATGCGTTCATAAGGGACAGATTTACTAAAGGTTTGTGGCAGTGCCAGCTCATTTCTGGAATAAAAAAACATGTTGGGATTTACTAAAGACATGCAGTGTAAAGTTAGCAATGGAAAGGTGTGGACTTTTTTTTAAGCCATGTTTGTAGGGCTTCGTTTTTCAGATTTACAATTTTGGGAAGTGGAGTCTGCTGAGGTTTGCAGTAGTCAGTTTACTGCCAAAAACATTCCTGATGCACTGAGAGTGTATGCTAGAAGGAAGAGCATTTTATTCGCTTGTGCTAATTTATTTTGAATGTGTTATCAGAACATATTAATTGCCAAGGCACGCTGTTCTTGCTGGAGGAACTCAAAGACTGCCCAACTAGAAAAAGTCACACAATTCCCGCTGCACCAAAAATCTTGCAACCCGTAATTCTCTTTTTTTTCCTTTTGTCCTCTTGTTATTTAAGTCAAGCAGGGCTTTATAATAAAACTTTTACTTTCACAAAACTGCCTTCAGCCTTAATTTCACTGAGTCTTTCCAAGTGAAAAAGTAATGACACAAAAAATTCGCATAGTTTTTCATGTTTCGGGACAAAACTGCATACAATGTTGCTACTTGTTAGACTATAACAGCCTAGCAGTCATTTATTCTATAGGTAGAATCAATCAGAATGTAGTGCTGTTGTAGCCTACACATGTGAGTTCTCATTTGTGTGTCTTCCTTACTCCATGAAGAACACCTTTCCCTACTATTGCAGTTACCTTGGCCACAAAGCTGTTCCAGATGTTCATTTTGGAAACATATTGAATATTGTGATTTGGAGGTATTTTATAATAACGATTGCATTCCTCCACTGGTCCCCAGAAGATTTCTTCTTCCACTGTTTGTGTAACTAATAGATTCTCTTGCTTATTAGATCTTTTTTTTAGGTGGATTTTCTGATTATTGGAATGAATTGGCTACATCTGAACTCACGAATGTGCACAGTGACTGTAATTACCTGCAGAGCTTGTAGTTGTAGTTGAACCTGTAGCTGAAATGAAAAGAAAAAAAGGTCTTGTCTGCTTCATTAACATTGCATTCCAGCGAGAATCAAGATATGCAATTTGTAAACTTAAAAGTCACAGTGTTTTTGGGATACTCGTGGCTATATTAGTACAGATTTTGAAATAAATCTCTTCACCCCACTGGTATGGTAAATTAAATTTGTGATGCTCAGCACTCTGTGGAAGCCAGCAGTATTCATTGGGAAAACTGTTCCGTAAAGTCTGCGGACATTTTTTGAGCAGATCAAGCATAAGTAGAAGTACAGTACAGGAGAAAATCATGGTCTTACAGTGTGCTAGAAAAAAATTGCATTAAAGAATGCACAAACTCTTGATACCACTAAAACTAAAATAAAAAATAGAACACCAACACTTAGCTCTTAAAAAGGAGAAAAAAATCAAAGCAAGAAAAACGTACTGTAAAAGCTGTCTGGTGATATTCTCTGGGGTTTAACTGCTGTGGAGCTGAACCTCTTTTTGACCCAAGTCCAGCATCTGAAATGAACCCCTGAACCTCTGGTCATAATGTGGTCAGCTCAAGCCTCGTCTCCAAGCGGCAGGTTGGCTCGCTCTACCACTTACTTTCTTAAAATCCCTTTAACTGCTTTAGGGGGATTTAACGGGCCTCTACATCCACTGTGCTCTCAGAAGCCAAGTTCTAGCGCTTACATTAAAAGGGCAGTATAATTAGGCTGGTTAAAGAAGAAGGCTCCCTCTCATGGACTGTAAGAAGGCTTGGAACATTTGTTGGGTCTTCCAGAGCGTGAACGCTGCCCTTGATGTCTTACTATGCTAAAGGTTGGCGCTCAGAGAAACCATGCAGCAGGAAGGAGTGTAGACTGAAAACCTCAAGTATTATTATGCATCCCAGGAAAAGCAGCACTATTGCTTTTCTTGTAAGTGTGGTTGATTTAAAATTTAACAGATTTCTTTTTTTTTTCCGTAGAAAGCCACACTAATTTTTTAAAGAGGCAGCTAATATAAAAACCCAGATTTACATCCTTGTGCAACTCAAAGCACCTGAGAGTAGGTTGATCACTTATGTTTACACAAAGACTGTGTTTACTATGTGTAAAGTGAAGAGAAAAATGAAAGGCTAAAATAAAGATCGGTAGACATTAAAAAAATTGGATTTCAAATGGAATTGATTAAATCTGACTTTAAGATTTTTATCGCACTGAATATTTCAGAAATTCAGCGCTAAGGTTTTTTTTGGTCAGAATTTCAATTAAATACATTTTGGGCAGCAAAACTGAAATGGTGTGGGGAGCAGGGATGGGATGCTGCAGTGCCAATCTGTCGTCACTAGTCTTCACTCGCCTCTTCCAAATAAGCATGTCGTTACATGCTCGTCAGCTTTTGGACGAGTGCTGGAGCACATCTCGCTTTCTTTGAACTGGGCCAGTGGTTCCCCATGCATAGCCTATTGCTTCTGTGCAGCTGCATCTTCCCTGCTTTAACCCAAAATTTTCTGCACAGAAAAATCGAATGAGAATTTTTGACCTTTGCGAGAATGAATGTAAATTCATCCACGTTTTCATTCACTAAAAACCAGGGGAGCTCAATGCAATTATTAGCATTCTGTCTTGGGGTGTTATTCTTAAAATACCCCCCTCACAGAATGCCTGCATCTTCTGGGATTCTGTGATATTCTTGTGTTAATATACTGCTGTCAGACAGACAACCCCCACCCCAGCTTTTTTAATATTATTAAAGAGAGAAAGATCAGAGGGGCAGCCATATCCCCACACTTTATAAGGAGTGTGAGCATGTCTGGCCGGCTGGCAGGAAGTGGGTTGCTACTGCCTTTGATGGTCAAACTCTCTCAGATGTGTCATTGCTGCAGACTGTAGCTCGGATGACAGGTCATGTCTCCGCTTGTTGGGCTCTTGCAGCTGAGATACAACAGCCCCAATAATTACCTGAGCAAGCACACACACTTTAAGCGGATATACATCATGGTCCTACACACAGGCAAAAAAAGAGAAGTAGCTTTACACTTAGATGGACACTGCTTGTGCTGTTTCACCTTTCTGCTTTCACTGTGAGTGATGATTTGCTGTATTGGCCACGCTTGTCACGCAGCTGACGGTGTGCGTGCACGTGTGTTTATGTGTATGTTCGTCGCCGTGCTCTGGCGAGTAGCAGGGAGGCTCCGATTGCTTTGTTATTCCAAACAGGGTGTTTACAGCCACTCATCCTCACAGTCATTCAGCAAGGCGATCTGTCAGCTCTCCCCTACAGGGACCAAACTGTGAACTTAACACGCTGATGACTTCCCTGATGGTGTGAAGAACAGCAAAGTCTACAGCTGTAATGTTGTTGCTGGAGTGGCTTGAATGTTGCATTGTTCTTGCAGTTTGTGTGTGTGTGTGTGTGTGTGTGTGTGTGTGTGTGTGTGTGTGTGTGTGTGTGTGTGTGTGTGTGTGTGCATTTTCAAAGGGAGGTAGGCGGTATGAGTGTGTATGTCACTTCCCCAATGTTTTTCCAGTAAGCCCCCAAAATATCAGGGTGGAGTGAGTTTGTGTGCATGTTCAGTATTTTTGGTGGGGAGTGGGGAGAAGGTCTAGATGAAAGTAGAAAAGAAGAAAAGGAAACCAAATAATCAGCAGGGAAAGGGAGGTGAGGCTTAGGCTGGGAGCAAACCAGTGTGTGTGTCTGTGTGTGTGAGGGGGGGGAAAAGGGGCAGGCATTCTCAAAACACCATGGAGTCCAGATCAGAAATAAAACATAAAAAAGTGGAGAGGCAGGAGGAGGAAAAAAGGGAGGAGGAATTGTGCTTGAGTGTGTTATGCGTGTGGATCCTGTGAAGTGAACTGAACACAGCCGTAAATTGTGCAAGCCCAGAGAGTCCAGCTCTGTATGTCCAAGCTGGCACGTCTGATTTAGACAGATCTTTTTTTTTTCCTCTCTTTTCCCCGATGCAAGGTCTTTTTTTCTGCAGCTTCTGGTTTATTATCTGCTAAGACAAAGGCAGGAGAAAAAAAGCTAAGGAGAGAGAGCGATAGAGAGACACGCAAAGCGAATAAATGTTGCGCAGCTGACAGCAGAGGAAGCAGCGAGAGAGTTTCCAGCTACTGCGTTCCCCGACCGCAGCAGCCTTTTCTTCCTGGGAGATTTAAAAAAGGAAAAGAGAAAAGGACAAAAGCTCCTGCCCCCGTCTTTCTCCGTCCTGCTACCATCCGATCATCAGCTCTGACCTCAGCGTGTGTGAGTAAGCGTGCATATAAGGACGCCGCGGGTGTATGGTGCTTTTCTCCCTGCCCTCAAAGGCATGGACTAAAGATGATGCAGCCAGGGGCTTAGTGAGAGCCCGCACCGCAGAGACCCCTTCCCCTCACCAACAGGGCCAGACCGAGAGGAGCAACTCCAGGGGAAGGGGGAGGGGGGTTAGAGGAGTGGAGGAGGAGGAGAAGAGGAAGAAGTGGAGGGGGGGGGTACCCTCCATGGATGATTGCAGAGGGTCCTTCACTTTCCTTTTTTTGTGTTTTTTGTTTTTTCCACTCCCTACTCGCCTCAGTCATCTCCTGCTTTCGCTGTGATGCATAGCCTTTAAAAACGAATAATGTGGAGACAACATTTTCCAGGCAAGCAGCATGTTTCCTGTTTTCTCTTCTGGATGTCTAATAAAGTCTGGCATGTGGGAGGTGGGAGGGAAGTAGGTGAATGGGGAGGGGTAGAGGGAGTATGGGTAAGAGGAGAGGAGGGGAGCAGTGTTTTAGAGTGTGTGTGTATGTGTGTGGATGCATTGCGTGCCCGGTAAGGAGTAGTCATTTCGGGGTCTGTTACTTGTGCTGCTGAACTGGGCTTACTAGGTTTTTGCTGCCTCTGCAGTCTTGGGCTCAGAGTTGCACTTTGTAGCTCAGGGCAACGCCGAAGAATAAAAGAGCGGGAAAAAGAGAGAGGAAGGGGAGGTAATGGGAGGTCCGGCGTGGTTCTGCCATGGATGCTGTTGACACTCGCTTTTGTCCCGCAGTGGAGTGCGAGCTCCGGCCCGCCAGTGCACACAGAGGGTACCATTTAAAACAGCCGTGCGCTCATTTTCTTGGCAGGGGATGGATTGGTGTGGCGGGCAGCCGGGTGGTGACAGGGGTGGGGCACTGGCAGCGGAGGACAAGTGGCCTTTGTGTGCTACTTTTGGGGAAGTGAAGGGAGGGAAGGGCAGGGAGGAGGCTGCCAACAAAGGGTGCTTATGCCCGCCCTCCACACCCGCTCTCTTCAACTACTACAACTCATGCAATGACCTCGTGCTGTCACGGGCAGACTTTGGGTCTGCGTGTGTTCTAGACAGGTTTTATGTGCACACGTAAGTAAAAGTACAAGCGCCATGTGAAATGGAGGGAAACTTAAGTGAGGAACACAAAGTGTTGTTTGACCTAACAGCACTGTAACCTGTGCACAGCAAGCTTCTCCTTTACCTCGCAGCAACCTCCTGGCTGTTCACCAAGGTTTGCTGTCCCATTCATTACCTCCCAGTTACATACTATCGACCCTCATGTCAACGTTTTCATAAAAATCTCACTTTGCCTTTGCAACCTTTTCCTCTACAAGAACATTTACAGCATGGAAATGTGGTTTGAAGGCCTTTTGTTGAACATGAATGTGGTTTAGAATCTTCTTCCTAATTAATTTGTTACCAATTAAAGTGCATCTGGTACACAGCAGACCATCCTATGTGCTCTGGCTTTCCTCTGTAGAGTTTTCTCATGTGACATCACATTGCTCAAGAATTGCCCACCTTAACTATCAGTCATGAGGGAAAAATGTGTATTGCCCAACTGGCTGCAACTGCAACCTCCTTTTAGTTGCTTTGGTTTCTAGCAGATCACCTCAGTTGCTTGTATAAATGCAGAGTGGTATAAAAGTGAAAAGAGGTGAGTGAAGAAGAAAGGCTCAGTTCATCATAGGAAGCACTCAGCAGCCTAGGTCTATTACAGTGTAACTGAGGGGTAAGCATCACCTGATCCAGCCATAACTATAAGATTTATCAAAAAGAAAAGTAGTATTTATAGTCAGGTATAGGGTATACATGCTGGCCTCTCGGTGCCTGTAAAACATTTGTAACATAAAGTTGGCCTACATAGTGTGTGCACCACTGTAGGCCTCTATTTTGGTTGATGCTGTTTTGCACTCTGTGGGTGATTTGGCATGTACTGTTAGGAAATGCAAGCAGCGGGGTTGTGCCTAAAGTCAGGTTATGTAGGGAATCAGTAAATTATTAATATGATTTGCATGAAAATTTTAACCGGAACGTCAAACCTGAGAGACAATCGTGACAAGATTGTTCCACTAATATATATAAAAAAAAAAGATTCAACTTTCTTCTCAGAGTTGTCTAAAACTTTTTCATTTTTTCCCTAACTCACAGTAGAGATGCCAATTTGCAGTGAGGACGTGAGATTTACTACAGCACTAGGTTTTTGTTTGGCCTTTTTGGCAAGTTTCTGGGAGAATTATCTTTAATTAAGAACAGCTGAAGCAATCCACTGCGAGTGACATGTTTCTTTTATAATAGCCAAAAAAGGCATTCAGTCTTGATTTATTGTGTGGCGCATGTGACCTGAATGATTTGTAGAATCGTTTTTGCCAAGAAAATCAGCAATGATTTGATTGTAATTTGAATTTAAATCAAAACGAAATCCTTGTCAAAATGGCTCCATATTTTCTTTAGAGTGTTTAAATTATTTAAACGGCAACTGTTTCCGCTAAACGTAAAGGTAGATTGTCAACTATTTTGCCAGCCTGGGAAAGTCCAAATGAAACCACATGTTCATATGGTTTGGAACTGAATTTCCCGGAGGAACCCACCCGAGGGATTAATAAAGTTTCATCTAATCTCTAATATCAAAGCGCGCATGTAAAGCAGGCGTTACGTGACCATTTTATAACCCTTCTCTCGCCACCATCGACATGCCCCACCTCTCACACGCAGCCTGCTCCTTTTGGGCTTAGCAGGGAAAGTATATGGGTCATGTGTTAGCTCAGGGTGGCACAGTAAATGGCTGTAACAGTTAGCGGTCAGCAGCAACCCCCACCCAACCTTGTTGTTGAGATGGAGCCACCTGCAAACAGCAGCTTGGGGTTGCTAGGTAACCTGTGGCAGAAGATGATTATAGTATGGCGGAGGGCTTGTCTCTCATTAGCACTAAAGTGACTTCTGTTTCTCTGCTCTTCTCTTGATTTTAATTTCTCATTTCCCCGTTGCCCCTCTAGTCCCCCTTCCCCTCACTGGAGGCAACATAGCACCAGCAGCAGAGGCCAGTGGTAGGATAAGACTCCTAGCTCCCTTCACCACATAATGGAAACACTGGCCTCATCTCCCGGTACGCCGCTCTGCTACTTCCTGCTGCCAGACTCTGACTAAGTGTTTCTGGCTCAGAAACCGCAGCCTCCAGCCCGGACTGAGTTAGGGTTGTATTTGTCTAAAGGAATGATTAGAATTTAAATACAGATTTAAATACTGAGTAAGATTACTGGAAAAAAAGAAAGAGGAAAAACACTGATCTTATGAAGTTTGGAATTCTACATCAAGTGGTTTTAAGCTTTTTTACTGGAGGCCTAGATTTCCAAAATAATTTCCATTGTGACCCAGTTCTCATTTTCCACAACTGGTGTGCAATCTAATTGAGAAAAATGTTCTGTTTTTAGACCGCTAACTGAGCCCCCACATTTTATTACAGGGAATTAAAAAGACTTTAGTAACATAATATCTAGCAGCCATGGATGTCTTTAAAAAAAATCATTTCAAGGCTCGTCTTTCAGCGTCTTGGAGCCCTCATGATAAATATGTCTGTGCTTTTAGCAGGGAGAATTATTTTAGATGTGTTTGTGTGTTAGTTTCATTCCAAAAGTATAGTAATCACAAAGCAGAGGTATTTAATTGAATAATATAACCAGCAGATAAACCATGGATACCTGTACAGAACAGTGTCGTATCTATCAGGCTGTAAATTAAATGTTTTTAGATTAGTGGTTAAATTAAATAAGAAAATGTCACTTATGTCGCTAATTTTTGACATGTCGAAGATTTGCAATTAATTAAATAGTTGAAGAAAATCAAATAATTAATCACCAATGAAGAAAATCATTAGTTACAGCCCCAAATCTATCATTACACATATTACACCACAGCAGGAGGTGTGTATGCGTGTGAACATGCATCACATGCATTATTTCCTTTGGCAGGTAAACCCACAACAGCAGCTGCCCCCCTCAAAGAAAATTAATTCATCCCTAAACATCTCACGCGCATGCATTTGCAGCCTGGCAACAGTTAAGCGGCAAGCAGAGGACGCAAGAACTAGGAGGAAAGGAAATGAGGGAGATTAATTAATGGAGGAGTGAGTGAAATTAAGAGCACTCTGCCTCCTGCGGCTCTGACATTACCTCCAATACTCCACAATCCCCTGCCCTTCACTTAACACATTTGTTGAGATTTGGTGCACCGTATGAAAGTCTGTGCTCATGCTTCAGTTCAAATCCTCTGGCTGTTTGCAGTCAGGTGGCCAGCGGCCGCGTTTGCCAAGGCGCCAGGACGTAAACCTGCAGAGAACATGGTAGACCTGCTGAAAATGCTGTTTTACTCCTGCCTGTTGCCTCTGAAAAGGTGTTGCACAGCTGTTAAAACAAGTGAGCTTAGAGAGTGCTTGTCACAGTGGAGGTTAAAGCTTGTTTCCAAGGCTTGCAGTGCCTCTCACTGAGAATGTCTTGTTCCAAAGAGTTAAATTCATGCTGAGATAAAAGATAAATTGGAGGTTGACAGTAAATCGTAATCTTGAGAAAACTGCTGGTGGCTTCAAAGCACAAAATTATTCTAGTTTATGGCACTTTAGAGGGGATTTTTACTACCTTTTCACCCATAATTTGCAAGCCAAAAAGCCTTTAGATCGATGTTAAGTTTTTTAAACCCCGACTATTTGCATAGTTTGTATATAAATGATAGTCACTCCATTCCATCCCTCATTGGTTGATGAAATCCCATTATGAATTCTCAGGACCAGACTTCTTGAATGTACTTTCAAATGTACATTAACTGAAAAATAAGAAGGTTACATGAAAAATACCCCGTAAGGCACCACTCAGGCAGTAAAAAGAGACCCTTTACAAACTGCCGCCACCAGGTGGCGATACCTGTAGATTGAGTAAAAAATTATTCCTATTTTGAACATCTTTTTCATGTCACATTTCAAAATGGCATGAAACCACATTGGCTATCATCTTGTCAATCCCACGTCGGTAGCTAATGGGTGCCAGACCCGTCCCTCCTCATCACATCCATTTTTTGCAACCAAGATGGCGAAACAGAAACCCTCATATCAAGGATGTTACGAAGGAGAAAATTAACTATTGACGTGAAAACTGTCTTTTGAAACAGCCTGTGAACATGTTTATTTTAACACGAGAGTTTATTAGCGCTTTTGAAGCCAGCCTCGAGTGGACACTCGAGGAAGTGGATACTTTCAGGCACTTCTGCGTTGCCCTCATTTTCTAGCCCCGGGCGTTGTTGCCTGGTTACGAGACTATTACTCCCCATCCATTATTGTGACTTAAATATGAAGCTTTAAATTGTCAGATGTATGAACACATCTAAACACACACAATTCTATATTCTACTTAATTTAGATTGGTACAGACTTGTTATAGATGCACAGAGCACAGGGATGCTGTTGAGTATCACCACGGAGAAAAGAGGTGGTGAGAAAGGTGTCATGAACGCATCACCTATCAGAAACGGGTGTTGTGGTGTTGTGCAGCTGACAAACCCAGCGGTTCCGGTCGAGACTGGTTTGATGTACTTGCTGTCAATTTAACACAGAGGGAGTGTTGCCTGTCACCTCCCTGCTTTCCCTGCCTGAATATATCATATCCTCTCCATCAAAATCAACAGTGTAAGAATCAATCTGTCACACAGGAGGACATGCGCGCTTCGGCTTATAGACAGACAGACCAACTGGAATTGAGGGTCGGAATAGAAAATGGAGGAAAAGAAATGACAGTTGAGGTGAAAGAATGACAGAGAAAGGAGGGGCAGTGATTACTGAAAGACAGCTGAGGAATGATAGCAGAGGTCGGGGAGGAATTTATGTGAAAAGGGAGAAAAAGAAAATGAGATGCGCAGTGAGCAAACAGTCACTCAGGGCTAGACATCGGCAGCAAAGAGGAGCTGTCAGAAGATGCTATCATACAGGGAGAGATCTGCGAAAATACAACAGTGCCAACGATACTTTAAAATGTAGCAGAGGAAGAAGTCGACAAGAGGGAGATTAAGAGACTGAGTAAGAGACTGAAAGGTCAGAGGAACCCAGTGGATGATTCATGGAGTTCAGCCTATCTAACTTCTGCCTAAGGGTTTCACACAGCCTGTCAACCACTCCTCTCTCCTACTGCTTCATCTACAGCTTCTCTAACGTGCACACACACTGTGCGCCAATAATTGTTAGATACAAGTACACACTGGTAGGATGAAGCAGGGAGAAGCCATAATCAGTATTTTTCTTCATATCTCTGAATCAGTGACAAGTAACAAGTGGCATTTAGTTTTTAGCCTGTTTTAGGTTATTGTTTTTACTTTAGTGCACATTTGCACCTTGACTCTGAGCAAGAATAAAAGCTCATCAGCAACTAAATACATCTGCTGAATCCTAATGTTGCCACCTATGATAGACTATTTGTTAACAACTTTTATTGATAGTTGTGAGATGTTTTCTTCTGCCCTCTAGTGGACATGTAAGAAAATCTTGAATAGAATAAGCTTGAATAGAGTTTGTGTGATTTTTGGGAAGAAAAATAAGCCAAAGTATTTGGAAATGACTTATTACTGGCCTCTTACATAACTTTCAACAGTCCAAAACCCAGACGTGTTCAGTTTACAATGACATTACAAACAATCCAGTCATTTGTTTCACTCGATCGATCAACCACCATTCGTGGAGTGTTTCTGAC
This sequence comes from Maylandia zebra, assembly GCF_041146795.1. NCBI lineage: Eukaryota > Metazoa > Chordata > Actinopteri > Cichliformes > Cichlidae > Maylandia > Maylandia zebra. The sequence goes on along the minus strand of NC_135174.1, from coordinate 20,689,198 downwards.
ACACCCTCGCCAGTTTGGTGTTGATGTTTTTGACCACTGCTGCCCAGTCTTTACCAGCTGCCTCTATTAATATTCAACAAGCTGTCACATACAGATGCGACAGCCAAGCTGGTAAGCCTCACCTTTCCCACCGTCATGTCAGCTGTCTTGAACAGGGAGCCTGATAAGGAGGTAGGAAGCAACGGAGGCGTTTGATGGAAGGCTTGAGATGAGGAGGCGGAGGGAGAGGGGAGGAGGCGGCTGTCTGTATGTCAGGGGAGAAAACATCTCCTCCGCCCTTTGCACCGCAAGAGTGGGGTGGATACGGCCGTTTGCGCCTCCGACCCCAACTCATGGCGCAGATGCCGGCGGTGCCAAAAATAAAGTGCATTAAAACTGGCAGCCAAAGCCTGTTAAGTGATCACCATGACAACAGGCGGAAGGCGCACGGAGACGACATCTTCGCTACAATCCTCCCCCCCTGCCCTAAGAGGCTACACTGCTGGACTGCTCGCTTTCTGTCAGCTGGGCTTTCTCTGCGTCTCTGCTGTCGTTTATGTGTTCCTTCTCCTTTCAGCCTCCTTCTCCCCTGATAAGTCTCCTGGGAGCTCTTTAAGCTAACAGGCAGTGTTTAGTCTGGTTTTATGCTTCCTTGTTTTACATTTTAATTTCACTCTTCTCTGAATCGCTCCTCTTTTTCTTCCCCCCTCCTCCCCTCCCACCTGTTGTTTTTCTCACTGTGCATTTTAACTTGTTTGTGCACACACACATCTCATCTTAAATCTCCTTATCTCACCTATATCGGTCCCAATGCTGTGTGCTGTAATCCCAAAGAGCACTGCCCTAATGAGACCTCCTCCACCTTTGCTCTCCTTTCCCTTTCTCCACCCTGCTCCTTATCGCATGGCGTCATTGTAATCTTCAGGATAACTTTGAGAGCTATGCATACACTAGTGCGTGCACAGAGTGAGGTCATGCATGAGCATCCCGATACAGATCTTAGCAGCAAACCTAGATAAGAAACATGATGTCGTGAAGTCACAGGGAAACATCCGCAGGGGATCTTGTTGTCGGGGTGAATATGGTGACCTGTGCAGTGTTGCGATGCTGTTTCTTAGCAAGGAGCAGTTTTGCTTCTTCTAAAGTCTCTCCGTCCACAGGCCAGCATCTGAGGGAAGCATGAATATTGATGCTCCTCACTTGTTAACATTGTATGAAGCAGGGGCTGGTAATTGTCTGTCTTCGAAGCGCGACACGTCCTCTTCAGTGGGATGTGTGAGAAGGTCGATCCCGCTGGGGAGTTCGGCTTCTCTTGACTCATTTTACTTCAAGTGAGAAAAGTAGCGAGTAAGGAGAGGAGAAAGAGCCGAGCGGCGACAGAAACCCGAGTTACGACACGCACTTTGTCAAGTGTGCCGAAGTGCAGCTGCGAGTCGCTTCCGAGTTTGTTTCAGGCTTGTAGCGTTTTCTCCAATGCTCTTCATTTCAATGATGCATTGCTCTTATGAGGCATTTCTAAAGGTGTCCTCACAGTGTTTCTCTTTTCTTCTTCTTTTTTTTCACCCCTGTTCCACAGCAGCTGGTTCCACTCACACTGCCGTTTTTTAACTGGTAAAAGAGAACGACCAAAGTGTGCGTGTCAGTATGCACACAGGGGAATTTGTTCCCCTTCATATGATTGTGTGAAACTGTCTGCTTGCATTCGCCTATCTGTGTCAGTGTATGTAAATGTTTCTGTGTGCGTTTGAGAGCCAGACCCAGAGGATTCCTGCAAGTGAGCCCGTCTTCTAATCCAGTCTTGAGTAGGCGCATTGATTTATTGAGCAACTTTTGTTAGTTCGGAGAAGCCCCGCTTCCTGCTACATCCTAATCAGCACACACAAGTGCACACATGCATACACACAGCAGATGATTGTTATCTGAGTGTTGATTAACTGAGTGAAGACTGCAATTTAGTGATAGTTACATTTTATATTTTATTTGGATTTCATCTTTCCTGATTTTGAAAGCTACTTTCTTAATACCTTTTCTGTTTAAAATAATCTTTCCTCTTCTTGAATGTATCTCTCCAGGTATTCGGCCTCAAATCATGAACGGGCCCATGCATCCCCGCCCGTTGGTGGCCCTGCTGGACGGGCGTGATTGCACCGTGGAGATGCCCATCCTTAAAGACTTAGCAACCGTTGCCTTCTGTGATGCTCAGTCCACGCAGGAGATCCACGAGAAGGTAGGAAGACGCACGCACCGTAGTTCACTTTCAGTGTCTTCCACATCGCAGCTGAACCTTGATGGAGAGACGGAATTTACCCGTCACTCATATCTCCCTCTTCCTTTTTCTATAGCGCTGATATGTGAAGTGCGTTATATTGGCCTCATACACACCTGCCAGTTAAAATATAGTGGCTTCATTATGATTTAATGTCACTTTGTAGCACTGACTGTAACGCCTATATCAGTGCCATTGTTCTAATAGAGAATCTCGTACAGCGGGGATGCGGTGTAATTACATTGGCTTGTAGAGGCTCTTTATTGCTTTTTATGCAGCGCCGTGGTTACAAAACAATATATGGCCACAGAAATGGGTATCACCCAAGTGCTATCTCTTCATCTGCAGACAGAGTGAGGGCTGCTATATCTTCCATCGCGCTGTTTTTATGAAAATGGGACATATTAAAAAAGAAGCATTTGCATAGAGATCAATTCAATCAAAGACCTTGGGCGGTGAGGAGAAGGGGGGAAAGTGGGTAGCTTTTTGTTTGTTTTAACACTGCCTTATCAGGAAAAACATGATTGTAATGTTCACCTCGCAAGCATATTCAGCAGTTTGCAATAATAACTTGCAGTCTAGATACCCAGAGGGGCGGTATAGATTGAAAATGTCCAATCTCTGCTTTCTGCAGCATGGATGCGAAGATGCAGTGTTGATAACTCTGGGAGTTTCAGTTCAATGTTGTCAGGGCGGACAGCAGCTGCCACACTCCCGTACATATACACTAGACAACAATAAAAATAAAAAAAATCTTATGGAAAAGATTGGCCGAGGATTGAATATGAAAGTTGCCTAAGGTTATGTGAAGTCTTCTACCTGGTAATCCTCTTTTTTCTCAAGTGATAGGGATACAATAAAGCACACAGGCAAATACCAATCAAGATCAAGTTACAATACCACTTCAGTGAGACCAAATCCTGTATGCAGCACCTGCGCTCCAGCATCATAATCCAAGGTCTCTGATCCCTCGTCTTTGTCACAGTCGTCGCGCCTCATAACCACATGTGGCTTGTAAAAGTTGGATGAGAGCCCATATGGCAGGGAGTCAATATTGGCCTATTACTTTGTGCGCCGCCTGACTGTGATCATCCAAAAGAGGTGTTAAGCTTGGGGCTTGCAGCTAATGACTCTTAATGTAACTAAAAGATGATAGATGGAAAAATTATGATACTGTGTTCAGTTAACAGTTCAATCTCTAAAATGCAGGGGGGGGGGGGAGCCATACATTGCGTGTTGTCGACTCGCGTCATTAGTTAAACTGTGAATAGAAAGTCTTCACAATATCAGCAAATGTTTACTATTTTCCATTTATAAGAAACAATAAATTTTCAAAGCAGTAAATCCTTTAATAAACCCTAAATGGGGTTATATAGATATTTATAGCACTTTTCTGTTGTTAAAGTACTTCACCCATTCACATTCACATATTAAATGCTGTGCTTTATCTGTTACACACACACACAAGGATGAATGGGGGCATTTAGGAGGTTCAGGCTCTTGCACGAAAACAGTTTAAGGTGCATACTGGAGGAACCAGGTGTCAGACTAGTTTAGTGGACATACTGGTTAACATCTGTTTATTCTTTGGCACTAAGACATAACTTTTTTTGCTTTCTTGCTGCTATTTCACTATTTAGGTGGGGGACTGGGGTAAATGTGCAAGAAGCCACGTTGCTTTAGATAAGCACTGAGGCTGCAACCAGGAAAACTGGTAACCTCCCTCTGACCTAAGCGGCTGGACCTGGCATGTAGTCTTCTGTAAAATCAGCACATCTCGTGTGGACGGATTTGTTTTAGAAGTATTGAAAGATTTTGTGGAATCGATGCACTGCTAAAGTGGATTTTGAAGGTACAATGGCCAGTGGGGTCAGAGCTTGTTGTGTTATGACATATTTCACAGTATTTTGTGACGCTGTCCTGCAAAATGCTAAGCCACCTTCGTTGTAAGAAGTTTTAAGTAGTCTGTAGTTTTATGAAGCAACAGTTTGAGCAGCACAACATCCCTGCGGATCACTCACGGGATGACTTCATTGCCATAAAGTCCCCCTCCTAGAAGCTAGGAGTGTGCACTACAGTGTGCACATCACCAAATCAAAACTCCCTTGAAACAGTCTATCTTTTGCTCAGCCAGGCTAAATGTGAAGCACGGGCTTTGTGCCTTGTCAGAAAAGTCCAGGCGTCATAAGAAATGATAGATCCTTAAAGCGATAAGGGTTTGGTTACAGTGGAGAGGGGGATGTAGCTGAGGTCAGAGTTTCCATTAACATCAACTACAATCAGGCTAGAAGATTCCTTCCCCCAGCTCAAAAACAACACAAGACCTTCAGGATCAGCGCAGAGGGAGACAATTATGTATGTGTGCATTTTGGCCGGTCGCGCATGTGCGTGTAAGGAGTGTTTTAACCTTGAACTAATATCTGGAAGGCCTGTCCAGGACACTGCTCTAATAAAAGCAGTATGGAAATTCAGAGCTAATCTACTAATCACAGGAAAGCTAATGCAGCTTGGCTGGAGGTGAATGTAGAGCTGTTATTTAGGCGCTGACAGGGGCCGGGGCTGATACGGAAGGGGAATAGTTTAGATCCACATCATAGGCCAGGTCACCTTGTCCACGTTAAGTGGCAGAGGAGCAGCATGAGCAGCATTTCACAGTGATTGTCCCCCCCCCGTCCAAGGTGACAGAATTCAGACTTTTTTGGGAAATGTTTCACTTGGTACATCTTAAGATTGTTTTTATTTATTCTTTTTTATTTAACTTGAATGGATTGCCTTTGGGTAGGTAGATTCAACAACGCCACCATGTGGTTGTTTAAAAGCACAGTTAGTTTTGACCTTTACCTGCTTTAAAATAAGTAACAACCACTTTCACTTACACTTAGCTGACATGCATCTTTAAGCTGGAGTTTGCGCAGCCTAAAATTTTACTCAATGCATGAGTACAGCAGGTAAGAACATTTGGAAGAAATAACCACAAGCTACTAGTCTTGATGCATTCTCAATCATCCAAGTAAGTAAATCTCCAAAAGTTGATTCTGTTCATCTTCTCCCACTGAAAACGCTACATCCAGATGAATAGAATCAACTTTTGGAGACACAAGCTACTAGGGCAAATGCGGGATACATTCCCAGGAATCGGGAAATTTTGAAGCCTGAAATACAGAGCGGTACAGTCTGGGTAGTAAATTAGTTACTTTCTTTGTAATGGGGCTATTTTAATTCTATTATTCTATTTAATTTATAAGGCTTATCCTGCAATCAGTACCTCTCTATCCAGTCACTTATCCAGATCTTGTGTCCGTAAACGCTCTTGGTGCAATTGTGAATACCGTGCAGAACTGAGCCCCCGCAAAACAATATAATGACTGTTTCTACTTCCAGTGCAGGTCTGTTAAATGGACAATGTGTCAGTGTTGCTCGCGGCCATGTGATGTCTGTAGTTCCCCCTCGATGTGAAATCTATAATGTTCACAAATGTCGGAAGTCACGGCAGGCGTGTGATTTTCACAGCATCTCTGAAAGGAATGCGACAGTGTGATTGTCATGAGCTCTTGTATCCCCAAGTGGATTTAATAGCCGTGTTTTGCATGAGCAAACGAGTAAACTGGCCAACGGAAGACACAGATTAAGGAGGGAAAAGCATTTCATTCAGTTGTGTCATGCAAAATTTTATGAATACATGTGTCTGCAGGTGCTTAATGAGGCAGTGGGTGCCATGATGTACCACACCATCACCCTGACCAGAGAGGACCTGGAAAAGTTCAAAGCTCTACGCATCATCATCCGCATCGGCAGCGGCTACGACAACATTGACATAAAGGCTGCTGGAGAGCTGGGTATGAACTCTTTAAATAGCGGCTACTAAATCATAATCATTTTCTTCTCCACATCTGTGCTCGTGTAACAGCCTCTTTTTCTACATCTGAGCAAAGCTCTAATGTGTTTTGTGCTCCTTTGATACGACTATCCTGCGTCGCATTGATTTCTTGTGAGGGAGCAGGTCTGCTGATTTGCTTGTTTGATCGTTTGTTTGCCTGTTAATGACAAACGATACCTCAGGTGCCTGTAATCAGATTTAGGTGAATCTTGAAGGGAAGATTCATCACATCGCAGCGTTAAAATTGGACTGACCATCTAAAAGAAAAGCAGCGATGAAATAGAGCTAATAGTCGTTGTCCCTAAAGCGGACTACTTCGAATACCACGTATACCGTTTCCTTGTTTTTACTGTATGGATTTTTTCTGAATAGTATCAAAGGCTGAATAAATAGTCAGATGAAGTGCAGACATCCCGCTGTGAGCCAGAATGTTCAAAGAGACAGAGTAAAAGACACACGGGGAAGGAGAAGAGTTCAGTTTTCTCCCTGAAACACCACCCAGGCTTATATCAGCAGGCTGGTGGCTCAAAAAGCTCTTACAGTTGACAAAGCTGCCATTTCCCTGCCAATATGAGATACTGTGTCTAACTGCCACCCACTCACCGAAGGCGCTCTGCCTTGCAACACAGGAGTCAAAAGCTATCGTGCCTGGAGAAGGCGGCGCTGATATGACGGCTGTTCTCGGGGAGAAGAAAAAAGGGGCCATTGATTGAGCAGGCTCGGTCTATTTTTTGCTGTCTAGAGACGACTGCGCTGTTATTCCGAGATACAGAGTGAGATGAGGACATTAGGAGGAGAATGAGGGCAGGCAGAAGTGCTTAAGTGTTAGAACAGAGAAAAAAAAGTAGTCTGTGTTGTTGGAGGAAACGGCAAGGTAATACCACAAGGTCAGGCCTGTATATCGGCTGAAAGGAACAAAATTATGAACACTGCACTGGATAAGATCTTGACTTTACATATTTACGTGTGTATCTTCATATTATTATTGACGTTTAGCAGGTGATGTTTGGAATACTGATTACGTTGCCCAAATATAGACCTAATTAAAGATAACCCAAGTTATTAAGGGATCAGTTCACACCATTATCAACTTTTCATGTTTTTCCTCTGGCCTGTCGCGGGGGCAGCAGCCTAAGCAAAGAGGCCCAGACCTCCCTCTCCCCAGCCACCTCCTCCAGCTTATCCGGGGGAATACCAAGGCGTTCCCAGGCCAGCCGAGAGATATAATCTCTCCAGCGTGTCCTGGGTCTGCCCCGGGGCCTCCTCCCGGTGGGACATGCCTGGAACACCTCACCCAGGAGGCGCCCAGGGGGCATCCTTGTCAGATGCCCGAACCACCTCAGCTGGCTCCTTTCGATGTGGAGGAGCAGCGGCTCTACTCTGAGCCCCTCCCGGATGGCCAAACTTCTCACCCTATCTCTAAGGGAGAGGCCAGCCACCCTTCGGAGGAAGCTCATTTCTGCCGCTTGTATCCGCGATCTCGTTCTTTCGGTCACTACCCACAGCTCGTGGCCATAGGTGAGGGTAGGGACGTAGATCGACCGGTAAATTGAGAGCTTCGCTTTTACACTCAGCTCCCTCTTCACCACGACGGACCGGTGCAGCATCCGCATTACTGCAGCTGCAGCCCCAATCCGTCTGTCGATCTCCGGCTCCCTTCTCCCATCACTCGCGAACAAGACCCCGAGATACTTGAACTCCTCCACTTGGGGCAGGAACTCATCCCCGACCCAGAAGATCTACAGAAGATATCACCCCTATATGGGTAAATATAATAAAATATACTTTTGGACCAAAAGCTTCCTTTGAAGTTTTTATAATATATGACCTGTGTTATAGTACATAATATCCATTCACGTATCCATCATCTTCTACTTGTCTAAAGTGAGGTTAGGGGTGGCAGCTGCCTAAGCAGAGTATTCTAGTCGTCCTTATCTCCAGCAACACGTTTCAGTTACTCCTGTGGGATCCTGAGATTCCCAGACTAGGCTAGATGTATAATCTCTCTAGCAGGTTCTGTATGTCCAAGGTCCTCACTCTATCTCCAAGACTGATCCCAGCCACCCTACAAAAGAAACTATTTTCATCTGCTTTTATTCGTGACCTTACTCTTTTGGTCATGACCCAGATCTCATGACCGTAAGCGAGTGTTGGAATGTAGACTGACTGGTACATGAAAAACATCAATCCGGCACACCAAATCCACCGGTCTGTTTCATCCTCGGCTGCAATGCGTGCTGGAGGTCACGCTCCAATGAAGCCGACATATTCTGATGTCATTTTCACACTCCCTTGAGATGCTGACCATGAATATCAGAAATCATAGTGACCCATGTTGGTTTTTTCGCCCTGGACAATAAAATCTCCCTCTGTACTCATATTTCACGTGTCACATACGTCTTTAATGTGCTTTTCAACCCTTCTGCCTTGTGTGTGTTTACTGTTCTATCTTTAGGCATTGCCGTGTGCAACATTCCCTCGGCAGCTGTGGAGGAGACGGCAGACTCGACCTTGTGCCACATCCTCAACCTTTACCGGCGGAACACCTGGCTCTACCAGGCTCTGCGGGAGGGCACGCGAGTCCAGAGCGTGGAGCAAATCCGGGAGGTGGCATCCGGTGCCGCCCGCATACGTGGCGAAACCCTGGGTCTCATCGGTTTTGGTGAATATTCAGTTATTCGCTTTCCTCTTTTAGCCTTTTTCTGGCTCCTTCTCTTGCTTTTTCCTCTTATTTTTATCATGTTTTTTTTTAATTTACTCCCCCTTCCGTTGCTTCCACTTTTGTGCTTTCATATCCTCTCACCACTCAGTGTGCCTTCTGTTTTCCTGCTCTGATAAGGTTATTTTTCACCCTCTGCCCGTCCCACAGATTATCTCAAGGTTGTCTGTTTCGCCTCCCTGCGGGCTGACTTCCTCTCTCTGCCTCACTGTTCTCATCCCACTGCTTTAATGCTCACCATTATATCTCTATTATACTCTCTTCTTCTGTTTTCAACTCTTCTTCTCTGTCACCACGGTCCCTCGACATCTTGCCCTGCCATGATCAGGCCTCATGGCAGACTAGATTCTTCCTCTGTGTGTTTGTGTGTGTGTTCTGACTTGATTCCCTCTCTGCACCTGTTTTAGTGGTGATTGTGTGTGTTTGTGCGTCACTCTGCCCTGTCACAACATCACCGGGCCGACAGATGCTCTGTCTTCTCACAAGCCTTTCCTGAGTGCCACCTTATCTCTCTGTCCACATACACCCCCCCCCCCCCACACACACACAAACACACAACCTCCTTCCTCCTCTACAGGTCCCAGACAGCTGCCTGGACTAACTGTGCCTGAACAGCGGGTCCTGGCAGGGAAGATTTCTCCCCCCTGTCTCTCCCTTCCTCATCCAGTCCTCCCATTTCCAGCCTCCTCTGCTGGTCTTTCTGGCTCAAGCTGTCTCCAAAACAATATCCATTGTCAGTGGGAGGTTGGGGACATCGAAGACCTCTTGGCGTTGGTTTCTAGGACTCTGCATATTCAGCCAGCTGCACAACTGTCGGCAAATACACAGACTGAAAAAAAACCCCTCTAGCTCTGGGGTGACAGTAGACTCGAGGACTTGAAGTACCAAACAACCAACCATTTGATCTTCTTCTCAAAAATAAGTTCAAGCCTTTTAGTTGTGAATTATTCTGTTATTTCTCATATGTAAATGTAACCAAGTAGCTGTGGTCTGCCTATCTACCTCCAGTAAATATCCAGGATAATCCTATCAACTAAATTTGATCTGATAAAAAACTCATTTTCAACTTTGGAATTTGGGGAATATGTTAGTCTGGGAAGAGACATCTAAGATACCTTTAATCAGCATTTTTATATGAATGAAGGCTTAAATGATCATCAGGGTTCAGTGTGATAAGCTTGAAATGCCATTTTAGTTACTAAATGCAAAACAACATTTTTAACACATTATATTCCCCTAAAAATGATATTTTTAAATGTTGCATCTTATACTAAAAGTGATTGCAGACAAGTATAATTACTTTCTCTTGAAACGTCTCAAAGCAAATTCAAAACAAAGAAAATTCCACTTGCATATTTAGCATTTCCAGTTGGTCAAATCAAATTAGCCGTGCAAAGACAGTGTTGATACTGCAGCAGATGCAGATGAGGACCGATGAAAAAATGTTGGAATTCATTACCCAAGTCTAATCCTTCCCACATATTTCTGCAACATTAGCCGATTATGTGTCAAGGAAACATAAAAACTGAATATCCAACCGCCAAAATTATGCTTCCATGTTTTAAGAGACACAATCGCAAGGTAAATAAGGACTTTTTGACAGCCTCTGGTAGTTGCACATTTTTCTATGCTAACTGTACTCACTTAAATTTTTAATTAACAGAATCCCATTACATCCATCTTGAAGTTGCTCACAGTGAAAAGTCTAATCACTCAAACCAGTTTATTTGAGTGATTAGGTTTAGTTCACTCTCACCACTATGATCAGTATCATCTCCACATGAAGCAGGCAGCTGTTTTCAGACGATTGCGCACTACCCGCCTGCGCCAAATTGCACACAGACACAACTGACAAGTATTTGAAAGCTAAAGAGAACAAATAACCGTATTGCACGTTATTGGATTTTGCACTTGTTGCATCTCTTTGCAGAATATGGAAAATATCTCCAGTGATATTGTGATGTCGCCTGGTTCCTTTTGTAAAAACAGAGATAATCTGCCTGCTGTGCACAAGGACTTTTGAAACAATGTTTTTTAAAAAAAAAAACGTTGACCTCTTGGCCAATTGCCACCATGTTTGCCTCTTCACTGTTGGGTGAGACAGGGCTGATTTCAAGAATTGGTGCTTCAGCCTCGTGTTTTACTGCAGAATCTGAAACCTTTGTCAGCAGAAAAATTTGCAATGCAAAGCAAACATCTGCTGCCGAGTCGAGAGTGAAATGACAGAGATCAAAATGTTCAGATCCACCTGAGTGGGTGGCAGACCCCCTGGTTTTCGTTGCATGTGGCATTGATAAGTGTGGGACGGGAGGGCGAGGCTTAGAAATAGAGACGACAGAGGAGCTGACATATTAAAGGAAAAATCCGCACAAAAAAAATACAAATTCTTTTTTTCCCAGTGCAACAAAGTTAGAGGTATTTTTAGATGCCAAAAACTTCAGCTGTTAACTGATCTCATTGTAAATCAAGATTGTGTAGATCTAGTTTCTCTTTAAACCCAGTTCTTTGCAGACATTTTCCAACAATCAGAGAGGGAGAAGAAATCATTGCAGAAGAAGTGATGATCCAACTTTCCACAGCTGCTCCAAAAGGTTTAGTAAATCACATCGTACTGCAGCTGCAGGATGACCTGGTCTGTTTCAAACTGACAAGAAAAATCTTTTTAAAAAATTGATTCCTTTACTGCTGCATCGCTTTTTTAGCTTGCACTTACAGCAGCTCACACCCACGCTCTGTGTTGTGTCAAACGTGGCCTGTGAAAATTAGGAAAAGTAACGTTAGCAGAAAGAAATGGACAGATGAATCACTCGAAGAAAAGTAAAGTGCGCAACTGTGATCATCGCAAAATTTGTAGTTTTATTGTGCGATAGCTGCAGCTATATCTGGGTCTTTAGCATTGCACGTCTCTTATCGGCTGACATTGAAGGAGAAGAAGAGAAGGAGTGATTCTCTTCAGCTGTGGAGTGTAAGAGCAGGATATAATGCTCGATCACAAAGAGGGGACCTTGAGAGTGTAAAGGACCTTATCGATCCTTTTTACGAGCAGCAACATCCACCTCTCCATTACTCTGTCCCTCTCTCTCTCTCAGCTGCTGCTGCAGAGCAGAAACTGGCGTCTCCAGCCAACAGAGTGGAGACTCGCATCCTACACAACAAATGGCTGTGAGAGACAGAGGGAGAGGCTCGAATGCTGCACATTCAGTTTCTGATTCACTGTCTCACAACTTCACCTCACATTGGGCCTCATTCACAAACAGTGTGTTTGCACAAACGTGTGCCTAATCAGCACAAACAAATGTTTTACTCACAAATCCGGGATCCATCCGTGTTTTCGTGCCTGAAGTGGTTGGTGCACGGCAAACGAACGTAGAGCTGCCTCAGACTTAGAAAATATAAACATACATGTTTTAACTAAATGCTTAGCAGGTTAAAACTGACTTAAAACACTTAAAAAACCTTTAATTTATTAAGGCAGTGGCCAATTACATAAAATAAACACAAATCCGTTGCCTTTCATCCTTGCTGGACGTCATCGCCGTCACCTCGCCACTGTTTCAACAATGTCCTACTTACGGATGTTTGTATAATCTGGTCGGTTATTCCTTTTTCCATAAACTTGTATCTTAAGCTTTTTTCTTATATCTAAGTCACGGTCTGTGCGTCAAGGATTTACCGCTTCAGTGATTGCAACCCGAGTCTCTTGGTGTGTCTTTCCAGTTTCCACCTTAGACATTATGTTTCCTCAGTCCACAACTTTTTTTTTGCTTAAGTGACCTTTTTTCTCTTAGAACAGCTTCACAGCTTTCTCTGTGATCCGCCTCTAGGCAAACACGTTTCCTTATATAGAGAAAAATGGGGCCACGGAAGTATGCTGACTGCAAGTAACGTGCGTGCACCTGCTGATTTACAGTGATTCTCTAACGTGCACACGATAGTAAGAGTAAAATTGGCTGCTTTTGCACGATCCACAAACCTGACTTTTGTTTGAGTGCTTATTTTGTGCACAAATTTAAAAGCACACACGGTGAATGAGGCCCTTTGTTTGTTTGTTCTTGTTGTTTTTTAATTTTTTCATCATAGCTCCTTGTCTTCATCGTAAGCCTTTTTTCCCTTAGTGATATTAAAAGTAGCCTTTTTCACAACTTTAATATAATAAAGCCGACATGAAAAGGCTGTTGCAACATGAAAGATGTTCAAGTGACATCCTGTTACTATTAGAAGAATGAAAGGTTTATTTTTTGTGAAGTTTTTTTTAGACATTGGCTTCTTTTTCGCTCATTTTCAGGTCAGAACTTGTACTTGATTATTTTCTCTTTTTTTATCGTTCAAGCATAAAAAAGCACTCAAATCAGGGGATGAGCCAGTGCTCAATTTAGCAAAGAACTCATTTTAAATTGTATCTTTAGGCAGTTTGTCAATAGTATTCTATCACAATAATAAAACCTATTCCCCCCTTTTTTTGGATTGGCAAGGTGGTTTCTGAAGAGCTATAAGACAAAAACTTATATCTCTGCATTGTTTGCAGTGTGTCTTCAAAGGGTTAGAGTGGTGGATGGCTGTGGCTTAGAAGGTTGTGGAGTTCCCATACTAATTGGAAGATTCGTGGTTCAATCCCTGGTCCTCCTCTGCATAATGATATTGTGAGTGCAAGATACTGAACCCAATGAGTTCACTGGAGTGTGAATGTTAGATAGAAAACACTGCGGACGCAATTCTACGTCCTACATCTTTTTTGATACATGTCTACAAACTAGTAGATGGTCTAATACGTCTTGATGCATGCTCAATCATCCAAGTAAGTAAATCCCAATCTGGATGTAGTGTTTTCAGTGGGAGAAACATTTCGTCACTCATCCAAGTGACTTCTTCAGTCTCAGCTGACTGCAGGTTTCCCCAACCTTATAAACAGTGCATTGCACAATGACTGAAACTAACATCACTGAATGAACGATGGGCTGGGAGGTCAGTTCCTTGATCATTAATGTGCAAATTCTCATGACCATTGATCAACAACTGACCTCCCAGCCCATTGTTCAGTGGTGCTAGTTTCAGTCATCGTGCACTCACCCACTGAAAACGCTACATCCAGATGATCAGAATCAACCTTTTGGGATGGTCTCAATGGAAGGGGTGGTTGTCAAGAAGACTTAAGCAAGGGAAACAGAAAAGGCTGAGATATGACAAATTACACAAGAACTGGAAACAGGTCTTATGGTATGATGAACCAAGATGAACCAGTGGTGTTGGGGATCTTGTCAAAATTGATGGTATTATGAACACAGAAATGTACCGTCAAATTTTGGCTACTATGCAATACCATCTGGAAGGCATCTGAGCAGTTTAATTTTGTGACATGACAGTGATCCCGAAACACACTGCCAATTCAGTAAAAGCATACCTGGATAGAAAACACACACAAACCATGGAGCGGTCGGACCTCAACATTACTGAAGCAGTGTGGGATTATTTTGACAGCGAACAGAACAAAAGGCAGCCAACATCCAAAGAAGAGCTTTGAATGTCCTTTAAGAAGCCTGGAGAACTATTTCGGAAGACTACTTAAAGAGTTAATAGTTAACAAGACATGTAAATGATCAGTGAACTGGTATTTAACAGTGCAACTTTTGAACTTGCCTGGCTTTTTCTGGAGAAGACACGCTCTGTTAACGTACGAGAAATCCCTCTGTGTCTTTGAGCACGTTGACAAACTTTATAAACTCTTTGTTTGTGTCCCCAGGTCGTTCGGGCCAGGCGGTTGCAGTGCGAGCCAAGGTTTTCGGCTTCAACGTCATCTTCTACGACCCCTATCTGCAGGACGGCCTGGAGCGCTCGCTGGGCGTCCAGCGCGTCTACACCCTGCAGGACCTGCTCTACCAGAGCGACTGCGTCTCCCTGCACTGCAACCTGAACGAACACAACCATCACCTCATCAACGACTTCACCATCAAACAGGTGCATTACTCAAAACAAACACAGACACGCGTCGCCCGCACACGTGTCACCCAGACAGAGCTGAACATCCCATTGAACAGCTGTGACCTGATGTGGGCTTAATGCGGTGCTATCTAGCAGGTAGACAAGTCGAGATGCTGGTATATTATTACTCTGTCAGCCTAGTGTCTGTCCTAAAGAGCATTATATCTGGCAGAAAGAGAAAGCAGGAAGAAGAAAAAAAGGACTGGAAACAGCAGCAGCCTTCCTGCCTGTACATTCCCTGCTCTTTATCTTAAGCTCCACCAAAGCTGGACACAAATTCATTCCTTTGCTCTGTCAAATGCAATTAGTGCCAGCCCACGGCTACAGCAAATATATCGACTAGGCTGCACAGTGTGAGGGGAAAGTGCTGCTCTCTGAGTCAATAACTGCACTCTGAGGCACTGCCTGGGGTGACACCTGCAGGGCAGCTGAGGAACTGCACAAGCTGGGGACGCATCTTCCTTCTGTCAATATCACCCCGCACTGTGACACACTCTCTCTCTCTCTTTGTCTTGTCCCTCGCGCTCCATTCTTCCTGAGTTACAGTATGTGAGGAGATGAAGAGGAGTGGGTGTAGGGTAATAGCCTAACCCAGTTAACTCTGTGTCTTTTCCAAAGCACAAGATTCTCAGCTGCCTCTTAAGTGCTGCAATGAAAGAACACTTTTCTGTCTTTCCTCACCCAGAATTTGGCAGTGGCTCTTAACGTTTAAAGTGGAAACGTGTGTGTGCATGTTTGTGTATTTTCTGTGTGTCAAAACCACCAAGGCCTAATAAAAGACTGCCTGCCAGCGTAAAGGCTTTTCATGCCCCTGGATTTCAGCTTTTGTCAACATTAAGGGATTACTTTCTTCTGAGCATATTCATTTGATTTTTTTCTTCTTCCTCCCTCATACACTTTTTGTTGTGCCTTATTTTCTCCCCCCCGGTAAGCAGCAAGGGGTGGCGGTGCTACTTCATCTTTCAGCTCATCCCTCGTCCTTCATTTCATCTCCTTGGTTTGAACAAAGCCTGCTCTATATCCCACATCTGACAGCATTTGTCCCAGTTGCCTTTCTGTCTCCTAGATCTTTCAGGTGTCAGGTGAAACAGAGATGTCACCATTTTATTCCTTCTTCTCAATTTATGTCCTGTTTAATATGTCTTAAGACATATAATCCAGATTGATGCTCTCTTTTAGATCAAACACATTCATTTGCCTGCCAGGCTGGCATACACACAAAAGTCCATACATGAGCTGTAAAAAAGCTGGCTTCATCTGTGCCTAGTGTTGACTTGTTTGTGTTTGCATGCCTTTTGCACTACAGATGCGTCAGGGTGCATTCTTGGTCAATACTGCACGGGGAGGTCTGGTGGATGAGAAAGCTCTGGCCCAGGCGTTAAAGGAGGGAAGGATACGCGGAGCTGCCTTAGACGTCCATGAGACCGAGCCCTTCAGGTAAATGCACACATGTGCCAAATCCTGGACAGATATAGGCAAGCAAAGTGATGGGTGTGTAGGAAGGGAAAGACAAAGAAACAGAAAACCTTTAAGAGATAGACAGACAGGCAGGAACAATGGCAGATATAGTTATAATGAGATAAAAGAGAAATCATGTGCTTCTAAAAGGATCCTTCAGGGCCCTGTGTGTAATAGAATTGAGGAGATGGAGAGCTGGATTTATTCTTGTCAGAGCAAGTTAAAAACATTTAAAGGTACAGGTGTATGCTTGAGTTTGAATAGAGGTGCAAAAAGAGGTGAATAATCTCCATTTTTTGGTATCCAAACACAACGATAACCCAAGAAAAGACCATATTTATACAGGATTATTAAAACAGACCTTCTTGGACATTTTTCCTTACGCTTTATTCGTGAGAAAGTGCCAGGGGCAAAGTGGTGAAAGGCCAAAACTAGGTGAAAAGGCATCAGTAAGTGTGTCATAACATGCAATCAGCTAATTAAGAGTGAAAGTGTACAGCTTAATTTGAAGTATAATCAATAAATCTATAATTTCTTCATTTTGGCAAATGAATGAATGAGTTACAAGTACTGCTGAATTGATTTAATAACTATTCAAATGACATCTTGACACTTGTTACTTTTGTTGTCAATTATAAACAAATTAATTCAGTTAAGTACTGGTGATATGAATAATTGGAAAATCTGGTAACAGCTTCATCATGAACTATACTGGTGACACTGGGTAACCAGTCTGAAATAATTGTAAATGAAATAATTTCAGATTTATTTCCCAAAGCTCACCTGTTCCCCTTATGATTTGACACCGTGTTTTAGCTTTGAGCTACGAACTGCTTTCATCAGAAGGCAAACAGCTTGGTACGCGTCCCACTTCTCCACCATCCTAAGATCCGTGTTTTCCGTCTCAGCGGGTAACTGGTGTTGTGTTGTTCACACGTCGGGGGCAGTCAGAGAGTTTGGAGGCTGATTATTTCTGGACAGCTGCTCAGTTGAGTGGCTGCTCAAGAAGGCTGAAACTGAACCCGATGAATCTGGAACTCATGCTCCGCTAACCCAGCATGTCAACGGGGGAGCGTTTCATAACTTTGGACCTCCATCCCATGCGGCATGACACCGATTTCAGGACGCTGCTGACGCGTTGCAAAGCTTACACGCAGAGAACCAGGCTAGGTGTTACAAGGATGATGGAGGGGGAGGAGGGAGTTGATGCTGATCTGTTTTTGTGAGTCTCCTGAGAGGAAAGAGGCTGACAGAAAGGAAGTATCAAAGCAGCAGGAAGAAGATGGTGGCATCTGTGAATAACAGGATCTGACATTTTACCCCACTGGCCATATTTCCAGACAACTGTCATGTAAACTGTACACAAATAGTTTTTAAAGGAAAAGAAATAGTTACAGTATCAGATGGTTTTGATATACAAGAATATGTTTTGTCATTGGCCTCAAAATAAAAATAATTAATTCTACGTTTGTATTTCTTTATAAGTTAATTAGTGAAGCCCTCCACAACATCCGGTACAGCCTGTTATTGATGTTAGTTTTAATATAATTCTGTCATCATGTGCTTGTTGGAGAAAATGTGCATACTGTATTAATTTGACTGTGTGCTGTAGTTTTGCTCAGGGCCCACTGAAAGATGCTCCAAACCTGATCTGCACGCCACACACAGCCTGGTACAGCGAGCAGGCCTCACTGGAAATGAGGGAGGCCGCAGCTACCGAGATCCGAAGAGCCATCACCGGTAAGCCGCCGCGTTTCAATTTTGTTGTCCAACATCCATCGAAACTAAACATCCACGGCTTCATTATGGAGGCCCGCGCCTCGGTGCAGTCTCCCGCGTGACCTGTTGCACGTCTTTTCTTTCCCAGATGTCACATTTCCACTTCAATAGACCCTCGGCAGCCTTTATTAGATCTGGACCTCTTAATTGATGTTATCCTTAGCTTCACGACACAGAGTGGCTCTCGGGGGCTGGCCTTGCCGCCACCCTGGCCAAAAAAAAGAATTTAAAAAACTGATTGTTAAATGGTCCTAATTTGCATTTGTGTATCTAAGCCTGATATGTTTGTCAGTCTGAACTCATTAACACTTTGCATAGCCTGGCCGCTCATGCCCTGTAACAAGTCGTAGCCTTCGAGTGTGTTAGATTTATGCAGCTCTTTTAAGCTGAACGCGTGTCTCGTGACAGGCCGTATCCCTGACAGCCTACGAAACTGCGTCAACAAGGAGTTCTTTGTCACTACGGCACCGTGGGCGGTCATGGATCAGCCAGGCGTTCACCCTGAGCATAATGGCGCTGCCTACAGGTAAGGACTGAAAATACAGCCATTATTTTCATTTTAAGAACAACAGTTTTATCACCTGTGAGCTACACTAAAGTATCATAAACTAGAGCAATTTCCTTCGTTTGCTCCGCCTTTATACAGTTGTAAAAGATGTCTTGATAGATCGGTGGTTTTTATAGGTTAGTTCACCACTCCTGTAGAGCCTAGCATCTCATCCGCTAACGCTTCCCCTTAGCAGCAGAAATAAATTCTGTCCACATTGTCCCACTCTTCGCCATTCTTGATCTCAGCATTTCCACCTCCATGTGCTTCTTTCACGCAGCCAAGTGAACCAAACTCTTCCAGGCGTAACAACCGGCATCCCCCAAGACAAAATTAATGCCTAGATCAGGACCAGGTAAATACGATCATCTGGGGCCAACAGCCTCCGGTTGGAGGTCCTGGATATAAGACCCTCTCACCTCCTGAGCTCACCTGATGTGTGTCCCTCCTGTAGTTCCCCTTCAGCACTTACCTGTTTGAATGAACACAGAATAGAGATGGGTAGCAGTGAATGTGGGTTTTTGAGTGTCACAGAAAGCATGACATGAAACCACTGAGGTGCACTTCCATGGATGGAGTCATGCTTCGTGGTTTCCTTCTTATAGGTATTTGGGAATGTTCTTTCCAGCTATTTTCTCCTTCTCTGGTTGATGGATTTTACTGTGATTTCCACACCCATTTCCCCCCCTAACTAATGTGACATATTAGCTCTTTTCCACCAAACAGTCTCAGGAAGTCTGTGTTTCAGGAAGTATTAAGATAACTGCATAACTGCATTTTTTTAAAACAATAAAGGAAAAATGATGGGAAAGAAAAATATGTGGCTCATTGATAAATAGAACATGTGCTGCTTCTTTCATGAGAGGATTGTGTTTTCTCCTTTTTATATCAAATTATGACCCAATCATCTTTAAATTAGGCACTAAAACTTTACGAGCTATGAGCAGATTATGTGCATTTATAGACCAAACAGTATCTTGCCTTTTTATTTTAAGTACCATAATCTAAGCTGAAGAAACAAATCAATAAGCAAGGCAAGAAATACTTTCCAAAGTATGTTGATTAATGTAATCTCTATAAACAGGAAGATCGCCTGGAGAGTTCATGCTCCACCAATGCCCACGTCCTGTTTTAAGGAATGTGATCCAGATGTACGCCAAAGTTTAATGGATTCTTCTCTACCTCCGCTCCCTCGTTGCTTCTAGCTTTATGAAATTAAAGCCTGGTAGCTTCCGCAACTTGGTTCTGATCTTAGAGAAGTAATTAATGTCTTTTTTAAATTGTTTGATGTGTAAAAAGTTAGTAAACAGCAAAAACTCTTTTTGTCTGGCCATCTGTTGAGTCTCCCTCTCTTTCCCCATCTTGCACCTGTTTCATGTTTAGTCTAATCTGGCTGCATATTTTTCTGGACATATTAAAACGACAAGAAATTCCAATTTTATTCACATTAATTTGGACCTTTCTGAATCTGAAAATTCAGCCTGAAAGCTAAGTAACTCTTAAACACGTTCCTGAAAAGGTGGAAAAGAAGCAGCAGTTTCACTAGATGATGAGGTCTTTGCACAGAATCCTGTCTTTCACGGTTGTACGTGGGGGTTAGGCTCGTGTCGGCACCACTAACCTCTGACCTTTTCCCTCCCCAGATACCCGCCAGGTGTGGTTGGAGTGGCTCCGGGCGGCATCCCAGGGGCTTTAGAGGGCATGGTGCCTGGTGGGGTGCCCATCGCCCACACCTTGCCCTCTGGTACACACCCCTCCCAGGCCCCATCGCCCAACCAGCCCTCTAAACACGGCGACACTAGAGAGCACCTCACCGAGCAATAGCAGCAGAAAGGATACATACGGCAGCATCTCATCCGGCCTGTTGACACTCAGAAACAACCAATCAAAGCAACTGACCAACTGGGACCAAGAGACAGTGAAACGACACAAGCGGCTGCCTGCTAAAAATCCAGCCAGCAACTGGGAACAAAAGAAGTGTTCCGGGAAATTTGTACTTTTAACCCTTTTAGTTTTTACTCTCTGTCTCTTTGGGTTCAGTTACCGACTTTACTCTTTGATGATGATGTATTTTTGTCTTTCTTTGGGACATGCCTATGATTGTGGACACAGAGTCCAGTGTTTTTAGTGCTCCGGGATTACCCGATGAGACTCTGTTCAGCTTCCCCCACCGTACCACCCACCTCAGAGCTCATGGGAAATGTAAGCCCACTTCTAAACACACCAACTGAACAAGAGAAAAAAAAAAAGGAAAAAGAAAAACCTTTGACATCATACGTTACTGGATCGTATGACCCCTGACAGCGCTCCTAATCTTCCCCGCCTCTTCTTCACCCAGCTCCAATCCTCATTGTGTAACAAGTGTGTGTTATTTAGGCCCCCAATTATGCCTCAGAAGAGAATTATTATTAATATTGTTTTTTTCTTTTTATCATCAGTGTGAATGACTAAAAATGGATTATCAGCTTATATATATTTATCAAATTAAAGAAAAAGATTGTTCATCAATTATAGTAATCAAAAGTGGGCTTTAACCCTTTCCTGGCAGTGGTACATTTGACACCTGTCACAGCTGGAGTTCCAGCTTTTCACCACTAGAGGGCACTTGTACACAGTGTGAGAATTTTTGAGTTTTAAGTGTCTCCAACTTACTACTTTTTAAAGCAGTTGGTGATTAACGTAAAGCCATTCATTAAACACGTAACTGCAGCTGAAGCTTTTGAAAAGAAGTTATTTTGTACTTTTAGTTCCTAAAAGCTCAGCGATGCATCCAGTTCTCTCCAGAGAAGCGTCTGATGGCTAACTAATCATAATGGCAGTCTTGTTAGACATGGTGACCCAGTCCCTTCTGTGAGCACATTTCACACTGAAGACAGGAAAGGGTTAAATTCAGCATGGTTTCTTAATGACTCAGGAATAACACTTTTTTTTTGCAGATATTGTTTCTCCTCCCGCCCCTCCCCCCCGCAAAATAATTGTCTATAAAAGGAAAAAAAGAAAACACAAAGACTGATCTGGTTCGTCTGAATATTGAATATTTCTCTCCATCATCCTCTCCATCGTGGTATTTTTATAAAAAGGACACATTCACACATTTTTTTGGTGTTAAAGAGTTTTGAGGAGTCCTGTTAGATTCGTATTGCCTAGTTAAATGTTCCTATAACCATAGTCCTATGTGATCCCCCCTCTCTACCTGCTCCTTAATATTTCCTTTGTTCTAATGAAGGCCAGGTTCTTTGGGGCATCCTGTACTCTGTAAGAGCAATAGCTGAAACTCTTATTTAGTGTCCCAACAATAGCAGAAGAGGCAGCCAGCAGTATGTTTTTGTTTTTAGTGTGAGTATTTGTATTTGTTTCTTGTACAAGGTGAACATTTAGCATTCAGTGCAGTTCAAATAAAAAAAAAAAAGAAAGAGAAAAAAAAAAGATAAAGATACGATTCTGAGAACCAGCCGTCTGTACTGACTTCTTGATTTTCATGTAAAACAAGTTTACTCCCTTGTCATGTACATGCACTGGCCGCTTCATTAGGTACACCTGTTTGTTAACTCAGCAAATGTCACAGCAAGAAAATAATCACATTTAGCCATGTACAGTCAAGATTGGCCTTCAAAGGCCCAGCAGAATGCAGAAGAAAGGTGATTTTAGTAAGTATATCAGTAACTACTGATCTACTGGGAATTTCCCCGTACAGTAGAGAAGAAAGGTGAGTGGCACTTCTCTGGGTGAAAGTGCATTAATCGTGCACGGAGCATGCAGGAGAGCATCTCTGAAAGCGCAACGCATCGAACCTTGAAGCAGGTGGCGTACAACAGCAGAAGATCACATGCGTGCTGTGTCTGTCTGATAAGAACAGGAAGCTGAAGCTACAATTTGAAGATTTGTCAAATTGGACAACAGAAGAAGAAGACTGGAAAAATGTTGCCTGGTTTGCATGTCTTGATTTCTGCTGCAACATTTAGATGATAACACCAAATTCCTAGCATGGATCCATCGTTCCTTGTATCAGTGATGGAGTGATGGGATATTTTCTTGGTACTTTTTGATCCTGTTGGTACCAATTTATTATTGAGTAATGCTGCTGACCATCTCAATCCCTTTCTGACCACAGTATACCCACCTTCTGATGGCCGCTTCCAGCAGGATAACACTATATCACAAAGCTCAAGTCTTCTCAGACTTGTTTCTCAATGTGACAATCTGCTGTGCTTGTCACCAGATCTCACTGCGCACCTTTTCAGATGTGGTAGAATGGGAGAGTCACATCATGGATTAGCATGAACGTGCAGCCAACAAATCTGCAGCAACTGTGTGATGCTATTATGTCAATATGATCAAAATCTCAGAGCACTGTTTCTAATACAATTTTAATTGTATGCTATGAAAAATGAAGGTCATTCTGAAGGCAAAAAAAAAAAGAGTCCACACGGTATTAGCATGGTGTACTTCATAAAGTGATCAGCAAGTGTATATTTCATAATTATGAAAAAAATAAAATAAAATAAAAATCACAATATCAGGGCTTTATCACAAGTGTAAAGCCCCAATACTTGGTGGTGGTGGGGGGGGATGAAGACAATACTGAAATAGAATGAAATCCAGTATTTGGGGCTACAAGAAATAACTTCTTATTGAATGAAAAACAAAAACAATCTCACATTGTTTAGTCCCAGAACAATTAATTTAAAGGGGAGGGGGGGGGGAAAAAGGTCTGTTTTTATAAACCTCTCTTGATCTAGTAATTCTGTAAGTTTTAAACAAAATCCTGCTGAGGGGGTAAAATAACAGACTGTATATAAAAGATGAATGTATGGAACATAAGTGAAACCTACCTTAAACCTGCAGTTCTTCATATTGCCAGCAGGGGGAAACTCTTTGGCTACAAAAAGAACCCTGCAGGTTAATTAATATTAAAAGTCTTATTCAGAAATTTAAACTTTAATAAAAATTTGTATTTAATTTTGTCTAAACTGTTGTTTTGCACGTTGCAAATTACGGCCCACGTCCGAGTTAAAAATGATGATAAAGCTAATGTGGGGCCCATCTTGTCCTGAATGTGTAATTTTCTTGGCCAAATTAGCCCCACTATCAAGCACCATGATGGCCAAGATGTAAATATTCAATTTGAGCCTTTACAACATAACTTTACTAACCAATAAGTGATGGTACCGAGGCTAAAGCCATCTTTTATATACAGTTTATGACATGCTTCTAAAACTAACTGTGATTTGCACTATAGAGAACTCCATACTGCAGTGATCCTACTTATATTTAGATGATGTGGGTGCACAATGTGAACATTATTGGCTGTGTCCTTGTGTGCGATCAAACATTCCCGATCCACCATCACCCAGTGACTTCAGCTATAACAGGAAGGAAAAGCAATCGTACGTGTGTGGCGTCACCAATTCAAACAACGAATTTAACAGTGGGAATTAATGAACAATGCAAGTAAGTAAGTAGGTGCAAGTGAGTCAAATTTAATATTAACGCTGTCCACTGAAAGAGGCGGGGCGTTTGGTTTTCTTTCCCCCACCAGCATCATCACCACCCCCACTCAAACACAAACTGTGTCACACATAGAAATGTCAGTAAGCCTGTATGTCCTCCCCCCCCTCACAGAATTTATGTATAATCTGTGCAAAATAAAATACTTCAATACTTCAACTGAAAAGATCAAAAAAAAAAAAAAAAGCAACCAAAAAACAGATAAAACGGGGCAGAACAAAGGGTATCGCCTCCGCGTGCCAACTCTTCTGAACAAATAAATAAATTCAACATCAAATGGGGCTTTGTAGAGGGGATCAGCAATCAGGAAAACAAGTGCTCTGTAAACCTTAAACATACACACACACACACACACAAAAAAAGGATTATCATCCTCTCAGTTTGAAGCAAAAATTTCTGTCAGGCAATTCTGTATAAATGAACTTTGCCATCTAGTGCAGCTTCAGGATTTCCTTAAATACAGTATATTTTTCCTATATGAGCTATTACTTCTCTCACGGTGAGATAATTACCTTGACAGGAAGCATCAAGATAACCGGTAAGGACTATAGGGAAGCAAACCAAGTGGACTTGCGTTCATGGGAGCAGTAATCAGGATTCTGTTTGATGGTGCTGGTATCTTCTCTACCACAGAGCTCACAGAACACATGCATTATTACAAGTTAAAGATTTACATTTTTGGAGAAACGAGGGAGGGGAAGGGGAAATGTAGATAGCAAGGTAGTCTCTCCCAGACCCTATAATGTCCATTCCACAGATTTAAGAGCTCTTTTCTCTCTTCTCTATTTCCCCCTCACTCACTCATCTTCATCGTCCTCTTCCTCGCCATCGGAGAGAGAGGCACAGGGGTGGATCTGGCGGTATCTGTCCAACCACTTCTCCACCATCTGGGTGACCAAGGGGTGGTTACGGCGGCGAGAGCTCTTCTGCATGGCAGCCAGCATGCCTCCTTCTGTCACGCAGCAGTCCAGCCATTCCCTCAGCAGCTTTTCCTGCTGCTCCTCGTTGCCCATCTGAAGTCACACACAAAACATGCTATTAGTAATGTTCAGATACACGCTTTCACCTCACAATAGCACATGTTAAAAGCTTTCCTGCATCAAGACTAATTTGCAAAAAACAAAGCTAAAACTGGTCTACAGCCAAAATCACTGAAACTAATGCTAAAGATTGTTAATCGTTTCACGAGGCACTGCTACCAAAACTGGAATTTTTATTACAAAGGCCGCTCCACCCAAACTGTAGATTCAGTTTTGATGAAATGCAACAAGTATTAAATACAACTGGTAGATTTTTCATATTTTAAGATTAATGCAGTTTTAAGTACTGTGACTCAGAAATGGTACAAGTGAAAGGCTTATAACATCTGGTAGTGCGCTACATTATTACATGGTCACATGGTGAAACCAGCTTGTCTACAAGTCAAAATACACTGGGTAATTGATCCAACTGCTGTTTCTTCACATCCCAACATCCCACCTACACCTAATATTTTAACCTAGCCTTGTAGACTGGGCTTTAAATGCAGTCAGCACAGTTCTTTTTGGAAATTGAGCTGGCATAACCCTGCTAGGCTTTCTAATATTCTTCATTAGCCGCTACAGTGGATCAGCCGCCTCCATAATCACACTATCCCTAGCATCCTCGTCTTTCATGCCACCCCTCTTTTTATCCTCCTTCACTACATCCATGAATCCTCCTTCCCAGTAGCTCAAATCAAACACCATCCCTCCTCTGCACATCTCCAAACCACTATACCTAAGCTGTCCCCGTGATGTACTAAATCTTAATCTTGTCCATCCTGGTCACTCCCAATAAGAAAATAAAAATTAGGACCTTTGTCTCCTCTGCCACCTCCAGCTCCGCCTCCTCTGTCAGTTCCACCCCCCGCCCCCCAAAAAAAGCAGTAAAGTTCAAAAATATTTACAGTAATACCAAAATACACTTCTCAAAATTACCCAATTACCTGCTTTTTAAAGTTAAATTAAAAAAAAAAAAATTAACAAATCTGCAGTTTTACAGCACAACCACAGTTCCTACCTCTTGTGCAGACAGGAAGTGAATATGCAGCAGCTTCCTTTCGCTGTCCACCAATGGCAGGAAAGTGACTGTGACATCGTCGTCAGTATTGAGGTTGGCGCCCGCACCGCGATTGTCGTAGCCGTCGTTCTCCATAGCCACCAGGGCCGAGAAGTGACCCCGTGTGTAGCCCAGGGCAATGGGGCTCTTCCAGCAGAAGCTCTGCTCCCATAACAGAGGCAGGTACACACCTGAAGACACACAAACTAGTCAAAAGGTGCTGCACGCCACAGCACTCGAGGCATCGGCCAGGAACAGGCTCGGCAACTGTTCGCTCAAATTGTGTGCAAATGTCAGCCGAGGCCGAGCGCACTCTCAGATTTGACCTGACGCTAGAGGCGGCTGCTTTTTAGCCCGCTGAAAACAACCGGTTCTTTGTGAGCAGAGACGAGCTCCGCGGTGCAGCCTGATGCTCTGCTTTTTCAGAAGTGCACCCGCCCTCACCCCTCTGGCTTCTGACAGGCCAGCTTCCAGCTCCAAAAGCACACCAGCAATCACTAAACACTTAGCGTGCAATGTACACAAAAGCTATGGTTTCAGTCTACACACATAATTACCGTAATTGAGGCAGGCCATCATAACCAGGCTGCACCCTAAACGGAACAGATACACAGCGAGGCATCACAGACCATTTTATTTATTCAAATTATCAGTGCAGCACACCGAATGAGGTCAAGATATTCTGGCAGCCACGCACTCCAGCTGTGCTCACTCTGCATCTCATACACAATAGCCTGTCTGTATGAGTAATTCTAATGGCCTTGTTTCATGTGGTGTTGCTGCAGGTGTTTAAAGCTCACGCCATGATAAATGTTAGAAATAAACAGCGAAGCTCACCGGGGTCAGTTTATCACAAATTCCACTCAATTTTAAAAAGTTCTTTCTGCTTAAATTAAATATTAGCAGAGCTGTAACATAAGTGACTACTACACCCTCTACAG
Source organism: Maylandia zebra (assembly GCF_041146795.1). Lineage (NCBI taxonomy): Eukaryota > Metazoa > Chordata > Actinopteri > Cichliformes > Cichlidae > Maylandia > Maylandia zebra. Next base: position 20,662,069 of record NC_135174.1, on the reverse strand, counting down.
TGCACACACGAGGGTCCAAAGCTTCACCTTTGATAGTCACATCAATAAATATTAAGAAACATACTGATCAGCAAGTGTCAGTACTCTGTTTCCATTTTCCCCAAGATCTGACACCCTTTACAAGTTCAGGATCTGAGTTGAGAACACCGTTTTGTATTACAGCCACACGATGCCTCACCTTGAAAACGAGTGTATCCTAACGTTTCCCCACGGAAACTTTTGTAGTATTTCACTCCGTAGACTATGATGGGTCTTCGAAGAATATGTGCAAGAACAAAAATGTGGGTCTGCTCTAGGCTGGCCCCGGGCTAAAAAGGAGGAGAAAAAGAAAAAGCATAAGAATAGTTAGGCATTGTGATCATACTGCAAAGAGAAAAGTATCTTATGCGCGAGTATGAACGCTTTTCTTTCCTTCTCATTGGGCACATTACATAAGCACTTTTAAATATTCTACTGCTGCAATGATCTATCGCATAAAAAGGGGTTTCAAAGTTTCAGCCTTGTGGGATGGGATTTAAAAAGCTTGGTTTTTATCCTTCGGCTCTCATCTCTCCGTTGCTGTCAAAGCCTGAGACGAGGTCATCGCTTGGTAGCTTTTGCTGTGTTTGTTTGTGCTGCTGGTAGAGTGGCTCTAAGCTAAATGCCTGTAAATCCCAAGGTCACATGCTGGGGAGAGAGAGTGCTGCTTCAGCAGGCGTGCCGGTAGATCAGCTGTCTACAACTTCATCTTAGGGGATCAGCAGTAAATTGCTTATGTCCTATCTGTCATTCACACATGATCCACCATGCACAGTGCGACCCTTCCGACTGTCTTTTCCCATTTAGACTAATGCACATATATGACAATAGTTCATAGTTTCAGTAGCTTGTGCTTTATGCAGACCTTTATTTCCTCAAATAGAGTTGTTTAAAAAAAAAAAAAAAAAAAAAAAAAAACGTGGTCGAGGTCACTGCAGCAACAGAATCTGACAAAACAGCAAATCAATAGCTACACTAACATATGTTTTGCACTTCTGGTGGTGTCGTGAAGTTGGCAAGCACAATTAATCTACTTGCAACTGCGGTGTCAGCCTGTTGAATTATATAACCGCACGCCCGTACTGACGAGATAACCTATCGGCCTGTTTGAGGCGGCGGAGTGAGCGTTGTGCACGTAACACGACTACCCAGTGTTAGAGACCAGATGGAAGAGGCTCCACGAACAGACTGATTGTGTTCATGTCAAGATATTAAGCAGATCAGCTTCTAGCTTTGAAAAGACTGTTTCAAATGATTTCAATGTAAAAGGGCTTATTTAATTGATATTTGTTCAACTGTATTAATTGTGCATATTGAGTTTCTTTGAGGATAGCTGTTTGTAAATGACAGTTTTTGAGTTGAGTGAGCAAAATATAAATGCATCCAACTATCTTATGAGTTGCCTTTCCTTGATCAAATACAGGCGATACATTGCAATTTTGATGTTTTCCCACAATTATTGCAATATGACTCACACGCTTTTGCTGACTGGAGTGCTGCAAGAGTCTAATGAATATGCAAACAATGCAAGAGAGGAAAGGGACTATTGTTATGTAAATATTTTGGAGACAGACGTTTTGGGTCATAAACCTTCCCGTTTTGCCTTTGTTAGTGCATCAATTTATACATCATTTTCCAGCTTTTATTTCTTTTGTAGACCAAAAAATAAAACACATTTAAAATGTACCACTGTCTTTAAACTCAATGGAAGTGAAGGTAGGCTGTAAACCAGAGACAACAACATAATTACCTGGCTGGCCAAAGACAGAATGAAGGCCCAGTCTTCCTGCCACTGCTCCTCTCTGAGGGAGAAATGTAAACCAAAGCTCTGCGAGTACCATGACTCCCACTCCTTCCAGCGTGTGTAAAACCTATTTTTAAAAAAAAGAATATTATTATACTATTTTCAAAGCTTATTGAATTAAAGGTGACCTCGAGCTCAGCCTGCTTGTATAGAATGGATTACTTTATGTATCCATTTACAGAGCTTCAAAAGAGCTACACTTTAAGTGCCAGAGGTCTTAATTATACATAAACAGAACAATCCACACACCTGCAATGCTCATTAAAAGGACTTCTACCCATGTTTTTTGTCTTGTATGAGTGTAGTCTATAGGCATGTCCTCTAGAAAGAATATTCTGTTATACACCAGTTTGAAAATCTGGATTTACAGTCACTCGTATTCCAAGAATATAGCAAAAACTTTAGAATAAATATAATTATGATGTAAACAGGTCATAAATTCACAAAGGAAAAAAAAACAAAGTGCTTGTGTTAAAGTGAATCGAATCAATACAATAAAGTCTAATTAAATAAAATAGCATAACTTGGTAGAGGGGGAAATGATGAATGACTTTTTGTTGTTGTTTTAATGTGTCCAGTCTTGTTTGCAGTTTATTTCTTTCAGTTCGTCTGCTCTCGCTTTGTTTTTATGCAGATAACACGAGGCCATTTTTGAATATGCAACATGAACTGAGAGCAGCCTGTGAAAATTTTCAAGTGTCAAGTATCAGACTACAGGAACTGTGTAGGGCTGAGCCTCTCACCAGTGGGAGCAGTCGTGCAGGCTGTCGTGGAGAGCCTTGCGGAGGACAGAGTCCTTGTCGTAGATGCCCCAGGTGGCCTGCAGAACAGAGTCCAACAGGCAGTCTCCGGCAGTGCGGTTCCACAAGGCGTAGAGGCGACTGTCCAGGCGTGTCCCCAGCTCCAGAGACCAGTTGATAACAGGAGATTCCTCTTCCAGTTCTATAAACAGATATAAATGTGCGATTGGGTGTTGAGGACTCCAAGACAATAACTAATCAAGTTCTGTTTTGTTGCAGTGAAAACACAAAAGAGGAACTTGTGGCTGCATTTATTTTCTCCGCTAATATATTTGATAGTTTAATGAAAAGAATCAAAACAAAAAATTGTGTTTCCAAAAACTCAGCATAGGATTGCATAGATGCTGCGTTAAGTGTTTCAGATGTGCAGCTGCTGCAGCCGCTATTTCCGCAGGGACAAAATGCAAAATGCAAAACCTGCTTTTCTCTTCCCATCGTGAAATATTATTAAACACATCTCCCTGAATATGCAATCATATTCTGCACCAGAAACTCAAGGCAGCTCTATCCAGTAGCCCACTTTAAGGTGGCTTAAATGGGTCATAACACTCCTTTTATATCTTCGTTGAAACACAAAACACACACACAGCTGCACTGGGAGAGTGTCATTAGATAAGTATGTGGGAGGGAAACTAGTGAGCTCAATTAACCTAATTAGAAAAGGAAAAGAAGACGAAGCAGGAGGTGGGGAGCTGATTGAAGACAAACACAGGCAGGGAAGATGCTAGTTTAAAGTCCCTTCTATTGCAGGACGTGAATGGCTGAAAACATGCAACTGGACAGATTGAGAATATGACACAGGATATAAAGAATGACATCTTCAGTACCTTTCTGCACATCTCGATCTAACACCTCATCAAACAACTTCTCCTGGACAGCAGGCGGCAAGTCTTCTATATCTGCAGAGAAACATGGGAAAGATAGGTTTTCATGCTCGTTATAACCTAATGGTAGACAAGGCCGAGGGCAACATAAATGCTACAGTAATGACACACAGAGGGGATGTTCTTCACTGGATGGCATTTTGTCAATGGCACACTGTAAATACAAGCTCTGTGTATTGAACTGTGCACACACAAAGCCAGAACACTGGTGGCTGTTCTCTGGTTCAATAGTGAATGGCACTGGCTTTGTCTGAGAGCAAGAGAGACACAAACAGACAAAGCGAGAGAGCGAGTGCCCTGCAGCTGGCCTCGGGCCAAATTCACTCTGTAGTGAAATGCTTGGCATTAGACGCACACACACAAAAATTCAAATTTATATGCAAAGGCTTCATAATCTTTGCTCCCAGGGGCAGCAGCAGGACTAGATCAGAACAGTGGGTGTTCTTAAAAGTAAAGTGCATGTCATTTCAGTGAAGACATAATGCCACAGGGACGAGCTGATGTTTCTCTGAGCAATGCGGCGGGGTCCTATTCTTACACTCAAGTTCACACATTGACAATTTAGACATTTATACTGTGTAGAAGAAAATTCTACAAAGAAGCCATGAATAGAATCCCAAAGAGCACAAAAGTAATTATTTCCCCGTTACTTGCTTCCAGAGTAAATGGAGCCAGTAATATTCAGTGTCAGACATGACAAATATTAAGACTGGTTGTTGGGGTGGGAGTTTAATCTGAGCTGTTTATTGAGGCTACAGGAAAAATTATATATTTCTGCGAGCACAGGCCCATAAAGCAAAACTGATAAAGGGATAAACAGGAAGAGAGGTTAGATTACACGCACAAACACACACCAATAAAAAAAAAAAAATAAGTGGTATAAGCATTAAGACCCAAGTACCTGCGGGCAGAGTAAAAGTGACCAAGTCGGTGAGGAAGTAACAGGTGAAGTCTCCTTTACGTTGACGTAGTGAAGATGCAATCTCTCTGCGGATCTGCTCCGTCAGCTCGGGACACACCATGGAAGGGATGCACTTGGCTGCTTGCTGGCTCACCTTATAGACATGCACACAGATTAAAAAATTTTATTTTACAATGAAATTAAAAGATTAAATGAATATGTGAACTTTGGACTATATAACTAAAACTAAGCTAACTTATCTACACTTAAGATACGTCTGCAAATGTACTACCCCAAAAGATTTGTTATGCTAAATGCTTGCCCTCCCAAACTGAAAATTCAAAACCGCAAGCTCCACCCACGACATTATGGTAGCGCGCCAGATGTTGTCCATCAGCTGCAGCACGCCAGGAGGGTTAGCATCAAAAGCTGGGCAGGCACAGTGCCAATTCTATTAAACAGAAGCATTGTAGTCACCCACACTGCATGCCGAGAGTGAATGCGCTGCCATCCTGTGCACTCAGATACACTGTCTTCTCTTGCTCACAATTTTGTTTGAATTGTCAATTCCAGTTTTAGTAGTATTAGTGAATCTTCTCAAACAGAGACGAGATCCTTGACACATACTCATACGCCGTCGAGACATGGTTCCCATGCATTTCACGCAGCACAAAAGAGGAAGTTGGTCCACCTTACCCACCCAAGCGTTTTTCATTCTGGGGATCAAACTCTCCCATGCATAGTAAAGACCTGCCTTTCTATGCTTGCCAACATGCTTCCTGTGCCTTTTCCTAATCACTGTTTGCTCTCCGAAATCACATCAACTCTTATCATGCCCCATAAGAAACAATGACAGAATAGCAGCAATTCTAATACCCCCCTAATTCTAAAAAAGTGCTTTTCTGCTGTAATTCTATGCATTAAGAGCATCTATTTTTCATTATATAGCACACTTGGTAAGGAGCAATTATAAGCGGTTGTGGCTGATAATGAGAAATACAAAAAAGCACTTAAAAATGAAAAGTTTCTGTAACATAAAGACTTTACAGGCATGTTAGAATTTTTAGGATCTTTTTATAAAAACTGACATAAATCCTCTTAAGATTAAAAACTTATAGCAAATTTTTGCTCAAAGATTCAAGACTATGCTTACCTCTGTTAGCAGAATGGCGAGCATGTCCTGCCTTTGAAAGCGAATAGCCAGATGTACCAGAGTGAAGCCTACATCAAAAGCTGAGGACCGATTAAGGAGCTGCACCTCGTCTGCAGTGAGCTGTCGGGCAATGTCGCCACCGGATGACTTATAAGCTTCTACTGCCGCCAGGTCTCCCTCCACAACGCCTGCAGGAGAGGAAGGAAGGAGGGAAGGTTTAAAAAAAAAAAAAAAAAAAAAAAAAATCAGAAGGAAAAATAATGGAAAACAACTGTTAAAAGTGATGAATCAGTGCCTAAATATTGCTGACACAGCTTCTTTTCTAGGATTGTGTGTAGCAAGGCTACCAAACTTTAATAGAGTGACTCATGTCAACATAGTCGGCCATTTATGTCATCACATGACATACACATTCAAGTGCGGTGCCATTTAACAGCACTACAAGTCCAACCTCAGAGCTGACCATAAAAGGTTCAACACCTTTGTAAACATCATAACCCATCTGCAATGTAGCCTTTATTACTTTGGATTAGTATTACTTAGGCATACTGAAACAAGCAAGTGTATTCAAAAGATAATCAAAAGAACATACATGTATCAGCAAAAAAAAAAACAACAACATTAAAATCCATTTTAAAAATGGTTTAGATATATTTTTTGGAGCAGCTTCAATCCCCATGTCTGTTCTTGTAGAAGCAAGATGTAACAGACAGCTTTAAATGTGCTAACACAACATCGCAAATCACAATTTATTAATATTAAAACCTGGGAGAAATTTGTAAAACAAATTCAACTAGAGGAAAAAATTAAATAGGGCCTTGATGTCATTCGACAGCTCTGATGACCTTTAGATGTAGCCACGAGCTAACCGAGTGCAAGAACAGTTATCACACTGTCGGGCTACTACATAGCAGAACAGACAGAGCAATGTAGCTGTAATGTGGCGCTATCAGAGAGCTGTGTAACACATAGGACAGTGTGTTGAACCTACTAGTCTCAACATCTGTTATGAGTGAAACAGCCAGGTAGCAAACAGGACACTGGAAGAGCTGCTTTATTTAAACTGGCTGCCTTACATCAGGATGTTCTCTCAGGCAGGGAAGAGGACAGTTGAGTGAATCTGGACTAAAACATTCCAAGCATGACCCTTCTCATTTTACACATACTGGGTGACATTTTGCAAACAGATCTATAAATACATGCAGAATGATTTGAGTTGCAATAGCTGTTGCTATGCGGGAGACCTCAAAGGAACTCAAGAATGCGGTGACCCGTTTTCAGTGAATACAGGCAGTTTTGCTAAATTTAGACTTAGATAAACAAACCGTAAACCTTTGTCAGCGTCAAGCTGAAGCTGTTGATTTACTGGTCGATCTATGTTCCTACCTTTCCCTGTGGCCGTGAGCTCTGGGTAGTGACCCAAAGGAACTGATTGCTCATTTCCGCTGCTTTTATCAGCAATCTGCAACTAGTGTACCCTTAGAGATAGGATGACGAGAATGGCAGTTCGAAAGAGGGTCAGTGTTCAGGCAGTTGACTATGATACCTCCTGGATGGCTCTTAGTTGAGGGGATTCTAGCATATCCAACTGGGAGGAGACCCAGTGCAATCCTAAAACATGCAGGAGAGATTACGTTTCTCACCTGGCTGTCTCCCATGACATCACTGATTAGACTGCTGCATCAAGTCCCTGATAAACAGGAATGGATAGATGGAGAGATATCCTACTGGTTAAGGCAGCTAGGTTTGCAAAAAAACAAAAAAAAAAACAAAAAAAACCCCAGACCTTTCTTGTGTGACTCATACCAATCTTTGTAATATAAAACAAAAGCAATAAAAGAGAAGTTATGAAGACTTTCTAAAAACCGAGAAACAAGTAATTGGATGGTCAAGTAATGTGCATTGGCATGGTGAGCAAGCATTAGTGCAAACCAGATTTCTCGACCAGTATTAGGGCTGCCACGATTAGTCGACTAGTCACGATTACGTCGACTATCAAAATCATCGACGACTGATTTAATAGTCGACGCGTCGTTTGAAGCTTTGTAAGATCACAAAAGACGCAGGAATAAGTAGTAGAATTTAAGAGTGCAATAACGGACTGAAACAGAAGATGGCAGCACTGCATGTACAAGGATGCCAGCTGCTGTTAAACCCCGAAGAAGAAGAAACTGTGTCCCAGAATTCATAGCGTAGCCCAGCTCAGTTTCCAACAATGGTGGCAGCTAGTTAGTTTTAATATTACTCTTATTATTCTTTCTGGGTCACAAAATAAACGTTTAACATATTTTCAGGCGAGAATGTAGCTGTATAAACCTCAAATATCTGCTCAGTTTATCAAGACACCACATATTTTCAAAAGCGCTTTTCGGAGACGTCTGTTACCCACTAGCTCGATAGCTAGCCGGGGGCAAGGCTCACTAGAGCCCGTGAGAACACCGGACTCCCAGCAAATAGTTTTCAAACCCACTGCCGTCTTTCGCTACTCAGGTTAAATATATATAAGGCTACGTTCACACTGCAGGCAAAAGCGCATCAAATCCGATTTTTTTGACCCTATGCGACCCATATCCGATCATGGTATGACAGTGTGAATGGCACAAATCCGATATTTTCAAATCTGATCTGGGTCACTTTCGTATGTGGTACTGAATCCGATACATAGCCGATGTTTTAGAAAGCGACTGCTGTTTGAACGGTCAGGTCACATTAAATCCGTCTTTTACGTCACCGACACAAGACAGACGCCAATTATCAGCTCCGGAGAAGCACCCGAGAAGACATCGTGAACGCTTCCTGGCCATCCAGTGTAGATGTCAGTGAAACTGTTGGGAAGACATCGTTGGAGAAACGTGAACATTTTATTTGTACTGTATAATCTGCAGATTCTGACAGAAATCTGCAACTATCCTTTGAAGCACCGCTCCTCTAAAACAGCAATAAGGATAATTATTAGGTTATTTACATTATTATGTAAATAACAAAATAACTTAAAGCAAAAATTGGTCCGAAGTCTTTATATTAACGGCCATCTGTCAAACAATACTGTTTGGTCTGGGTCTAAACAGAGCGCGTTGTGTGTGAAGTCTTCTTTTGCGCATGCGGGCCACTTTGAGCGTTCACACTAGAGCGCGTTTGCTGTCGCATTTTATTTGTAGTGTGAACACGCAGACACAAAAAAAAAAAAATCTGATTTGATCAAAAAAAAAAAAAAAAAAAAAAAAAAAAAAAAAAAAATCGGAATGAGCAATAAGACCTGCAGTGTGAACGTATCTGCAAATTTCATTCAATTTTAATAAACTATCATCTTGTCTTTATTTTTAGTTAGCACATACCATAAACACTTAAAGCTGTAAGCTAATGATAGTTATATAAGAGCAGATGCATGCTAGTGCAATAAGCTGTACGTTTTACGTCCAATAAATGCATGATCTGATTAGTTGACTAATCGCAAAAATAATCGGTGACTAGTCGACTATCAAAATAATGGTTTGTGGCAGCCCTAACCAGTATTTTATCTTTCGGAGCGCTGTATGGGTCCTTTCATTTAATGTAAATGAAAACATTTAAGTTTTAGCAACTGCAACCCATTAAAAGATTAGGCTATGTAATATTCGTCCCCATAATGACCCAATCACCCAGAGATGGGTCATAGAGGTTTTTAGGCATGATGGTTTGTGGTTTTATCCCAACTAGAACGCCTCATTACGCCCTCAGTGAACTAACATGTCAGAATATTTTGCCTTTGCATGCTTGACAAGGTCAGCTTCATGAGACCATGTCTGATCCCAGCAGTGCCTACAAGTCTGATCAATGCACATCATGCAGGTTGTGAAAGACTTTGAGCTAATATTGGTCTGCGCTTAACAAATACACAGTCTGACATTGTTTCTCAATCAGCTGCTCCACAGTAACCTATGGTTATCTAAAAGTAATGTGCTGGAACAAATGAAATCAATGTCTGTTTGTGTTTGTTTCTCGATATCTCTCACCATAAGTACTACAAAGTGGTGGGCTTGCATTTTTTTTGAATCATCTGAAAAATTCAGTTCATCGTCGAGATTAATTTAATCTTCTGAAAGCAAAACAAACAGAGGTCCTTGATAATGTTTTTTTCTCCCACACCACATTATCAGGAACCGCATCGAAATATAAACAGAGCGGCAACAGCAAGAGACACCAGTTAGGTTTTTCACTGAAACAAAAGAACCATAATACAAAAACATGTCCGCTTCCTTTTGTGGGAAAGCACAATCAATGGGAATCATCTGATTTTGGCTCTTGTACGGAGCACAAAAAACATTAAAGTAGAACTGCAGGAACACAGTAAAGTGAAGTGAGATCGTGTTTTCAGACCTGAGGAAGTGCTTGGCCATAACATACTCGACTCAGGCACTTCCTCCACTGACAAACACTTTGAAGAGCACATGCGGTATAACCGTAAAGAGTCAGAGACATGGTATGAAGAAGAAGAAAAAAAGGCTCAGCCATATTTAAAGTTAATACATGAGTCTTCCCATGTCTTTAAGGACAGCGGTAGGGAGAGGGGAAAAAAAGAAAACGACAAAAAAAAAAAAAAAAAAAATACTGCCAAGTTCAATCAGTGCAAAGGTCAAGGGGGCGTTGATCATGTGCTGCACTCATGTTTTTTTTTCCTTCTGTTTTTTGTTGACTGTTTTTAATGTCCTGTCAATGTTATTTTTACCTCTTGGGGGGCTCTGTTCAGCACATACGCGTCACTGTTTACAGGGTCTATTGACTGTGAGCCAGGAGACTCTCTGCTCCATGGGCTGCACTTGCACTACGCTGCCCAGACGGCCCATTCATCCCCACCAGCTGGGAAGCACTCACACCCTCTCAGTTGCTCAAAGATGCTCTCAGAGCCCAAGTAAAAGCACTGGGAACATCAGTGGTGAGTTGGACCAAATTCCTACTTTCCCTTTTACCACATTTTATGGTTTTTTTCATTGCAGTCAGCAGTATTTACCTGATGGCACCGCCCTATGAAATAACACAGCAGGAATTTCTTCTGTACTCTAATATTTGGAGACTAAACAATGAGTCATGCCGTCACTCATTTATAAAATACAAAGTGGCTCTTAGTGCTGTGCAACCTTGGCACTTTGCAGAGTGATGCACCATCTGCAATGTAATAACACAGAAAATGTGTTGCATTGGGGACAATAACTGCCACCTCTGTCTGGAGTACAATGCTTTGCTGTCGCTTAGCATGACATCACAGACACACAAAAAAAGTGTTGTTATAAGAAAAACATGACATAGGAGAGTGTATTCTTTTTAAACAAAATTAAGAAACAAGCACATTTTCACATCATTCATTTGCTATGAACCAACTGATCTCCTAATCCATGCAGAAATTACATGTAACGTAGAAAGGAGGAAAAAAAACTCACCAGCACATGCACTAAGAAACAGCCAGTCAGTTTTCTTCATTCGGTTCCTAATCTGCTTTAACCTCTTGAAGTCGACTTCTTGTTCCTCTTTGCTCATGGCTCCAGCTGCAAGCTCTATCCTCTGGAAATCCATAGTGACATGATCTTCCCTCTTGGGCATAGGAGGGGATCTCCTTTGCCCCTGGCCTTCGCTGCAACTGCCCCTCCACCGAGCCCTGTCTTGCTCGTTGATTACGGGTGAGGGCTCCGCAGACTCGGCCAGCTCTATGGCTTCTTGGTTGTTGGGCCTGGGGAGGGCACACACCACACATTTTGTAGTTCTGGGCCAGTTCTGGTAAGTGCAGGCGGTACATGTCCAGTGCTGCTGGTGGGTGTTGAGTCTGTTTCTGTCATTATACTCCTCACAGGTATCCACAGGAGAGTGGAGAGCAGGGCGGCAACCTGCATTGGAGCCTGACGTCTGTGGGGACTCAGTGGGGCTGCTGGTCCTCGGGCGCTGACAGAGGCACTGTGTGCAACGGATGGCACGAGGCCAGTTCAGATAGGTGCACATCTGGCAGGACCACTTATTGGCAATCTCAGCCATACTGGGTGACCTGACTCTAGGCCTGGCACTGGAATCAGGACAGATGAGGAGGCTGCTGCCACTTTCACTTCTAGAAGGCTCCCACTCCAGCCCGGGGTCCAGATCAGGACTGTTTTTGTAAGGTTCCTCTGTAATAATGGGTCCCCTCAACCTCGGTGCACGGCACATAGTACATTTGATTGCAGATGGCCAGTTTTCATAGGTGCAGTAGTCACAGGCCCACTTTATCCTCTGCTCCGTCATTGTGGACTACTTTAGTTGGATGCACTGTTGTGAAAAATCCCGTTAGAGTTGAGACATAAACAATAGCTCTGCGAATAATCTCGAATAAGCAGGTGTTACAAACCATTGTGTTTAGATATAAGAATTCCGTCCAGCATATGCTCCAGCAGTTTGTAAACTAACCTGCATCTGATCGGGCACATTCAATGACACACTGGCAAGATTACATTTTAGAGTGTTTGATTTGAATCCTTAATAATCCGTAACTCTAAGAAGAATGGTTAACAGCGCGGTTTTAACTCATCTGACTAAAGACACTATTGCGTTACTCTGCAGTTGTGTTTTTAGTCTTTAGCTTTAGCTTGCTAGCTACTGAGCTAACCTCCTAGCATATATAGAGCTAACTGCCATCAAATCCAACGATTAACGCGCACGACGGAGCATACAGTCATGGAAAAGGTCATAATTTCATTCATGTGAAGAAAAATGTGATAATCTTACCGTTTCGTGACTGCGCTGCGCCGCCGAAAACCACAACAAACCCTTCTCGTTCACTCCCCCTCCTCCCCTCCTCTCCTCCTCCTCCGGCTCAATCAAACCTTTCCCAATCCGAATGATTTCGACTCCTCTGCCCTCTCACATGTTTACCTTCGTGGACTCGTTAACCACTGGCGGAACAAAGCAATCCCCGGCAAAGCCTGGAACACCTCGAATCATCGTTTAAATCCGCGACTCTCCGTGGTTTACATTGCCTCCGTGTTGTTTAATGGCGGCGACAGCAGACAAATGAGTAGCAGAGCCAAAATAAACGCTGGCCTGCCTCCGTCACCAATCATCTGGCTGAGTTCTCAACGTGATTGGACAAAGGTAAAGTACTGTGTTGCCTTCAGGAACGTCCGGAACAGTCAAAACGCCCTGGGGGGTTTAATTTTTAGGACGCAGAAAGAGTTGATAACCACGTCGTGAAATACTTTGCATATTTTGTCGATTTTTAGGCACATTGCACTAGACAAAAACATGTTGATGTTAGTCATGCTAAGACATTTGCGATTGGATAGTTTACACATCCCCAAAGATTGGGATAGAAAACTGGATTACATAAATATGACATTATCCGTATGGATATTAAATCCGATATTTATAAGCAGCATAGAAACCATGGTGAGTCTGTAAATTGTTTAATTTCTTAAATTATATTTTGAATACATTCCAATTAAATTCTGAACTAGCTGTGAAGAATAGCAAAAGCGTTAAGTATATGCTGATGTAACTGAAAAAAATAGGCTTTTCGGTTATGAATCAAGGGTTCCGCTTTCTCTGGACACGCCCCTTTCAAAACGTCACTGAAAACATGGCTGTTTTCTTGAGCCGGTTACACCACGTTTCGCTCCACGTTTCTAACGCGGAGAAAATAGCTAATGACCTTGTCTCTAAATTCAAGTTTGATTTATTTGCTGCCAGATTAACTGACAAGTCCAAGCAGTTTGCTTTCAGGAAAGGAGCAGCAGTTTTCGTCGTAAATGAGAGACCCAGTAAAAGCAGCGTGGGACTGAATGAAGGGATACTGGGATTAGCTGACAGATACTCCATTGATCCACAGCGGGCTGACTTGGAGAAGTACAAGCAGGGTAATAATTCTTTGGGATGTCTTTATGATTTAAGCCCTCTTCATCCGGTGGATACTGTAAACAACGTGTGTTTCGAGGTAGAGGATGTCCAAAGGTCATTCAAGGTTCTTCGCGATCTGGGCTGTAATTTCTTGGTGCCTCCCACCACCGTTGAGGACGTGAATGGTCCTGTCACCTACTCGGTAGTAAAATCAATTGTGGGAAACGTGTGTCACACGCTAATTGAGAAGACAAACTATGAGGGAGTCTTTTTGCCAGGGTTTGATGTCATTGAAAAGGACTGGAGCTTGGGAGAAGAGGACATGTCTTGTCCTGTCACACACTTTGATCACATAACTTATGCCTGCCCCAGGAAGACAACCCACCAGGTCATGGGGTGGTATGAGAAGGTCTTTGGTTTTCAGAGGTTTTTCATTGATAGGTGAGAAATTGCTCCGAGGCATTTGTTGCCATATCTTTTCCCCAGCGTGGTGTCAGTAATCTCAAGGCTGTTTGTTCTCCTGAATAGTAATGAAGACGTGGATGAAGGTTTTGTGATAAACCAGGAGGGCATTGGGCTTCGACTTACTGCCATGGAGTACTGGAAGTGCAGCAAAGCAGGCATCGCTCTTCCTTTTGCTGGCAAAAAGGAGCCTGACTGCAAGTTTGTCATTGCGGAATCACTGCCCGAACAAGGTAATAGAAACCCCTAGTTTCTCATTTAAGCCACTATTTATGATCTCCGCCATCATTGTTTGCATTTGCTTTGTCAGGCCGGAACCAGGTTGACACCTTCTTGGAGCAGCATAGGGCCCCAGGGATCCAGCACATTGGGCTGTACACTAAAAACATTGTTTCTACTGCGCACACGATGGCTGAAGCTGGCGTACAATTTTCCTCCCCTCCTCCAGCCTATTACACTCAGGTTTGAATGATTTTGAACTATAATCACTGCAAGAAGCGACCTGTGTTTTATTCATATTTTCACATTATAGTTCTGTTTAATTTATATAGTTGGCCTGGATTTTGAAATTTTGGGAATTTGGGAGAAGCTTGTCCTCATACTTCCTGCAAGGCAGGCTTTCAGAGATTTTTCAGATCTTGTTAAAAGGGTACATTTTGATCCAAACCATGATATATTACCACACTTGACAAAGTAGTTATGCCTAAAACCTAGCTGAACTGTGACTTAAGGCTGAAAACGATATCAAAGAAAAGAGGGCTTTGAAGGCAAACTTCTCCCACTAGAACACATAATCCAAGTCATTATCACACTTTTCAAGGTTATGCCATCACCACACAGAAGGAGAACAGGGTCTGCTTTGTACCAGTAATCACAGGAGCAAACACTATAATTACAGACTTTGTAACAAGTTCAAAAATAAAGGAATTTTCCATCTTTTTAAACCCATCCCATTCGCTGTGGCAGCTGGGAAAACAGCAGGAAATAGAGGAAGCAGGTCACAGCCCCCAGATGCTAGCACAGCATGGGATTCTCCTGGATACAGACCTGCACCAGGATCCTTTATCACAGAGAGCATCCAGTGAAAGTAAAAGGTAAGAGCCAATCAAGAGTTGTAATCTCTCACAGCCTTCAAAGAATGCCTCTCTTGTAAATTGTTTTAGTCAATGGTTTCTTTTAACTATCTTTGGCATTATCTTATTAAATAAGTGAAACACTGTGAAAGTTTTGTGTGATGTATGGCTGCTCAATGTCAGCAAACAATCTTATCAGTCATCTCTATTAAAATGAGGACATGTTCCTGTTTTACTATTCAGTACAATTACAGAAGCCCGTTTGGCTTGCAACATGCATGTGAAAACTGCTTGACTTCGTTTAAAATTGCTGCAATAATGATGAAAGACACGAACCACAATTTTTTTTTTTATTTTTTATTTTTGTATTCACCAATGAAAAGTTGTGGAAACAGTCCCGAGGCTGAAAGTGAATCTACTGTGCTGCTTTTCCCCTTTCAGACATCTTCTACAGGTGTTCACCAAGCCCATATTTGCTGAGAATACCTTCTTTCTCGAGCTGATTGAGCGAAGAGGGGCAACGGGATTTGGCGAGGGGAACATCAAGGCGCTGTGGCAGTCAGTGCAGGCGTACATGGAAAATGAGAGGGTGGATCGTCAAGAACCTCAGGGATCCTCAAAAACTGCACAAACTGCTCTTAGTTAGCCACTCCAAACATTTCTATAACAGGTTATGTTATTTCATGTGGCTGCACTATTTACTGAAAAACATATGAAATATTTAAATTAGTCTCTAAAAAGTCCCTCGTTGCACTGATGACACATTACTTATTATATAATGTATTCATATCTGTTGAAATGGGTGCTGTGTTCTGTACTTGAAATGATACAACAAAAGACACTTGCTGTAGGAGTAAAATAATGTCTTTGTTTTCACTGTCTCAAAGTAAACCACATTGCTCCAGAGTAACCTCAATAAACTTGACTCACAGTAAACTGTGAAAATCAATTGCTGGCTTCAAAATATTGTGCTCCGTTTTTCTTCTTGTGTGGGCCAAACTTCAGAATAAGCACACTTAAAACCTCTTAGACCTTCCTAGACAAAGACTGACAATGGCCAGTGCATTTTAGTAATTGTCAAAGATACTGGAACTTACAGTTACTTACATTATATAGTAGCACTTGCATGCGGTACTTTTACTTTGCAATGCTTTTGGGTGCAGTGGCTTGTTCTTCATTGTTAATGCAGCATATGTATGTAAAGTGTCTGAACACCACTTCCACATATACTCAATGAAGTATGCACAACAAGCTCAAGCTGCTAGAAGACTGAAAGCTTGCTAATGCATCAATGATAGTGTGCTTTTTTTAATGTATACTGTGCTATAATAACACTGTATATTAAAGTATTTTCACTTAAAACATTTAAGTGCATTTGCTTACTATAATGCTCATAGTTATGAATGCAGGAAAAGTGAGAAATGTTTATTTATTTTTTTACATTTTATACTAAGGTATTATTAATTGATTTAATGCATTAGCATCACTTAGTCAAAGTCACTGTCCATATGAGAAAAAGTGACCACTTCATTGGCTCGTAATGTAGAAATGTATCCCAAACTATTATTTGCTGTTCACTTCATTATGTAAGCATTATGTTGGTGGAAAATTAAACTAGGCTCTTTGGCCCCTTTTTTTCCCTAAATAACCCACCCACACAGTCACTTGAAGAACTGTTACTGGTCAAACAGCTGCACCTCTTTCAGAAGCCGTAGTGGTTTTAGCAATGTGCATGCTTTGGCAAAAAAAAAGTGGCTTTAGAACCTCTTAGAAGGGATCTCCAATCCCACAGAGATGTGCCAGTTCAATTAACTTGGCTATAAACATTATGGATGAGGATTAGTGGGATAGATGAGAAGCAGTGAAGTTTAATGGACTTCCATGAAAGCCATATGTTCTTTTTATGCCCTGTCTGTAGTTACAGTATCCTACTGAGTACACAAGAGAGTCACTGTAAAAACAAAACATAAAAACTCAGCAACAGGCAATTTATGAAATGAATGTACTTCTGCATTTTGACAAATGGTGTCAGTGTTTTTCCTTTAATCAGGGGTCACCTGCTCAGGCAAACTGCATTTTAAAAATGTTGATTCTGTATTAAGGATTTATGTTTTTCGATTACATAACAAGCAAACCGAAGCAGCACATACAAAATAGATGCACTCCCCTTTCTTCATTCACCACTGGAACTGGGCTGTGCTATGGCACGAGTTTCTAAAGTTTAATTTTAATTGCATTTGCTTCGAATTATCTGATATAATAGGAAATTATGCTGTGTGATAGAGAGGATTAACTGTTCATTAAAGTTGAGAAGGGATGGCTCCTGTAACAGGAGTCTTTTAGCCATCTGTCTCCAGCCACAGTGTGAACCCCAGATGGTGTATAGCATTCTGCATGGGGTCTCAGTAAATGGAGCTGGAAGATAACTCCCTATTTACTGTTAACCATACGCTAGCTACAGATTTATTAACAAAAATCATAAAGAAATATGCAAAAACATCATAATTTGTAGCTACATCAGCAAACACACTCCAGGTTACTTTTTGTAGCATTTTCCTACACTATAATTGGTGCACACTGCCCCCTGGTTGTGATAGTCACAACACACACTAGCAAACCTGTTGAACAGGAAGACTTCCACCCCTGTTCTGCAAGGTACTTTCTTCCTAAAGAGTGACTTTTAATGCTATGAAACAGAAAAGCCAAAAGTTTTTCTTATTATCTGTTTGCTAAATACCTTCTCTATAGGGATTTTGTGAAAAACCCCAAAACTCTAGCCCGGATAGTAGAAGAGACAAATCCTGGGTGCCCTTTAACACAAAAGGCAGACAGTCTAAAACCGAGGAGGACAGCCTGACAGTCTGGGGGAGATTAGAGGCACACAACAGATGTTACTCCTTGATTAACAATAGTGTCTGCCAGGGGTGAGTCTCAGCTCCCCACCCTTCTGAGGCCCACTATATTAATTCCAGCTCCTAGGAAATATATTGATTTACTGTACATAATGTTATGGGACAGGGATGATAATTTGCAGTCCTTTAACAATGCATAGAAAAAGCATGGACTTCATGAATTGAATTGCCACTGGCTCATCCAGTGGACCCATATTTAAACAAACAGTGAGCTAAACCAACTTTAAGGTGAGATACCCACCTCTTGTAAAAATACTTGTTTAAATAAACTGATAAAAGTGTACAACGACCACAAGCACACGTCTGTTTTATATGTTTAAGAAGTTAGAAGGCAAGCAAATATTGTGTGCAGGTTACCACATATACACCAGCTGCACAGCGTTTGTGTGTGCATGTATGAAAAGCTAAACTTGTATGGCTTTGCTGCTGTAGGTCATGATAAAGACTGAATTTAGTTCCTGGAAGAACATCTGCTTGCAATAAATCTATTTATTCAGGATTGGCCTGTGCTGTACTGGAACTGATAATGTAAGGTGGAACAAGCTATGTATATAGAACATGCATTTTACTCCCTCACCCTGTCTGTAAGTCACACGCACTCGGTAGGTTATCATGTTACACTGCTGTGTATTGTGAAAGTACCCTGTCTATATGCTCAGATCAAAACTGTGATTACTTTTCATTACAACAGGGTTGCTCACACCATTAGTTGTAGGCGCGGGGTGGTCTCTTTTACAAAAAACATCAGAGGATAATATTTTCATTTCTACCATAACAAGCTTCGACTGAATTGTGTATGAGGTATAAATAAACTAAAGAAACGCAAAGAATATGAGAAAACTAAAAAAGATTGTAGCATAAATAACTCGTGGGACACCCCTCGCCCCTACCCAAAGTGGTACGGCTCGCGTATGTTGTCACAGGCTCATTAGCGTGCAGTCTTGTTGGACAGTAGAGCACTGGGTTAATGTTGTAGTCTGCAGGAGCTGCCTTGAGCTGAAGTAAGCTTCCTGTTCTTTTTTTTCTTTAGTAAAACATAACTCAACACGGTCAACCGAAACTAACCAGTTGCCCGGTGGTTGTTGAAGATACGAGACGCTCACCGTGATGATTGTGAGTGGCAGTTTTTAGTCTAAAAAAAAACTTTCTGGCTTAGCTAACTTTGAATCTGTTACTACTATGTCATAAAGAGTGAGGTGCGATGTTCCTCTGTGTTTTGAAAGTGCGTGGTTTCTGTTAATGTAATATTTATGGTGACACATTAGAAGTAACTCCCAGCAAAGTGTTGTCGGTGAAAACAAAACATAGCTAAAAGTAGTAGTTAGTTAGCTTAGCAACTTTTCCTCTTGTGTACTGCCTTAGCCATGCCCTTTTTGTGTTTTGCCTAGGTTATTACTTGCATAAATTCTACTGTAAATGATTTTGTCTTCTGCCGCTTATTATATTTATGTTTTGTCACTATAATTTGTGATTTAATATTGTAGGGACTTATAATAATTATATATAAAAAAGATATAATAGTAAGTTTGTCCATTCATCCACTCAGCATTTTTGACAGTAAGTATAAATTCATCCACATACATTTGTAAAGTGACTTTGAAGTCCAGACATTCTGATCTCATACTGGATTTTCCCTCACGCATTGCAAAAGAAGTCAGTGTTGGTTAGTTAGTGACAAATGTATAAGACTTTTAAAATACATTTTACAGGTATTTATTTGCTGGTGGGACATTGGTGGCCCATCTATTTCTCAGATCCGTGTGTAGTTACACTCTATGCTGTTTTTCTTATCTTTATCTTACCAACCTTACCCTCGGGTATGAAGTCAGGACTGGCTGATACACAGTCCAACAGATTCTGCAATTTAAGTGGATGTTGGGATCATAAACACAAGAACTTGTTAACTTGTTAAACCTGAACTACTGGCTGTGTCCCATAGCTATAATTGGGTCTGATAAAATTTATAGGTGGCTTGTATCATTTATTAGGGTTACATTAGGTGACTTGTCCTTGAAGTACAGATGTATTTATTTTTTACTTTCTGTACATGCATGTGTAATATCTATTTTTCACAATTAGCAGCTTGTGGCCTTTCTGTCATAATCCTGTTTGCTTCTGTGAGCTCCCATCACAGTAATTTCTTTGCCAGACTCATTTCCCTTTCATAAAGGATTTTAGAAAAGGGGTTTAAGGGAGTGTTTGTGTTGGTAACTTGGACTAGCTTAGTTTTCAGGGCCTTTTCTTCTAAAATTAAGAGGCATCCACCTGGATGGTTGGCAAGCTCCTCTGAAAAACTGTTAAACAGTTTTAGCTCAAGGACACGAGTGACTGCCTATCAGAACTTGCCTTAAACAATATGTAAATATCCTGTGTACTGTAATGCCATTGTTGCAGCATTGTTCACTTCCATGAGACAATGTTGGGACTACATGGTATGTAGTCAGAGGGAAGGCAGTGTTTAGGTTGGATAAATTCCTGCATGTAAACCCCAGGAGTAGTCTCTCCCCTGCATTATAATGTCCACTCAATGTGCCTTATTCTTATTTTGGTCCATTAACATGCAATGCTATTCCAATGTCGTTGTTGTGTCTTCAAGCCTCTGTAATTAAGTGACTTGGCTAGATTTAGAATTCAAGTGGACAGCATTTCTCTCCAACTTGGACAAGTTTGTTGAAAGCCTTGATTACAGAGATCCACAAAGCCGTTGTTCTGGACAAATGTATACAGTGCAAGTGATTATGTATGAGAAAATTAAACAGCAGGCCTGCTTTAAAACGTAGGCCTCCTTGGCTGCCATGCATAGCCATGCTGAGCCTTTGTGTTTATGGTAAGTGGGCAGCTGCATGCTTGTGAGACCTTGGCTGTACCCCAGGCCCTCAACTGAGTCTGATAACTGCTATTGAAGCCTCCCAGCCATGCTCATTTCTGACTATTCACTCACTGCTTTAAATGTAGTGCACCTCCTGTTTGACATAGCCTAATTTCTGTGAACATGCAGACAGCTGTGGGCTAGCCTGCCTCCTACAATGAGTTTCATAAATTTCATTTCAGTCAGTCAGCCGTGACAGTACTTAGTAGCACCTGCCCTTTGTGAGACCAGCTTATGAGAGTACCAACAAAGAAAGTTTCAGGTTTCAAAATCTTGAATTTCATAGTAAGAATTCTGCATGTTGATATTGTTTTAAATTTGGATGTATGTTCCAGCATATCCACAGATACAAAAGCGCAACACTAGTTTGACACTATGTCATTCACATATCTGGTCTATGATGTAGTATCACTAGCTATATTAATTCAAACACCACCATGTCATTAGAGACTGTTCAAATGCGAGTCCAAATATGGGGCCTGCATGCAGCTCAAAGATGAACAACATCAGTGCCAACAGCTTGGGGAAACAAGCTTTTTAGGAACATGCATATTCTTTCCAAGGGAGTGTTTCTGCAGAGAGCCACAGCCAGGCATTTACCCAGCATTCCTTTCACAAGTGGTGCAGTCATGAAGAGCAGCATAAATCCCTCAGTTCGTTTTTAAGTCTGGCCATCTCAGGTGCTCAGCAGATGCTCAGATTATTGAGATGGCCACAATCCTGGGATTGTTGAGGGCAGGACACAGCTCCAGCTGCCATTCTTTTGTGCACATCAAAAGAGGATGCGTGGAAATTTATCTTGACATCCTCGCCATCACAAGATGTTTGTGTATCAGTGTACCCAGACGAGAGCTTTAAATTTAAGCACTGCGATATCTTTCAAATGGGTACATAATAATCTTATAAGTAGTTTAGAAGTGTATTATACACTTGATTTGGGGCTAAAACAATCATATGTTGTTTTCCACCAGCTGTCCAAGTGCTATATAGATGGATTAGTATTAGCTCTGATTGCCCATCAGACACAAAGCTGCTAAATCCTTATATAATGGTGGCCCAACCCATGGGATTACACCGTAAGTCATGTATGGCAAAGCTGTTCAAATTGACGAAACAGGGGTGCACTTATTTTAGATGTGCAAACCCAGTTTAAGTAAAAAAAAAAGTGTCATTTCTTTTCTCTTTTCATAGAAAAAACAGTAGGGTATCTGGAGGTTTTGAGACCTTGGCTGACTTTAAAGCAGACATTTGCTTTAACTTGACCCAATCAATTCTGTGGTTTCCTGTCGTGTCCTATCTCATTTACGCTGTGCCATAGCTTTCTGTTTCTGACAACCTAAAGCTGCGATGGTTGAAAGCCTTCTAGTGACCACAAAGGAAGCGTGGAGTCCCATCAGCTTGCCCAAGGCGGCTTATTGTTGTGTTTCAGAAGGGCTGCTGTCACTGCAGACTTGGCTGCTGTCACTGCAGACTTTGCTGCAGTCAGTCAGCAGCCTGTTTGCATGTGATGGAAGGCCACGTCTGAGGAGCACGTCCTGCAACGTTGTTCCCCTTTTATAGAGATTAGACTTCTCAGTTGTCATAGTGTCAGCTGCCCTGGCTCAGATAAAGCGTTATCGCGCTGCAGAACCATAGAGACTCCCACTGATTCCCGATAATGCCAGCATCGTTAATGGAGGTGATTCGAGTTTTGACATCAGAAGGGGAGTGGCACCCCTTGGGCAGAAATTCTAGATACCTCATTTGGCAGATTACACCGTCTATGAGCACAGCTGTGCATGCAGTATTAGGTGAGTGGGTTGGGTGTAACCATTAAGCACTAGTCATGCTATGGTATGGCTTCCACATTTGTTTTACAGGTTTGTCTGTACAAGAAAAGGCAGACCAAGCTAGCCTTTGCCAGAACTTATTCACACACTGACACAAGTTTAAATGGCTTTTAAAGGCTGCAAGGTTAGGCTTTTATAATTGTGTATTCAACTCATGTCATGGAGCCGAGGAATGTTTATAATTATGTCATAAACCTCACCCATTTAAAGCACTCAGTTCAGATTTATGGGAGATGGGATTTGTGGGATAAAAATGAAATGCCCAAGCATGAGAAAGATGATTAAGCCGCTGCTACAGCGGTGGTTGTTTACAATTTTAGAATTAAGAATGTAGGACTCGATTTTTTGTCTTTTTCCATCCTTCTAGGGAAGGGAGACGTAATTTAATTACCTCTTTGTTCAAATAAATGTCAGAACTTTTCTCATGTTTGGGCAAACTTTCTTTTCTCTTTGTTAATGTCGCTTACGTATGTCACCAAGTCATTCAGTGTAATATATAAACAACTGTTTCCTCTGTCCAAGCACATCCATAGCTATCTCTGCAGTGAAACAGATCTCTGAGGTTAATATTCATGCACAGTGTAATCGGCCTGACCCACTCCAGCTTCAGGCTTTTATGTGTCCTTTTCTCAACACACAGGCCACAAGTTAAAACTGCCAGACATCCTTGAGTGGTGTTGATCTTGTTTTATATAACTCTGCTAAAAACGTCCTTCTAGTTAAGTTGTTTTCTTCATGTGGTAAGTGCTTGTAATGGAAATCATATGCCGAATGCAAATGCCACCTTCAGCATGTCAGCTCCTGCAGGGTCTTGTGATGCTCTTCCCCCAACATCCCTCACGCACACACACTTTACCCCACCGCCGGCAACCTCAGATGTCGCCTTTATTGTTTCCCACGGTGTCTCATCTTCTGCACAAAGCACTCTTTTGTTTTGCATGCACCATCTCCCCCCCCCCCCCCCCCTTTTTTTTTTTTACTCCACTTGCAGTTGTTCTGTCATTTAAGTGCACACCCTCTGACCTTGCATGCAACGTACGAAGATCTTGTGTCCACTTCACTTTATTTCAGTCGCCTATCTTACTTGGCTTCGTGTGGTACTGATCTAGTGGTTGTAAAATTCTTCATGATGATTATATAGATTTATATCTGTGACTAATCAGCAGTTTTACTGTAATCATGGCACAGCATTAATACGAAGAAGGTTGTTTTAATAACCGCAAGGTCAGCTATTCCCAGCCAGCCCCTGAGGATTCAATTACACAACTTTGACTTTGCTCTATTCCTTGCTGTGTGCTTAATGGAACACTTTTGAGGAAACTTGCTCTCTGTACTATAAAAACAAGCAAAAATAAAACAAGGTATAGAGTTCCACTTTTGTTGTTAGGTTGGAGAGAACATTGAAGTGAAACACCTTGTAATATTAATCTATCGATGGCAGCATGACGAAATAGGTGACGCCTTGTCAATCAAAGCGAGTGTTTGCTGGGAATGTTTACTCCATTGAGAATAATAAACAGAGCTTGTCGAGCCATTGACCTCCTTGAAATTTCCACTATCTATCTTCCAGATGTTGAACAGGATGCTCCTGTGTAGAGTGACGGGCGAGTTGGAGAATTTATCAGTATTAAATGCTCATCTCTGCACATGCAAGTTAGATCTAAAAAGTTAAAAGCTTGCTCATTCGTGAAAGAATGTGTTATTTGTGGTTTCATGGTTGTCATAAGTGTGCGTGCCTGTGCAACGTTAACAGGCCAGTGATTGAAATCATTTGATAGACTTAAACTAAGCATGCATTATCTACCCAGGGTATAATTTAATCTGATCAAACCATCCTAACTAGCTTTGTACTGTTTAGTTTGACCTAATGGTGACAGGTTACCCCATGTAGTCCTTATTACAGTACTTGCTAATAAGCATTGTTAAAAAAATAAATAAATACAAGTATTAGTAAGTATTAATTGAAGTAGACTATGAAACCTGTTTAGATTTAGCTGTGAAACATTTTTTTTTACCTAATTCTCTCCCTTGATGCATGCTATTTGTGCCATCCAAATGACCAATGAAGGGGTTGACTTACAAGTTGGCTTTTATAGTAGCAAGATGAAACCTTATAAAGAATGTGACATTTGCACATTTTCCCATTTTATACAGCTACAGTAAGAGTGAGAATGTATTTCAGTGTTTAAGCAGTGACACAAATCCCCCTTTGGGGATGGATGAGAAAGGGCATCCGGCGTAAAACTGCCAAATCAAACGTGGAGCTACCTGCTGTGGTGACTCCTTGTAACAAGGCAGATGTATGCAACAGTTGAATTGTCTCCTGATGATTTGAAGAGCAAATGTACTGGTGATCAGGTGGGGAAAGCCCTGACCCACTTTTTAAGTTTTGCTTCTAGGTGTGGTAGAATTAGAATTATTGGGTTTTTACAAAATGTTATGGGATTGGTTTAGATCACTGGGTAGAGCAGGAGACCTATGTGCTGTAAGACTAATGCAGAGGTTTGGGTTTGAATCTGACACGAGGACATTTACTTGTGTTATAGTTTGATTACTTAGCTGAATACATCGTGTAAATTTTTGTAAAATTGTTGGAAAGCTACAACTGGAACATGACAAATGGGTAATGTTTTACATAGCATAAGCATGTTATTATTTTCATTGCATGCCCACATTAGCATATAGCTCAAAGCATACAGCCTGACAGCTGCTAATGTGACTGTAGCTCTAACTATTCTCAAGGAGAGAGATTTCCTGTAAGACTTTTAAGATTAACTTTTGATATCATTAGGAGTTTAGTAGTTGAAGCTGAGATGATGATAGTGTCCCTCCATAAAAAGGAGTTTGTCTTCTCCTCCTGCTTGATGGCTCTCTGCTTATATGGTCGATAGAATGTCAGAAATGTACTGAATTATAATCCTGGGCTCATCTTTGTGTGTCTGCTCAGGATTGGACCGAGGAGTGAAGCACATTCTGGGAGGAGCCGAGGGTGGGCGTCTTTAATTTATGAGAAATCAGTCTGCTAACGCCGTGCTCATCGAGATGTCCTCCAGCTTAACTTGGCATTACCGTAACGACGTGGGACAAGCATGTGCGTTGCCATGGTGATCATTTACCCCAAAACACTGGAAAAGAAGGGTGCCGATGATGTAACAACCAAACGCACAAATTTTGTCCCGGTAAGAGGTTATTTTTTATTCATGTGAGCAGATGTTTTGTGAGTGTGTGTCTCTGTGTGTTATTTCACATGTTTACATAAAATGACACAACCTAACCACGAGACTTCACCCAATGAGGAAGAGGACAATGTTCTGCTCAGGTTTAGGAAGTTATTGCTGGCCACTCATTACTCCATAGCACTTTTTTGATTCTGCATTTTATTTTTCTAATTTGCCAACTTTAACCAGAGCTACAAAATCTTAGTCAGTAATAATCCACTCTGTTGAACCCCCCCACCCCCCATTTTTTTTACCAAAATGATATTCACAGATTCACTAGAAACGAGTATTATAGTGCTCTATCTACTAGGATAAGCAGCTCTGACTCAGCACAGAGTAAAAATTCCCCCACTAATATGGACTGACTTTGCCCTCTTAGTCCCATGAAATGAAGTCATCATGTTCACGGGCTGAGCATCCATCAGAGGAATTTATGGTGGAATGCTTTCTCTCTCTCTTTCTCTGCGTTGCCGAGTTGCACGTAGGACCAGTAACGCATACACAGAATCTGTCTTTCCAGTAGTTGTTGTTTTTGCTTCTTTTTATTTGTTGGTTTACTGACTTGTAATTATTAAAGCCTGTTCTACATTTTATTTTTGTGGCTTTCCTGTAAGCTGAAAATTTTCTTTTTTTTTCTTTTTCTACAGTTCCAGGCACAGACCATGAGCCAGGGGACAGCACTTTTCTCTTGCGGACTCATGGGTAAAGGTTTGCATTATGTGACATGGATAAAATCTTAGATCTTTAACTTATTTACATGTTGCACATTTCTTACAATAACAAACAGGACAGGAAGTGTTGTTATAAAGTAGTTACAGTGGGGCAAAAAAGTATTTAGTCAGCCACCGATTGTGCAAGTTCCCCCACTTAAAATGATGACAGAGGTCAGTAATTTGCACCAGAGGTACACTTCAACTGTGAGAGACAGAATGTGAAAAAAAAATCCATGAATCCACATGGTAGGATTTGTAAAGAATTTATTCGTAAATCAGGGTGGAAAATAAGTATTTGGTCACCTCAAACAAGGAAAATCTCTGGCTCTCACAGACCTGTAACGTCTTCTGTAAGAAGCTTTTCTGTCCCCCACTCGTTACCTGTATGAATGGCACCTGTTTGAACTCATCATCTGTATAAAAGACACCTGTCCACAGCCTCAAACAGTCAGACTCCAAACTCCGCCATGGCCAAGACCAAAGAGCTTTCGAAGGACACCAGGAAAAGTATTGTAGACCTGCACCAGACTGGGAAGAGTGAATCTACAATAGGCAAGCAGCTTGGTGTGAAAAAATCAACTGTGGGAGCAATCATCAGAAAATGGAAGACATACAAGACCACTGATAATCTCCCTCGATCTGGGGCTCCACGCAAGATCTCATCCTGTGGGGTCAAAATGATCATGAGAACGGTGAGCAAAGATCCCAGAACCACACGGGGGGACCTGGTGAATGACCTGCAGAGAGCTGGGACCAAAGTAACAAAGGTCACCATCAGTAACACACTACAACGGCAGGGAATCAAATCCCGCAGTGCCAGACGTGTTCCGCTGCTGAAGCCAGTGCATGTCCAGGCCCCTCTGAAGTTTGCCAGAGAGCACATGGATGATACAGCAGAGGATTGGGAGAATGTCATGTGGTCAGATGAAACCAAAGTAGAACTTTTTGGTATAAACTCAACTCGTCGTGTTTGGAGGAAGAAGAATACTGAGTTGCATCCCAAGAACACCATACCTACTGTGAAGCATGGGGGTGGAAACATCATGTTATGGGGCTGTTTTTCTGCCAAGGGGACAGGACGACTGATCCGTGTTAAGGACAGAATGAATGGGGCCATGTATCGTGAGATTTTGAGCCAAAACCTCCTTCCATCAGTGAGAACTTTGAAGATGAAACGAGGCTGGGTCTTCCAACATGACAATGATCCAAAACACACCGCCCGGGCAACAAAGGAGTGGCTCCGTAAGAAGCATTTGAAAGTCCTGGAGTGGCCTAGCCAGTCTCCAGACCTCAACCCCATAGAAAATCTGTGGCGGGAGTTGAAAGTCCGTGTTGCTCGGCGACAGCCCCAAAACATCACTGCTCTCGAGAAGATCTGCATGGAGGAATGGGCCAAAATACCAGCTACTGTGTGTGCAAACCTGGTAAAGACCTATAGTAAACGTTTGACCTCTGTTATTGCCAACAAAGGTTATGTTACAAAGTATTGAGTTGTATTTTTGTTATTGACCAAATACTTATTTTCCACCCAGATTTACGAATAAATTCTTTACAAATCCTACCATGTGGATTCATGGATTTTTTTTTCACATTCTGTCTCTCACAGTTGAAGTGTACCTCTGGTGCAAATTACTGACCTCTGTCATCATTTTAAGTGGGGGAACTTGCACAATCGGTGGCTGACTAAATACTTTTTTGCCCCACTGTATGTACTAGATGGTCTATGATTAAAGTCTAGTGCATTTTGTTCATTGTAGCTTTATGTTTGGTGAAACATGTCTGGCAGGTGTTTTTGCCAACAGAAATAATACAGTAACGACTTTGTGTTGGGGGTTTAGCATTAATTTAAATTTTGCGGCACTCCTTGATGCTTCAATACTCCAGACATGCTGCAAAAGAGTCATATCTTTAGTTTTCTTCTAGCGGTAGGACATACTTTACAGTCTCTGTTTTGTATAATTGGATGTATTATGTCCTTGCAGTTACTTGGCATTGAGTGTGTAAGAATTGAAAATGTCCTGGCATAGAACAGAGCTATACCAGAAGGCCTTTTGTTCTTTGTCCTACCCGTGTATTGTGGATGGCATTTTGGGGAATTTTATCTCCAGTGAAGAAGAATAGACCTTTTGCATACCAGAAGTGGGCAGTGGCCTCGATGTTTAGTATCTGACTCAGAGTTGACCAACCAGTTCATTTGGCATATCTGTTCTGTGGTTTACGAGTGTTGTTTCTATGACAATAACAGGTGTTTGCATGGTAGCTTTGGTTTCGGAGAA
The DNA here is from genome assembly GCF_041146795.1 of Maylandia zebra. NCBI lineage: Eukaryota > Metazoa > Chordata > Actinopteri > Cichliformes > Cichlidae > Maylandia > Maylandia zebra. The sequence continues at coordinate 20,633,327 of NC_135174.1, read as the reverse complement.
TATCTGACCATTGACTGCAAATACCGAGCTGGTCTGATGCATCGCTCTTGTAAATCTCAACGAAGAGATGAAAAGCTGTAGTTAGAAGCTTATTGACATTTGCTCAGGCATGTTGAGTCAGTTGGACGTTGAGCTCCATTCCCTTTTCCAATCAGCTGTACTTACAGACAGTGACGCTAAAGCAGTGGCTGCAGGGCAGTATTTATTTTTAGTGCCAATTAAACAAAGCAGTGAGTAGTGTCAACACAAAGTACACATGGTGACACCCATGCTTATGCATTGCATAAGTTGCGGGTACTAAACAATTGTAGTACCTAGGACTAAAAGCAATTTTCTTTGTTTGAGATTCATCTCCTAAAGGAGTTTGCACAGTGCTGCAGGGGTGTATAATGGTGGATTTTTAATTGTATCTTAATATATTTTTAAAATCTTTGTGTAAATTTGACACTAGGGAGTAAATTTGCAGTCCTGCATGAGTATGGAGCTGTTGTTGAAAACTGCTGAAGAGACTGAAGTGAAAAAAGAGGGAAAGTAACAGATTAGCACTGGAGTTTGAACACTGCATTAAGATCTGTGGGCAGCTGTTGATTGATCAACACACTTTCAGTTCAAGTTTAGCCCTTACATTGTTTCCCATATTGTAGGTGGGATTGTGTTTGGGTGTCTTTTGTTTTTTAAAGGCAGTTTCATTCATGTAAATGTGGTCTGTCTGTTGCAGACACAAGCCGGTGGAGGGACATGGGTCACAGGTGTGCCATCCAGCGGAGGCCAGTTGGAACCAGCCTGGAGAGCCTGTGGGATGTTCTGCCAGAAGTGCACACAAGTTCTGCCCACTGGGACTGGGATGTTGGCTCCACTTCAAGCACAATCACTAACTTGTTGCAGGACCTAAGCCTAACAGAGGCCTCGCACTCCACCGCTCCCCCCAGCAAACGACAGTGCCGGTCCCTGTCTTGCTCAGACGAGCTCAGTGGTTGTCGCTCTTCCTGGCGTCCTCAGGGCTCTCGCGTGTGGACAGCTGTGGAAAAACGGAGGTGCCACAGTGGAGGAAGCGTCCAACGCAGCAGTATTGGAAACATGCAGAGTGGCTTTGCGGGCATGCAGCGCAGCTCCAGTTTCAGCCTGCCTGCCCGATCCAACACCCTTGAGCTGCCGTCTTTCACCCAGCGCCCTCCATGGTCTTCTGCGTTCACCAGCCTGACTCACTCCTCCTCTTCCTCAGTGCCCCTGTCCTCCGACCCTTCATCGCAGCCCCTCTACCTCTCTCATGAACAAATTTGTCTCCCTGAGCCTCGTGGACCGTCACCTCCCAGCTCCCCCGACTCCACTCCAGAACTGGAACGCCGTGGAGGACAGGGGGGTCTTCCCCGTAGTCGCTCACAACCATGCGTCCTCAATGAGAAGAAGACTGGTGTGAAGCGCAGGAGACCAGATGACACACACAAACAGAGGCCTTCACTGGATCTGGCAAAAATGACACAGGTTGGTATTTAACATGTAGATCAGATGATAATATAATATTTTTCTTTATTTAGACAGAAGAAACATTAAATACTGAAAACCTGCCAGTTTACCTCTTCCATTTAACAACACGTTGCACTCAAGATGCTGTCTGTTAATACACTGTATTAACTTTGAAACTGAGCCAGTCATAATTTATTAGGAGCTTTTTCCATTGGCGTTTTTATGTGGCATTTATTTATCGGTTAAACGCGCCACAACCCCATGACTTCAAGGAGGAGGATTACAGGAAATGGTCATACCAGCTGGAAGCTTTGCGAGGTCAATCAGTGTCAGTCACAAGCATTTTTCTCCTTATGTGTCGGATAAACAAAACACTTATGGTTAAGGTCACTCCATTGTTTCCCTCAGGCGTTGTCATTAAAGGCAATTGTTAATTCATGCAAGCCTATTCAGGGTCACATTCGATTATCTGAGCTTGTACTCACAGAGTTTGAAGAAAAGTAGCCCCATTAAATGTGCTACTGAATAAAGATAATTTGATCAAAGCAGGAATTACTAGAGGAATGATTAGCTTCGGTTGGTCGCTTCTGAAATTTGGATTTATCTGGACATCCTGGCAGGCGTTTGTCTGTTTGCCCCTCGAGCTCACACACACACACACGCACGCACACACACGGTGCAGTTTCACACATTCACTGGCTGGATCATAAACTTGGAGCTGGACTTGGCCCCTGTGAGAAAGTCACCCAGAGTTCAGCAGTGTCTTAACAACAACGCTGCTGTGACACGACAAACAGACGCCGCACGCGCTCCAAGCAGGAACGAGGTCAGCGTGGCGAAAACAACCTTAGATGAGGCAGAGAAATTTCAGGGTGCTTAGATTTGGATCTTCCCTGCTGCTCTTTGTCTCTGTTAAAAAGGCACAACTCTGACAGGTAGAAAAAAAACAAAAAAAACTTCCAGTGATCGGTAAATTTTGTTGCTTCACTTTCTTTTGAATTGAAGTGACTGGCGTAAGGCAAACCCTGGAGGAAATGACTTCCAAATGACTAGCATGAGAGGGATAAAATATCATTTGACTTTTAGCCTAGTTACGCAGATGAACTTTCTTCAGTCTTTTCTAAATGATTCATTACAGCAGTAGAATATAGAGTTTGACACGTAGGTTTATCACTCAAGCTGCTTACAGGTGGATGTTGAGGTGGTGGACGGGTGGAAACAGCAGGCATCCACACAAGGAACTGCAACTGGAATTTCAGAGGGAAAAATGGGAAATGTTCAAGTTTCCAGCCTGAATTAACTGCAACAATCCCATTATTCATAAACCCTTAATTGTCGTTATTGCTCTAATTGGTTCTGAGGAACAAGCTTTCACTTAAACCTATTTACATTTTATAGGTTAAGTGATTTCATTGAAAAAAGGACTAAATATGTTATATTTAAAGTATGAAGTGTGTAGTTGCCTTAGATTCAACAGAAATGACATTCACGTTTGATGATAGAGTAAGTCTGTTTGGCACTCAGCTCAAGGGCTTATATCGCTTCACACCCGTCGCCCTATCCGCATTCAAAGTCACCTTACTATTCAAAGATCGGTCTCAGTGCTGAGTGCGTCTCTAAAGTGTCCTCTCATCCACACGCCTCACTGGTGTGATTTACTCTCTGCGTGGTTCACTGTGACTGCAAGTGGAGCAGCTGTGGCAGAGGTTATAGATCGTCTCACAGGGGGGGATATGTGTCGGGTAAAGAGATATTGATTTCTGTAAATTCAGCTCAGTGCGTAGATCGCTCCCACTACCAGGCCTCATGAGCTATTGATCAGCTTTTATTGACGGAGAGTCAAGGTCAGTATGGATGAGGAGACTTTCTGCTCTCCTCTTCGTTTCATTCAGTGGGTGGGTGGGAACGAGGGAGCGTGACAGTAACAGACAACGCAGGCAGTACTTACTCATTAGCCTCATTTTTATTGGTGCAGTAAGTTATGTGAGGATACGCTGTCAAAGAAGATTTTGTGTGCATAACAAGTCTGCTACTCTAAATTAGAATTGTATTTGGTTAAGTTAACATCCGTGCCACTGTTTTTTTCCATATCCCAGACTAATTGTGACCTTATCAGTTTAGTCTCATGGTCTCTCAGGCGAGAAGTCTGAGAGACCTAATGCTGAAGGCAGCAATGTGACACTGGCCTGCTGCTGACAAATGCACCCGCTTGACTAGAGCCAAGAAAAACAGCAGCGCCCTTTTGATCTAGTAGAGACTTTACTCACTCATGCATAGATCTGACCACGATGCTCTCTATGTTTGCAACTCTTAGTGGGTGATAAATCCTGAAAAAGTGAGGTTATTTGTGAACTGACATTGAATCAGCTAGATTTGAAATCACATTTTTATCTATGCTGAGAGTAAAGAGGTGTGATTTGTCGAGTCATAATTAGGGAACTATCATTACGAATTGTTATGAGTTAAAACCTACAAATATTTCCCTCTAAAGGTTTTATGTATCTCATGTTACTATAAACTGTCCTTTCCTTTGTGGTCTTAAAACTTACATTTGATTTATCTCTTATCTATTTATTAATCGCAACTCACTTGGCTGTGAGCTGCATGTCTAACAGTCCCATGCTTGTTTCATGTTATATAAGCACACAAGTGACAGCAGGTTTCACAGAGCTCCTATTCTCCCGTGTCCCTCTGCCCTAACACCGTAACAGTCAGGCATGAGGCAGCTGTCCTGCCTTCTACACATTAGCTGTACAGATTGGAAAAGCCTCAGTTGTAAAGCTTCTCGTTCCAGCGTGCACAGCTGTCACAGGACTTGCCCACAGCAGTGCTGGCACACATGTATTTGCCTACAAAAGGTTCTGGGTTTCCCAGATGTATGTGGGTGTTGTGCAGAGTCAAAAGGCCAACATGAGTGATGTCTGCCTCCTGGGTATCTGGCTACTTGCTGTTTTCCAATCTCTCCCATCGGCCTTCAGATCACAGTTAACAGTCTCACATGCTGTCTGTAATGGAAGCTAAATTTGTATCCTTCAAATCTTGTTATATTTTTATATTATAGAGTTTCTTGACCAGTGTCCAGCACTGACCTCACTCAGTCACCCACATGCTGTTTGAGTACAGTAGTGGGATTGTTTTCATAAGACGTCTGTGTGCCTTTAGCCATGCTTGTGTCCTCTTTAGGATATGGGTCATACTCCAGGAAGGGAAATGTTTTGTGGTTTAAGTGCAAGTCTGCTTCCTTGAGAGCATGAATTCAAGGCCTCTAAAAAAAATTCATTGGCTCTCCACAGAAACTTCGGAATTTCCACAGTCTGAGCTGCCCAGGATTCACAGGCGAGGACGGCCGCGAGTCCAGCCAGGCTACCCCCACCCTCAGGAGCACCACTCAGCGCGATACTGACGACTCAAACGAGCACAGCTTCAAGGACATTCAGCCTCAGACCAAAGAGGGCGAGATCACCAGCACCGTGTCGTCAGACACCGCTACAGAGGATGCAGACTGGAACTCCACCGATTGTGACGACATGACACCAGGAACGACCAATGGGAAAGACAGTGAGCCTTTCTGGGCAGGTCTGTGCAGCATGAGGAAGGATCAGCTTGGAGGCGAGCTAGATATTGAACAAATTGAGAGGAACTGAGCGGGACTGCCTTCCTCCTGGGGGAAGCTAATTTAGAGGACTGAAAGAAGAACAGTGCTGATAGTCTTAAGGAAAAAGCAAGTGGAAAGCTAATACAATGAGTGTTCTAGCACTTGTCTTTATTTTTTCCCTTGTGGAGAATTTTGAACAGGAGCTTTGTGTGCTAAACGCCTATTTTTGTGGACTTTGTGTAGTCAGAAGCTACTCCCCCACTGTGTGGTATCTTAAACGTGTCTCAGGAGAACAAGAAAGTCAGGGAGGATGGATGTGGGTGAAAATAGAACTGATAAATATAAAAATGATTATGTTGGCTCACAGACTGGGGTCTTTAACATTTCTCTGTAACCCTGATTACCCTAATTGTACTAGATATGGAGAGAATTCACAGCGGGTTTGTAAAAATTCTCTGCTCCAGGAAGAGGGTCTTTTCCTTTGACGTTCTTCAGTAGTACGTGGGTACATGATGGAGAAAAATGGAGACTACTTCATGAGTTACTGTTAGTAAAACCCCTTTCACTTTTACTGAGCAACAGGCTGCACGCACACACCATAAAGTATACTGAAGAGCTTAACATTTCACACAGTAACATCGGGCTTATCTCTGGATCTCTGCTCCTGTATGTTTGAAGAAACGTGATGCTAATAGCGTTAATATTCTTTCTTTTTACGATTTGTAACTACAGAGTTATGTAAAACATGAGCATATTTCTATACGAATAAACACACTTTTTAAAGTGTCATTTGTAACTTCATTATTTAAGTGTTTTTTTCTTGTCATGACATATGGGATCTCTGGACTATGTTTAAAGCAGATTTTAAACTCAGCTAAATTATTTACCATTGGAGCAATTAAAGGATTCTGTGACTGCCAAATCCCTTTCTGGCCACTTGCACGTCTGCTATTTCACCATGGACTGCAAATTTAAACAGACAGAGGGGGAAAAAAGATAAATAATTATACTTTTGTGCAGCCGATTAACAAAGGTGATTAAAGCTAGATCAGCAGCTGCATCCAAGCAGTTTTCATCAGAGTGTCCAAAAATTTTGTGTGCGCGGAAATCAACTTTTACATCCTGAGGCATCTGAGGGGGAGCCATAAATTCAGCCTCGTAACCCTTATCCAATTCAGCGTTGCTGGAGTCTGACCCAGCTGTTGTAGTGTAAGAGAGGTGGGCTACACCCTGGACAGGTGGCCCGTCTATTGCAGGGCTAACACAGAGAGGCAGTCATTCATGCTGACATTAACATTCACAGATAATTTAGAATTGGCAAGTTAATATTCACGTTTTTGAGCTGTGGGAAGAATCCAGAGTACCTGGAGAGAGAACATGCAAATTATACACAACAAGGACCAGCCTGCCAATGAACCACTAACCACTGCACTGCTCAAGGAGAGCAATTAGTGCAAACTGCCTAAACTGACCGATGCCTTGCTGGTGAAAATCTACCATGTGTAGGTGATGCACAGGATTTAAACAGCGTAATCTTAAAATACAAGTTGTCCTAAAAAAGGTGCAGTTTGTCATTGGCAAAATCACACAACTCTTAAGTCAAATGCTGGAACAAATCAGTTTAAAAAGACTAAAATCTTCACAGTAGAAGGCCATCGAGATACACTGAATAAAAGTACTTTCATGCTTAAACTTAAATAAAATCCAACATTCAAGTTATTTGAGGAAAATATAATACTTTTTCCATAAACTAGCACATGCTTTTATATTAATACATCTGATATTTTAAGATAAAAAAGGTAATACAATCAAATACATAATAATATTACATGATTGTGGGGTATAATTGTGCATAACTAGATCTACTTTTGATGATTTTAAGGATATTTTGCAGAGGAAAGTTGCACAGTACATTTTAATGCAGGGATTCTTTGCTATCTTATAAGTGTTACACACTAGCAATGTTACTTTTGGTCAAGTAAAGCAGCTGAAAGACCTCTTTCATTAATAGCAGCAGTGCACAGGACAGCAAGGTCATTGTTGGCGACGTCTTTAATGCAACGATGCAGACTGACCCAATTAAGTTGCAGGAAAAGACAATCACAACCGTAGTAGTGGTACTACTGATGAGCCTGTGTTTGTGTGCTGAGGCGGCGAGTAAGTATGGAGGACGCCAGGCAGAGTTGGGAAGTCCGGTCCCTTTTTCTTTCTCTCTCTTTTCCTTTGATGGCGGGTGGAGTAGTGGAGCTGAGCGACGGTTCACCCCAGAGACCTTCCTCCCTCCCTGCTTTGGGAAACAAAAGGGGCTTTTTCTCTGAGGAGCACAGTGACGTGGGAGGCGGCTGTGAATATGGGCCATGTGTCAGGGCTGCTGCTGCTCCGTTTGTCTGTTTCCCCTCCCCATCTCTGATGCCTGTGCAAATCTACAAAAATTTATGCCGTCGTTACATTTTTGATTCACTTCTCCCTGACGGCCGCACGCTCCTCCTGCAAGTTTGTTCACACTTGCAATGATGCTTGTCATTCTTTGAAAGCAATGATGTGCCACTGAGGGAAGAAAGACTCCTCATTAAAGACTAGCTGAGTAATTTGAAGATTGCTTGACATGCTATACTCAAGGCTCAAATTTCAAACGAAGCATATCTGCAGGTCGCCTGCAATGCCTTGTAAAGTGCTGACTTGTGGCTGTTGCACGAGAAACCTTTGAGGCCATATTTACGCTCAGAGTCACCAGTGGTACACACAGCTCACTAAACCTTTCTCATGTACTGAGTTGAGAAGGAAAAGGGTAAACACGAGCCTTTTTAAACGTGCCGTGCAGCAGCCCAACACACTCAGGGCCCCCGGCCTTTAATCAGTAGAGCGACAGAAGTGAAGCGAGACGATAGATACAGCAGGAGGGGTGCATGACACTTGCTCAAAACCCTCCACCACACATAAGAGAAAGGTGGTCACTTTTGAGGGGCTTTTGGAGGTTAATGACACTTCACTTCATACGGCATACTTCAGCTTTAAGACAACAGACGTCCCACACTTTTCACCGCATTCGTTTGCTTCTCTATTATGAAAGCGTTGCGCTGACAGTTTTCCGTCCACATGTACATAAATAAATCATTTTATTTAATATTCAAATATGATGCGTGCTTTACAGAATTTTTTTTTACGCCATTTTTCCGGGTGGAAAAGTCAAACCATATGTGAAATGAGCCGAATATTGGCAGGAGTCTCGGGTTAGTTGCCAACCACAGCTTGGCAGCTCAAATGTGGTAGAGGTGAAAAGCAATTTAGCAGTACCACCCAACCACAAAACATTTCCAGTAGAGCAAATGCTTTTTTTGTTTGTTTGTGTGTGTGTGTGTTTAAGTAAAATTGCGAGGAGCTTAATTTTGAAAAGTCAAACCAAAATATCAGCTCAAACCTCCAGTTACTGACTGGTCATGTTGACTACACTTTGCAGGATTCACTCTGAAGTACTTCTGGGAAAAACTGTATTCATTGTCGTGTCTTAAAAGCAGACGTCTGGTCTTACACAAAGAATGAATCAGAAAAGTCATAAATTCTTATTTTTTTTGTCAATACCTTCTGAGTTCAGTCCAGTGTCACTTCACAAGACAACTGCAGGGTCTAAAATGTGAGTCCTCACCTCACCGACCAGTAAAGTTGTAGTTTTTACCTGTTTTGCCTATTAATGAGACTTGTTCCCCATCCACACCAAGGGTCTAGGAATAGAACAGGTTATTTATACTTTCTTTCTAAAGCTGTATTCACATGAGACAAATTCAATAATAGTCGCTTTATGTACAACTATGAAGACTGTTGGGTAGAAAATCGGGGTGGGGTTGGGGACAGCACAGAGAGGGAGGAAATTTAGGGTTTGGCTCCAGACCTAACATCTTCAGACGTTTCAAATCCCTCCTGCACCACCAAGAGCTGTTGGCACAGCTGCCCACAAGGGAAGGAGAGTGATGAAATGTGGGGAAACCGCGTGTCTTGGCGAGCAAAATCAAGAGGCCTCTTTTAGACCAGCTTGCTACACGCAGAAGGGAGGGGATAAATAACTGGCTGCTGTAAAAACAAGTGCACGTTTCTGTGGATAATGGTGCATTTAGAGCTGCAGGTGTGCGACGTTGTCTGGTCAGCTGACCCTCCATTTCCTGTCAAACAGGAAGAACCGAATGAGCAGAGATGAAAGTTCAAGGTAGCACACAGCTGGCAGTTGTTAAGGTGGGTAACTGCAGGTGCATTACAAAAGCGGCTGTGTGCACGCTGTGTAAGAGGAGCCTAACCCAAATAGATGACATACAAATGTAGTGTATGTGAATATAGTCTGAGAGACACACTGCAGCAGGGAGCACTCTGCAAATATGCACAGTGTGTGTGTAATGAGCTGGGGAAAATCACTTATAAAAGTATCTGACCATAAGTTCGATTTACATTAAAATAATTTCAACAAATAGAAAAAAGTATCAAAACTTTGACTGGGATTCTGTTGCAAACGCAAACACTGTTGAAATCATACCCCTCACAAGAATGTTAGTACTGAATGCCAGAAAGTGGCAGGATACTTTCAGCATACAGCCACATTCTGTTCTTGATCCTCAGACTCATGTTAAAGGGATTTGCATCCCTAAGGTGTCCGTCAACATAAGATGAAAATGAGATCATCAGCTCAATGAGCTGAGGTTGTAGGAGAGGAGGGCGGGAGGGGTGAGGATACTCTTGTGGTCGTAATCATATTCTGCTATGACCAGAGAAGATGATACTTCAAGACAGACATGTAATGAACTCTGCCTTGAATCAAGTGCACTAAACGGGAAATGACATTTACAGGTAAAATGCAGAAAAGGCTATAAAAGGGAATTCTTCTGCCACTTTGACAAGTTGTATTTGATATCCAGTCTCGACACATGAGTAGTCAAAACTCTGAATAGGTGGAAAACAAAGGTTAGTATCATATAACTGATCACTTGTGAAACATGGTCACAATCTCTGCTATTCCAGGTATTCCTAAAATATTGCATTCACAGGATTGGCACAGATGGAGTGTCACTGTGACTCTGAACTTCAGACACTGAATTCTAATCAGTTTAACCTAATGTAGCCCCTTAGTGGAGATCTCTATGTAGGTACAGGGGAAATTCCAGATTCAATTCTCTGTGCATATATATATATATATATATATATATATATATATATATATATATATATATATATATATATATATATATATATATATATATATGTCACAGGCATCTCCCAAAAGATAATAAGATGATGTACAAGAGGCATCATTGTGGAAAAAAATATTTCTCAGCTTTTAAGCAAACGGAGGAAATAGGAGTTTTCCTATTTGTTAAGTCACTTAACACTACCTGTGAATCATTCAAGCATTTAAAAAGCACCTAGCTCAAAGGATAAACCAGTGTTGCATCGTCACATAACTGAAAAATTAGCAAAGAACAAATTTAAATCGTATCTTTAGTCACTTTGTTACTAGCAGCCTGTCACAAAAACAGATGAATCTAGAAAGAAATGCCCCTAATAACTGTTTGACAGGCATAGATAGTATTTTTGCACCAACAAGGTGTGGTGTGTCTTTTAACAGCTGAAGAAGTGGAGGACAAAAGAAAAAGGGGGAGGCTTAAAAAACTTTTCTGTTAAGTTTTTTAGGTCACGACTAAGAAACAGGAAAAATAAATCTAACAAAAAGGAAGGAAAGTTAGGAAGGAAAATAGGGGAAAGGCAGAGGTATGCCAAATTACACAAGAACTGGACTGAAAAATCGGTGGCAGAAAAAACATCTTTGCAAATCAATTATGGAGTAATGAATCCAAATTTGAAATATTTGTTTCAAATCGTTAGCAGTATGTACGAAAAGGTCAGGCAACAGTTACTGCCTATGGCCATCTGTGAAACACTGTGGAGACTCTGTCAGGGTTTGGATGCATTTCAGTCAGGGATGTTGGAGATCTTGTCAAAATTGATGGAATTATGAATGCAGATTTTGATCCACCACATAATACCATCTGGGTAGAATTTGATTAGAAACAGTTTCATTATTCAGCATCAAAATGATCCAAAAAACACTGCAAATAAATCCCAGCAGCCATTTCAAAATTTCATCGCAAAATATACCGAAATAAGGGGTGGCTCAAAATTTTTGCACAGCAGTGTATCTTGCGTATTTTATTTCATTTCTAGCATAAATTGAAGTACAAGACAATACAGTTATTTTAACGTACTGAACACAATGCAATACCAAAAAGGCCCAAAGGTGACAAACTGATGTAGCAATCACCTTTACATGTTAATCTCCATAACAGCTTTGGTGAGACAAGGATTTGCCAGTCTATCAATTTGTCCCATGACAGTGAAATCCTACTCTACATGCCCAGACATGTCTCCCAAAATGAGGTCACCTCTATTATCTGAAAGCAATCTTGCTGTGCAGCGACAGGAAAAGAATCTATGTACTGCACCCCATTAGGAATACAGTATATCGCTGTTTAACAGTGCAGACAGCCAGGATAGGTAAACTGTTGCTAATTTGTAACTTATGTCAAACGGGTGGCTAAACTCAGGCTGGCCTGAGAGGTGAGGTTAACAATCATCCAGCTCTGGGTCATGTGTGTGTTTGAGTTTAAGACCTAGTGATGGTGAACCTGCCAAAAGGGGTGTATGTGTGTGTTGTAAATTGTGGCCTAGATCCCTCAGATACTTCACTTCCCTTAACTGGAAAAATAACCTAGTTAAAGCCAAGTGAATTCATTCGAGAGTATTCAAATGCATGTTTAATAGTTCAATACGAGTCCAGCAGGCAGTAACATAATGGACAAAACACAGGGTCAAACAATGTGCAGGCTGTTAGAAAACTGGGTACCAGCTGCTAGTGCTTTTCTGCGTACATTAACATTTATTCCTGAATTGCAAATAGGAGTGGTACAACCAGTCAAGCTGCAGTTTCATACTACTGCATAACATTTCATTACCTCTGAATGCCCAGACATACTCAAGCTTGTGTCTGCTAATGGTGAAATAAACCTAAGAGACCTCAATGTATCACTTGAAAACGAGCTTTTTTTTCTTGTCGAATTTATTTGGTACAGTGGAACCTTGGGGGCAACGATTGAGAATCATTTGTTTTACGCTCCATTTCCAAAGATCTCAACGATCCAGCTGTGACACTGAAGCCCAATAACCAATCTTTTTTTCTTTTGTTTTTTTGGCCACGGTCGTTTTATTAACCCTCGGTGTGGATACCGTGTGTAATGAGTGGCTTTTGACAGAGAAGCTATGACAGGACCGTCTCCAGTAAAAGCCCGCTTAAAGTCAAGTAAATAAAGATAAGCAGTTGAAGATCTGTGGTTCTTCAATCTGATGGAGTGTCAGTTTCATTTTTGTTTACACAGAGAGAAACATGAGCCCAAGCATCAGCATAATTTATCGCATTCAGCAGTGGTTGCATTTATCATCTCTTAGACCAGCTCACTTCCCATTTCCAGCGATTTATTATTGTAAAACAAAAGCCTCTCCGATATGAATTCCAGTTTAAACCTGAGCCAAGGCTGAATTTTCCCCAAGTGCTTTAAGACCTTGAGCTTTTCTCTGACAATGACTCAGACAAATTTCCAAACTGATGGAGATTCCACACATTTTCACACAGACTCGAAAATGATCTTTCTTTATAACAATCAAAGAAAAAAATCAAATATTTCCTGCAGCCCTGTATGGGTTGTGCACGTTCTCTGTTTTCATCACATGACGCACAACAATTACTCTGCGTTAAAGTGCAGCAAATGTTTAGTGCAAACTGTGAGTACAGCAGCTCTTCGGAGAATTTGACTGTGGGAACTTGAACACTGCATTTCTCTCGCCTTTTAACTGTCAGTCAGCAGCTGGTTACGGCACACTCGTGTCATCTTGAGGTATCTTATCTATGCCAATCATGTACTGACAAATACACAGTACAGCTCAAGCATGCTCAACACTATCTCTTGCAGATGGGATAATTGTTCTGCAAACTTCATTCCAGTTTGTGTCACACTTCGCAGAGCAACAGATGGGAGTCTTTCCCATGTGTGACAATACAGTTGGCTGTTAAGAGTTTATAGAGGCCATGGGCTAATTAATTTAACTTTCATAACAAAGAAAACTTTCAGAAGCTACTTTTTAATGGTACTGCTGATCAGCTAGAGTTCAGTGTCCACTGCCTGGTGTTCAGTGCCCCCTCTGACTGAGGATCATGTCCACCGCCTGGGCCAGGTTGTCTACAGTGCCGTCAGCCGTCACCGCCGGGTGCCTCTCATCAATGGGCCTGAGGGAGGAGAAGCAAATGCACAGGTTTGAGGACCTGTATCGCAGGACAAAGGAAATCTTGGGCACAAAAGGGATGGTAAACAAGGACTAGCAGTTTGACGCAGTCGAGTGGATTAACAATGCTGAATGCATTATGTGGGGGGATAAAAACAAAACAAAAAAAAACCACAACAAAACACAACTGAAACGAAAAAGAAAGTTTGTTATCAAAACTGTCATCCTGTGTGGTAACTCTGGTTCTGTTAAGAGCTTGTTTAACAGCATTGTATTTTTAGTTCTTTTGGCTGCTCCCCTTACAATGTATCATCTGCCTCAATCACACCCTTTCCAAAGCATACCTACACTCTGAATGTCTTTGACTACATCCAGAGTACATCCACAGTCGTCATCCTTTGCCCAACATATTAGTTGATTTGAAGGTATTTCAGGGTAACAGTGGCTCCATAACCACACCTTTCTATCATATGTGCAGGCTACTACACCACAATTATAGTGCTGTTTTGTATCAAGGTTAGGATCAAATCGTAATATACTGTTAATCTGTGAGGCTGTAACAAAACACATTACTTCCACACATGGTAACAGACCGATTTCTCCAAACTTGCTGTTCAGCTGTGCTAATCTCGTGGCTCTGTGGCCCCTTGACTACATTGACCTCAAATTTTTGTTAAGACATTTAGAGACACCAGTGCAAGAGACACTTGCAGTATTCCCCTGACATTCTCATCAGCTTAATCGTTACTCTGCATTTAGGACAAATTAGCAAATGAACTAATGCCAAGGTGCTGAAAATGGTTTACCTCAGACTTGTGCACAGTCTTGTTCTACATTTGTAATTGGATGGACTGCACAGAAAGGGTTATTGTATTTACAGCACGCACACAGAAATGATGTTTACATTTTTTCCCATATAAAGTACCCTACATCAAAAGGTCACGGGCCAATGTCCAAAATTACCCTACCCATAATCCTGTTTCCACACGATTTCCTAAATTGTGGGAAAGCTGTGGACTTGGTCAAGACGGGCAAGGCTGTAGCTTCAACACTGGCTGCTGCCATTGTTTGGATCAAGGCCCAGTGATGGATGCAGATTTGGTTGTTTAATCAGCTGGTAGTGGAAATGTAATCCATTTGGTGTGGCACTAGGCCCAAGCTCACACGGAGGACCTCCTTTCCACCCAATTCCATCAAAAGACAGAGACGCCCCTTCATTCATCAGAACTGCCCTGGAGTCCTGCTCATTTATGGAGTGGTGCCTATAGACCCCCCCCCACCGGCCGCCTTGACCGGGCTCTGTGTGCTGCCTGTGTTCCTCAGTCACGGCTTGGAACTCCAGATGGGGACTCTTTGTCAGGCCCTGGGTGTGAGGCACACACCACCATTAATCCTGACTTCTGAGAGCTTACAGAGCCCCATGGCAAATATTTGTGAGCTGCCCAAGTGTAGTGACAGAAAGAAGAGGCCTGTGGTGGTGGAAATGGGGGAAGAGGTGCTGAATGCCGAAGCCACGCTGAATATGGCAAAGCAGTGCCATGTGTTTACGCATGTCTGTCAGCTGCCAGTGCTTGGGTTATGTGAGCTGGTCCACTAATGGTTGGGGTTTTATGTCTCCTGTGCTGGATTACTCCCGCACCCTTTTCTGCCCGAGGACTGATTGAGTTCACACACGCATGCACGTACAGGCATGAACGCACAAGCAACATAGGTTACGTGGCTCTTATGTTTCAAGAAGTGAAGCCAAAAGTATCAACCTCACTGTGTTTTCAACCCGATGCTTTTTTAAATCTCTCCCCGACTCCATCTTTTAGATAGATGCATGCGTGTGTATTCATTTTGCTGCCTTCCTCCCATTCCCATGAATAATGAAGAAGTAACCAGGTCAATGTGACCATGCAAAATTCAGCACAATACAGCTAGTGTTACCGGTGAGGTAATCTGCGGCTTGCTGTCCTTCAGGTCATTGCAATATCAATACACGTGAATAGATAGGTTTGGTCCCTGAGCCTGACTGACATTGCAGAGCCATCACATAGGGATGAGGTCAGCTATGAGGCAGGAGGTGGGGAGCAGCCAAGGCTTTAGTACAACACAGCTGCCCCTACGCTGAAAGAGCAAACTGCCTCATCAGATGGTTAGTAAATGATCACACGATTTGTGCTGCAAGTAGTGCAAGAAAAAAAAAAAAGATTAAAAAATCCAAAAGGAGCAGGTTGGCTAGTGGTGAACAAGCACAGCAGCTGATTTGACAAAAACGATTTTGACAGCTGATTAACACTCAAGCAAATCATCAATCAAGATGTCAAACACTTGTAGGCTCCAAATTTTTTTTTGACAGCTGAAAATTTGAATATCTTTGGTTTTAGACAGCTAAAGACCTCACATTGGGCTCTAGGAAGATTAAATGCTGATCAAAAAGGAAAAGTGGAGCTTTAAAGTTGGGTTCTCTAATGCTGTCGATCCTTTAAAGCTATGAATGCCCCATGTGATTCTTGCAGGTTGTCACAGGACTTGCTTCCAAAATAACAAATCAGTTGTGAGTGATTCGAGTGTGATATGACATATACAGTATAAAACTTGACACTATTAAAAACACTTTATTTGCAGCCACTGGTTGTTCCTCCGTGAAAAGAAAGTAGATAAGAATGACTCATGTAGTGAGTGCATTTGTTTGTGAAAGTCTGCTGTGAGTCAGAGACACACAGGGACGAGGTAAGATATAGAAATAAAGAAAAGGACTCTTGTTTAACCTGAAGAGAAGAGGGCGGCTTCACCTTTGTTTCGTTTCGTTTAGATGCATTCAGCTGACTCCTGAGGTAACTGACCGCAGGGTGAGAGAGCATGAAAACGCTCTCGCTGGTTAATGCTTAACTCGCCTCGTGCACAGAGGGAAGCAAAACCGTCACATATACCCGATTTCGATTTATACTTGTCTCTTAACCTCTGCACCTCTGCTGAGCAGGCATTTTGCTTGACACAATACTGACGAAAAAACAAAACAAAAAAAAAAAAAAAATCAGGTTAGCAGCGCGCAACTCTCGGTGATATTTTGGTGTGAAGGCGGTTACATACTGAGCAACTCAAGCTAGAAATATCTGGGTTTCCTGTGATTTGACTGTAGGACAAAAGGCAACGTTGAAGCTTTGATCTAACTTTTAATGGCTGCTATTAATGGTGTAGTCAAAGAAGCATAAGCTAGTATAAAATCCAAACTGCCTACATGAAATATGGCTCCTATTAGACAGAAATTAGCATTTGTTAGCAATGAAAGAGGCTGGCTACTCAGTGTAGGCTTTAAAAGTAGTACCGTTTAACTTTGGGAGGTTCTTCTGATCAGTGTGTTTGCGCACTCTTAAGTAGGAACATGGGTGTGACAAATTCAGCCAAATATTTCAATATTTCAGCCACGTTGCATACTTTATGACTTGGCTTTCCGAGTCATCATGAGAATTTTCCCAGTTGGAAATCTGTCACAAAAAGTCACAACTCTAAAGAGGGCTGAAGTTACCAAGAAAGTATACTGAAAGTCATAAAAGCATTTAAAAACAAACCCACAACAAGAAACAGGAATAACCAATAAAAGCTTACCAATAGAGACATCACATAGCAACTAACTCAATGAAATGACATAGTTATCACACTGCTCCTCTAATAAATAGGAGCTACAGGGTATCATTGTAGGCTTTGTGTAAAGTGAGTTGCCACCTAGCAACACAGGGAAGATAACACTGAAAGTAAAGAGTCACTCTGCAAGTGAAAGGTGGAAAAACAGTCAACCCAGGCCAGTGTGTTGTTTTCATGCCAGACTAGTGAAGGCAGCAGGAGCTGAAACGCAGCCTTTTTTCCACTATAAAGACGATGATATTAAATATAACCTGAGGGAGATCACGTCTTGATGACATTCATAGCCTTTATGTTGAGCCAAGCCGTGTGGGTGACATAAGATGCAGGCACATGACAAAGCTCTCTACCTTCACCCTGGGGACAGGGAGAAAAGGTGTGCAGCTGCTCGCGTTTCCTGCTGCACGGTGCCGCTTTAGCAGCGTCGGCCTGGAGGGTGAAAATGTGATCCGTTTGACTGACTCTGTTGTAAATAAAATGCCACAAGACCGAGTGAAGATGTAGCGGGGATCGTCGACACCAGCGATGCTACAGCCTGGTTTTATTACAATCCGCTCCGAGCTTCACTTTTCCTATCTTTCTGTTCTCTTTTACCTGATAGGTACAAAAGCACAGATAACATCCTTGAAATAATACAGCTGCACCTTCTTAGGAAAAACAGCCCAACTGAACAGAGGAAACCACCATGTTACGTGCATGTTATGGCAACAGAAGTGACAGATGCTAACTTGAAGCCTTCACATCCTCTGCCGAGTTTGTGGCAGTGCAGCGACCGTTATCACTTCACTTTACAAAAGGCTACATAATGTTGAATCATGATCAGCAAACAGCTGCGGCATGGTTTTCACACTTTACGCAGATTAACGGTTCTTTCCAATCGAGCTGGACACAAAAGGGGGTTCCCTGGTTGCGGCGCAAAGAGCTACTTGATTATTTTTTTCCATCCTGTGGCTGTACGAAAACCTCCTGTGAGTACGAGCGATGACTGTGAGCGTGTGTGAGAGAGAATCCTGACCTGCTGAAAACCACCTACTGGAAACTTTCTGCCTTTCACAATAACAAAAACATCCAATGCTACGTGAACAGGATGCAAACCATAAATTTTTTTATGTCCTCAACGACTACTTAGGACATAAACTTTTAGACATTATAGATTAGACTGACTCTTTATATTTGGTGTGACGCTCATCGCTTTGAAATCTATTTAATGAATTATAAAAGGTTTTGCTGCTATGGTTTAGGTGCTAATTTGTGGAGTCATCTTAGGTGATCCGGTGGGAGCAAAGGGAAAAAAAATATATATCTAAATTTTAGCTTTTAAGAAGCCATTACCTTCAACATTTAACAGCTGTCCTTGTCAGTGTTGTGCTAAATATGCAAAGCCTTACGTGACCCAGATCTAACCACACTGTTTTCATCTGTGTGCTGTTATTATTAGCAGCACTGCTGATGACTTGCTGAATTGTCTTTTTGTGCGTATATCTCAGGGCGCATGGGTGTTATGCTAGCTCTGAGGTGCTGCTGAGTCACCTGCATCAGATAAAGAAAATGCAAGTACAACCATGCATACCCACTTGCTAAAACAAATCCTAACAAAAAAAATGGTTACAGCAGAATCCAGGCAAAGGCCCAAATCCCTCTAGCCAAGCAGCTTGTCAATTGGTAATTGCAAGAGGGATTGGTTCCCCATTGAAACGGCTACGGGTCTGTGTTCATGTATTTAAGAGGCAGTGCCATGTTTCAGCCTGCCATCTGTGGGCTACAACTCGCTCTACTCTCCCACTCTCACTCATTTCCTCTTCTCTTTCTCACGGGTGGAAAAGTACTGTTGAAGGAGCTCAGTGACTGAGGCCTGCTTGGTTCCTTTGTCTTACCGTGGGAGTCTGGTCTCACTGCAAAAAAAAAGCTCAGGTTAATTATTAATATCTCATTGACTTATAACGCACAGCAGGCTTTAAAAGAGCTTGCAGGCAGGGGGAAGCTAACACCCATGGGTGGGGAGGCTTCTATAACCTCTTTGTGGCTACTGCCACTTCAATCTATGACCTCAATTCAATATATGGCACACTATCAGGTGTTCGGATTACACATTACTACGATACTAAAAACAAAAATGAAACAAGCTTTTGAGATTTTGTTGAAGACGAGTCTCACTTTGCCTTTCAACTGTTCAGTTCAGCTTTGTTACTTCTTGGATTTATGACTAGGTAATTGATCATAGGGCTCTCTTATCTGTCACATAAGACAGGACAGCAAACTCAGGACCCCATGTAAATGATTTAAACTCTATATTTAACTGTATAACAAACAGTAAGACTGTTGGGTTTAAAAAGGGGGGGGGGTTTCAGCAACCTGGAAACCACCTAACAGCTTTTTACACATACATTTAAAGTTTTTGATGTTTTTAAAAAAAAAATTGGCATGATGCTTTTCTGACAGATTGTAGGTGAATGTAGGGCTCCTCCAGCTTGTATGTAGAAATGTCCTTGGACAAGACACTGAACCTTGAGCCTCCCAACGCTTTCATTGGAGTGAGATTGTGTGAATGTCAGAATAAAATTTTAAGTGCTTTATGAATGGGTGTGTAATTGGGATAATGATGCTTGTAGTAAAAACATTTTGAATGACAAATCAGACTGGAAAAGGGTATGTATAGTTTTTATATACCCATCATGGTCATAAACATCATAGTAATTTGGGGTTTTTAGATTATTAATGTGAACTCTTCTTCTTCCATAGTGAAATTGTCACCCAGTCTACAATGGGACATCTTTGACTTTGAAAGAAAGTTTGAATTTATTTTGGATTTTCTCTAATCTACACAGGTTCAAACATATGCATACGCTCAGGTGGTGCTGAAGGTTCTACAATGTCTTTTAATTTGATGCTGCTGCCATGAAATAAAACTTTTATGGTGGTTTTAAGACTTGTTTTATGCATTTAGATGCATAATTGCTAAAAGTACGTGCTAGGTGGTTGCTAAGCAATAAGATGGAATCAAAATATGTGATATAGATAAGAACCTTGACAGACTTAAGATGTAGTTCTGTGCCAAGTTTGGTTGCTCAACTCCAGATTGTGTACGTGTAGTTGGTAGACAAAGAAACAAATACAAAAAAAGATTTTGCGATAGCCAAAGTATAGCTACACAAATCTGTATCTTACCAAGTATGGATTGTCTGGAAACACCATGCTAAATTAGCATTTATTTTTTGGAGCAAGTATGCTTGCATCAATTCAGATCCACAATTTTGTACAAATAATTTACAATAACAGTTTCAGTTGGCATCATGATTGGCTGATTTTGGTTGCACGCTACAATTGGAAAATTTAAAAGGACTGACCACAGTAGTGAAAAACTAGAATGATAAATAAAGCAGTTACAATTTAGGCCCATCCGCTCCGCATTTGGAATACACTGGGCATAAAGATGGAAAATTAGGAAGTGGCCCATTGCATGATGGGGCTCAAGTAGCTGTTAGCACGAGCAAGAACTAACAAGCGAGTCTCTTTTTTTCCAGTGGAAATGAACACCCATTTCTAGAAACATGCAGCAAAAGAAATCCAACTAAAAAACACAGCTTTCATGTGTTATCTGTTAAATAGAAGGGAAATCCAACAGTGGAAATAGGAACCTTATGCAACACACATTTATCCCAGTTTACCATGCATCCTGCCAAGGCCCTGCTGCTGACTGACAAAGGAGATGCTGAGAGTTGTTAATGGCTTGTCAGACATCACTGTGCTTATCTGTATGCTTCTGATGATGCATAATGTCAAAATTACTTTAGAATTATGCCTTATTCGGTCAGTCTAATAAGAAATGAACACAGATTTATATACAACCCATTCTGTACAGTCAGGTTTATACATTTATATATAAAGCTAACAGGTTAGAACGTGCTAGCTTTAGTTCCTCTGAACATCTGGGTGGACTTGGACACAAAAGAGGGCCCCTGTGGATTTAGCTTTAGCTCAAAGGCCACGTTGTGCACATGTCACGCATCCCTTTGCTGGTGTAAAGAGTCAGTGTTCTTGTGGTGCACAGATAAACAGACCTAAATGACACATTTAGAAACACTGTAGCTGACAAATTCACAGCCCACAGCCTCAGCGGAGAGGAGTGCACTTCGATAACTTCACTTCCTTCCCACACAGACAAAACTAATGTGTTAAGAGTGGTTAAGAGGACAGGGTGTGGGACTGCGCTGTTACACGAGACACTATGAAGTGCCTGCACTCTTTTCTACAAAGCAAAATGCTGCACAGATCAAGACAATGCAAAGCGAAAATGTGACTCAAGCGTAACCTGCTCAGGCAAGACTACACATTCAATTCAGTTTAGTGTGCTTGAAGGAGAGAATTAAAGGCATTATCTTAGGTAATCTACATTTCATAACTGTCTAGGTTAAAGGAAGGCCTTGCAGTCATACATGAAACCATGACCATTATCATATGTGCTGATCTATATGTCGTGAGGAGGACTGAAAGCTAAGCTAAGCTGAAATACATAATGTATCTGGGAGCCATCCCAGAAATGACCACAAAATAAAAGCTAACTGGCACCAACAGTCCAGCAATAATCAATTTCAACATCATGCCAATATAGATTTAAAAGCAAATATTTTCAGTCAAACTGCCAGATCTGATCACCATATGGAGGAGGTCCAACTTAAATTTGGATCACTTCATTTTTATTAGACAGCCATTCAAATACAGGCAAATGATTTATGAGGAATAGTGCCAAGTTACAGCATGTGGTCTCTTAGGAAGCAGGAATACAATTAACCTGCCCTAAATATGCTAGTAATATTGGGGTTATTATACTAATTCTGTCCACTTTATTATATTAAGCTGACAGCAAACATTTTTCTACTTGAAAAGCCTTCTCTTGTGTTTGCTGAGGCTGATTGGCCATTTGCTTTCTTAATGAGCTGTCTTTCCTTTCATTCACTGCACTCACAATGGCTTTATTTTCAAGACTTCATTACAGGTTTCAGTGGAAATCTGCTCAGGATATCCACACTAATCACAGGTTATGTGCCACTCAGAGAGAGCCAGTTCAGTCTGGGCTGGGAAGGTTTCTCTGGACTGGTCTGCTGGTGGACAACTGTACAGTGTATTGTAGTCTGTTAAGCTGTTAAAATCCTTTGGTGCTTACTCACAGATTAATTGTACCATCACTTTTGGATTAAGCCAAATTCTTTTTCTACTCTCAGACTTGTTGGTTCTGATCATACTAGCAGTTAAAATCATAGCTTGGAATATTTGCATACTAACGCATTGGATGAGAACTGCATGTCCTCAGGGATATTACTCATTGCACAATGTTGCAATGTTGCAAGCTCATAGAAACTTCATTGACAACATCCATGTTCGTGAAATATGCCATATGCCAAGCATTTATCGTTTTTTTTGACATATTCTTGTCTGTCAAAGAGCATTTTCAAAAACTGTTAGCTTTTCTTCTAGTTATCTCATTACTACACTATCATGTTTCACTCAGTTCTCATGAATCTCAGTTTACCTATGCGTCAACTGTAATATCCGTCTAGTAGCCTTAAAGTCAAAGAATCTGACAGTTACAGAACATCCCAGTTGGAGAAAGTTGCTACATAAGAATAACCGAAAACACCTTTGGACTAAACTAAAATAAAGACTAAATACAAGTGCAAAATTACTGCTTTAATTTGAGTACATTTTACAACAATATTGAAAGAACTGCTTGTAAGACATATAATACCATACATAGTGCCTGTGGGTACAACACAAGCAGGTTTTCTTTCAAATTGTTTCCTAGGTGAGGTATGTGAACACTAGTTCATGCGGAAAGGAGCTAGCACACAGCTCAGAGTTCCCACAGAGTGTTCTTAGGTGACTGAACACATGAAAAGGCTATTATTGAGGCTCATAAAGCCAAAAATAAATACATTTTAAAAATCAGCAGAGCGATATCAAAGGTAAACCTAGTAAATGACACATGACCTGGGAGACCAAGACTGCACAGAGAGTGAAGAGTGTTCTCATCAAGAGTAAAGTTCATGGCACCCTTTTTCACCTTTAGATGCCTTTCAAACATGTTGGTGGCGAATGTGTTGTGGGCGGGGGAACATACAGCTTTCGTCGCGCTTGCTGATAGACAGGAGTACGCTTTTACACCCTCGTATACTCTATATGTTCAAAAGGCAACACCCGCCACACCCTTCTTCTATATAGATGCAAAGCAACAGCTAACTAAAAGAGGCTACTCTGTTGTCTCTATTATTTTTTTTTTATTAAAAAGCCACAAAAAAACGAGGAAAAATGTAATTCTAAATGTTTTGTGAACCATTTTAATTCATTGTCTTTTACTCTTTCTACTACGCTTGCAAAAACTGTAGAAAAGCTGTGCTTCTGTCTAAATATTTATGGACATGATTGTACTTGGTGTGCCCACAAAGGCAGGAGTGGAGATATTTCTGGAATGATCGGTGGAATCTCAAACGCTGGAACAACATGGGGTTTTCCTGTTCTTTACACTGTGCCAACAAGGGCCATGAATGCAGCATTGAACTAATGAACCGTTCTTTCTTTAGCATGTTCTTTTGCAAACATGCATAAGTCAGCATCTTGATGCATTCTCAATCATCCAGGAAAGTAAATCTCCAAAAGTTGATTCTGTTCATCTGGACGTAGCGTTTTGTGAGAGAAACGTTTCGTCACTCATCCAAGTGACTTCTTCAGTCTCAGCTGACTGCAGGTTTCCCCAAATCTTATAAAAAGTACATTTGCATAATGACTGAAACCAGCCCACTGAAGGGACAATGGGCTGGGAGGTCAGTCTTCTCATGATAGTACTTTCTATCATGAGAAGATTTTGTCACTACTCAGTGATGAAAATACTTATGAGCCCCTGAAACGAGACCCAGGAAGTGGCTACAGGAAGAGGGTGATAGACTGTCTGACGCAGTTAGAACAAGACAAGGCTATTGACCGGACCTCATACCACAGGCTGTACCCAGGGGAGTCTACACCAAGTCTGTATGGTTTACCGAAAATACATAAACGGTGCACCTTTAAGACCGATTGTCTGCATGATCAACTCTGTCACCTATAACACCTCCAAGTTTCTGGCTTCGATCCTCAACCCGCTGGTGGGCAGCTCTGAACACCACATCCAGAACACCCTAGATTTTGTTGAGAAGGTGAGAGCTGTCATTATGGAGGCAGATGAAACCATGGTCTCGTACGACGCTACATCTCTCTTCACTTGCATCCCAGTCACGGAAGCGTTGGAGGTAGTCCGTAAGAGATTACAGGATGACACCAACCTCAGCAACAGGACCACTCTCAGCATCGACCAAGTGTGTTTGCTTTTGGAACTGTGTCTTCATTCCACCTACTTCACATACAAGGATCAGTTCTACAGGCAGAAACATGGGTGTGCCATGGGTTCCCCAGTTTCACACATTGTGGCCAATTTGTACACGGAAGAAGTGGAAAAGAGGGCTTTGCTTTCCTACCCTGGAACACCACCAAGCCGGATATGTGGATGACACCTGGGTGAAAATCAAATCTCGGGATGTACTACATTTCACGGATCACATTAACTCGGTGGACCGACACATCAAATTCACCAGGGAGGATATGAAAAGTGGCAGGTTAGCCTTCTTAGACTGTGAGATTGCCATCAGTAATGGGGGATATCTAAAAGCTGACGTGTACACAAACTGGGTGTCATCAGGACGCTACAACACAGCGCGAACACCATCCCCACTGACACAGCGGCCAGGGAGACAGAAGAACAGCACATCAAGAAGGCCCTGAGTAAATGTGGTTATCCCAGCTGGACTTTTGTCAAAGTGGGAAAGGCACCTAAAGAAAGCTCCAGCCGATCCAGGAGAGAAGGACAACCGCTGCCCAAGCGAAAACCTATAGTGATCCCATATGTGTCAGGAGTATCGGAGCAGTTGAGATGCATTTTTTCAAAACACCAGGTCTCTGTGGCTTTTAAACCCCAAAACACGCTGCACCAAAAATTGGTCCACTCCAAGGATCGGGTCCTCCGACACAAACAGAGTAACATAGTGTACGCTGTTAAGTGCAGGAGGATTGCCAGGATTTATACATCGGGGAAACCAAACAACCTCTGGCGAAGCGGATGGCACAACACAGAAGAGCTACCTCATCAGGCCAGAACTCTGCAGTCTATTTACACCTACAGGCCAGTGGACACTCTTTCAATGATGAGGATGTACACATCCTGGACAGGGAGGAACGCTGGTTTGGGGGCGGAGTCAAGGAGGCCATTTACGTGAAAAGGGAAAGACCATCTGTGAATCGAGGAGGGGGCCGAGGGGTCATCTTTTGCCATCTTACAATGCTGTGATTGCAGCCATTCCCCAACTCTCTGTGAATGGTACTCATGGCCATTGATTAGTGGCCATTGATCAGTGGGTTTTGGTCAGTGGTTGTTGATCAATGGTCATGAGAATTTGCATAATTATGATTAAGGAACTGACCTCCCAGCCCATTGTCCCTTCAGTGGGCTGGTTTCAGTCGTTATGCAAATGTACTGTTTATAAGCTGGGGAAACCTGCAGTCAGCTGAGACTGAAGAAGTCACTTGGATGAGTGACAAAACATTTCTCCCACAAAACGCTACGTCCAGATGAACAGAATCAACTTTTGGAGATATGTCAGCATGTTTGTTTTAGTAAATACAGTAGAGCATTGGCTTGGTGCAAGCCATAAAATTACTGTAGGGACAGTAATCCATGTATGGTAAGCACATGGCCACTAACCCAACCCACCCCCCAACCCCGCTATGCTTCTTTCCTGTTGTGTCCCTCGTTGACGGCCACAGACAGAAAGGGCATGAACCAGGGTGCGGTTTCAGCAAACTATTTCATAGTTTGTATCATCAGGGACTAGTTCCATCTTGAGAGCTTCAATCTGGCTCAGCCTGCTTGTTTCCACACATTCCCATTAGCAGCCAAGCGTTAGCCGCAGAGAGAGTTTCACAGTGTAAACCACTCTGACGATGGTTGCTGCTGTGTGAAAATGTTTGCTGTGTGCTCTTTGCCAGATTCCAACTGGAATCCACTATGGGCTTCCTCTGGCGCCCATTCAAAACACCTATCAAAGCTGTGCCGGTATCCCACTCTTTGCTGCATAGCTTTCTCCCCGGCACAAGCACACACGCCAGCGCTGAGGGTGTATGCACACGCAGCACATGGGGAAACGGCAGTAGCAATTAAACTGGTTTACCACTGCTGCATGCAGAAACAGCATGATGTGAACCTGCTTTTATGAAGCTTCAAAGCTTCCCAGTTCTGCGCTGATGCAGTTCCTTGAAGATAAGAGAACAGAAACAAAGAACACACGATCGGTCACAGGAACAGGCTGCTGTAGATCACTATTGAAAAAGGTAACATACGCTTGAAAGAGGAAAACAAGGGCATCATACTCATAACCTTACTGCTCAGTAACATTTTTTAATTATAAACGCCAAGCTCACAGCTTATTTGGGTTTTTTTTGTACTTCCACAAAATAATTACCAAAAAACCCCCCCAAAAAAACCACATTGACCCACCACTCATTCGCTAATATTGCTTTTATAATAAAGTGGCCCTTTATGCTCACTTCCATCGTGTTTCATAATTAAAGGTAATCCTTATTATTTTTTATGCAGCTCTTAGGTCGTCACCTGTCGCCATAAAACCCTTTCACCTTCCTTAAAGCTATTTTTCTTTTGATTGGCTGTCCCTCATAAACAAGGATATTAGCCTATGCTGTTCTCAGTTACATACGCAGACCTTTAATTTAACACTATTGTAACAGTGCATACAGATAATAAAGGCTTGATATGGCCACTTTATAGTCATTCAAACCATTATTAAAGAAGCAAAATGGTTGGGACAAACCTGCAGGGAACACTGCAGTTGTGACACTTTACTTCAGGTCGCTGTTTTGGTTTCTAGGCGTAAAGAAAATTCCCCGTTTCAGTTCAGCTTCGCTGCTTGTGTCAATCCTGTTTACTCCCGCGGCAGATAAATGTTTCCTCCCGATACCAAATGGCAGACAAACAAATTGAGTGCCTAGTTGGTGATGAGCGTAACACTTAGCAGCCAAGGACCCAGACACCAGCTCTCTGAAGAAGTGTTGCTTTTGCATAGACTTGCGATTATCAGCTGGCCATAAACATTACTCCAAATGAATGCTAAAGCTGCTTCATGTTAGCTGGCAAGTGTTTCCTAACAAGTTAAAAAGGTGATAATTAGTCAATATCAGGTTTACAGCTTGAATCCATGTGACTATGAAATCCATTAGCTTTAATACCAAATGTTGCATATAATTGGCCCATTTCGCTGGGAAAATGTGTGTTTTTTTTTTTAAGTACAATTATGCATAATTGTCCAATCAATTATTGTTACAATCTGCATTTCAGGCCAACATCAGTCCAAGAGCTTTTTCCTACACACAGCAGAGCTTCATCAGAACAATAATTTAATTTGTGTTTTTAAAATTACACCTGAAACCTAACCAACTACTGATTTCTGATTTTCAATAGCATAAACAGCAGTTATGGATAAAGTGTAATATGGATGGTATTCAGTAACCACTGAAATTTCATATACAGCTATAATGTTCTGACTGCCATTAAGCATGTAACTTGAGAAGTGAAAGCCTGAGTGGGGTTTGGAGCAGAGCTCAGTGTCTGTGGATTGTTCCCATGCAGCTGATTAACATCAGCAGTCCGATCTCTATACTCTCAGTGTAATTTCCACCCACTTTTCAGTGGTAGGCCCCTCTTTGCAAACCTGGTCTACATTAAAGAGCAAAGGGTTCTCTGGCTCCCTTGAGGTGCATTAACTTTCACTCGTTATATACAAGAACAAGGGAAATTTGACTGCTAGCAGAACTGCCAATTACAAATGCCCTTATGTTGTGCCTATAGCTCACCAACTAGTCCAGCAAAGTCACGTTGCTAGCTCCACTTTTGAATTTAATCAAAATGAGCCACATATATAAGAAAATACATCTTATTTAACACTAAAGTGAGCACTTAAGTGCACATAAAACCCTCTTATCGTATAGGTTTACTATAACATGTATCCATTAAGTTCTATTTGATACTTTAAAAAACTACAGACTTTAGCTTTTAACACATTAAAGGTCAAAGACACACATATAGCTTCAGAATGAGCGAGGCACAATTTTGGCTCTTCATCCCTGAAGCAGCCAACAAAAACAAAACAAAACCGGCTTGTGAACCAACTTCAAAGGATGTAAAACTTTAGAGAGGATTTTTTAAAAGTAGACACTCAAAAAAAAAAAAAAGAAAAGAAAAAAAAGCTTAAAGTTGTCCAGAGCTATGAGTATGTCAAGTGAAAAGCATTTTCACACAAGCTGATACGATTTGATTTGTATCTTTTTCCCTTCCTGTCTTGTCACCGAGTCTGGGGTATTTGAATCCGTAATTTCTCCGAGTGTGATGGGAACTGGAGGCCTGCGCAGCATCTGGTTGACTTGGAAACAGCTGTGTTTTCACAGTTATGACTGAGGGTTTATAGCCGCTCAAAGCGAGCCTGGGTTCACCGGGCCCGTTTAGCTAAACAATGTTAAATCTCAAGTCTCCCCCCACTACTCAAATTCCCACTGAAACACTGTTAATGTCAAAGTTACTCCTCTTCCTCTCAGAGAACGTGTAAAGTCAGCAAGTCTGGGCACTCCGAGTTCTGGGTTATTATTAAGTTTCCCATGTTTAATAAACAAAGACAGTTCGCTTTAGGTGTCATAAATGAACAGCCTTTATACTCTGTTCCTAGTTGTGGGCAAAAGAATACACAAATACTGTGAGGCTCTTCTGTTATTACTGTTTCACACCCACATGATGTGCTGTTCAGAGCTGCTATTGCAGCAATACATTCGAAACACAGATGATTTCTTAATCATTCATAATAACAGTTTTGGTTTCCTTTGAGTCATTATATTGCTCTGCTCAGCTCTCCCCAGATAAACCCCTTTGATAATACTAATAGCAATAAATCCACAGCTGATAAACAGCATGTCATAGAACCCAACACTAGTTTCACACATGTTCCTCTGCTAATCTATAACCAGATGCTTTCTCCACAAAACATAGTTAGGCAGTGATATAATTTAAGCCCTTTTACCCTGTTTAGTAGAATTGACACTGTTCAGAGTGTCAGCACACTGGAGCTCAACCGAGCTGCTGGGAGTAGACTATGAAGTCACACAAACCAGATGAATTCATGTGCTTACTCCACTGAGACTCTACAGTAGAAAAAGTTCAGCCCACTTGGCTTCTAAGCTAAACATGCAGAGATGTGCAGGTCTGTCTTTCTCTCTCTGAACGAATGACTGCCCAGACAGAGGGCAGCTTTTATAATGAGTGACCATGCTCTTAGCTAAGGATTAATGCTGAGTGATGCTCAAGCAGATTACTCAGCGTTCTCTGGTCACATGACTGCAACCTGCATGCCAGTCTACGTTGGCAGGGCAGGTAATAAAGAAGAGCACTCGTCAGATTGATGCGTGGTTTGCAGGCAATTTAAATATTTCCATATTCATATTCTGTTGCATGCATCTGACAGCTACAGTTGCTAGCTATCCATCTTTACATAAGGGTTACTCACGTTAAGACAAAGGTAAACATTAAAAGCCCACAATTTTGTTTGTAGCAATTATTTTACTTTGGGGAAAACCTGCATAAGCTGCAAGAGTAAGGTAGAAATAAAAAAAAAAAAAAACGTCATCACTTTTCTCACATATCCTTAAACATGCATATAAAGGGTAAAGCATTTATATTACTTACCAGAACTGCAGACATACTAAAATTATAGTAAACAGTACATATGGCATAATGTAGTTCTATACCAGCATCCTCTCTTACACCCAGAAACTCTTCTCTTTTCTTAAACTGTAAGTACCACATGGTTCTAAAATAATCAACCATAAATTTCCGTAATTACACCATAAGGAAGGCGTCCCAGTACTCCCCAGATTTGGGACTATAAACCCTTTGGTGACTACGACCTTGCGGGCAACGAGCATCTACATGTGGAGAGAATAAAGCTTTTTCTGGCAGATTTAATCAAATAAACAAATCTGAGGATTTAAGAATATGGTGGCTGACTCACAGGAAGCCTGTTCATTACAAAGGAAACATTGCGCCCCAAATCTGGTGTAATGCTGCCCCCGTGTGGACAAACTAAGCAGCTTCTTGCAAGGACATTTTTTTCCAAATGCACTCACAGAAACCCTAATAGGTACACTTTGCTAGTACTAGTTGAACCCCATGTTGCTTTGAGAACTGCCTTGATTCGTTGTGGCATAGATACAACAAGGTGCTGGAAACATTGCTCAGAGATTTTTGTGTGTGAATTGTGGCCTTAGGTTCATTTTCTTAGCTTACAAGAGAGGCAGCCAGTGTGGTCAATCAAGGTTTGACGTGTTGTGCGTTCAGAGATGCTCCTCTGTATACCTTCGTTGTAATTGGTGGTTATTGGATTAATGGTTACGGTCTTCCTATCGGCTCCAGCAGTCTCTCCACTGACCTCTGGTTTCAACAAGGTACTTTTTACCCTGCCGCTCACTGGATATTTACTCTTTTTAGGGCCTGTAAACTGCACACTTGGTTGCGTGGGAAAATCCCATTGGATCAGCAGTTTCTGACCAGCCTGTCTCACAACAACATCCACAGCACGATCAAAGTGACTTAAATTGCCTGTCTTCCCCATTCTGATGCTCAAATTCAACCTTAGTAGGCCGTCTTGATCACATCTTCATGCCTAAAATACACTGATTTGCTGCCATGTGATTAAATGAGTAGATATTTGTTAATAACCAGCTTACGTACCATCTGTGAAACAAAAAATTAAATGAAATAAAATGAAATGAAAAGAAGAGTAGCAGCAACATGGCCGATGACAATATTTACTTCTATTATTTTTATCTTTAATAACCATATAATTAAACAGATAAGTAAAACAGACAGTAAGAATATGGATTATTCAGGACAGAACATACTGACTGTAACCGTTAGATAAAACGGTTACCCAACATAGACAAATCACAGTTCACATAGCATATTTGTAGATTTAGGATAACACTGACCTGTACTTGCCAGTCCGCACCTGTACACCTTTCATTCCACAATGTTGGGCCCCACCTACATCATTTAAAAGATCGTCTCCAATCATCAGCACCTGAACGTGAGAAGGGAGAAGAAAGAGAAAACAGCAGTTCCATAATCCGTGCAACTGATGACACAATACTTGACCCTTTGTGGTTAACCAACTGTATCACTTGTTAATACCACTACAGTATGTTTTTGAACATTTGGATACACTACAGATCATTACTGCACCGAGCTGCCAGAAGTTATTCTCTGATGTCCTTGCTTCCTTACTAAGCTTCATTAGCGCTTGGGGAGATCAGTTTCATCCAGGCCTCCATTCTACTCATGTTTCATTTCAAAACCTGCTTAGTCGTCATCTCAACTGACCAACCTTTTGCACCACTGCCCACTAAAGAAGCCACAAAGGGGGATGAGGACAAAAACAAAGGAGCAACCCATGATGGGCTCTCTACAACACAAGAAAAACAAAAAGGAGACCTATTAGAACAAATATAGTGCACTGGGAGAATTAAAACAAAAACGGGGATTAAGAATTCAACCAGCGTCACTAATTTTAGATAAAATACGACTACTTAAACTACTCGCGAGATTAAACAGGAGCAGCTTTTTTCCCCCTTCAATGCAAGTGTGTCAAGGGCAAAAAGAGGTGGCTACAGACTCCTAAGAGAACCTAGTGCAGATGTGTTTTAAAAACATCCACACCCTAGACCTGCTTTGCATGCTCAGTGAGGTCAAACCATGGAACTACTTTACTTTATTAATGAAGCAGAGGCACAAAGAAAGGAGGGGAAGCTGATGAAAGCGGAGACAGAGCTGGTACAGAGAGTTCCTTGAACACAGGAGGAGTTCAGTATCAATTGACTGGGCCAAACAGGCCGTTGTTCAATGATTCTAAGAAGGCATTTCTTAAAGAAACAAAGAAGAGAATAACAGTGGGTCTGTAAGGGAGCTTTTTAAGTGAGTGACTCGACAAACAAGGAAAAGAGCCTGGGTGAGTAAATGAGTGCTCTGGAGAGGATGGCAAAGTTAGCTGTGAATACATCCATGTATCTGAGAAAGAAGGAAAATTACTAGAGTGAAACTTGTACTGAGATTATTGAAACTTTCGTTAACATTCTTGTGTCTGTGTTGGTGGATGTGTTCCTCTACATGAAAAGGTAACCAAAAAAAAAAAAAAGCCTGTAGGAATTTTACAATCAAATCAAAAGACCATGTTTATCTGTTATATATTATAATTCCACAAGTATTACAAAACTTGTGTCATAATATGAATTACTTGTTAAAGTGTCTTCTTTTGCATTCTTCTCATACAACATAACACAATGCTTACTCTTACAAATACTTTCAATAATGAAACATATGATATCAGACTTATAAGAAACAAAAGCAGATATAGTGATATAGTTGATTCGATGTGTTGAAATCATATTGTGCAGCTTTTAGTTGTCATTTTAAATATTGATAACATGTTGTTGAAAGCATTGACGCCCATATTTTGGCTGAAAAGACAAAAAAAGACCCATCAGAGAGATAGGAAATCTTTAAGAGTGGCTAAATCAACACTCTGGTACATTCTTAAAATGAATGAAAACACTGGATAGTTCAGCAACACCAAGAGGCCTGAAAGACTGTAGAAAACAACTAAATTACAGGATGACAGGATTATTATTTTTAAAAAAGAAAATAAAAAAATTAAAGCTGAAAGTTTGTAAAGTTAGCTATATGTGACTAAAGTGCAATCTATTGTGGTAGACTACAGATGCAAAACTAGAAAGAAAACACTGTGTCATTGGTTCAGAATTTGTTGGAAAAACTGGAACAGGAGCGTCAGAGCACAGAGGAACAAGCTCAACAAAGCAAACCTGCAAAACAAGAACTAAAGGCGATCGTGGCTCAAGAGTTGGGAGTTCGCCTTGTAATCGGAAGGTTGCCGGTTCGAGCCCCGGCTTGGACAGTCTCGGTCGTTGTGTCCTTGGGCAAGACACCTCACCCGTTGCCTACTGGTGGTGGTCAGAGGGCCCGGTGGCGCCAGTGTCCGGCAGCCTCGCCTCTGTCAGTGCGCCCCAGGGTGGCTGTGGCTGAATGTAGCTTGCCATCACCAGTGTGTGAATGTGTGGGTGGATGACTGGATATGTAAAGCGCTTTGGGGTCCTTAGGGACTAGTAAAGCGCTATATAAATACAGGCCATTTACCATTTACCATAAAGGCAGCTGGTCTTTATTGCACAACTGACAGTAAACTTTTCCATCCTAACTTGTGCTCTGTGCACATGCAGGGCCATGTATTGCTGCATACCTCATGTGGTTTAAGGCCCATATCATTGAGAACACTCCGGAAGAATGTCGGGGAAGGTTTTCCAATTACTTCTGCCTTTAAATCACAGGCATACTAAAAAGAACAAAAACACAAAAAAGCCAACATTAAAAATAACTTATTTATTTCCACTGAACTCTAAAAAAAAATATATCAAAATATCGGTGCACCTATTTTACCTCCAGAGCTTTCATGTAAACACCAACATCTAATTTTAAACCGTCCGTCTCCTTGTAGTATCGCCTATGAAGAAAGATTAACATCAATAAATACATTTCATTATATAATGATGGGTTACTTGGAATAAGCAATAGAGTAATGTCGGTTGGCTAGTAATATTTAATTACCCCTGGCCCAGGGAGAAAAGCACCGGCTTTTCCAGGCCTATGAGGACCCTGAAAGCCTCGTTCAAGTTCTGATAGGAAAACTTTTCAGCTGCATCTCCTACAATCACACAGTTTGGGTTGGTTTTGTCAACACCGTCAAACTCCGGGAGAAGTCCTGCAGAGAAGGAGCAAAGTCAGTCATAAATGGGTTATTGCATCTTCTAAAATCATTAAATTATTAGATAATTTTCAGCTCAACCCGCTTTGATTAGTCTGAATATTTTATGATTTAAAATTTGGGCACGATGGACATAATGATTATTGTGAAATTTTAGTTTCATACATCAAATATAATTTATATACTGTATATGGATTCATGCCAGGTATTTGTAAGAATAAGTAATGTCTTATGCTGCAAAAGGGGAGACTTTACCAAGTAAATCATATTATAAGACACATAAGTCTTGTTTTACTTATGAGACAATTTAAGTTCCATTCAATAGCCAAGTTAGACGTGGTCCAGCAGAACACTCAAGATGACTTGAGATTAAATGAGTCAGTTTATAATTTAACACCAGAATGTAACAGAAAAAAACCCTTTATGTACTCCTCACATATATTATACCAGGGCTTTTAATGTGCATTTATTCCAAGTGCACTCTTAGAACACAATCAACGAAAAAGTGGTCTGAAAACTTTAGATGCTCAAATATGAATCTTACCATCATGCACCAGCAAGTGAGGACGTAAACCTCTTTCTTTGAGAACAGCTATGGCTGCAGGCGCAGGAGGGAAGACTTCAGATACAGAGATGTCAAAGTCCAATCTTCGAAGCTTGGCTACAAACTTCTCTCTGGTGGCCTGGGTCTCATTGGTGCAGAATCGCAGCTGCAGGTCGGATTCCTTGAGCCTTTCAATAGGTCAGGAGGGCAAAGCAGGTGGTCACATACATCATTAAGTCTGAGTGACGGACTTTGACAGCTATTCAAACTGAAGACGTAAAGCTAATCAAATTTCTACGTAAAATTTTCACTCACTTTTTCACAGCTTCGATCGAGCCAGGAATTGCAACTCCGTCGCCCTCCCCGCTGTCATATAAAACTCCACACAGGTCCAAAATGACACCTTTTAAACTCTTAGCACAGCCCGGCCAGCCACTGTCCGCCATGCCGAAGTGATTAGTACGCATGCGTGTAATATAAAGCGGCATGTGGCAAAGCACGTGTGAAGTTTAATGTGTTTATCGAAAACATACAAAACAGTATTTTTTAAATGTACATCTTTAAGTATAATTAGACTCACCATTGGATCCCAGACGAAGTGCTTTCAATAAATTCTGGACGGAACATTAAAAATAAACTTAGAAATTAATTTCAAAGAAGTAATTTATTTATTCATGAATTAATAAAAATACCTAAACAGAATGAAAAAATACATTTTTATTTCAGTGATATAATACTTGCTGTCTTTTAAATTATGCAATTACTGCGTGAATTGCAACATGTAGGCGTACCCCATCTCACCGTGACGCAGTCGCATTGAAAGAGCCACGACACTGCCTTCCCACTGCACAAAACAGAAGAGCTACCAGCTGTTGTGTCTATAAAGGACAAGCATCATCGACTTGGAAAGAGAGATTTGACCACGCTCGGCTTTCTTCTGGTACTGTCTGACTTCCTTTTATTTTTCCTTCCTCTTTTTGAATTTTTTTCTTAAATAATTTAGGGATGGAAATTTGGCATCCGGAAGTTGCTCATGTTCCTCTGCTATCCGGTATTACATAAAGGAAACAAAGCACCTGTGTCTCTGCAGCAATTTAGATGCGTTTTAAAGGGGGACGAGATAAGATAAGGAACCTGTGTTAATTCATACTGAATCGCTGATAAGCATCACATTTAACCACTCGATCATTTTAAACTACATATCGCTGCAGCTCATGTCTCAGGGCCACGATACAGGTTTGTATAATCCGGGATTGTTTTGGAGAACTGAGATATAAATATAAATATACATAATCTGAAAGAACTCTTAACTGCCCATCTTTATTTAGCCTGCTGGGGCTGGTGGGTGTATCCCGGAGGCAGCTCCCACGACAGCCTATCATGGCTCACCTAAAAGGAGCTTTAATGCTGTCTGCGGCACATCA
The DNA here is from genome assembly GCF_041146795.1 of Maylandia zebra. Taxonomy (NCBI): domain Eukaryota; kingdom Metazoa; phylum Chordata; class Actinopteri; order Cichliformes; family Cichlidae; genus Maylandia; species Maylandia zebra. The sequence continues at coordinate 20,597,402 of NC_135174.1, read as the reverse complement.
GCAGGGACACGTGCAGTGTCATTACGTTAAACCTTCCAATTTACAGTGTTTATTCTGTGCTGTACATGCTAAAGCTGCTGTCTACACTCTTGTTAGTTTAATCATATTGACTTAGGTAATAATAGATTTCCCTCAGAAGGTGGCTTATAGCATTCCAGAGTTATTGCAATAACATTATCTAGTTTGTCTTCTTAGTAATAGAGCTAGGGATATAATAAATAAGGAGATATTTTTCCGTGATAAGATATTAAAGAGGTTTACAATAGATATTAAACTACAGGCTAACTCACGAAGAACTGCAACTCTCAATAAGCAAATTAAATGATGGTTATTCCAACAAAGAGTATTGTTTAGGTTACTTCCTGTATATTATTTTTATAGTTAAGTTGGTGTATTTATAACACTGTTTTCTGCTGAATTTTATTTTCGTAGTTATGTTGTCAAACTAAAATTACATGTGTAGTTTTAGTTAACTGTAATAAAACTTAAAAAACAACAACAACAACTTTCCAGCGAAAAGACAAAAGCCCTAATAAACACAATGATGTGAGACACATCAGAGCGATTTGTTTTACCATGTATTTCTCACCTATATTCAAGAAAGCCTATTTTCATGAACAGTGGAAAAGTCTAGAACAGCTGCCATACTGCTGTGGGATTACTTTTTTGTTAACCCGCCTTTAGTATGGGAGTGTTTTACATTCAACACATTGTGCTGGTTTTGAAAGGGAAGCATTGTTCAGCAGGCCTGTAAAACCTATGCAGTCTGTGGAATTTCACATTGGAGTATATCAGCTTATTAAAGTTCCAACTCTGATGCTGCATTTTATTTTGAAACAGTCTCAGGCATGAATTTACAGTAACCTTTTTGTAACTATTCAAATTTTTTCTTGTTTACTTAAAACCTTTGAAATGTTTAAATGTAACTTCATTATTATATGTTAGAAATTTTCACGTTTACGCAGTCCTAAAAGTAGAGAGGGAAAGACGAGGATGGAAGAAATAAAACTACAGAGAAGATTCTTGGAAGTAGTAAAGAATGACATGCAGATGGTTGATGTGACAGAAGAAGACTCAAAGATAAGGATGAGATAGACTCTTAAAGGGAGCAGCCAAAAGAAGAAGAAGAGTTGTTTTTCAAGAGAACTTTATGAGACTTCTTAAAAGTTCTACTTTGGATTTTGGCTGCCTTTGGTCTGTTCTCTGTCAAGATGACGATCCCTACCTGCTTCAGTAAAATTGAGAACCGGGCTATGGGGAGGCCAATTCATGACTAATAGTGTTCCATTGTGTTTTTTTTCTAAAAAATGAAGCTGCTGTGCCGACATCCCCAAAACCACTGGCTGATATGATGCCTAAAACCATGACAGATCCTCCACAGTTTCAAGAATAACCTGCAAACCATAGCAATAGTTCTTTGGGTGTCTTATCAATACCATTTTGTGCATGTCAAGCTGCTACATTGTTATTTTTTGTAAATGTTTGTAGATTTAACTAAAAATGGGAACAAATTATGATTTTTTTTTTCTTTTCCTGACATGCTGCTGGTAATAAAGTGTGGAAAGATATTTTCAAAAATTGGTTCTTTGTTACGTGTAGATTCAACAGACACAAAGGTTCATCCTTTTAGTTAGGTGCCTTATGTTTGAGCGATTCACAGATCAGTGTTAAGTTGCTTAACGAGCAAGAAAACATTCCTTTGAGAAGGGCTAGTTACAGTATCCAAAGAAAGCCTGAAGTATGTCAAGGCCACATTAAAAATTACAAGAAAGTCTGACTGCTTGTAAGTTAGCTCATTTTTCCCACAGTTTTTTATTAGGTCGTGGTTTCACTTCACTACCCCAAAGCATTTACTTTAACTTTATTCTTTACCAATGCCTTCTTAGAACAACTTGCTTAAGGTTTTGTTTTGCTGCCATCAAACTGTTCCTTTTATGCATTAACAGGCTCTTTCAATTAGACAACAGCATCTGCATGACTGCTGACGCTGCACCAATCCTCTGCTGATCTCCCCTTACTCATGAACAAGACCCCGAAGTCCTTCCACTGAAAAGAAAATTACACTAACACTAAATGAATAAAGATCTTTTTTCCCACAAATTTGTGGAATTAGCTATTTTTAGCTACCTTATGGAGTTTTTATGTAGTGTTTTATTTAAATCCCCATATTTTGTTGAAAGATACCATAATCATTTTATTTAGAAAAACCAAATCTATTTCTTAATGAATAACAATAAAAAGTTCTTAAAATCTGCAGTAAACTGCTTGAATGTACTTCTGTGCGCCATTGTATCCATAGCACAGTGAAATATTAAGGACTTTTATTATGAAAGGACAAAATGGGCTGAAACTAAAGTTGTTTTGGGTGAATCTGAAATTCCAGGCAAGGGAAAGGTGTGGGGAGGGTCACAACTTTGGCTGTTGTGCTGTCAATTGTTCTTGACCTGTAAGTGAGTAGTTTCTTCTGCTTTTATTGATTTTAAATGTTTACACATGTGCCATTGAGTTAATTAATAGATGTACTTGTTGTATTGAATTTATGTAAGAAAACAAGTTAATGAGCAGTTAGATTCTATCCTCGACCTTGTTATCGTGCAAAGCTCACTGCAAACATAAAATGCATATTATGCTTACTATATCATATTATATTAGCATTTAAGATACTGTTTCTCAGCGTAGTGAGTAATGGGTGAAATTCCATCTCATGTATTTGGATATTTGTGTTAATTCTAGTTGAGGCCCTTTTACCTCGCAGTGATAACTACAGTTAATTTGGATAGCATTGTTTGATAGAAATGGTGATTAAATCTTTATTTTATCTTATTAGTTATATTTTTACTGTAGAAAATTATGACATTTCGTCTATCTGTGATTATCTGAGGCTGAGAGAAGACCAAGGCCATGTAAAAACATTATTATTAAGCAGTATCCCTTTAACCAAAAGTAATTTTAACCTTAGCTAGCAAACAGCAGTTAGCTAATTAGCTAGCTAGCTGGCTAGTTCATGTGACTAGCCTCATTACACTTTGCCAACATAATACAAATGTGTCATTAAAATCTACCACTATTATATATTTAAACTCAGTTGATTCAACACTGTACTTAAGGTAAAAAATCCTGGTGTTTTTATGTCATATTACGTGGGGTCTTTTCTGTTCTGATATATCTCAGAGACAATTGTTGCTCTTTTAGCATATTACAACTAGTGCAGTTGGTTTTAAAATTTAGTTACTTTAATTTAATTATCTCATAAAGTTCTTCATATCAAGTGGTGGGGAAAAAATGGAAAGATCATTTTGCATGTTTGTGATAAAAATGAAGGCCATTTAACAAACACGTATGTTTCAAACACATCCTTGTAAAATATGTTGTAATGCTGTATATTAAATTGCCCTAAAATATATAAAATGATGAATAGCAGTAATGTGTAACAGACACGACAATTTAGCAGTAATATTTACCCAAAAAACGAGAGAAAACTAAAACAGACAAAAAATAGTACAAACATGGTACAAAAGCACTCCAAAAATACCACAGAAAGACTGAGAATCTTCCCAGCTCCTGCCTGTTTTATAATTAAGGTCTCTATTTAGAATTAAAGCATCTGTAAATCTGTAAACTTTGGTTATTGGGATGTTGGATTACCAATATGCACTGGCCCCTGTGAATAAGTCATCTATTTCCTATCTCAACTCAACTGAAGCTGTCTGCTCAATTCTCCCTAAAACAAATATCAAAGTACACTTTGTTTGGCACTGCCAAATAGACTCAGGTGAGTTAGCCAACTAACCAATGTAACTGTAATTAATCTTGAAGTTTGTATGGGGTTTTAAAAGGAATATTCATCTGAATTAAAAACAACATTCACAACTTGTTTAAAGTTACTTGACTTGGAGTATATTCGCAGTAGTTATAAATTCAATTCAGTTTTTTTTTATATAGTATCAGATCACAAAAACGGTCACCTCAAAACCCCAACCCTTAGACAATCCCCTTTGTCAGCAAGCACTTGAAGCAGAGATGGTTCAGGTTCACCTGATCCATAAGTTTTAAGATCTATGTTTTAAGTCTGGTCTTAAAAGTAGAGAGGGTGTCTCTCTCCCAAATCCAATCCGGAAGTTGTTTCCAGATTAGAGGGGCCTGATAGCTGAAGGTTCTCCTATTAATCAATGGTAGAATCTTGAGAATTTTTGCATGTTGATGGTAGGGCTGCCACGGTTAGTCGACTAGTCACGATTACGTCGACTATCAAAATCGTTGACGACTAATTTAATAGTCGATACGTTGTTTGAAGCTTTGTAAGATCCTAAAAGACGCAGGAATAAGTAGTAGTAGTAGTAATTAATTTGCTAGGCGAGGAGAGACAGCGTGTCTAAATTTCAGCAGTTTTACTTGGTCCGCCTTTCTACATTTTTGAAAAGAAACCTGGAGTTGGTCCCATTTCTTTGAGTGATACGTCACAAGATGTCCTAGCTTTATCCAAAGCTGTTTTTTCAGAAAGAGAAATACAACAATTTTCCTTGCTATATAAAGATCTTCTAAACAAGTGCAACACTATTTCCTCTCCAGCTTCCAAGTTATCTGCTTTAAGGAGCGCATTTGTGAGTTAAGTACGAGTTAAGATTTGTAGCTTTATTTGTCAGAAAAGCCACAGTATCCAGTGTTGTACACAGTGAGGATTTAACTCTAGTAGCAAAGTAATTGACTTCTGTGGGAGTAAAATTTAGTTAGCTCCTCTGGATTGTCTTGGCAGAATATACCACTGGAGGAATTACTGCCTTAAACTTAGTTACTGCGCTTTCAAAAGGACATCAGCTGTAATGAAATCTGTTCCCCAGTGCTGTGTAATACATAATAGTAAATTTAAATGTCATCAAAAAGTGGTCCGATGCAGAAGGATTCTGAGGAAAACCTGTTAAATTATCAGTTTGTTGTCAGGACAAGATCAAGAGTATAATTAAAAAGATGAGTCATTTTGAGAGAAGCCAGTTGGGTCTAATGGATTATCCAGGCTGTTGTTTTCAGTGTCTACAATCATGTTAAAATCACCAAAGCTAATTAATTTATTTGAACCGATCATTAATAACATTATAAAGTCGAAGAAATTGGATAGAAGCTTTGAGTAAGTGCCAGATGGACGATAAACAGCAACAACCCACAATCCATAAAATGCTCACAGTCATTGTTATTGTGGTTGTGGGTATTTTATGGATAACTGTTAAGGTCAACCTTTCAACGGCTTCTGCAAAGGCCTGAGATGCATTAAGTCGTTTTTCGCTCACAATCTGAAATTTGTATAACTACATTACTGAATGAGGTAATACTTATTTTGAAACATGTATTCCTTGGGGTTTCATCAGGAAGGCTGTCCGGTATAAAAACGCTGCCAAATCAAACTGTTGCAACATGTTTTATATCTTGAAAGTCCCATGTAAGAGGCCTGTGGAATGACCTTCAGGTAGATTCAAACCCAGGCTGTCTGTTTAACCCAGTGAGCTAAACCAGCGCTCATCTGCCAAGTTTTGTTAAGGACCTATTCTTTCTCTCTGTGGCTTAAGAACTTGACCGGGAATGCTCCTAGGAAAGTTTCATTGAGGGGTTTCAGGGCGAGCACCCAATATGCTCTCTCAATGTTGGGCACTAAAGAGGCTCCAATCCTGTTGTCAATAACAATTCCACAGAAAGTCAATGACGTCATCTTATTTTGTTGTGAATGCCCTTCCCTATGAGTCATTTTAACTTCTGTTTATACCAACTCTGACAAACGTCTTCATGGGAATGAATTTCAGTCATTGACATTATCATTTTCTCCACCGTCTTTAATTCTTAGGTATATTTTATTTATAGGTTCAATTATACAGTTTAGGTGCTGTTTGGAAGGTTGTTTTTTTTCTGTTACACATTTTTGTTTGTCCGTTGTATCTCCAATTTGAAAATGTTTCAGATATGTACAACTGTTGTTTGTGCTTAAACTTGCAGACGTGTCACACAGCATAAAAACAAATGAAGGGAATGTTTCTCCAGCTGAGCCGTGCGATCCATACCGCACCTGCTCTCCGTTATGGCATCCATTCTGGGACGCGCCCCGTCTCAACTGCCGCCTCCAAAAAGAGGGTTGAGCGCTCGTTGACTTCTGAGGAAATCTACGCTCGTGAAGGCAAGCATGGAGCGCACAACTACCATCCCCTTCCTGTGGCCCTGGAGAGAGGAGAAGGTACGTTTGGCATATGACTATTAAAATTAATACAATACAGAACTGTGCAAAAGTATTGAGCCACCCCTCGTTACTTTATATCTTGATACAATTATGAGCTTAGAAGTCAATATTTGGTATGACCACCTTTACTCTTTAACACAGCCTCTCTTAGTTAAGCTTTCTCATCATTTCTTGGCATAGTCGTCAAGAATAGTTCTCCAGGCTTCTTGAAGGACAGTCAAAGCTGTTCTTTGGCTGTTGGCTGTCTTTTGTTCTGTTCTCTGTCAAGATGATCCCACAGTGCTTCAACAGTGTTGAGGTCTGTTCTTTCTATCCAAGTGTGGTTTTACTACATTGGCAGTGTATTTGAGGTCTTTGAAAATGAAACTAGTCAGATTTCAACACATTGCTCTTTGGAAATTGTATTGTTGTTGCAAAAGTACAATTTTATGCCTGTCAGACTATCTTTTAAATTGTTCATTGTTTCAACTAAAGAAATGGGAACACATATATTTATGCAACAGACTTCTACTAACAAAGTGCCTCAACATACAATTTAAAGTTGTCTGTTATGTGTAGACATAAAACCGGTTCATTCCTTGAGTTTAGGTGTGGTCCAGGACTTCTCCACAGTGATCTATGACTATTAAAGCTAACACTATAATTAATATAACAGGTTTGTGGTTTCACTGTAGTTTTTCTGGAGAACTTGCTTTTCTTCTTGACCATTATTACTTCTTTCAGCGTCTCTCTTTAGGTGTCTACATGGCAGATCACCTGCCTCCATCTTACTCTATGCCATCCATAAACTTTCTCTGCAATCATCCACTTTTCCTCTTGCCTGATAGCTCCATCTTTAAGGTCATTTGCCCACTCTTCCTCCTCTGCACATGTCCAAACCATATCAACCTTGCTTCTCTAACTTTGTCTCCAAACCACTTAACCCTGACATGTCCATCTGTTTTTTTCCCCTTCCTCCCAGGCATCTATGTGTGGGATGTGGGGGGCAACCGGTACTTTGACTTCCTCAGTGCATACAGTGCTGTAAACCAGGGCCACTGCCATCCCAAGATCATAGCTGCACTCACCTCCCAAGCATCGAAGCTCACCTTGACTTCCAGAGCGTTCTATAATGATGTGCTGGGAGCCTATGCGGAGTATATCACCAACATGTTTGGCTATGATAAAGTTTTGCCAATGAATACAGGTAACATCTAATCCTGACTGCGCTAGCTATCTTTGAAGGTCATTGTGAGTAGATTTGTTGACTCTAATATTTTGTAATGCAACAGGTGTTGAGGGTGGTGAGACTGCCTGCAAGCTCGCACGCAAGTGGGCCTACAATGTAAAGGGGATTCCCAAAAACAAGGCAAAAATCATTTTTGCAGGTAAGTTGGTTTTTTTTTTTTTTTCATTGAAATTGACTTCACTTTTCGTGAGTGTGTCCATTTTTTTTCACCTTACGCATCATTCTGTAAGAAATAGACCAAACGTTACTAACGTTTACTTTAATAAGGTAAGATGACCCATTTCTTGACTTGGCAGGCACAATAACCTCCACTATTACGGGATTAGGAGACCAGTGAGCTAAACCAAGCAAGTTACTTCTTAGAAATTGTATCTTTCAGATGTTCTTTGTTCAAAAAAATATGATCCCCCTCCCCCCAAACAACAATAATATGATAAACACACCATCTTCTTTACTCTTCTTGATTAGAGGGAAACTTCTGGGGCCGCACCATGGCAGCCATCTCCAGCTCCACTGATCCCAGTAGCTACGAAGGTTTCGGCCCCTATATGCCAGGATTTGAACTGGTCCCATTCAACGACATACCTGCACTAGAGGTACAGGTTTTCATGCACAAGATTTTCTGTACAGTTAGTTTCATGCTAAGTGGATAATATAGTCTATGAGACTCTGACCATCTGTGTACATATAGGGTAGAAATTACACATTGAATTTAGCTATTTTTGTGAATGCAGACCTTTTTTTAACATAACAGGTGAATAACTGACTGAAGTACTGTTTATTTATTGACAGAATTATCATATACTTGTCTTTTTATTTTCTTTTTTTTTGTCCGCCTCTCCAGAAAGCCCTTCAAGACCAAAATGTTGCAGCTTTCATGATGGAACCCATCCAAGGGGAAGCTGGTGTGGTGGTGCCCGACCAGGGCTACCTGACTAAAGTCAGGGAACTTTGCACAAAATACAATGTAAGTCCTGCGCAGAAAGGAAAATAAGTGTTGTAATTACCTACAGGTTGATATGGAAACAAATGTTTCCCTTCAAACTGAACTAGAGTCTAGTGTTTGTTATAAAAACAAGTATATTTCGCATATTTCCTGAAGCTTGCTTCATGCTGTTTTATGGTTTCAAGCATATGAATGTCAACATCAAAGAGCGGGCATTTAGTAGAGGTAGTTAATTCTTAGGTGGTTGATAAAAGCTGAAAGAGAAGTGTTTTGACTTTTCTGGAAACAGCTGTGTAATGACTTAGTGGTCTGTTTATGTACCAATAGCATAAATAAAGGCATGTCAACAAAATCTTTAATCAATCTTTGTTTTTTCTAAGTTTGACAACAAGATGTCCATTTACATTCCACGCTTTTTTCAGGTGTTGTGGATTGCTGATGAGGTGCAGACAGGCTTGGCACGTACTGGCCGACGGCTGGCTGTGGACCACGAAGACGTTCGTCCGGATATGGTCATTCTAGGCAAAGCTCTTTCTGGAGGAGTTTACCCAGTAAGCATTTTACTTTGGTTCAATCACGCTTCGTTACACGTTATGAATACTCGGAGTTCAAGATTTGTGAGACAAAGTAGACTCAGAACTTTTCACCTTTGCTTAACCTGATCTGTTTTTGTCTGCACTAGGTATCTGCTGTACTGTGTGATGATGAGATAATGCTGACCATCAAACCTGGTGAGCACGGCTCCACATTTGGAGGTAACCCGGTGGGCTGTCGGGTAGCTATTGCTGCGCTAGAGGTCAGTGTTAAAATGCACTTTACATTCACTTATTGGCATACGTAAAACAAGTCAGCAAAAGTTTTTTTTCCTTATTGAGTAAACAGATTAAATAAAATGAACATAAAATTTAAAATGCATAATAAAGTTGACAGTAGCAGAAGAATAATCAACCTGTTTGTTTTCCACTCTTGCTGCTCTTATTTGTAGGTGATAGAGGAGGAGAAGCTGGCAGATAATGCCCAGAGGATGGGGGAAAAGCTGCGGGCTCAGCTCAACAAGCTGCCCAAAGACATAGTGACAACAGTGAGAGGAAAAGGCCTCCTCAATGCAGTCGTCATCAAAGAGACCAAAGGTATAGTAGTGATCGTTTCTTGATAGCTAACATGAAATATTTTAGTCAGTGAAATCAGATTACAAAGCTAATCGACGGTCGTCTACTTTTATTATCAGATTATCAAGGCTTGAGTGTTGCCATCATGTTTTAATGCAGTGGTTCTCAAACTGTGGTACGTGTACTTGGGCTCTCTCTGGTGGTACGTGGGGATCTTTTTTTAAAGATTAAATAACATAGCATTGTTGAGGTTCCAGAGGCTCTTCTGGGAGCCAGAGTAGGCCAGGAAATGTCTCCCCGAGCATGAGTCCTCTATGTAGAGCAGCCAGGGAAATGAGCCCGCCAGCGCTCTGTAGCAGCCGCGACTGCTGCTACAGAGCGCTGGCGGGCTCGTTTCCCTGGGTCTTAAAACTGCAAAGGCGGCATGGTGCTGTCACGCCCTTTCTCAGTGATGCCGCGGTGCCTCAATCCCAGCCAGCATCGATGAGTCAGAGACCCCCAGAAGAATCGGTGCTGGATGCCGAAGCTCCTGGTAGCCAGGAGAATGCGATCTATTTCTTCTGCAAGTGAGCAGTAATCATTCGCAGCCAGCAGCGGGGAGTTGGTGAGGCCAGCTCGTACCTGTAACTGTTGGAGGAAGACGTGAGTCTGGAGAGCACCATTCCTAGCAAGGACAGCGTGCTCTCCATGAGCTCGAGAGCGGTACCTTCACCCAAGCCCGAGAGAGAGAGGAGTTTCTCTGCATCGGAGAGGGAGTAGTGCCGCAGCAGCAGCGCCTTGAGAGCAGTGTATTTCCCTTGGGTGGTTGGATCCCGGAGGAGGGTCATCACACAGCCGATCCAGTGAGGCCAACACATGATAGTATTTCGTGTCATCGGCTGAAATGCCACAAAGAGCAAACTGAGATTCGACATGCAGGAACCATGAAGGAGGGTTGTGAAGCCAAAAATCTGGTAGCTTATTTGCCACAGCAAAAATTAAAACGTACAGCTCTGCTATCACTTCCGACATAAATGAAGACAGAAAACTAAACAGCAGTAGCGTTTGTAGGGTTACTGAAGTTGGGATAGCTGGTATATAATGATGTGCTGGGTGGTGGCTAGCTACACAGCTAAGTTAGCATAATATAAACACAGTGAAGCTGGAGGATGAACGCTAAGTTTTTTCCACTCGATAAAAGTTAATGTGAGAGTTTCTGATGGTAGGGACAAATGTAATCGCATGACAGGATGCTGTAAACAGACCAAACTTCAATCGGGAGAAAACCTGCAATATAAGGTTAGTCATTAATATACTGCTGCATGGGCTGGGCTGTAGTTACATCATAATGCTTTAAAATGAACAGTGATCATAAAAACTGAGAGAGGCCGACGGTGATCACTGACTTTGACATTGAAATGACAGTTAAAATAACATTTATATAAGAAATAAAATTGTCTGTGTAAACTGTATGTGGTGTTAAATAATACTATTGTACTTTAATGTTGGTCATAAGGGTGGTACTTCAAGAGCCATATATTTTATGGTGGTACTCATTGTGAAAAGCTTGAGAACCACTGTTTTAATGAGTATAAACGATATATTAGTGTAACTTATATTAAAACAATTTCCCCCAGACTACGATGCGTGGAGAGTGTGCTTGCGTCTTCGTGACAATGGTCTGCTGGCAAAACCCACCCACGGTGACATCATCCGCCTGGCTCCTCCCCTCATCATCAAAGAGGACGAGCTAGAGGAATGCATTGATATCATCCAAAGAACCATCATGTCTTTCTAAATAACTGAACATCACACTGACATCCTTCAGACTACTAGCTTAAGTTGTGATCGGTCAAGTAGCTAGTTTTTTTCTTTTTTTCCAGAATCAGTATTTCCGGGCTGGGCATTGCTGTAGAAATACAGTATAAAAGTACTGTGTATTTAGTGTTTGCGTCATTGAGGACACTGACACTGAACAGACAAACTAGACAGCCTCAGGAAAGAGTGCAATTGTTAGAACAGTGTTTGTAGTAATATTTGCTTTTAGACTCTCGGTAAATGGAGTAAAGGATGAGTTTTCTTTTTAAAATTTTAATTTTAAAAAGAAAAAGGTCAAAAGTTACAAAAGATTTTCGTTTTAATAAGCCTTCACAAGGCTGAATGAACACTATCTTGTGTAAGTGAACAACAAATTTATTAGTCTGCTGTTACTCATTTTTTTAATTAGACTAAAGACATAATTGCTGTTTCATTCCATGAAAACTATCTTAAGGAGCTTTAGAAGTCAATACATTTATAAAAGTTTTAAATCCCACGTCCTTAAAAGCACATTTTTAAAAATCAAAAACAAAAGCTAAATTATTAACAAGGATACAAATGATTGTGCATTGCTGGAAGAAACGACCCCACATGATTGTAATAATTTACACTTCATACTGAAGGATTTGGTATTTTGATTTATATAACATCATATTGTTTAAGGACTGTTGAATCTTTGGAAGGCTTATGCTGCTAGCTTTGTTTGGCATGGAGTTAAGAGTTTACTGTATTCATGTTTTACATTTCTACAGTATGTATAGATTGTCATCTTACAATGTTACTTTATGTTGTTGCATCTGTTTCGCTCTAAATAAATTATTCTCAAATTATTTATCTCTTTTCCGTTGTCTCTTGCTCTCTGCTTGCACCAGTAATGCAGCACGTCAGGAAGTGAGGTCACGGACTTATTCAGATGACTTTGCTGATTGCAATCTGGAAGATATCCCATGTAAAAAGAACCTTATCTGGGTTGTACTCACTTTGTAACTTAGGAAATTCGAAATGGGACAAAGTTCTCGGTCACAATACACAACAGGGGTATTGGGGTATATCAAAGTTTGTTCCTTGTAAAGGACAAAGTTTAACGAAGGAAAAATATCCAGATTACTCTTTTTTTTGTTTTTTGTTTTTTTTATGGATCAGATCCACAAACATGCATCTAATGACTTATATAAGCTTGGATAATTTAGCATGTCACAAAAATGTTGCATTGCATTAAAATATTTGCAATGACCACAGATGTGACACTAGAGGGTGCTGTGCTCTTTTTAAAATGAAACTGGATCCAAAAAACTATCCAAGGCAAACATGCTGTACAGAGACAATTCGAGCCCTACTGACAGAGTAAGGTATGCACCCTCTGCTTAACACTGTCAGACAAACCACAGATTGGATGATCCCTCTTTTAGCACAAACAATCCTTCAGGCTAGTGCTACGCTGGGATTTCCACATATTTACAGATCTACTCTGACTTATTCTTTGGAAGTGGTCAGTGTCAGAGTCCAGTATATCAACTTTATTTTTCTTGAGCAGAAGCCAGCACATTTTTGATCATGTGACAATTCAGACGAGGAGAAGGAGAACTGGCTTTTTAAATATGACTTAAATATGAAGCAGTGGCGCATCTTATGCTCTGAGGTGGGCAGATGTGGAGTTGTAAGTCAGGAGGGATAGGAGTGCAAGATAAACGCTACACTGAAACAAATATTTAAAATTTCAGGATGTAACGGTTACTTTTAATCACCTCTGACAACACAGTAGTCTCACAGCAAGAATCTCTGGTGAGCTGACTGAAGTAAAAGTCACATGAATTCCTGTCCCTGGCCACACACACTCACAAACAGAAAACAGTAAAACCAAGAGAAACGAAAAGACTACATATACTGTAAGTCACTGTGTGATCAAATAACTTTATGCTTACAGTGTCAGCATATCCCAGTGGTCCTACATCCCAAACTCTCTAACAATAAAACATAATCCCATCACTAGTTCTACTCCACTTTCCCCCCGGTGTTTCTCTGCACTGGGGCCTGATCCACTGCTTGAGAACCACAAACATAGCCTAAAACTTCAGCCATATGACCTTCAGGCAGTGCAAATTAGTGTAATTACTGTGGAATAAACACATTAGTCTGCAGTAATTACCCTTTTTTAAATGGATGTTATTTCAAACCCTTTATTTAGAAAAAAATATGCAGTAGACATCAGGTGTCACTTTGAGACAGATACATAAAAGCATAATGAATGCACTTAGAAATCAATAAAGTCCGCAAGGTTTAGTTCAATGCGTTGCACATGTGATGGAATACTAATGGCCAGCTTCTCTTCAGAGGCTTTGTATTGAGTGCTTTTTTTGTCAACAATCATTCTTCCAAAGAAAGCTTGGATTATGTTTTGTGGGAATGCATGGCTTGCAAAAGAGCTGGACAAATTCTCAAGTGGAAACTGCAGACTAGCCACAGTCTGATCTGCAGAGCAAAGAGTCACGGTGTCAGATAGCATGTTTCCTAATCAAACCCACAACTATTTTCTGACTTTTTCCCGAGGTTTAACCTCATCTGCTCTCCAGCAGTCTCTGAGTCGCTGCCATCGGAGCAGGTTTTGTTTTATCATTGATGGGAAACATTAGGTGGAGGTCTGGAGGTTCACACATAGGACTTTTTGAGACATTTAAATGTGTTTCAAGCAAGATTTCTGATAAGCATCAAAAATTTCTGCAGATTAAAAAACCCCCCAACACAATTACCTTTTGAAACGACTTCAGGAAGACAGATCAGGAAGATCTCAACTACGCTACGGAGGCTAATTAGTTTTTAGACTTTTTTCAAATTATAATTTAGGTCATCATCTAATGATGAAGTCTTTGTTTGTATCAACTGTTAAAACAGCTGGTATATCTCAGGAGACAAATGTAAACAGCACTACAATCTAAGATAGATTATTATTTTGCATGAAGGAGGTCAGAGAAATGACAGGGGAAAAAAAGTGCAGTTTGCTTGTAAAATATGACTGGAATCCAGTTTGGCAGGAGAAATAAGGGTTATCATTGGGTGACACTGAGAAATGTGCAGACTTTGATCCCACACTCTACTGAGACCTGCATCCTATCCAGCCGTGGCAGAAAGGCATACCATATTCCACAAATGAGCTCCAGTTTTGGCAGGAGAGTGACAGGTCAGAGGATCTGGGAACACGTAGGTCCAGGCACCAGTCAGGCTTTGATTACCTCAGCCAAGCCTAAAGATGCTCCTGTAAAGCCACATGAGTTGTTTTCCCTGCCATGCACTCAGTGCCGACTGCCAGCCAAGTCCATTTGAGCATGGGGTGGATTCAAAGCCTAGTGTTTGTTCCATCACAATTCCTCATACCAAGAAGGTCAAGAGAGGCTCATCCAGACGACATGGCTGCTCTCAAATCCGCTCTTTCAGCTCTTTGTTCTTCACCTCCTCTTTGTCTCTAACCCCCTTTTCTGTCTCTCCATCTGCCTTTCTTTTAATTTGTTATCTCTCCCCGTGCCCCTGCTCTCTTTCTGCCCCTTTGTCTCTCCCTCAGCAAGCCCATTTGTATTCGTTCCTTACATAATGGAGAAATCAGATTGTGGTACTTAGCAAGGATGTAATCAAAGTCCCGTGCCAGGAATTTAATTCAGGTGAAGTTGCAGTTAAGAAGAGCATACATTATAAAGCTCTGTATGTATTTTTCCGTGGTGAATAAGGTGCCAGCTTGAGAATTATGACCGATGCACTGCTGCAATAGTACAAGCTATTCATTTTTCCTGCACCACCACAGATAAATCAGAGGAAAACATTGGGCTCGCCCGCCATTGCTCATAATAATAGGCCTTTTGCATTAAGTTTATGACAACTGAGTGCACCGATAAGAGACATATGCATCTTAAAGGGCAAATGACACATAACCACTGAGGAGTAATGCACACCGACTATTTTTCTCTCTCACCATGACCGTCTTGTAGTTCACACCAGAGGGATATTGATCAGGCATGGCAAGGTCCTCTAAAGGACACGTCCCTCCCCACAGACCTGAAGCACATTGGGCAAGTGGGATTCTCAGACCAGTCATTTTAGTTGTCACCCCCTCACCTGATTTATTTCTGGATTGTAGACAAGCGTGCAGGCTGTAAAAATATGATCTTCAGAGGTCAATTTTGTAGGGACTGATGTTATTAAACATAACGATGGAAAATACTGATGCCATTCAAATGCTCTACCTCATCCTGCTGACAGTGAGGAGGTTAAAAAATGAAATAACATAATGTCTGCTTGGAAATGGTCATCAAATACACTTTAACTCATTTTTACCTGAATCTAATTCTCTCGCACAACAAAGCTTTTTGCAGCCTCTTTCTTTGGTAATCGTTATGCTTATTGTACACTGTGGTTGTAAAGGAATAAACATCATTAGCGACAATACTCGGGTAGGCTGTGCTGTTTAAAAAATGCTCAGTTTACACTAAGTGGCCAGGAAAATATCCCCCACACCATTACACCACCATACAAGGCATATACATATACAAGCTCCGACCCTCCAGATATCCATCTATCTGTCGTCCTTTTTTCCATTTCATTCTCTGACTCATTAAGATGGAGCTGATTGTGAAACCTGATCATGGAAGAAAGCATAAATCAAAGTGTACCTAAGAGTATCTGATGTATTACGTTTCTAGGCGCATCTCTTCGTGCAACCGCAGCTGTGGTACCGCATTCAAAATGTCTGGCAGTAATTCAAGACGAGGATGACTCATCTAACTGCCGTTCACTTCTCTGGGCACCGTCTCTTCGCTTTGCATTAGAAAATAAACTTGATAACAAATTTATTTAATTTTATTACCCACAGCCGGGAACACTGCTGTCTGGGTATTTGATTGGAAAGACGTAATTACAGTCAATAGAATTCCACTGATTGAGCTCCGCTTCGATATAATGAATGAAGAAAGGTTCACAGCAGAGGTGAGAGGCGGCTACATCCGAGACCCCGGGTGGTGAGCCTGTTGCCAGAGTGTGATTAATTCAACTGACTTCAAATACAAAATACAAACACACACAAAGAATGCTCAGAATATGCACAGCTGAGACATCAAAGGAATTACTTAATGATGAATGTGATCACGATCTGGGTATTTCGCAGTGGTCAACATTACCTTTAAAGGAGTACTGGGTGGTTCCTACTATATAGACAAAACAAAAGGCAGTGACGGCCTTTGTCTTTACATTATGGCATAACTTTGATGATCACAGAATTGTTATTGTGAGGTTGTTAAGTCTTCAGATATAAACCAGACATGTTTTTTCCAAGTGTTCAAACGCCCATCTTCTCCTTCAGTCGAGCAGTTAATTTGGAACTCCCCATAAAAAGTCTTAACACAGCTGATTCTAATTTTAGCCAAACTATGATTCATCCTAATCTAAACTGCTTGCCACTGATTCCACTGTTACATGTTTGGCCACTATTCCAGTAGGAGGTACCCAAGGTTCACATGAGTCTACCGTGACACCGAGACCACAGTAAAATGAGAACACACCGCCACTCGTGGCCCCGAAATATGCCTATGAGTATTTGAAGGCTGCATAAGCCGCAGACAGAACCAGTCACCGCCGCCCTCTTGTCTCTTCAGGTCAACCAAAGAAGCTGGGCGCTAACTCGGTCAAAACCATGCACAAACTGATGTTTCATAAGGACTTGGCTTAGCCTGCAGACTGGCCACAACAGCTCCACACAAAGCCTCACTGTTTACAGTGTTTGGGACTGAGGTGAGCGAAGAGGAGGAGGCAGCAGGAAGGAGGAGGAGGAGGAGCGGGGAGAGGGATGTGGGCTCAGCTTGCACTGTTGGATGGAGAGAAGAAAAAAGAAAAACAAATGACCAGGAGAAACGGGACCATAATGGTGCCCACAGGAATTTGAGTCTCAGGCCTCAAAACACTGAAAGGTCATTCTGCATGTCCTACAAGAGGATTTAGACAGAGTTTATACGAGAAGTAAGTGCATGGCACATTTAGGAAACAGGAGGGGGAGGATAAATTAACCCAGTGCATATGGTGTTTGTTTCTTCAACAAAGGGATGGATGTACTGGGCTAAGTGCTGCTCAAACCCAAGGTGATGAATCAAAAGAAAAATGTGTTTGCATGTAGGGCCCTTTCAAAGGAGACTGGAAGCCTAAAGTATCAAACAGCGACTTGCAGTGACAAGGAGATGCAAGTCTGGAATGGGCAAGCTGCCACAGAAGCTCTCAGTGTCATAAAGGATACATCACAAGTTTAAGCATCGCAGTGGCACTCTGCAGCTGATGCAGCACCACGTCTCTGTAAACAGAGCTCTGCAAACATGAAATGTCACTTTTTAACTTCAGCGGTTTCTGCCAATGTCTCTCACGATGGAAGCCATCAAAGGTGCATTAAAGTGTTGTGAGAACTCACAGCGTCAGTGATAATGGTAGCATGGCGCAACACTGTGTAAAAAGGCGGCCCTTGGTCGCTGGAGGACAGAAAGCCTTTCCGTTCATTATCGGCCAGAGATGATATGAATCAGCAATGTTGCTCCTGCTCTTTGTCTGAGCTAATTTATCACTAAAAAGGATGTCACATTTCTTTTTATTAGCCAAGTCAGTGAATGTTGGCACGCCTTCAGTGCTGAGGAAAGGTCTTCAGCCATCAGGATAATCTCACAGTAAGGTCTGTCGAGACACAACATTGGCTAATCTCTTGAGTTAGATGCCTTCCTTATGTTTGAATGACCCCTACGCTTGTGTTACATGACTTAACAAAGAGCAAACATTCCTCTGAAAATGGTCAGGTACAAGGACTGGATTGAAAATTAATGAAAAAGCAACCGATGTCCAAAGAACTGTGAAAGACCTTCAGAAAGCCTGGCAAACTACTGCTCAAGGCTAATATAAAAATTACAACAAAGGAACCAAAATATAAAGAAATTACGTGCGGCTCAGGACTTCTAAAGCTAGCACTATAATTAATGTGCCTGACACGCATTTTACTGTAGTGGTTTGTCTGGAATCCTTTATTATTTTCCCCAGAATGTTACAAAACACCAGTTTTTTCTCGAGAAATTGTTTTTTTTGTGTTCTTGTATTTTGTTTACCACAGTCTTTTGCCTGGTTAATGTAGGGATCACCGCAGAAGATTATCTGCCTCCATCTCACCCTATCCCTCACACCTTCTTCTCTCACACCAACCCTCTTTCTCACTAATCCCCCCTCTGTGGTCTTCCTCTTTCTCTCCTGCCTGGCTGTTCCATCTTTAATGTCCTTTCTCAAAATATGTTCACTATTCCTCATCTGCACGTGTCCTTTGAAAGACCTTCAGAAAGCCTGGGTAACTGTCAACTGTCAAAAGCAAGCGGAATATAAAGAAATCAGGGGTGGCTAAAACTTTGCACAGAACTGTATTAAAATAAGTACTGCATACACATTAAATGGCTTTCTGTCTAACTGACGAGTTTCAATCATAGTTCAGAGCCCTTGAGTTTTCACATTTTTAACGTGACTGATGATATAATATCTATCATGTTAGGTGTGAAACTACCAGCAGACTACATTTGCCAGGGTTTTCTAGCCACGTAGGATGTATAGCAAGCATTGACATCTCTAGCAGACAGAAGCAAAGCAAAGAGTGACACTTTAATTAAAAGTTTTATGCTTTTGCCCAAAAGCATTCCCTTTTGACACATGGTAGGTAGGAAGGAAATTACATATGCACACACACACACACACACACACACACACACACACACACACACACACACACACACACACACACACACACACACACACACACACAGGGACAAATGATGAGAGCTTTTGATGTGACAGCAGAGTCTCCTCCCCGGTTTGTCAAAACGTGACAAAGTGTGTGACATTCCTTATACATGTGAGTGAATGTGTGGAACACCCTTTGAACACCACTCACACACAGGAAGTTGCCAGTTATTGTTAGACTGAAGCACATTCACATAATCTTTTATCCTCTGCTCCTTTCCTGTATTAAAATCAAATCCCTCACAGGGAAGCACTGATGAATAAAATCACACAGTCACACACAAAATTCTGTCATTACTGCTCCCTCGGACTTTTAACTTTAAATTTTGACTCATGCACCTCCAGAATTCAAAGGCATTCTGCAGGGCTTTGATCCTTAAGTGTCCTTCAGAATCCTGCTGAAGCTGCACATTCAGACCTCATGGTATGTTAGTTGCACACTGGCCCTCCACTGGGGGAATTCAAAACAGCCCCCTCTGCTTCATCCTTATACACGCCACAGCTCCATGCCTGGGGCTATCAGCATACCATAGACCTGGTGATGCTAGGGGAATATGCCATATCTGCTTGTCTTTATAGCAGTGTGGGGATGACCTCCCAATAATGTCACATATTGATTTATCTGGGATTACTCTCTGTTGTAGATTTTGCATTACCCAATGAGCAAGAACCAGTTGAAAAAAGAGCTAAACTAATATGATGCATTAACATTAATGTAATGTAACAATACAGCTCAAAACGGACTCACTTTTTTAGCCACCTACATGTGGTTCAGTGCTACGCATCCACCACCAATGGCCTTCTCAGACTGCCTTAATGCTTTTCTGCTGGAACTGCTTAGAACATGTCTAACTTGAAATCACTGACCTTTTTGTTAACTGCAATTTAATGGGGTGATTCACTCTATTTTCCAAGTATACATCCATCTTCTTAAAAGTGTTGACATTCCAATAACCCTGCTTTTGAGCAGAGTCCTCTCAATGCGTGCTTGCTTACTACTGAAACACCAAACAAGCACACCCTTGAGATTTTGGCACCCCACTTTATGAATTCCATAAATTCAGTGCATTTATGATGGGCCTGCCTGGTGCTCTTAATGAGACTCGTGAAAACTTTGCCTGGTAACACTTTGACCTGCTGAGCATAGGAGAATACACAGTAGTTATTTGAGGGGTGATGTCACACCCAAGTGATAGGAGTTTTCCATGTCTGCTGGCCTTACGTAAGACTGAAAATATCACACCACGACCTAACAACGATAGAGCTGGTTTTTTTTGGTTTTTAGCTTGGATAGCCCTCCCCAGAAGATGGAAAACAAAGATTTCTCTTTCAAACTAATGAAGTTCCACAAATCTGGAGTTTCTATATTAACAAGCAGCCAAAAGTCCTCATCAAAGATCTCTGCAGTCCCAGTAGTAGGTTTTGAACCTTTAAACCTGGATCAACAATGAACATTTTGCACTGCAAAAGGTAAGGACCTAATCCCCAAAATCTAACACAGTTTTTAGTTACTTTTAACCAAGACTACACCTAACTTTTGGTGCAGTAGTGCTCTTTAGTCACATCTTAATTCTTTATATTTTGCTAAGTAAATGAGGCACATGACCAAATGTGCATGGAAATACAGTATAAATGTCAAAAACGGAATTTGTACAATTTTAATGAACTTCAAAGTCAATATTTAATATGACAAATGACATCAACAGAGTCTGAACTCTCTTAGACAAGCTTTCTTGTCATTTCTATTTCAAGATGATCCCACGCTGCTTCAATAACTTTGAGGTCCGGACCTTGGGGAGGCCAATCAATGACTGACCTGGTCCAATTGTGTTTTCCAATCATGTCGTTGGTGCAAAAAAATACTATGTTATTCCTGTCAAACTGCGCTACCTTTGGCATTTGCCACAAATTCAGGAACAAATTATTATTATTTTTTTAATTTGTGACACGCTACCAGTAACAAACTGTAAATTTATAATCTAAAATTCTCTAAATTTTAAAATCTCTAAAATTCTCAAAAAAATATGATTGCTTGAAAAGTCTGAAGAATTGAGGGATGGTTCAAATCAGCGGTCCCAAACCCCGCGCCCCGCGAGAGTTGAGGCTCGGGTGTGAATTTATGGTTTTCAGGGTTTTTATGGTTATTTTTTTATTATTTTTATCGTTAACTCGGTTTCCCCGGGTGTTTTCCCGTGTGGTATGATTAAATCTTGGTACCGGTATTGGTTTTATTTTGTTATGTACCTTAAAGGCCAGCCCGTGAAAATATTGTCAGACGTGAACCGGTCTGTGGCGGAAAAAAAGGTTGGGGCTCTAAATGGCCCTTAACCATTTTCTGAATCCACTATTAACAGGAAACCACATGTGGATGCAACTAGTAAAAATGACCCTTGCCACCCAGAGGCTGTCTGACCAGCAGTTAGATTCACATGAAAAAAAATAAACAGCTACATTTAATCAAAAATGGTCCCTTAAACCAATTTTTAAGCCCTTGGTAGAATAATGAGAAATCAGACACCTAACAAGCTGAATCCTGCTCTGTTTCATATTGGCCAGTCACTTCCCCGCATTGTGGCCATTCACCTTTGTGACACAGTTCAGCGGTTTGTGTCGTCAGACAGGGCGGCTCTGTAATGCTTCATAATCAAGCTTATCTATCCAAGCGTGGAGAGCAGCTGGACTGAGCTGATATTAGTATGCTCCCGGTGTGGCTCAGTGACAGAAGCTGGAGCTCACTCTCCCTTCCTCTCTCCCTCTCATTGCGTGGTATCAGATGAAGAATTTCATGTGAGAGAGGGTAGAATGAAATGTGCTGGCGATCTGCAGCAAACTTAGATTGACTTTGTAGCTTTTACTGTTTTGAAGTAACTGATGGTCAAAGCACACATCAGTCTAAGCTGGATAATACTGACCCTGACAGCTTGTTTGCAGAGGCAAAGGCGCTGTGATTCAGCAGAGGCCCAAAAGAAAAACTGGACCACAAGTTGGAGATAGATGTCAAATAAAAATGTGTGCTAGAATTTTTAAACTAGCCCCTGACAGTGAGTTCAGAAAAGCAAAGTGAGCTGCTGGTGTGGAGCCTTGCTGTAATCTGACAGACTGATGTGATAAAATCAGGCCAAGCAATTGCATCGTTGTACCTGGAAAAGCTTTTTCTCTCCTCTAAAAGGACAAAGGCTGCAATTAGCGTTAGTGATGACTGCCAACTGCTGACATGGCTTTGTATCACCCACCCATCGTGGCTCTGTTTGTACCGTTTTTTGAGGTGGGAATCATTAGCTTATCTCAGTATCATGTCTCCAACAGAGAACGCTGACCGTAGAGGCAGTTTGGGCTCCGGCAGGTGTTTTTTACCCAGTGGGGATTGGCTAGATGCAATTTGCTGTTTCAGAATTGGACTCTTTTTCAAGGTTGCTCTTCTCCCACATACAGACTCCACTAAAAACATGAGAAATGCCTGGCAGCCAGGTACCCATTGTAACCACTCGAACAAGGATCGAGACAACTCTCAGGTAATTATAGAAGGTAGAACAAATTTTAACCAAAGAAACAACCTTTGCTTCAATCTAACTTAGAAGTCAGTACTCATAGAGAAAGAAGATGTGGGTTAATTTGACTACAAACAAATATGGATAATGTAACATATATTATAAGTCATAATAATTTATAATTTACTTTCAACAGCTTACCAACTTTTAGAGATTCTTTACTTTTAGTTGACTATATTTTTCTTCTCAGTTCATAAATGAAATTGCATTTTATTTATTTATTTATTTAAATTTTGTGATTTTAAGTTTAGCTGAACTGACCTGTCCTACTTGCAGAAGTACCATGTAATGTAGGTTATTCCTAACCTCTTGCTAAGGTATCACCGAGGGCCTGTAGTGATGCGTAACACATGTGGACCGTGCTTTACAGATCCCTAAACAAAAGCAAACCGTCTTATTTTCCTGTGACGGGCAGCAAGGTGCAGAATGTGACTGCAGCCTTAGCTAGTAACGATAATTCATTTCTGAGTGCATCCACTCTGCAAATGATCTACATTCAACGTACCCACTGGGGTCACTCTGCAGAACAAAGCATTCCTCTTCTTCCACTTTGTTAGGTACCCTTGTTCAGCTGCTTGTTAACTGCAGATGGTTGACAGCGTGCTATCTCTCTGGAAGAAAGGTGATTTAAGTGACTTTGAACGTGGCATGGTTGTTGGTGCCGGAGGAGCTGGTCTAAATGTTTCAGAAACTGCTGATTGTGCCAGTAGCCTTTAACGCCATGTGTTCTCCTCAGTAAGGATGAGAGAGAATGGGATATTTACACACAGTTTTTTTTTATTCTTACCATTTGAGTGCCAACTGCATTACAAAACCACACAGCGATCTGTGTCCTCCTCTGGTCCCTAATAAGGCGATATAAGTCAGGTGTGCCTCTTTCCTCAGCTGCCACTATTCCCCAAACCACACCACTCCATCTATCCATCGTCCAGCTGAGCCAGAAGGGCAGGCCATCTACCAGTCAGGGGGCTGGTGGATCGATCCCCAGCACCTTCATTCCACATGTCCTTGGGCAAGATGCTGAACTTTGAGCTTTAAAAAATACACAGGCATAGAAAAGAAGTGCTGTATAAATATGTTTCTGATTAAATGAATTCAGCTTGTGGTATGATGTGCTTTGAGTGCTCAAGTTGAGTAAAAAGGTGTTATATAAGTGCCAGTCTATTTAGTAGAAAGGTGTGCCTAATAAACTGTCTGTTGAGTATTTATATACTGTGTAATCATACACAAAATACAGACTCAGCAGGAGTAATAATTTAAACACTTTATTTAAGTAAAAATGAGTTTGGTGACATAAAAGTGCCTCCAATGCTGGAAAACTAAGTACATATTCTATTATCTGGCAGAGAAGAGAGGGGAAAAACAGAGTTTACACAGGGGAAACAGTCAGGTACAGGTGAAACACCTTAGGATGGAGACACCAGAAAGTAGGGTTGAGATCACCTTGAAATAAGATAATCATGATGTCATTGCACGCTGTGTTCCTCACATCCTTCTGCATCTTTTGGAAAGCTAGCAACATTTTATAGCTCTCAATATTAGACTCAGGGGTTGTTTCTGGAAATAAAAACATAGCGGCCAAATGGCCTTCTGTGCAGATGTCGTGGATTTGTTCAAAATACCCTCTTTTTAAAAAATGTATTTATTTATTCTGATCCTTTTAAGCACCACAAGGCAAGTATGAATGGGCCTGGATCTGTTATATTCAAGACAATGGAGCCATTTCTACCTTCAAAACTGTCCATCTGATACCAAATCAATGTGGATGGATAAACAGAGCAACAGTTCAGGGAATAAATATGCAAATTTGGTTTGAGGGAAATTGTCACTTTAACAGTTAAGCTCCAGCATCCATCATGGTGGGAATAAATTACACATTACGATGTTTACAAGTTCAGTGTTTCTTTTCCACTGTAAGGCTGAAAGAAAGACAATTACGATATGGGGAATAATTCCCCACATAATCTCTCTCGTAAAAACACCCCTCCTGGTAAACTTACTCATTTACTCACATGACAAAATAGCCGGTTAGATTTTTATAACGCATTTTTCTGAATTCACACAGGGTCATAAGAATTTGATTGCCCTTTATTGTCTTGAATATTGCAGTAAATGTGCATGGACTTAAGAACAAGTTTACTATTGTGTCACACAAGGTGCACTTTCAACTTGGGCCGCTGAGAGCCGGGAGCAAAAAAACACCCAAAGAGCCAGAATGGCCCAATACAGTGGATATGCTATGGTGTTTTTTTTGCCTCTCTTCTTGTCCATCCATTAACAGTGAATTCATTGGTTGCCAAGTTGAGAGTGAACCCCGGATAGGTAACAGGTAATGTTATCCACCTTGACATTTCCCCAGTTAAATGTAATCTCTGGAATTTAAGCCACATTTCTTCAGAGAGACACACTCTGACACACTATTGCTTTTCTCTTCCTTTGTATCGATTTGTTTTGTATCAAAGAGCAGTGAAGGCAGGGATAGAGAAGGGAGAGAAACGCCGTGGCAGAAGCACAGCTCTTCTAAAATGTGTTTTCACTATGTTAGATCAGGCTTTGTGGTGACAAAACATAAATGGACTGCATTTATAGTGCTCTCATCTCATAAAGGATGTGGCTGCATGAACATCACTGTATGCCACTGCAAACTACAGATATGGAAAAAAAACATAACATGATGAAAAGCCTGTCATTCACTTTTTCCCCATGAAAAGTGAAGAACATCTTTCACACCTACACCTATATGTATATATATATACAGAGGGCTGCACCAGCTAAAGGAAGTGTTGGCATTTTTAATGTGCAATCTGTGTAGAAGTCTTCCTGGAGTGTTTCTTATTTCGTCGTTTTTAAAATAAACCTCAGATAGCACAGGAATAGAAGAAATATAAGTACAAAGAACTTGCCAAGGTCCTTGGAGGGAGGGAGAAAAGAAAGCTGCCAAGCTTGTGTGGGCAGCATTAGAGCAACATCCATCCCTGGTGAGGGGTGGAAGAAGGGGAGGGAGGAACGGACCACAGAGGACCCCAGCTCTTTGTTGGGATCTGAAAGATGGACAATGCTGCTACTGTGTGCCGAGAGCAGGAGCCATGCTGCTGCTGGTTCCATAATACTGTCAAAGCTTGTCACAATTATGCCACTCTTTTATTATGTTCTATCGTTTTTTCTAATTCACCCCTGCTTCACTTCCTTTTTGCCTTTCTCCCCTCCACTCTCTCAGCCTTTTGCTTAAACCTCACCTTTCATAGTAATGATTTCATGTAGCGCTTGCTTGTGACCTCCTGCAGTAAGCCACAAATGGCATCTGCAAATGATCCAATCATGCCACTGTGCTTAAGGTGGTGGCGTGATTGTAAATGTTAAAGTGAATAAGTAATGTCTCTAATTTTACACCAGCTGGACTGCAGATGTGAGATTTGTGATAAGTGACACATGGAGAAATTTAAAGGACTCAACCAGTTTGCTATCACTGTGTAAGAATTGACTTGGACTTATCTCAAATGAGATGTTTGATTTGGATTTGCCTTTCACAGTAAAATTTGGCTTGCAATCTCAAGGGTTGGTCTGGACCTGTCACACATGGCCATTTGTTTAAATTTTCCTGATGCATTCCAAATATCACTTAATAAAAGTTTGGACACAGGAATGGGACTTCCACCCGTCCACCGCATTCACAAGTCCAACATGATGAGAATCTCTGTCAGCCTCTGTGAACTCCCTACTTCATCTTAAAAAGAAAGCACTACCTTGTTGCACTACTGGGAAGGCAGATCTCTAACTATTTTTAGCTGATCTCTTCCTCACAAGGAGTCACCACAGCAGGTAGCTCTGCATGTTTGATTTGGCAGATTTGTTCACCAGATGCCCTTCCTGAACCAACCCCAAAGCACTCAGATTTAAATCATGGAGCTTTTGCTTGTTAGGCAAATGAGCAAACGATATACTTTGGAGCCACTGAGAGTCAGATCACTAAATTAACCCAAATGTTTTTTAAAAAAATTCACATTACACTGATAGGAGTTCCTCAGCCATGCCATGAATCTCACAGTACACAGTTTCTGTGCTGATGTTAATGCCAGAGGAGGTTTGGAGCTCTGTGGTTACTGAGTTAGCAAAGCATTGGTGAATTCTATGCTTTATGCAATCATATACTGTGATTCTTAAATGCTTTGCAACAGTATCCCTTACAGGTCATTGTGGAACTGCTAGGAGGGGTTGTGTGATTTTTTTGAGGTTTTTCTTCTGTTATTGTAGGGTTTTTACCTTACAATATAAAGTGCATTTAGGTTGTTGTAGTCATTTGGCACTATTTAAATTTAATTGATTCAAAAATTAAGAAACTGAACGGCTCATTTTGTTTGTCTACAGAGTGTAAGTGGTGATGGACTTGGCTAAATGGATATTTCTGTCCGTTTGCCTGACCTTTTACCAGACCTTAAATCAAAATGGTAAAACTTGACTTGGACTCATCTCAGTCTAAAATTGCATTATGTCGACATTTTGCTTAGTGTTATTGAAGGAGTTAGAATTGGAGTTGATTGGAGTAGTCTGCTGTGTCCGACAGTGTAGCAATCAGATCTGTTGTCTGAAGGCCAAAAAATACCAAACAGATTTACTTTTACAAGTGGACCATTACAGCATTCGCTATCCGGTCGTTAAGTCTGACGTCACTAGCCGTGTCTGGGCCTAAACTCCGCTGCAGGTCCATATGTCAAACGATCACTATGGCATTACTGAGAGTTGAAAAACTGTCTAAAGTCTTTCATCTTTAATAAAATGATCAGCGTTCTGCTCTACCAGGTGTAACAATTGAGTTTAACATCCAGGCCTCCATGAAAACGGAATTTATGACATTTAACGGAGTTAGAAGTTAGCAGGAAGTTAGCTCACTAGCTTCCATCTAAATACAATATAGCATGTCCTGACTGTGGGGTTTTGGAAACAAATTAAAACGTACAGCTCTGTTATCACTTCCAACATAAATGAAGACAGAAAACTAAACAGCAGTGACGTTTGTAGGGTTACTGAAGTTTGGCTAGCTGGTATATAATGATGTGCTACGTGACCGCTAGTGACACAGCTATGTTAGCTATAAACAAGCTAACTTTTTTTCCACTCGATAAAAGTTAACGTGAGTGTTCTCGGTGGTCTGGAACAAATGTAATCGCATGGCAGGATGCTGTAAAAGGACCAAACTTCAGCCAGGAGAACAACTGAGATAATCCATCCACAATACGAGGTTAGTCATTCATATACTGCTGCATGGGCTGGGCTGTAGTTACATCCTAAGGTTTTAAAAACTGAGCTTAAATAAATGATTAGTGGTAATAAAAGCCAAGGGAGGTCAACAGTGATCACTGACTGTTTTAGGAGCTTTTTGAGATTAAATAGAAGAAAATACAAAACATTAAACATGTTAACAGCACAAAAGCCATATTAAACGCAGACTACTTTAGGCCCGGAAGCAGGATTCGTCACGTCATCACTTAACGACCGGATAGTGGTCCACTTGATAGTCATATTTTTTAGAACTTTATTAGGATTTTTTATTTTGAGCAGAGAATAGAAAAGAAAAAAAGAAAGAAAATATAGCTGGAGGGACAAGTAAACAGACCGATAGGGACAGAGAGAAAGGCAGAAAAAAACATGAGAAGCTGTTTCAACACCAGCAAAAACCAAAACCAAACTTGTCTTGACTAACTTAACCTGGTGTTGTAAGTGCTCGATGACATTAAACTGGACTTCTCAGTAAAGTTTGCAAATAACTCTTGCAGCAGAGGCTCAGGGCTTGATTTGGACATCTCATTGTGATTTTCTCTAACAGATTTTAAAGGGCCACAGAGTTGTGTGCATTGTAATAGTGCCCAGCCGGTGGCTGCCTCCACCCCAAACACGGCAATGATTGTCTGAAGAGACCTGCTAACAAGAGAAAAAACTGAAATAACACGAACACGGTATAAAATGTGGTGGTAGTGGTGCTTGTGCTTTCAGACTCACTTGAAGTACGCATGAAAAAACGCTGCATAAAACGCTTCACGTAAATGTAGAGGCAGCCAGCTGTGGAATATTGCAGCCGTAAAGTGGAGAGGTTTTTTTTTTTTTACTGAACAAAGCCAGGACAACCGCAGAGGAGACCGTGTGGTGCTTATGTTTTATTTCAAGAAACTTTAGGGAACAACCCTTGACTCATATTCAGCATACTATAAAATGTGAATAGCTTTCCAAAAGATGCAAATGGATTTGAGGAAGGCTCAGAATACGTATGATTGTGCATTTCAGTGGTATTGTGTATACATATATATATGAGAGCAGAGGAGAGAGAGGATAATTAACGCAGCAAGACTAATGATTTGTATCGCTAGGCTGCAATCTAAAAAATAGGGTGCATTTAATTGAGTTACTGAAATGAATGCCATTTGCAGTTTGCAGGATATTGATTTTTTTTCTTTCTTTTTTTTTGCTGCTGTATTCAAAGCAAGTGGCTGTTGTTTCAAACAAATTTGAACAGGGAATGAAGTTGTTTCTTTCGTGAATCTGCTCTATTCACCATGTAAATGCAGCTTGAGGCAAACAGTTTATTTTGATGAGACAGGGTGAAAAGAAAAACGTGGGTGAATGAAAGGTCGAGAACAAAGTCTGAAGTTTGCAGAGAGCGTCAGCTGCAGCCAACTTCCCTCAGTTTTGTGTCTTTTCTTTATGTAAGACTTTTGAATTTTGCTCAACGAGCACTTGTGCAACTTATTTTCGTTCTCTGTCATGCTAGTGGAATTTGTGCTCTCTTCAGATGCCTCAGGACATGAATATTCCATTTAGTTCGACCCTAAACACTGACATTATTTATAAAGGCAATCATCATCAGCCGTGAAGTGAACCCTGTCTGCCTGCACCAAACAGCTGACTTCAAGGACTGTCTTTGTCGCATAATAAAGCAGGGATTCAAAACCACACACCAGTATACATGTTCTTCATTTTTGTAATATATATATATATATATATATATATATATATATATATATATATATATATATATATATATATATATATATATAATATCAAACTTCCTTGGTGCTTAATGTCCATTATTATGTCCCACTTTGCGGTTGCTTCTCTCCTCAGCAATTTGATAGAGAGCCTGTGTCGTCTTTTACCCCAGGTATCTTCATTGTGTGGTTGATGAGGCTGTCAAAGACAGTGTCTGGCCAAGTGATGAGATATGACAGGAGTGAAGACTTGCCTCACTAGGTCTCACCTGCAGCTGCTGGCAAAGTCAGGATGTGTGCGTGTGTGTGTCTCACATGTGTGTTTGTCTGTATTATAAAAACCCCTGGTGCTCATTTTCAGTTATACCCTCAAAATGGCTGTGGAAAACCCTCACTGGGCTTCAGTCACAGCCAAATAATTTGCACTCAGTTGGTAGTCGAAATGCAGTCAGTAAGTATACAGGCATACACACTTTTTGCTGTTGTGTTGTCTCTGGGATCTATCACATTAGATTAGACACAATATGATATGCACAGAAAAGGGATTCCAGTAGTTTATTACACAAATTCATTAACAAATGGCTTGCTTGACTCTGAAGACAGCTCCCCTGTATTGCTGCTACTGCTACATGTTTGACTGATACAATATTGTGCAAAAGTGTGAGAAGCCCATGTTGTGTCTACATGTTACATAATTTTTTACTAGTTACTATTTGTTACTAGCACTCTTTAGGCAAATCTATGAAAATTTCCAAAGGATAACACAGTTTAACAGGCATAAAAAATGTATTTTTCCACCAATAAGGTGATTTGCAAAGAGCTATTAACTTAAACTTGGTATAATGCTGCATGAGGTGCAGTGTGGCGTTAAAAAGAATTGAGAAAACTGGATAAGTGGAAGACAAGAGAAGTGGCAGGTGTGAAACTATCTACAGCAGATGGACATTATCTGAAAGTCCTACAGGACCTGAGAGGTTCATCTACTGTTCACTGAAGTGTCTTAAGAAATGGTTTCGGTGGCTGTCAAGAAGTCATTCATAAGGAAGGAAAGCAGGGAGAAAGGTATGCTGAGGTATGCAAAATTACACAAAAACTGGGCAACACAAAATATGCGGCAACATTGTAAATTTAGAGCCGGTCTACTGGAAAAACAATGTAACGCCACCATTTCTAACCCCAAGCATTTTTTATGTTTAATGTTCCGTTAAAACATTTTCATATCACTGCATTTTGGAATTACCAATTACCAGTACTAATAAAAACACAAAAACGCGTGTGAGAATTTCCAACAACTGTTATTATCTGCTTAGATATCACCATCAAATCTTGGATACCTCACAGTGGAATCTGAAGTCGGGAATTTCATTTTCAATACCACATGAAATTGCAATATCAATAACAGCTTTAAAAAAGTGAGTAGAAAAGGTAATGCAGCTGAATCTACAAGTATCAGCTTCTTGACCAGTTCCATCAACTAGATCACCGTTATATTTTCTGCCCTGTATGGTAGATTATAGCCAGAAATACAGAAAATTTGTTCCTGTCCAAATTCTAACACTGTATGTCTAAGTAGGTCAAGAGAAAATGAATAGGAGAGTTGGGGAGGGTGGCTGGTGTGAAGTGATAAACAGAGGAGAGTTCAGCTCAGTATGAGTCATCATGGGTGGTGAGGTGGTGGGCAAACAGCTTTCCTGTGTCAACAATGAAGGAGGGACTCTGTGAAGAGCAGAGCCATCACAAGGCAAACTGTGGATTATCAACTCACAGCAGCTCACAAATGACAAGGAAGATGCATGTATGTACATTCACACATTTGAGGAAGGTGCCCAGTGAATTTCCTTCGAAACGATGCATGACACAGAAACAGCATAAAAGTGTCTGGCTCAGACCTCTGTGCTGACTTCAGGTCATTAAGGTGTCACATTAGATTTCACTCTAAATGGCCCAGCAGGGCTGAACTCCTTCCCTAATGAGCATCTGCACCACTGTCAGCGCCACGGTACATGTTTGATGGAAAACACTGTAATGCATTATTCTGTTCAAATGAAAAACAACAAACAATGTGAAGAAGAAGAAGAAGAAGGGAAAAAAAAGTGGAGGACACCCAATCAGGCGCTGCACATCCAAAGCATGAATAAAACATGAGCAGCAGAGCAGGACGGTTTTGCATTATGTCTCTCTGTGGACATTTTTTTTTTTTACTGTACACTGAAAAACTCTTCCAGGCAGTAGGTGATAATGCACAGTGGGAAACTTTATGAACAGTTCACTTTTGCTCTCCACATATTCTGCAACACACGCAGAGCTATAGTTAGACACAAGTTTGGAAACTCTAATGGGGGATTAAATGACTGCACTGTCGAAGTTTGGTTTTCTATGACCTCCACTATTCATTCTTTAAGGCTCTGGAAAGCTATTTTCTCAATCAGCATCTTAATATGACTAATACGATCCAATTTCATGTGACATCCTCATTATATTCCCAGTGGCCTGATTTGGATGTGACTTACCTGATCTGTGTTCAACTCCTAAACATTTCCTGCTTGTTTAGTCATGAATAGTTACCTTATACTGGATTTAGAATATTATATTTTACTGAATATAAGCTTTATAGATCTGCATAGGCTTTTCTGTAAATGATCATGGCCCAACATGGTTGCACAATTATGTTACACAAACCCACAAACATGCTGCAAACCAGTTTAATAATATGTTATTTTTATAATGCAACATAACACCATTATTATTTTTTGCCTGTAGGTACAATTCATATGTAGATTAGTATGTGGCTGACTGTCAAATGTCTTTTATGTAATAAAACTACACTAACTTTCCTCTCCAAATATTTGGTATCCTATCATACTCTGTAGTTTTACCAAACAGTGGGTCTCCCACACTGCACTGACTGACTCTCAAACAATAAATGCTCTTAATGAAAATAGTTCTGACAGTGTAATATCAATAAATCCTGTAAGTAATTGGTCTGATAGACATTGTGCTAGTCTTGCCAGACCAGAGGGATAAACTGAAAGAAGTAAAAAAAAAGTCAGGTTCTCTGCCTTGACGAAACCTAAGATCCAAGTCAGACATACAGTGGATGAGCTTGAGCTAAGATGAAACCACCTGTAAAGCATTTATATTTACATGTATGGAGGAGCAGAGGGTTTCCCAGATGGCACAGAACTCATGGAGAGACATTCTGCAGCTCTCAGACAACCGTGCTGCAACAGTGAGTATAAATGGATGTAGCTGTGTGATGATGTCACCATCGGTGAATGAAGCAACCAATGCAGTGAGGATAAATGCGCCATTAAGCCAGGCTTTCTGCTTCGCACTTATTGCGTACTCACGAGTTTCACACATCATAGACTTTTTCTGCACAAAATTATCCTTATGGATGCCTCTTCCTCCAATCAGAGAGGCTGTCAGTTGATGATAATAAAATAGTTATAAGAATCTATAAAGAACATAAGAATGTGACAGTAAAAAGAAACATTGTTGCAAATGGGATGAGAGACTAAAGTTGAAGGAAATTTTAATCTGCTTATTTCTAATATTATAGCTGCACATTTGGACTTTGAAACCTTAAACTGGATGTATTTAAACATTAAAAGTTACTGTATCATAGTCTAATAAAATAATATGGAAATTGTTTGCTAATAGTTTGTGGTGAAATCAAACTAATATATATATATATATATATATATATATATATATATATATATATATATATATATATATATATATATATATATATATATATATATATATATATATATATATATATATATATATATATATATATATAATCTGTGCTGTAGCAGTTACAGTTCCAGCAGTGTAAAACAAGTTATCCGCAGATTTAAACCAAGTATAAATGCTATGATACACAGTTTGTCCAGCAGTAACTTTACATTTAGGTGTCATTCAGTGGTTTTACTATGGTAAATGGAGATTCGTGACATCTTAATAAAAGAACCACCATCACATTGTGAAAGATCTGCGTGTAGCTGTGGCCTCTGGGTACTGTCCTGATTGTCCAGCTCTCTGAAGGTGCCACGATTCTACCTGTATTTTTCCTCAAGCACTGTAAAAACTGTGAGAACGTTCTTGTTCCACTCAGCTCGCCTCTACCTTGGTGACAGGCCAAGCCAGAGTTTACATCTATGAGAGGCCCCAACGTTTTCATATTACAAGATCAGAAATTCCTGAGGGGTTGGTGCACAGTGCTCTGACTGTTTGGTGCTCCTGCCAAGTCCTTAGTAACAGACAAGCCTATATTTAGCCAGGTTTTATGGGGTGTTGGAAAGTGCCTAAAATAGTTTGGAGGGAGACACTTCTACAATGCTACCCCACAAGGGTCTATCACACTCGGGAATATCAAACTCTGCAAACACAGCTCTTATTTTGCTGTGATTCTTGGCACTTGAACATGAACGTGATTGTTTACCTTTCTGTCTGAGGCAACAGTGAAGGCATCCAAAAACTTAAGTGAAAAGTCTTTAAAACTCAATGAATCATTTAGTCTGTCAGGGCTTTCAAATAGAATTTTCCCTGCACGGTTAATCTGTGGCTGTGGGATAAACTCAAGCTAAAATGCAGTTGATTTCCAATGCAGCCTTGACCCTGTCTTCTTATCTGACAGTTTCAGTCCTCCAACCTCCATCCTGGGGGAAACCTGCAGTTTTCAAGAAAAATTCTGATACCACAAGAGCTCCATACCTACAGGAAACAATGACTGACAGTCTTCAACATCAAAGGTTTAACCTCTTGTCAGTTTGATGCAAGAGTTTCAGAGACACAAGCAGAGGAATATCAAAACTCCAGAGTCTCCAGCCTGAAGTGCAGATACAAATACATGAATGATCTCACATGTGCAGTACAGAGATTCACAGCTCTGATAGAGTTCAACTAAACACACACACACACTCACTCACTCACACAATCGCACACATACAGAGACTCGCAGCTCCAATTGATTTCAGCTATCGTTCTACATTTTACATGAGACTTTGAAAAGCCTGCACAATCGAAGGCTCAAAGGGAATTATAATATCATGAAAGACATGTGGGCTGTACCTTCGACAAAATATGTATCTGATGTATTTTTAACTCTGACTCATAACTCTGAAAAGTTTTGTTTGAAAGTTGGCAGAAATATAGTATTGTCGCCCTGCTCCAGAGTGATTCCATGAATATGTTTATGGCCTGGGATTAAGTGATAATGAAGTGTTACGTACAATGCTGTGCAAAGTAGGCCTGATGCAAAAGATGTTGGAACTTGCAAGCGATGGAGCAACAAAGTGCAGCTCAGACTCAGAAGAGTGCTGATATGATTATGTGGCATCCTCAGTTAAACCAGCAGTATGAGTCAATAACTGACATTCCCTCTATTGTAAACACAGCAGGATATCACCACTATATTAAGCCTGAATTTCATGGAGCCTGTTTGGATTATGCCTTCTCTGTTGATATTACAGATACATATCCCAGCTGAATTTTCCACTAGTGGACAGAAAAATGAAGCCAATCCATGCATGTGCTATTTAGTTCAAATTCACTCCAGTCCACTGATCCAAGCCTAAATAGAAAGTCGCTCCCAGTCTGAGGATGGCACCCGTAACCTTACAGGAAACCCAGGGTTAGAAAACAAATTCTTCAGATGCTTAGCTATAATTTTAAAATGTGCATAAAACCGCAGCGAGTAAACAATTCTGTCTGTGAATTGTTTTTCCACCTGCAGGAACTACGAGGATGTGAAATTCAGTGTGCAAAGATATTGGGAGCAGAAAGGTGGAATGGTCTTTTTTTTTTCCGGGGCTCAGAGTGGGCTTGGTGGTCTGGTCTTGTGACCCTTCTGTGTGATGGTGTTAGAGGACATTTCAGACAGCACCTAATATCTTGCAAGCTGGAACAAGTTCCCAGAGAGTTTTTGGCTTGTTCACTGTGCTGTTGACAGCAAAGCCAGTGCCCTGATTGCCTCCCTCCCTCCGCTCTTTGGACCTGAATAGCTATTCCAGTGAAGCACCGAGACGTTGATTATGCAGAGCAATGCGTGCTGGGAGAGGACCAATTACTCTGATGTGCCTTTTCATGTTTGCACATTGTTGAGAAGCACATCGGCTGGTGTCCCAGGGGCACACACAACAGTACACGTCTGAAGAGGCAATGCCAGCAGCCGTGATGGTGGGCGCAGTCATAATTGTCACAGGAAACATCATGAATATAAATATACAAAGAGAATATGCCAGTGAAAAGCTCTTTATTGGTTTCAGGCAATAACAAAAGGGAAATTAAGTCTAAAACTATTTATTGCATCAGGAAGAAAACTAGGTCTACACACACAATACAGACAAATAAATGGCAGTATAGACATTTAATATTAAGGTGCTAGAAACATTCATCACAGATTTTGGTTCATAGTAACATGACAGCATCACACAGTTGCTGCAGATTTGTTGGCTGCACATTGATGATCCTACATCCTACCACATCCCAAAGGTGCTCTGTTGGATTGAGATCTGGCGACTGCCAAAGTCGTTTGAGTACAATGAAGTCAATGAACTCATTGTTCAAGCAAGTCTTAGATGATCTGAGCTTTGGCCAGTTATCTTGCTTATGGTAATAAGGGAATAGACATGATCTGCAACAATACTCCCAGGTAGAATATGGTGTTTAAATTAGGTGCAGTAGGGGGCCAAAGTGTGCCAAGAAAATATCCTCCACACCATTACGCCAAAAGTAGGCAGAACTAGTGATTCAAGGCAGGATGGATTTCATGCTTTCATGTTGTTTACTCTAAATTCTGAACTGAAATATGCTGCAGGACATGAGACAGCAAATGTTTTTCCAGACTTCCTTTGACCAGTTTTGGTGAGCCTGTGCAAACTGTAGCCTTAGGGCAAGGCAAGGCAAGGCAAGTTTATTTGTATAGCACAATTCAACAACAAGGTGATTCAAAGTGCTTTACAGAGACATTAGAAACAAGAACAAATAAAAAGCATGATTTAAAATTGATTAAAACAAGCAAATAAACTAACTAACTAATTAACAAACAAACAAACAAACAAACAAACAAACAAACAAACAAACAAACAAACAACAGTATATAAAATCAAAACAGATAAAATCAGAACAATAGATAAAATCAGTAGTTAAATGTAAGTTTTGAAATTTAAGCTTAAAGTGTGGATTTGGTGCTTTATTCAAATGCAGCTGAGAACAGGTGAGTCTTCAACCTGGATTTAAATAAACTGAGTGTTTCAGCTGATCTGAGGCTTTCTGGGAGTTTGTTCCAGATATAAGGAGCATAAAAGCTGAATGCAGCTTCTCCGTGTCTGGTTCTGACTCTGGGAACTGATAAAAGACCGGATCCAGATGACCTGAGCGATCTGGATGGTTCATACTGGGTCAGGAGGTCATTGATGTATTTTGGTCCTAAACCATTCAGAGCTTTATAGACCAGCATCAGAATTTTAAAGTCTATCCTCTGACGGACAGGCAGCCAGTGTAAGGACCTCAGAGCTGGACTGATGTGGTCCACTTTTTTGGTCTTAGTGAGGACTCGAGCAGCAGAGTTCTGAATGAGCTGTAGTTGTCTGACTGATTTTTTAGGTAGACCTGTAAAGATGCTGTTACAGTAATCAAGCCTACTAAAGATGAATGCATGGACTAGTTTTTCCAGGTCCTGTTGAGACATCAGATCTTTTATCCTTGAAATATTCTTGAGGTGATAGTAAGCTGACTTTGTTATTGTCTTAATATGTTTTTCTAAGTTTAGGTCTGCATCCATCACTACACCCAAATTTCTCGCCTGGTTTGTGGTTTTTAGATGTATAGATTGAAGTTCTCTGGTGACCTGTAATCGTTTTTCTTTGGCGCCAAAGACTATTACCTCAGTTTTGTTTTTGTTTAGCTGGAGAAAATTGTGGCACAACCAGTCATTGATTTCCTCAATGCATTTACCAAGAGCCTGTACAGGGCCTCGGTCTCCTGGTGACATTGTGATATATATTTGTGTGTCATCTGCATAGCTGTGATAGTTTATTTTGTTGTTGTTTATAATCTGTGCCAGTGGGAGCATGTAGATGTTAAACAGAAGGGGTCCCAAGATGGAACCTTGTTTCCTGTTCGTTTCCTGTTCTCAGCGGACACCCGATGTGGTCTTCTGCTGCTGTAGCCCGTCTACTTCAAGGTTTGATATGTTGTGCATTTGAGTTGCTGCTGCATTCCTATCAGCTCAAAGCACTCTGGCTATTCACTTCTGACCTCTGGCATCAACAAGGCATTTCCGATGAGAGAACTGCCGCTCACTGGACCTTTATCTGTAAACCCTAGAGATGGTTGTCTGGGAAAATCCCAAAAGATCTTTCTGCCTGCCTGTCCGTTATCAAAAACCATGCCACGTCCAGAGTCACTTACTGTAAATAAACTTTCTTCCCCATTCTGATGCCAAGTTTGAACTTCAGCAGGTTGCCATGACAATGTCTACATGCTTAAATGCATTTAGTTTCTCCAATGTGGTTGACTGATAAGCAGTTGAACAGATGTACCTAATAAAGTGTCCATGAGTTATTCTGATTTTAGAATCAAATACGAGTCGTTATCTCAAAATACTGGATCCTACCTTTCCCATAGAGTAACCAAATCATATTGTTTTTCTTTCTCTCTCTTTATTAAAATTGCATGTTGGATGAACTAAACCACGTAGTGTCCTTAAATTATTACCCTTATTGTTTCGCCATGAAGTCTTTTTTTTATATGTTTCACTGCATTTAAAAAGCAGTAATAGTTTTCTGCACCACAGTGCTTTTTCTAATGGTGTTAAAAAACTGGCTGACCATAACCACATCTCATATTCGCACATTAGCATCAACCCCACATAACATTTTCCAGCTTAGCATTCACTGAGTGCTTGTGGTTTGATTTCAGCTGAAATAAATACCGGTAGATGACCTCGTGTCGGCTCTGTACCTGCACTCCGACCTCTGGGACCCTTTGTGCTGTTAATAGCCTCGCTGGCACTGAGCTGATGCAGCTTCTCACATTTCCCACATCACCACAAGAAGAGAAAATAGAGGAAAAAAAGCTCAAGAAGGCAAACAGCACCATTTAAATTCACAACTGATAGTCTGTAATTTTTCCCCCCTGAATGTTTACCTGCAGGATAACAGCCTTTCATTTTGTGCATTAAATTGTTTAGTATCTATTGCAGCAAAAGACAGCAAACTGTAATGCTTTTTCTTCCAGCTTTCTATAATGAACTCACAAAATCCCAAACAGCAACTGAATGCTGATATGTGCATTAGTATAAAGAAGGACTTTCTTTTAAATGTCCAAGTAATATTGCTTGTTCATGTTTGATTGCATGTCTGATTTGCATGCGGTTACTCTCGAAAAGTGATTTGTTTTTGTCTCCGCAGGTCACAACTTAAGTTAAATAGTCCAGTTGTTTGGTGAGTCAAGCAGTTTGGGGCTACAAAGCAATGGATTTCTTTCTAGGCTTGTTTGGGGAAAAACAAAAAGTTTTAGGAAGCAAAACTCTATTTCTTTTCTGATCATAATGCCTCTGTCCATCCTCCCAATCTGAAAAACAATCCCATTTTAGTTGGAGGTCTATGAGTGTCTGCCGTCATTCAGCACCTGCCTCGTTTTGCTAGATGTTTGAATGACAGGTATGTTGGATGGCTTTCATGTACTCGAACAGAGTCCAAAGTGTTGTGTTGCGTTGGGAAAGTTTCCAAGGTATAAATTTATATATAGTAGTAGTTTCAAAGAAGACAATCAATAAAAACGCACAGCAATGGGATGCAGGGTTGCACATACATCAAGAAAAACTCTACTTCTGCAGAAGAGACACCTTCAAGTCAACTGCTATGGACAACCTGGAGAAGAGAAAGATTATGCATTTTCAAAGTGTGCCCTTTGGTCAGATGAGACAAAACTGGATGTCTTTGGCCACAGAGCCATTTCTTATGTTTGGAAAAAGAAGGCGGAGGTGTAAAAGAACATGGTGGTGGCAGTATTATGCTGTGGGCATACTTCAGTGCATCTGAAACTGGGAATCTCGTTAAGGAATCATGAAGAAAGAAGGACATATGGAGATTTTGAAAGAAAACCTCAAGCAGTCAGGAGGAAAACTGGGTCTGGGTCGTTGCTTTGTCGTCCAACCCACTTTTTACAAGGAGAACCTGGAGAATTTACTGTATGTAAAATTTATCAACATGAAGAATCTTATTCTAATGACTTTTATAATTGGTTTGAACTGAGCACTGTTCAGTTCATCAGGAGTGAGAATTTGGTGAAATCGTGCTATGAAAATAGAAACGTAACCTCAAACATGAGCACAATTTGGATGAAGAACAGTTCAGCAATCCCTGTGTGCAGTTTCACAAAAACCTGACCAATTCTATGTGAGAAGTAGTGATTCCCATGATTTGTGGAGGGATAGAAAGATCTATGACATCGGTGTTTGCCATGCCATGAGCTCATCAGTCCTTTGGCTACATTACAACAACAACAAAAATGAAATCTACAGCAACATAAAACTAAAGAAAACTACATGTCACCTACAATGAAACAAAGAAACAAAAAAGACGTCAATCTTAGTGACTAGCTGGTAAAGAAAGTAACTTTAAAGGCAAATATTTCCCACCAGAAGCAGTGAAGACCAAAGCAGAGCTAAAAAAAAGAGTTTCTATTGGACTCCATTCATCAGGTGGCAAATAACCTGATGTGTCTCTGTTATCTGTACCCATATCTTTGTTATAGTCTACAGCAGAAGAAGCAAAACACTATATATCAAGGCACATTCAAACAAGTAATTTTTGGATACAACATTTTTATCTCCTCAGCCAAACATGAATGTTTGCGTCCAAGATTTATTTTTTAATATGCAAACTAAGAAGGCAGATTATAACAGATAATTGAAAATGTACTTTTTTTTTCTTCTTCAGTCCCATTCAGGACTGAAGTGCATGCTGTCTTAGTCTTTGCTGTCCACGCCCTGAATACAAATGAAAACTTTTTAGTATGAGCTGGGCATTAGTCCGGTAAGCATAATATAAAAGATTTATCCAGGGGTTAACTGTTTAGATTCAATACAGAAACTGCCCAAACGAAGGGCAGGCTTACCGAGTGCTGAGAAGCATCTTCAAGTATTCATTAAAGGTTTAAATGTGAGCGGTAACATCTGAAGAATGTGAAATAAGGGCCTGGGTTATTGACTGAGCCTACAAGTTAATTTAAGCTACATCATTAATCAAAGAAATTGGTGTAATTAAAAAAATCAGGTTGGGAATGTTAAGTTGATAGATGACAGCTTTTAAAGGGTCAGAGATCTGCAATCCCATGTGTGATATTTAGCTATAAACGGAGTACACAAACACAAGGGATTATCCACAATTAGAGATGCAACTTCATGAATATGCACGACAAGACGTTGCAAGTGTAACTGAATGTGCCTCATTATCAGCTCTGTGCAGATACTTACCTGAGGCCTTTTAGGAAATCAGACGCCTCTTTTGATCCTCTGTAGTCAATTTACAGTATCTTTAGTCAAACTTTATTTAGGCAGATTCTGTTGGCAGATTATGTGATATAAATAATGTACTTTTGTAAAGTTAAGAAGCTTGAATCTACTTTAGAAACTTTAATTCTTCAGGCATCAGTCCAATGTGAGATATGTATGTGAGATATAACATGTATTAACAGGATGTAAGCGTGGGCTGTATTACAGCATTGATACCACAGTATTTTAGAAAATCCAGATGGTTTTCAAGTCAGTCTTCTATTAAACAGATGACTATGTTAGCCACTGTGATCCTCTCTGTTATCAATTCAATTCAATTTTATTTATATAGCGCCAAATCACAACAAAAGTCGCCTCAAGGCTCTTCATAGATACAGAGAAAAACCCAACAATCATATGACCCCCTATGAGCAAGCACTTTGGCGACAGTGGGAAGGAAAAACTCCCTTTTAACAGGAAGAAACCTCCGGGAGAACCAGGCTCAGGGAGGGGCGGGGCCATCTGCTGCGACCGGTTGGGGTGAGAGAAGGAAGACAGGATAAAAGACATGCTGTGGAAGAGAGACAGAGGTTAATAACAGATATGATTCAATGCAGAGAGGTCTGTTAACACATAGTGAGTGAGAAAGGTGACTGGAAAGGAAAAACCCA
The DNA here is from genome assembly GCF_041146795.1 of Maylandia zebra. NCBI lineage: Eukaryota > Metazoa > Chordata > Actinopteri > Cichliformes > Cichlidae > Maylandia > Maylandia zebra. Next base: position 20,555,612 of record NC_135174.1, on the reverse strand, counting down.
ATGCATCATGGGAATCCCCGGCAGCCTACGTCTATTGCAGCATAACTAAGGGAGGATTCAGGGTCATCTGGTCCAGCCCTAACTATATGCTTTAGCAAAAAGGAAAGTTTTAAGCCTAATCTTAAAAGTAGAGATAGTGTCTGTCTCCCGAATCCCAACTGGAAGCTGGTTCCACAGAAGAGGAGCGTGAAAACTGAAGGCTCTCCCTCCCATTCTACTTTTAAATACTTTAGGAACAACAAGTAGGCCTGCAGTGCAAGAGCGAAGCGCTCTAATAGGGTGATATGGTACTACAAGGTCATTAAGATAAGTTTTTTGGACATCCTGATAATAATGAATTGCAGTAGTCCAGCCTGGAAGTAATAAATGCATGAACTAGTTTTTCAGTGTCACTCTGAGACAGGATATTTCTAACTTTAGAGATGTTGCGCAAATGGAAGAAAGCAGTCTTACATATTTTTTTGATATGTGCGTTGAAGGACATGTCCTGGTCAAAAATGACTCCAAGGTTCCTCACAGTGTTACTGGAGGCCAAGGTAATGCCATCCAGAGTAAGAATCTGGTTAGATACCATATTTCTAAGATTTTCAGGGCCGAGTACAATAACCTCAGTTTTATCTGAATTAAGAAGCAGAAAGTTAGCGGCCATCCAGGTCTTTATGTCTTTAAGACATTCCTGCAGTTTAACTAATTGGTGTGCGTTATCTGGCTTCATAGATAGATAGAGCTGGGTGTCATCTACATAGCAGTGAAAATTTATGCTATGTCTTCTAATTATGCTGCCTAGGGGAAGCATGTATAGTGTAAACAGAATTGGTCCTAGCACCGAACCCTGTGGAACTCCATAATTAACCTCAGTGTGTGAAGAGGTCTCCATTTACATGTACAAATTGGAGTTTATTAGATAGATATGATACAAACCACTGCAGTGCAGTACCTGTACTACCTACAGCATGTTCTAATCGTGCTAATCCGGTCGTTAAGTGATGACGTGACAAATCCTACTTCCGGGCCTAAAGTAGTCTGCGTTTAATATGGCTTTTGTGCTGTTAACATGTTTAATGTTTTGTATTTTCTTCTATTTAATCTCAAAAAGCTCCTAAAACAGTCAGTGATCACTGTTGACCTCCCTCGGCTTTTATTACCGCTAATCATTTATTTAAGCTCAGTTTTTAAAACCTTAGGATGTAACTAACCTCGTATTGTGGATGGATTATCTCAGTTGTTCTCCTGGCTGAAATTTGGTCCTTTTACAGCATCCTGCCATGCGATTACATTTGTTTGTGACCACCGAGAACACTCACATTAACTTTTATCGAGTGGAAAAAAAGTTAGCTTGTTTATATTATGCTAACATAGCTGTGTCGCTAGCGATCACGTAGCACATCATAGCCAAACTTCAGTAACCCTACAAACGTCACTGCTGTTTAGTTTTCGTTCTTCATTTATGTTGGAAGTGATAACAGAGCTGTACGTTTTAATTTGTTTCCAAAACCCCGCAGTCAGGACATGCTATATTGTATTTAGATAGAAGCTAGCGAGCTAACTTCCTGCTAACTTCTAACTCCGTTAAATGTCATAAATTCCGTTTTCATGGAGGCCTGGATGTTAAACTCAATTGTTACACCTGGTAGAGCAGAACGCTGATCATTTTATTAAAGATGAAAGACTTTAGACAGTTTTTCAACTCTCAGTAATGCCATAGTGATCGTTTGATATATGGACCTGCAGCGGAGTTTAGGCCCAGACACGGCTAGTGATGTCAGACTTAACGACCGGATAGAATATTATGGTCAACAGTATCGAATGCTGCACTAAGGTCTAGCAGGACAAGCACAGAGATGAGTCCACTGTCAGAGGCCATAAGAAGATCATTTGTGACATTCACTAAAGCTGTTTCTGTGCTGTGATGAGCTCTGAAACCTGACTGAAACTCTTCAAATAAGCCATTCCTCTGCAGATGATCAGTTAGCTGTTATGCCTACGATGGGTCAGTAAGCTGCAGCACCAAGTGTCATCAGTCAAGCAGTATGGGTTTGTGGAAGAAAGGTGCTATTATGGTTCCTGCTACGCCCAACCTCAGTTTTACAATAATATATTTTCAGAGCAGGTAACCACATATATCAAATCCTTTGAGTATTAGCTTTAATTCAAAGAGTTTAACAAAAGTAACTGCATTAACTGTTTAGAAATTACAGCCATTTTTTACAGAATCTCAGAAGTCATTGGATTACTGACTTACAAGTATTTTCACGGCCAGGTGAGGCCTGTTATTTATCCCTATTATTCCAAGTTTTCTACTTGCATTTAGTAGCTGTTCACTGGAACTCTCAATATGAGGTCAAAAGAGTGGTCAATGCAAGTGAAAGATGTCACTGTTAGGTTAAAACCAACCAACCAACCAACCGACCAACCAAACAACCAACCAACCAACCGACCGACCAACCAACCGACCGACCGACACACCAACCAACACACCAACCAACACACCAACCTACCAACCAAGCCCAAAACAAAATAAACCTATCAGACAGATAGAAAAAATCTTTAGGAGTCGCCAAGGGAACACTCTGGATTATTCTTAAAAAGAATGAAAATATGGGCCAGCTCAGTAAACACCAAAAGGCCCGAAAGACCACAGATGACAACTAAAGCACATGATCACAGAATTATTTCCATGGTTAAGAAAACCAGGAATACTTTTGAGGAGGTGGACACACTATTGTCAACGTTTACAATCAAGAGACAGCAATAACAATGCAAATACAGAGGTTTTAGGAAAAGATGTAAACAACTGATTACACTCAGGAACATAAAGGATAGATGAGCCAGGATTAAACAAGATTAACTTATACCAGATTGATGGGAAGAGAAAATTATGGAGAAGAAAAGGAATAGCTCATGACCCAAGGCAGCTGTCAAACCCTGTGGAGGCAGTGTTATGGCATGGACATGTTGGGCTGCCAGTGGAACCAGGTCACTAGTGTTTATTGATGATGTGACTTCTGATAGAAGCAGCAGGATGAATTCTGAAGTGTAAAGGACTGTACTCTCTGCTCAGATTCAGCCAAGTGCTTCAAACTGATCAGATCGTGCGTCACAGCACAAATGGATAATGACTCAAAGCAAACTGCAAAAGCAACCCAAGAGTTTCTCAAGGCAAAAGAAATGGGATACTCTTCAGTGACCAAGTCAATCACCTGATTTCAACCAAGCAGAGCATGCTTTTCAGTTATTAAATATAAAGCTGAAAGCAGAGAGATCCACAAACAAGCAGCAACTGAAGGCAGCATCAATGAATACCTAGCAGAGCATCACAAGAGAGGAAATACAGCATCTGGTGATGTCCATGGGGTTTAAAGTTCAGGGAGTCATTGACTCCAAAAGATTTTCATCCAGTCATTAACAATAATACTTATATTTAATATTATGTTAGTTTTTCCTGTTAATTAATTTTGAGCCTATGAAAATCGGGGGAATGTGGATAAAAAGTTGTAATCACTAAACAGTTTATGCAAAGTTGTTGTTAATCCCCTTGATTTAAAGCTGCAAGTCGGCACTTCACTCACATCTTGGTAGTTTGTTTGTAAATCCATTGTGGTGGTGTACAGAGGCAAAAGTACAAAAATGTCTGCTTTCTTTTTTCACCTGCAACAAAGATCATATGTAGGTATGAAAAAAACTGATACTGCCTAAACCCTGCAGGAAGAGATTAATATCTGCCTCCGTGTAATCTTGCTCTGACATCCTGTGTGTGACAGTTTAACTAAGCATGTTCCCTCCCCACAGTGTCACTCAGATTGCGCCAAAAAGCAAAAAAACCCAAAAACAACCCCAAATAAAACATATCAAACACTTTGCAGCTGTTTTCTAGAGGCAAGATGAACAGAAGGAGACAATCACGCCAACTTCATCTATAAATAAGTGAGGCTGTTGAACCTGCAATTTATCTCCTCTAACTGCTTCCTTTGTCACATTTAACAACTTTGTTTTTGAAAGTGCATAAATGTGCAGCTGCATTTCCAGCTGCAGCACACAACACTGACCTTTTCTAAGATAAATGAGGAGGAAACTGTGAGGCTGTTCTGAGACACTCTGTACTGGCTGCTCAAAAAAATTTGGCGACCTATGAGGACATCAGCGCTGACCAGAAAGAAGTTTCCAGTGGTATGTGGCCTTCATAATTTCCACATTTAAGAAACATGAGCACCGAGAATTTTCAAGAGCATGTCTCTTTGAAGAAAAAAATTGCAATGACAGACAAGAAAGCCCCTCACAGGTTTATATGTGGGCCCATGCGGTCAGATGAAATTTCCATTAATACACCATAAAATACCAGTGCTGTCCTCTATGAAAGGAGAAGATCTGCGATGTATATCATACTATAAGTAATTCCAAATAGTGGCAATCCTTACATCTATACATGTCTATAAAAAAAGACAGGCTTATAGAACAAGAGCAAAATTGTGTGCTCACAGAAGATTATTCAGTGCTTTAAAGGACCTGCAATCTTACTGGGTCTGTGATCTGAAAAGTGAATTTCTACCACTGTACTATACTTCTATGTTATCCTGAAAAAGATGTTTTTGGAAACAGTGCTGTTTAAATACTCAGCCCAGTAACATACGTTCACTGAATAAATATTTTGGACCTATTTAAATGATGCGTATTTGTAGGTCACGTTTGCTCGGTAAACACAGAGGGCATTGTCCAATTCAGACATGCTGTTTTGTTTTTCAGTGTGAAACTGGCCACTGGCAGCAATGGAAAGATTCATACATACAGCACTATGCAAAGATCGTTTATATTTTTTTAAGAAAATAGGAAACAGGTGCAAGCATAAATGTAAATACAGTATATAAGCGAAAAACACAAGTTTGTATAATTTTAACACACGTTAAAGTCAGTAATTGGAATGACTACCTTCTTCAGCACAGCCTGAACTCTCTTTGGCAAGCTTTCTTGGAATTTCTTTAATTAGTTGTCAGGAATAATTCTTCAGGCTTTCTTGAAGGACATTCCAAGCTCTTCTTTCAATGTTGGCTGTTCAGTTCTCTGTCAAGATGTTCCCACACTCAATAATGCTGAGGTCAGGGTTCTGGGGAGGCCAATCCATGATAATAGTGTGATTGCATGTTTTTACATGCTTTTACTGTATTGGGATCATTGTCATCCTGAAAAATGAATGCGTTGACAATCAAACATTCCAGATGGGAGGATCAAAATATTTTCTGTCAGATTTGACAGGATCCCCAATAAGACTGGCTGAAATGCATTCCCAAATCATGACATAGTCTCCACTGTATTTTACAGATGTCTGTAGACTCTCGGTCTTATACCTCTTTCCTGATCTTTATATTAACCAATGTTTGAACCAAAGGTTTCAAATTTTGATTCATTACTTAATAAATTTTAAGTCCAGTTCTTGTGTAATTTGGTCTTTTTTCCCTTGTTTTCCTTAACAACGGGTTGCTGCCAGCTGGCCTTCCACCTTTCTGATGAGTCTTTAGTAAACACGTCTTTGCACGTCCTATTCTTTAAAGAAATGACTTTCAGGAACTGCTCATCTTCTGTAGATAATTTCCTATGCCTGCTTCTTCTTCTCTTGTCCTCCACTTGTCCAGTTTAGTCACATTTGTTAAGGTCACGCTGCACACTGTGCTGAGATATGCCAAGTTTTTGACTTAAAACTGTTTGAGAATCACCAAATGTAAGTACAACAATTGGAATCAACTCCAGATCGTTTATCTGCTTAATTTGTCATGAAATAACAAAAGAACGCGCCTCACCAGGCAATGAAAATAATTATGTGATTGTTATCCAATTACTTCAGAGATTCTGAAAAGAGGAGACTGTGTATAAAATGACTGTAATTACTAAACAATTAATGGAATGCTTTTGTGAAACCCACTGAATTAAACCTGAAATTGCGCACTTCAATCACATCTTTATTGTTTGATATGTACACTGTGGTGGTGTTCAGAGCCAAATCTACAAAAATGAGTCATCTCTCAAATATTTATTGACCTGTCTGTAATTCTCATTTATCTCGTACTTTAATTTCAATTTCCATTTAGAGAGCTGCAAGTATGCAGCTCCGCTGTCACTTCTGTGGTAAGATAATATGCATTATACAGGCTGGATATATTACTATGATACATATGGTTGTCTGATCTGTGTCTTATTATATACCGAGGATATCAGGAACAGTGATATGCCACGATAAGCACCCTTCTTCCGCAAAACTCCTACTGCTTGATCGATGCAATTTGGTGCTGCAGCTTACGGACACATCATGGGCAGAATAGAGAGGACGATAGTGGCTTCAAGATGAATGTACATGTGGTAACATGTTAGCTGTCTTGTCATTGAGAGTACGATACGGAATGCTCCAAAACAGCGTCATATGCATTCTTCTATTTTATTAGTCCTGCATGTTGTCCAGAGCAGGTAGTCACGATTTTCCCTCTTAGTAGCTGCAGCTTCACCAACAAAGTCTAGTGCACTGTGCATGCTGTGCAGTGTACTAGTGAGCCTTACAATGCAGTATATCTCTAGCTGTTTAAAAGAAAGGCAGCCCATAGATTTACCTGACTTGAAATCAAGCCATCTGGATTTCTTAATGCTTTGTTAAACCATAAAAATACTATTTTGTGCCAAATTATGAACTTTAACAACAGGTTGCTTGTAACAAAGAGTCTAAAGATACTCGATTAAAATAGTTTCTTTTACTCTGTTATGACACAAAACTGATTCATCCCTTGAGTCAGGTGCTCTCTTTATGCTTGATTGATTTATAGGCAAGTGTTAAGTAGCTTAACAAACAAAAATATCAGTTTTCACTGATTTCCAAGGACTGGAAATGTTCAAATAAAAACTCTGAAAGACCTTGAGAGAGCTTGGAGAACTATTTTGTCAAGAACACTTTAGAAAATGAAGTCTGACTCCTTGGAAGGAATATATATCAGAATCAGAATCAGAATACTTTATTGATCCCTGGGGGAAATTATTTTTTGTTACAGTGCTCCATTTTAAACCAACATTAAGACAAGACAGACAATACGCTAACTAAGAATAGTACAATATATACATATATATACATACATACATACATAAGTCACTTATAAATAAATATTTGGAAAAGAAACATGTGTAGTTGTAGCAGCAAACAGTGTGTTAAGTGGATGCGTTGTACAGGGAGATGGCCACAGGCAGGAATGATTTCCTGTGTCGTTCAGTGGTGCTTTTCGGTAATCTCAGTCTCTCACTGAACGAGCTCCTGTGACTGACCAGCATGTCATGGAGTGGGTGGGAGGTGTTATCCAACATTGTCTTTATCTTGGACAGCATCCGCCTCTCCGACACCACCTTGAGGGAGTCCAGCTCCATCCCCACAACATTGCTGGCCTTACGGATCAGTTTATTAAGTCTGTTGGCATCTGCGACCCTCAGCCTGCTCCCCCAGCATGCAACAGCATATAGGATCGCACTGGCCACCACAGACTCATAGAAAATCCTCAGCATTTTCTGGCAGATGTTGAAGGACCTCAGTCGCCTCAAAAAATAGAGACGACTCTGGCCCTTCCTGTAAAGTGCTGTGGTGTTTTTAGCCCAGTCCAGTTTATTGTCAATGTGTACTCCAAGGTATTTATAGTCCTCCACAATGTCAACACTGACCCCCTGGATTGAAACAGGGGTCAAGTGTTTCCTGGTCTTCCTGAAGTCCACGATCAGTTCCTTGGTCTTTGCCACATTGAGCTGCAGATGATTCTGCTCACACCACGTGACAAAGGAGTCGACCACAGCCCGGTACTCTGTCTCATCATCCCTGCTGATGCATCCAACCACCGCAGAGTCATCAGAAAACTTCTGAAGATGGCAGGTCTCTGTGCAGTGGCTGAAGTCTGTGGTGTAGAGGGTGAAGAGGAAGGGGGAGAGGACAGTCCCCTGTGGTGCCCCTGTGTTGCTAATCACCTTGTCAGACACACACTGTGGGAGACGTACATATTGTGGTCTTCCTGTCAGGTAATCAACAATCCAGGACACCAGAGAAGCATCCACCTGCATCGCTGCTAACTTATCACCCAGGAGGGTCGGCCTGATGGTGTTGAAAGCACTGGAAAAGTCAAAAAACATGACCCTCACAGTGCTCGCCGGCTGGTCCAGATGGGTGTAGACACGATTGAGCAGGTAGATGATGGCGTCCTCTGTTCCGAGACGAGGCTGATAAGCGAACTGAAGGGGATCCAGATGTGGTCTTACTATGGGTCGCAGCTGGTCCAGGATGAGCCTTTCCAGGGTCTTCATGATGTGGGAGGTCAGTGCCACGGGCCTGTAATCCTGGGGGCCACTGGGACGAGGCGTCTTTGGTACAGGGACGAGGCATGATGTCTTCCACATCACCGGGACCCTCTGCAGACTCAGACTCAGCATAAACAGTTTATGAAAGACTCCACACAGCTGGGGGGCACAGGTCTTGAGGACAAGGGGACTCACTCCGTCTGGTCCAGCAGACTTGCCTGAGTGAAGTCTCCTCATTTGCATCTCAACCTGGTATTGAGTGAAGGTGATGGGTGGGGGAGGGGTGTCAGGAATCTCACAGGAGGCAACATGTGAAGAGAGAGGCTGGCACAGTGGTGTGGCTCTGGATTCCAGGCTGACTACAGGTGAGGTTGTGGGGGTAGGAGCAGACACTGTGGTGTCGAATCTATTGAAAAACAGATTCAACTCATCGGCTCTATTCTCACCTCCCTCAGCTCCCCTGCTGTTGGTTGGCCTGAATCCAGTGATGGTCTTCATGCCCCTCCACACCTCTCTCATGCTGTTCTGCTGGAGTTTCCACTCCAGCTTCCTCCTGTAATTGTCCTTAGCCTCTCTGATCTTGTCCTTTAGTAACACCTGGACCTTCCTCACCTCCTCTTTGTTGCCCCCTCTGAAAGCCCTCTTCTTGTTGTTGAGGAGGGCTTTGATGTCCTTAGTCACCCACGGCTTGTTATTTGGGTAACAATGAACAGTCTGAGCTGGAACAATGGAGTCGGTGCAGAAAGTTATGTAGTCTGTGATACACTCAGTAAGCCCATTGATGTCCTCGGCGTGAGGCTCACAGAGTGTTTCCCAGTCGGTCACCTCGAAACAGCCCTGTAGTTCCGCTATTGCCTCCTCTGACCACCTCCTAACAGTCCTGGTGGTCACAGGTTCCCTCCTCACAATTGGCACATAGCGGGGGGTGAGGTGAATCAGGTTATGATCTGACCTACCAAGTGGGGGGAGGGAGGAGGAGCTGTATGCATCCTTGACGTTAGCATACAGTAAGTCTAAAGTTTTCTCTCCCCTGGTGGGACAGTCCACATATTGTTTGAATGTTGGTAGTGTATTGTCCAGTGATACATGGTTGAAGTCACCCGAGATCACAATAAAGGCACTCGGGTGCTGAGTCTGTAGCCGAGCTATGGCAGAGTGGATAGTGTCACATGCAGCTGTGGGGTTAGCAGAGGGGGGAACATAAACAGCCACCAAGATGACGTGAGAGAATTCCCTGGGTAAATAATACGGCCTGAGTCCAACAGCACACAGTTCAGTGTCCGGGCAACAAATCCTTTCTTTGATTGTTATGTTGGCAGGGTTACACCACCGGTTGTTAACTAAAACAGCAAGCCCACCTCCTTTACGCTTACCGCTAGCGATGCTGTCCCTGTCCGCCCGAACAGTGTGGAAGCCTTCCACGGAAGCATTCTCATCGGGAATGACCTGGTGCAGCCATGATTCGGTGAAACACATCAGGCTACACTCTCTCTCTCTCTCTCTCTCTCTCTCTCTCTCTCTCTCTCTCTATATATATATATATATATATATATATATATATATATATATATATATATTAGGGGTGCAACGATATTCGTATCGATATTGAACCGTTCGATACAGTGCTTTCGGTTCGGTACGCATATGTATCGAACAATACAACATTTGTAATTTATTTTATCAACTCTCCTTCTGACGATGCTGTCTGTGTGGAGCGCTCAGTGAATCTGCGTTCGACTACTCCGCCTAGGCTGCACTGTCGAGCGCAGATCCACTGAGTGCTCCACACAGACAGCATAGTCAGAAGGAAGAGCGCAGGGCACCTCCCCCACCCTCATTCAGATCTGGCGTTTGGAATTATTTTGGTTTTCATGTGACGTATGACCCTGAAGGTAAGCGAGTCATGGACTAAAGTAAAACAGTATGTTGGATGTGCCATGCAATGCTCAATTACATTGGTGTGAACTAGTGCGTTAGCGCAGTTAGCTCGTTAACGTGTTGGCCGTCTAGCCCCATGCACGGAGCGATCGGCGGTAGCTCGTTAACGGAGATTTGCCGTGTTGTGGCGTTAAGGTCATTTCAACGAGATTAACCTGAAAGCACTAGTGGGAACACAACGAATATGACTGCACATTTACGCCGACATTATCCTAGTGCAAAGACAAAAACAACAAGCATGCTACTAACTTTAGCCGAGTCATTTAGACAGCTGTTAGCACATGATTCTCCTTATGCTGCTGAGAATATAGCCCAGAAGAAGCGGATAGTATAGCTTTTATTTTGGAAAGAGCCATTTCTCTGTAATAAACTCTCTTTTCCAAAGATGAGTGATTCCTCAATCAGATACAGGGCTCGCAATATTGCTAGCCCGACGTCCTGGAGCTAGCGATTTTTTCAGTCGGGCTACCAAAATCTATCTCTTCCCTGCCCGTCGGGCTATTGTAGGAAAAATATATGTCAATGCTTTTGCATTCTTTCAGAAATGTAGCTGGGTAATTATGTCATTGGCATCAGTGAGCCACTGTCAATATGTGACATATTGAAGTCGCGTTTGAATTTGCGCTTGTTTTTTTGCTTTCACTTTGCAATCGTGCGAACTGTGTATAGAGAGCGACAGCACTGATCTGTGAGTGATGATAATTTGTGCACCAATTCCTCTGACATCGTCTTATTAATTGTTAGCTTACTATGCAAACATGACAAGTGAAATCTCCCGCAGCTTACACATGTGAGAGGTTGATCGCGCAGAGAATCGCTGAGCTTATGTGAGTGCATGTGTAAAAGCATTTCAGTTCTGCTGAGCCAAATAAGACAGGTCAGGGTGAAGAAGTGACAGCCAAAGAAAAGCTTACCACAAAACGGAGAAGTTATGACAAATCAGACTATAAGGCAAAAAGAAAGTGCAGCTTTATGGTTTCATGGACAAAAGAATTTCTGTGGCTGCAATATGATGAGCTAAATAACCAGGGCTGCACATAAGTGGTCCGCAGGTGCGCATTCGCTGTCAAAATAAAAAACACGCACAAGGGTTAGGGTTAAATTTAAAAACTGTACTTTTGAGTTAAAATATATATTTATAATTTTAATAAATGACAAATAAAAAATGCATGAACATTTTTTTTGTATCGAAAAAATATCGAACCGTGACACCAAAGTATCGAACCGAACCGAACCGTGAATTTTGTGTATCGTTGCACCCCTAATATGTATATATATATGTATATATATATATGTATATATAAAACACCCAGCACGCCCCTGCGGGCGGTTTATCCTTCAAGCTCGGGTCCTCTACCAGAGGCCTGGGAGCTTGAGGGTCCTGCGCAGTATCTTAGCTGTTCCCAGGACTGCGCTCTTCTGGACAGAGATCTCCGATGTTATTCCCGGGATCTGCTGGAGCCACTCGCCTAGCTTGGGAGTCACCGCACCTAGTGCTCCGATTACCACGGGGACCACCGTTACCTTCACCCTCCACATCCTCTCGAGCTCTTCTCTGAGCCCTTGGTATTTCTCCAGCTTCTCGTGTTCCTTCTTCCTGATATTGCTGTCATTCGGAACCGCTACATCGATCACTACGGCCGTCTTCTTCTGTTTGTCTACCACCACTATGTCCGGTTGGTTAGCCACCACCATTTTGTCCGTCTGTATCTGGAAGTCCCACAGGATCTTAGCTCGGTCATTCTCCACCACCCTTGGGGGCATCTCCCATTTTGACCTCGGGACTTCCAGATTATACTCGGCACAGATGTTCCTGTACACTATGCCGGCCACTTGGTTATGGCGTTCCATGTATGCCTTGCCTGCTAGCATCTTGCACCCTGCTGTTATGTGCTGGATTGTCTCTGGGGCATCTTTACACAGCCTGCACCTGGGGTCTTGCCTGGTGTGATAGACCCCAGCCTCTATGGATCTTGTGCTCAGAGCTTGTTCTTGTGCTGCCATGATTAGTGCCTCTGTGCTGTCTTTCAGTCCAGCTTTGTCCAGCCACTGGTAGGATTTCTGGATATCAGCCACCTCCTCTATCTGCCGGTGGTACATACCGTGCAGGGGCCTGTCCTTCCATGATGGTTCCTCGTCTCCCTCCTCTTTCTTGGGTTTCTGCTGCCTGAGGTATTCACTGAGCACTCGGTCAGTTGGGGCCATCTTCCCAATGTATTCTTGGATGTTCGTTGTCTCATCCTGGACTGTGGTGCTGACACTCACCAGTCCCCGGCCCCCTTCCTTCCGCTTAGCGTACAGCCTCAGGGTGCTGGACTTGGGGTGAAACCCTCCATGCATGGTAAGGAGCTTTCTTGTCTTTATGTCAGTGGCTTCTATCTCCTCCTTTGGCCAGCCTATTACCCCAGCAGGGTACCTGATCACGGGCAGGGCGTACGTGTTGATGGCCCGGATCTTGTTCTTACCATTCAGCTGACTCCTCAGGACTTGCCTGACCCTCTGCAGGTACTTGGTGGTTGCAGCTTTTCTAGCGGCCTCTTCCTGGTTCCCATTCGCCTGTGGGATCCCCAAGTACTTGTAACTGTCCTCTATGTCTGCAATGTTGCCTTCTGGTAGTTCAATCCCCTCAGTTCTGACTACCTTCCCTCTCTTTGTTACCATCCGACTACACTTCTCCAGTCCGAACGACATTCCAATGTCATTGCTGTATAGCCTGGTAGTGTGGATCAGTGAATCGATGTCTCGTTCACTCTTGGCATACAGCTTGATGTCATCCATGTACAGGAGGTGGCTGACAACTGCTCCGTTCCGTAGTCGGTATCCGTAGCCAGTCTTGTTAATGATCTCACTGAGGGGGTTCAGGCCTATGCAGAACAGCAGTGGGGACAGAGCATCTCCTTGGTAGATCCCGCACTTGATGGTGACTTGTGCTATGGGCTTGGAGTTGGCCTCTAGTGTTGTACGCCACATCCCCATTGAGTTCCTGATGAAGGCTCTTAGGGTCCCATTGATCTTGTACAATTCTAGGCATTCCAGTATCCAGCTGTGGGGCATTGAGTCATAGGCCTTCTTGTAATCAATCCAGGCAGTGCACAGGTTGGTCAGTCTGGTCTTGCAGTCTCGGCTGATTGTTCTGTCTACCAGTAGCTGGTGTTTTGCGCCTCTGGTATTCTTGCCAATCCCTTTCTGTGTCCCGCTCATGTATTGACCCATGTGCCTGTTCATCTTAGCCGATATGATGCCTGACAGGAGCTTCCATGTAGTACTGAGGCAGGTTATTGGTCGGTAGTTGGAGGGGACCGGTCCCTTCTTGGGGTCCTTGGGGATCAGGACCGTCCGACCTTCGGTTAGCCATTCCGGGTGTCTCTCGTTAACTAGCAGCTGGTTCATTTGTGCTGCCAGACGCTCGTGGAGTGCAGTCAGCTTCTTCAGCCAGTAGGCGTGAACCATGTCGGGCCCTGGTGCTGTCCAACTCTTCATACTGGAGACCCTTTCTTGGATATCTGCCACTGTGATGGTTACTGGACCCTGTTCAGGGAGGTCGCTGTGGTCAGCCCTCAGATCCTCTAGCCACTGAGCATTGCCGTTATGGGTTGCTCTTCCAGTATTGCTCCGTCTCCAGCCTTGGTGGTGCTGTTCTCTTATTGTTCCCTTGCCACTGAGAGTACACCTTTGCTGGTTCTGTGGAGAACAGCTGGTTTATTCTCCTGCCTTCTATTTCTCTGGTGTACCTCCTCAAGCGGCTGGCCAAGGCTGTGAGTCTTTGCTTGGCAGTTTCCAAGGCCTCAGGTATGGACAGCTTGCTGTATTTCTTAGGCACCTTATTTGTCGCACCTTTCTGCAACTCCGTAAGTTGGCTAACCTCCCTCCGTGCTACTTTGATCTTGCCCTCTAGCCTCCTTCTCCATGGAGGGTACTGCCCCTTGTCGCTGTTCAACTTGTAGCCAAGCATCTCACTGATCACTGTTGCCGTATTGTAGATCAGCTTGTTAGTGTCTGTAATCGTGGTTGTAGGTATTGCCCGTAGTGCTGCATTAACATCATCTAGCAGACCTTCTGAGGGTACTTCACGTAATCTTGGTAACCGGCTACGGGGGATCCAGGTTTCAAGCTTGGCCATGATCTTATTTTTCAGGTCAGTTCCTCTCGCACTCAACGATCCTTCTCCTATCGCACTTGGGGCTATGTACCCAATCTCGGCTTGACAGAAACCGGGTGTAAACGATCACACGGCACAAATTCGAGACTGTGTTTCCTCCTCTGAGCCAAATCAGAATCAGGAATTAATGTTATTACTTCCCTGCATTCTCAAAAAAATAAATAAGTAAAGAGAAAATAATAAAAAAAAAATCTTAAAACATTTTTATAACCCTTCCTATATCTGAGTTTTCTGCCACAGTCTTTGCAACCTCTAGTCTGTTGTGATGAATAAGAAAGGATCTTTTTTCAGGCTGATTTATTGTCATAATTCAGATTTTTAAAAAGCCATTTTAAATGTACTTTTCTGGGTTTCACAAGATACAGTAGGATTCTGGATGCTGCAAAGGCTCTCTGCAATTTGTCTGCATCTGTGCAAAATGCAATGAAAAACTACAGCAGTCTATACAATGATTATGGCTGTGTCTGCTCATCCTTTGAGACTGCAGTTTTGGTTGCAGGCTTATTTACTGTGTTTCTAGTCTAATTGTAAACAACCGAAAAGAAAAGATTTTTTCCCCAGCAGCAGTTAAGATTCCAATATAAACATCTCAGACACATCACCTGCTAAGTGGCGTAAATTAAATCTGAGCCGACGCTTGGTGATAAACAGCAGAAAATAAACGGAGGAACAGCGCAGGGGTGGGACAAGTAACTAAGCATAATTCATCCGATTAAATCCAAGCAATCTGAGGAGGATAGTAACTAACCCACAACTACTGAAGCAATGACAAACAGATTTAATGTAAAATGAGTCACTTTTGCTCGGAAAATGTGAGGCAGTTACGGGGAGGTTAAGCCCATAGCTTCTGCGTCGTGGGACACAGAGCTGAGCCTACTTTGAACTTTATGCCCCAGTTTCTCATAGTCAGACACAGCAGGCATCATCCCAGTGTTTCCCTATGAAATCGGCTCGGACCAACCATTATCCGGCAATAAAGCCTTTAGCTCTGCTGTATGGTGGCCAAAGCCCTGGGGGATGAGATAAGACGCGAGGGTGGATTTGGCTCTTAAAGCTGTAAATCTTTTTTTACATGCCCTCCTCTCAGCTCATGTTGGAGACTGTTGCTGTCTGAGCTAATTGGCTGAAAGGACTCTGGCAGCTCAAGGCCATGAAAAGAAAATGAGCGACAGAATCCAATTGGCTTTGCCTATACAAACAGCAGTCTGAAAAATGACAAAGGGAACACACAGGGGTGAAAGAATTCAAAAGAAAGAATAATGAGAAGGGTGTAATGACATGTCACAATACAAATATTGAAAAGATTGAAGGAATATTTGCTTTATATTTGAGCTGCTATTTGCTCGTCTGTTAATTTAATATCTGCATGTATGAAGCTGTCATCACCAGAAAAACAGCCCGTTCCAGCATAAATCGAGGTAGCATTCAAAGGGAGGAAGATTGTTTGTTTGTATTATATGGCAAAAATGAAGAACAAAGCACCCTTTGTGTATGGGTTACACATTAAATATGTAAAAAGTTATTCTGACCTTGTCAAACCTTTGGGGAGGAAGCAAAAAAAATACTTTTCTCAATAGACCAATCTGGAGTGGACGTTATGGTTACATTACTGCAGCTGTGTGCAAACTCTGTGGGGATAAAATGAAAGAAATACAGCAAAAAGCCATAAGTTCATGAGGTCATTTTGTGCCATTTTAAATGCAAAAAGAAATAAAATAAAAATGACCTTGAGTTTTATAGAATATCGCTGCCCTTGGAAGTGAAAGGCAGAAGCTGATGGTTGCATGCAATTAAATAGATACACTGAACTGAATAAAATCTCTGAGAACAAGACTGCATGAAATCTGCAGCACAAAAAAAGGAAAATAAGTGATGCACAGGACTGTGGACGTTTCTTTATATTTTGTCAGGAAAATGGGAAATTGTTGCCGTGATATATTTTGATAAGATGTCAACACCACTGGCTGAAATGCAGCGCCCAACCATGGACAGAGGCTTTACCGTATTTCAGATGGCTGCAGACACTCACTGTTGTACCCTTTTCCTGATATCCTCCATACATATTTCTTGACAGCTGCTTTTCAGTTGAAACCATTTTTGATGAGGCTTCGGTGAACAGTAGATGGCTCGGCTAACGGCATGAATCGTGTGTCAGGTCGTTGCCTGACGTTTTCCTATTTCTTAAGGACATGACTTTCAAATATAATTTTGTTCACCTGCAGTATGTTTTTTGGCCTGCCACATCTTCTCTTGTCCTCAAATTGTCCAGTTTATTCAAATTATTTGAATTTTAATCTGATATCTCTTTAGAAACCTTGATTTTGGTACTTTGTTGGTACAAAATGCTATTTTATGACTGTTAAACTTTCTCATTTTTGGTATTTTTTTCCGATTCCATTTCAAAGGGAACAGGTTATGTGGTTATTTTGACAGGCTAGACAGGTACAAGGACTGGACTGAAAATGAGCGAAAAAGGAGCCAATATCCAGAGATCTGCGTTATGATTTTACTGCTTTAAATTTGGGTGTTTCCACGTACTTAACATTAAAATGGTCAATATTTTAGCTGTGGCGTGACATAAGAAATCAATGGCCACTGAGGACATGAATTAAGCCAAATGAAAATCGTGACAATTTAATGACTTTATGTCATAAAGGTAGAAGAAATAAAAGCAGAAAGTGGAGAACTAGACGCTTCAAGGTGAAGCTAAAGCACTCTGCACCATATAAGCAAAGCCATTTTTGGTAATGTCCAGTCTTCAGTTGGAATTTTATTTTAGTTTCTGTTAACTTAAATGTTGTTTTCATTCCAGTTTAATTTCTAGAAATCATAATAGATGTGATCAACTGTGTATCTTACCAAGCTGTGAGCTAAAGCACCCATTAATTAACAAAGAGTGATGGTGGCAATAAGTTTAACTCGGTGCAGAAACCTGTATTTAGGAAACAGCAACTTGGAGGCGAATAATGACCTTGGATGTGTGCCCACGTCTGTTTCACTCAGCAGACTGTGTACTGCTGCTGTGAGTGCGGCTGCTACGACACCTGAATGAGCGTGAAACAGCAAGCCATCACAATAATGTTCGGCTGAGAGGAGGTGGGTGTGCGGGGGAATTTGTAGGAGAGAGGAATCATTGATATGAAGATTACAGACAGCTCTCCGTGCAGCGTTCATGAATTCTTATCTTTGCATTACTCATTCTGTCTCAAAATAAGAGCACAATGTCAAAATGAAACAAGTCATTTGTGGCGATAAGAAACAAACCCCTGTGGTGGTTTTTTAATTTGTGCTCTATTTAAATGTGATCCCCAGCAGGGAATAAGATCTGTCTGAGAAAATCCTGTCTCGGAATTAATTCTGTATTTTTAACCTAGACAAATTTTTAAACTTTACTGAAATGATGAGAGGAGAGAAGCTATAAAGATGTTCAACATCTTTCAGATCTAGCTAGCTGAAAAAGCAATTTGAAGATATGTCATAGTAAAAAGACCAAGTGATTAATCAGTTTATGTCTAAATTGTGAACAGATGGACCATTAAAGAGTCTGCTTGTGCTTTTCACGTGTTCTTTTCAGTGACATTTTTCTATTTCCTCCCAGGCACTTTGCATTAATGTCTCACTTTTGCTTTCGAGGGGTGAGGTAACACTAGGTAAGGTCAGCTTACAGAATGGAGCACTTGACCATTAATGTCCTCAAACAACCGACCGATGTTAGCCAGCTAGCTTTTGGGCTGGGTAGCTAGGAATTTGTGTTCATTTTTAAGTAAGCTAAGAAAAAAGAAACGTAGTTAAAACTATCCAGCCAGGCGGTTATGTTATGCTCAAGGGATGCAAATACACGCTTCAAGCAGCTTGAGCCCTAATGGCTTCCTGGATATTACGCAGAGGACCTTTAATGAAAACAATCATTTCCTGCAGCCAGAATCCTCTTAATCCTCATAAACCCAATACGGTGAAATTTGTTCAGTTTTCCAGTTTATATGTGAGCATAATACTCAATTTTGCCAAATTCATGTGATGGGTACTCTATGTCCACTTTATCCTCCCCTCCTTCTACATTCTTCCAGTGGTGAATGAAAGGGATTCACTGTTAATGGAGAATGTGAAGTCACTCCACTGGCAGAAGAACACAGGCTAGCACCTGGATGGAGCATTTGTCTCGCTGTGTGTCACTGACGGATTGCAGTTTGTGAAACATGGCCAGACAGACAGTACACTGGATACCAGCCATTCAATTTAATCCCACCACCATCAGTCTCATGGCCATTATGACTCAGCCACAAGTACTCTGATGGAGATTTACTCACCTGTGTTCCCACTTCAGACCAGAGGAGTGGAGCCAGCTAGACGATATCCTCCTTTTCCATTTCTCCAACCTGGGATAAACACAGTCACATCCAAATGATTTGACAGCAGAAATGGATACACAGACCTCTATATCTCTCTAACAGAATAACATTTGACAGATCCCACAAGGCAAGTCCAGCAGGATGTATTTCCAGTAATACAAACCAACTAATCTTTTCCACAGAGGTTTACTTTGGTTCTTGAATGAATAGGTACATTTTCTCAAACCATTAACCTCGTAGTCTAAAGTTGCAGTATATGTCTCCATGAAAGCCCACAGTCTGTCATTTTGATGACCCATATCACCTTTCATTTGTTTTTACCATGTTTAATTCAAATATTGAAATGGTAAATGTTTCAGAGAGCAAAAACGAATCATAGTGGGTTAGTAGACAGATATTTCTTGAATAGTTTTTCGGTCATTGATAGGATGGTCTCCGCTGATATGGAGGAGAGAATGAAGGTAGATATATTGTCTGTACAAAATACCAGGTGGAAGGGAAGCAAGGCCAGGAGCACTGGAAGTAGATTCAAGCTGCTGAAATTGAGTAGGGGTAATCTTGGAGGAAGAGTACATAAAGGGCACTGAGGAGATGAAGAGAGTGTCAGACAGGATCATGAGTTTGAAGTTAGAAATACTAGAGGTGATGTTGAATGTTGTCAGTGTCTGTGCCCCACAGGTTGTGAGTTAAAAGCGAAAGAAGAATTCTGGAGTAAGTTGGATGAAGTGCTAGAGTGTCCCCAGGGTGAGAGTGGTGATTGGAGCTGACTTCAATGGATCTGTAGCTATTAGAGGGGTGATGAGAAGGTGTTGGATAGGTATGGTGTTAAGGAGAGGAATATTGAATAATAGGTGGTAGTGGATTTTGCATAAAGCATTGAAAAGGCTGTGGTCAACACAGATTTCAAGAATATTGTATGGCGAAGGGGCAATCTGAAGGAGACAGGAGACTGCAAGGTGGTGTCGGGGGTGAAGGTGGCTCGGCAGCATAAGGTGACTGTCTGTTGGGATAAGTATGAAAATCAAGAACAGGGAGCAAGTGAAGGTAGAGGCAATAATTAAATGATGAAAGTTTTATATATTGCAGAGTTTAGAGAGGAGATGAGACATGCTCTGGGTGTTAGGGAAGAGTTAACAGATGACTGGGAAAATACCACTGAAGTGGTGAGGGAAACTGCCAAGAAGGTATTTGATGTATCATCCGGATGGAGAGAAGAGGACAGGGAGACTTGTTGGTGGAATGAGGGAGTACAGGAAAGTATTCAAAGGAAGAGGTTAGTAAAGAAAAGGTGGGATGGTCATGGAGATAAAGAATTTAGACAGGAGTACAGGGAAGTTAGGTACACTGCAAAGAGAGATGTAGACTTTTAGGGAGTTGAATGTGAGGTTTGACAGTATGGAAGGAGAAAAGGACTTGTATTAATTGACTAGACAGAGAGATTGAGCTGAAAAGGATGGAGTGGTTAAAAACAGAGTTGGAAATGTGCTAAGGCAGGGGTCAACAACCTTTAACACCGAAAGAGCCATTTGGACCCGGTTTCCACACAAAAGAAAACGCTGGGAGCCGCAAATACTTTTTGACATCTAAAATGAAGATAACACTGTATATATTGTTTTTTACCTTTATGCTTTGTGTGAACAACTAAGGTGTGTTGCTTATGAAATCCATGACGTGCTACAGAGAAAATTACATTTTATTTATGTAATGAACTCATTTTGAACTCTTAAAGAAATATAACAAAAGGAAAGACACCCAGCTGAACTAAAATGATCCATGTAGCAAACAAAACTGTTATATTGCCTTTGGGCTTTTGGAGCCTTGACCTGACTTTTAAAAAATAACTGGAAAAAAAGCACTATGCTGCTACAAAATGAAAAATAGATATTTGCAAAATTCTGCCTAAATATGTATTTTACCTGGTTAATGTGTGTGGCGGGGCGTGGTCTGCAGCACCGCTGCAGGGGAGGCGGACGCACCTGAGCGGCACCCGCAATCATGCCTCACCGCCTTAACGTCTGTGCTATCTATGCTGTTGTGTTGGTGTGTGTCAGGCTGTGAGCTGAAAAGCTACAGCCGGCTGTATGCGTCAGCAACCGTGTGTGAAAAGTGGTCAATAAAGAGATGCTGAAAAGCGTGTTCATGGAAACATCATCGGGTCTGCCGTGATATGTTTACAATGGGACTACTGGTCCTGAACCTCTGCGCACAGCGTCTGCAAATCGGGGCTTTCATCTTTACGCAGGACTGTAAGCTGTCATTTGTGAGGCGTGAGCGGTGTTTGTTTTCAACAGAGTTCAAGGTGAAGAATAGCTGCTGACATAATGTGGATCCGAAGAGCCAAAATTGGCCTACCTGGGGTTGAAAGTCTCGATAAATGCACGCCGTTTAGGCAGGTACACCGGCTTCCGCGAGTGTGACGCTTATTTTGAGCGATGAAAAAATAATAGAATATAATTTTATTTTTATATTTCAATATCACAATAACCTTCCAATTTAGAACTACAAGTTAAAAAAGAACTAACATAAATAAAATACACTTCAGCTAAATACTTCTAATTTATTTTCCCAAACCACGCGGAGCCGCACTATAAGGACTAAAGAGCCACATGCGGCTCCGGAGCCGCAGGTTGCCGACCCCTGTGCTAAGGAATGAACAGAGAGTACTGAGAAAGTTGAAGGAGTACTTTAAGGAGTTCATGAATGAGGAAAATAAGAGAAAAGACTATGGACTATGAGTCTGGAATAAATACAGATTAATTTCATTGGCTGATTAAAAGGAATGCAGATGGAGAACAGTTAGTGAATCAGGAAGTGTAGCGTATTTGCAAGGCAGAAGTGAGGCAGCTATGACAATGATTAGAAGTGGAAATGCAGTGGATTCAGATGACATACCAGTAGAGATATGGAGATGTCTGAGAGAGTGGGCAGTCGATTTTTTAACCAGACTGTTTAACACAATCTTGGAGAGTGAAAGTATGGAATGGGGGAATGGAGAAGTGTACTAGTACCAATTTTTAAGTCTTTTTTTCCTTCCTTTTTTAGGGATAGGTACCAAAAGTACTTGGTGAGATTTAAGAAGTGATCGTGGTTTGGGTAAGAATATAATTAATTGTGGTCTTGTTTTCTTCTAGCAATAAGGGATTAGCTATAAAGGAAATCTTGTGTTTATACCCGAAACAGCAGCAGTTTTAACTACTAAATTTGATGCCCTAGATATTAGAATGGGCTCACTTGTCAATTGTCAATACAAAAAAAAAGTAAAATTAAATACAACAAAAGCAATGCACTTGCCTGACTGTTGCAAAAACATTTAAATTGTTCCCATTTTTTCAGTTGAATGTACAAAAATGTCAAAGATAGCACAGTTTTACAGGTATGAAGTGGTATTTATGCACCAAAAAGGTGATTCCTAAAGATTAATCAACCAAAACTAGGCATACTTGGTCACGGTGTGAGTAAAACTAACAAATGGAGGAGGAAACAAAAAGCTATCTGGAGCTGGTGAACAGAATCCAAAAGCCACATCCAATCCAGCAAAGATCTGACACAGCACCTTAGAGAGGCAGCTGGACTTTCAGTTGATTTATCTATGAAGCCTCATCAGAAATGGTCTCACTGGAAGGGTGACTGTCAAGAAACCATTATTAAGAAAGTTACACAGGACAAAAGGTTGAGAAATGCCAAATTAAAAAGAGCCTGGAAATCAGTGGCAACAGGTCTTATAGAGTGAGGAATGCAAATTTGACATTTTTGGTTGAAGTCATCAATATGTACAGAGGAGATATGAGAGGTAAAACTGTGAGTCATCTGTAAAACCCTGTGGTGGATCTGCCCTGGTTTAGGTCTACATTTTAGTCAGTAGTGTAAGAATCTTTCAAAATTGATGGAATGATGAACAGAGCAAAGTACTATCAGATTTTTATCCACTATGCCATGTGGAAATCATCTGATTGCAAAGGCTTCGTTTTTCAGCGTGACAGTGATCCATAAACACTGGCAAAGCAGGAAAAGCATAGCTGGATAGAAATAAACATAAAGGAACACTATCCATTCAATAACACTATTATTAAAGCAACATGGGATCATTTTGTCAGAGAAAGGAATAACAGGCAGCCAGCATTCATAGAAAAGCTTTGAATATCTTTCAGGAAGCCTCGAGAACTATTCCTCAAGACTAGTTAAAGAAATGACAAAAAGGCTTAGCCAAGAGAATTCGCCCTGTGTTGAAGAATAAAGGTTGCCATACCAAACATTCACTTTCAAGCTGTAGACAATTATACTGGCTCTTGTATCAGAAGTTCAATTGTTTAAAAAAAAAAGATCATCAGTGAATAAACAATCTTCTTATTGGCTGTTTTGTTTCCCTGAGGTTGTCCAGTTTTATTCATGGCTGTGCTTCCTAACCATACAAAATCCTCCTTAATGGAAGTTGTCTTCCTGCTCAATCTGTGCATTACATTTTCCTTGACAAACTTACAGGCTTTATGACCTTGTGCTCTTTGAAAAGTTCTGATGATTACAGAGCTGCGGAATCCAATTTAGCTTCCACGAGCAGCCGTTGATATATGAAATAGCTGCCTTTGGCCACGGCTCGAGCATCTCTGTGTGCTCTCTGCTTTGTTAACCCACCAAAACACCCGTGTTGTCATATGCGAAGACAAATGTGATCACACTGTTGTAATATGTTACATTCATCCTATCCTGTAATGCAGAGTTCAAATCTTTTGGGTTAAAGTAATTATTTGTGTTTGGTCTATAACCAGAACATCAGTAAAGCCTTGTGCTTGTCTAATCAGCTCTAATCACACTTATTTGGATGAAAATTGATATTGATTGGCAGAAACAGCCGCACAGCTGCAGTGCCACTGACAACAATGACAAGACAAAAATGTGGTTTTGAGACTGCAGGTCCTCAGCATGAATTCCTACATAAGGACAAAAGTATGCAAAGGTGAAGACACGCAACCAAACTGCTTCATATGAAAAAGAACACACACACGCGCACACCCCTCATTGTGCATCTGAAACACTGAGGAAAAGAGTTGAAGTGAGCGGAATGAAAAATAACATGTGCATCCATGCTCTGGCACATCGCGATGCAGTGCAGAATTCATAATACTTCAAAAGAGCTCTGTGGTCCCACTCATTTCAGACATAAACACTACAGAAGTATGCTGCTCAAGCCGTGTCTTTGGTTACCGAACCGGCAACAATGGGGTTGCCATTGACTGTCAGACAAGTGAAGAAAGATGCTTAGCCAGTGCCTGAAAATAATGCGGATCTGATTGACGTGTTTCCATTACTTTGTAATAATTACTTCATCATTGCCGTCTTAGTGTCTACAGTTTATTTACATGATGGTGCCTTTCTAAACCTCATTAAATCCCCAGAAGATGCAAATGAGGAAAAAAACTTATATGTACCTCATTGTCCTCCAGCCATTTTCCAGTTCATGTTTTTGTCTGAGTTGCTATTTGAATTCCTTTGTTGGCTCATTAAAATCTTCAGTGCCAAACCAGTGATGTTTGTTTCACATCACCTGGCATGTTTAAATTTTGGAAGACACAAGGGTGATAGTGAAAGAATTTCCTGCCCACAAAAATAGAGTGGAAAAATGTGGAAATGCAGAGTCCCAGCAATAACCTGAACAACTGATACCGCCAATAACATTGACATTTTATTAAAAGGTTCCTGTTCACAGTTATTATGAAAAATGATGTTTTATAAACTGATTTCCAACTTTATTAGACACGCTTGTTCAGCTGCTCAAAAAGACCTGCTGAAGTTCAAACTGATCATCAGAGAGGAGGACAAAAGTGAATAGGGTGACTTTGAACGTGGCCGGGTTGGTACCAGATGGGCTAGTCTGAGTATTTCAGAAACTGCAGTTCTGTTGGGATTTCTAGGGATTATAGAGAAGGATCCAAAAGAAAAAATATCCAGCGAGCGGAAGTTTTCTGAGCAAAAAATAGTTTGTTGATGCCAGAGGTCAGAGGAGAATAGCCAGAATGCTTCTGGAAGGCAACAGTAACTCAACTAACCACTTGTCTTTTGTACAGTCATGGGTTTAGAACCAAGTTATGCAGGAGACCACACTGGCTTCCACTCCTAAGAACAGGAAGCTGGAGCTATGGCTTGCAGGCTCAACAGAATCGAACAACAGAAGACTGCAAAAACATTGCCTGGTCTGATGAGTCCAGATCATTCAGATGGCAGGATCAGAATTTATTATAAACAACATGAAATATGGTAATTCTTATATAGCGCTTTTCTACTCTCCCGGAGTACTCAAAGCGCTGTATACAACATGCCTCATTCACCCATTCACTTCTAAACACAAGTGCAAACTAAAGTACATTCACACACATTCATACTCCGATGAATGCATCGGAGGGCAACTTGGGGTAAGTATCTTGCCCAAGGATATTTGGCATGCAGACTGGGGAAGCCAAGGATTGAATCACCAACCTTCCGATCAGCAGCTGATCTGCTCTACCACCTGAGCCACAGCCACCCCACCTGAGCCCACTGCACTAAAACTGCCTCCACGGTCACCTTATGTCAATCCAACAAGCCACCTTAGGGATGTGGTGGGATAGGGAGAGTTTTCGAAGGGGTTGAATACGGTACTAATTAAATATAGCTAATAAAGCGGTCATTGAGTGTACATGCATGCAAATACATCTCATGATGTATGAATGATAAATGGAAGAGAAAAGGGACGTTATATTTCCTTCTACAGACTTTCAGACTGAGTGCTATCTGCACTGTTTGTACGTTCCAACCTCGGGTGTATTATTTCAGTGTTTTCAGCAAACATACAGTCAGTCTTGAAAGAGAATGGGCTCAAGGTTAAGATGGAGACAATCAGACCGTTTCTATTCACCTTGCTGAAACCTTTTAAATGAATCAGTGTGTCTTTGTGATATGTGACTACCACGGTTTTTGTGCTATCACTTTATTTTGAAGCAAAACACTTTTAAAGTGAGGTGCAGTGGTTCTTTTTTAAAGCTTCTTTTGATTGATTGATTGATTGATTGATTGATTGATTGATTGATTGATTGATTGATTGTAAAGTTTTACACTTTTTCTTCATATGTTGTCTTAATTTTCCTTATTTTGTCCGGTTAAATGC
The DNA here is from genome assembly GCF_041146795.1 of Maylandia zebra. Lineage (NCBI taxonomy): Eukaryota > Metazoa > Chordata > Actinopteri > Cichliformes > Cichlidae > Maylandia > Maylandia zebra. Next base: position 20,529,730 of record NC_135174.1, on the reverse strand, counting down.
TCAAGACTCCATAACATTAAAAACAACATTAAAAATGAGTCAACTCAACACCTCACAGCACTGCAGTGCAGAATCTGAACAAGGACCTCGTCCCCTCTTCCTAAAGGTGAAAGCAGAGGCATAAAAAATAATAAGCATTAATTAATTAAACAAATGCCATTTAATTATCTTTTCCAAGTGATAACTGCAGTCATAATGTCAAAAAAAAAAACCCTCTTCAGCCTGCATGAGGTTATTCTGGCACACGTGGAATTCATTTCTGTTTATGTATTTCTGGGAAGTGTGTTGTGTTGTTATAAAAAAACAATGGGTGATGAACCTGCCTGCTAAACTGATGTATGGGATCCTGTTCAGCACTGCAGGAGTTTCTCTATTGGCCCTCTCCAGAGATATGTCCTCCTCTCGAAAAAATGGTCTTTCTACTAGACAAACAAACAGGCGCTCATAAATCAAACATGTATTTTAAGAAAATCTGTCTGTTTTCCCTGCAGTGACTCTTTTTGCTCAGCTCAGTTAACACATGATGCAATTTATTGAGTACTGCAACAGAAATATTACATTTTTCCATTCATTTGATGAGTCAAAAGGAGCAGCCTCCTAATGCACAGAGACGTATGACGAAGACAATGCACTGTGGCAGCTTTGGCCCAAAGTCCTGGTTTAGTGAAGTGCTGAGGCAGCAACGTTCACTGTGGTGTCAGATACAGATGTCTCCCTGCGAATGCTGAATCAAATGATTTAGCAAGCATAAAGCAGATTAAAACATGCTGTAATATTTGTTCTTTTGATCTGGGCTATGGGTCCACATCAGCTTTGGTCATCTGACCACAGAAAAAACCCTGCTTCCTGAGAAAATCATCAACTGTTCCCCCATTCTGTGCAAAGCCATTAGGGGATTTTCTGTGATTTATTCACATGGTCTTGATCCAAAGCACTTTCCAGTATACATCACTGAAAAGGTCGTTTAAAAGTCTACAAGAAAAACCCAAACATGAAAACCCACACTTAAAAAAATAAGTTATTAAATTCTCTTTTATCTTTAACATGTCTGAGAAAAGTGATTACTTGCAGACTGTGACTTTGATAACTTGCCGTAAGACGTGAAAAACATCAGAAAAATCCTACGGTTATATTCCTCTCTGCCATAGACCATAATTATTGTTCAAAAACTGCTAAAACACATCAGTAAACCAACTTGACACAAACATCATCTTCTGGAAAGCCTTATAAGAGTGTACAACACTGCCTTCCACCAAATCAAATCAAGTCGTGTTTTTTTTAACCAAACAGAGTTAGAGGGCAATGTAATCTCAGCTGTTGGACTGTGTTCAGGAAAGCAGGAACATTTTCTAAATTAAGAATATGCTCCATTTTGTGTCACATGCAAGTTTTAGGGAGATTGCCAGGGTGTATGGTGGAGATAAAGAGATACTGAGGCCCACTGTGAGGTTAAGATTAGGAAAAGATTTCTTTAAAAAATGGAAACTATATATTTCTGACCTATTTTTAAAGATTGGCAATGTTTGGGGAATCTTTTGAACAGGAAGGGATAGAGCTGTGGCCACAGGAAAGGTAGGGAAGGCAGAAGGTATTGAGAAAAGATTAAAAATTGATTTTATTAATTTTATTTACATTACATCAAAAATATTTTGAAAAGATGTAAGTGGTTGAATAGTTAGGGGTGTTACATGCTTAGAACGGAAAATTACAATAAATTCAAAGAAGATAGGTGCCATCTAATTTACTTAGGCTACTGTTGCTCATCATCTGTCTTATTGTTAACAAATAATTATAAAAAAACATATTCTGGGGTAATACTTTATATATATATTGGACTTTGGACATACTAGTCTAAAGTCCAATACTGATTAACCCTAATGACTGTGGGTTTTCAGCAAAATGACAAATTTTTAAAGCTGTCAGCGTTAATCTTGTTAAAATGACGTTAACGCCATAACTGCATTAACGCGGCAAATCTCCGTTAGCGAGTTAGCGTGGATCGGCCCGTGAGTTGGGTTGCATGGCGTCAACGCGTTAGCACGGTTAGCTTGTTAACACGTTAGCGCCGTGCGGGGCACGGGGTGATCTGCGCTAACTCGCTAACGGAGATTTGCCATGTTAATGCGGTTATGGCGTTAACGTCATTTTAATGAGATTAACGGTGACAGCACTACAAATTTTATTGCAGTGTACGACATATAATTCACTTTAGTAGCTACACTTTGCTAGTAGCCAAATTGAACATCGTTCTGCCTTCAGAACTGCCCTCATTCTTGGTAACATAGATTCAACATTGTGCTTAAAACATACAAATTGCCTGTTCCACATCCAAAAGGTGCTTGGATAGAGGTTTGGTGACTGTGGAGGCATATTAAATACAGTGTACTCATTTTAATGTTCAAGGAACTGTTTGAGATGACTTGCGCTTTGTGACATGGTGCGTTATTGTGCTGGAAGCAGCCAGCAGAAGATGATTCCACTGCGCTCATAAAGGGATGGACATGGACAGCAACAATACTCAGCTAGGTCGTGGTGTGTAAAATATCAACCATTCTATTACACCACCAGCAGCAGCCTGATCCATTAATATAAGGCGGGATGGATCCATGCCTTTGTGTTGTTTACACCAAGTTTTGGCCCTACCAATTGAATGTTGCCACAGAAATGGAGACAGCTAATGTTTTTCCAGTCTTCTCCTGCCCAGTTTTGGTGAGCCTAATCAAACTGTGGGTCCAGCTTCTTGTTCTCAGCTTACATCTGATGTGGTCTTCTGCTGCTGTAGCACATCTACTTCAAGGTTTGACGTGTTGTGCATTCAGAGATGCTCTGCTGCATAACTTGGCCACATTCTTCCAATCTTCTACTGTCCATTTTTGCTGAAATAATGTAAATTGTCGCTTCAGTTCAGCGTTCAGAGATGCTCTTCTGCTTCCAATCAGCTTGAAGCAGTCTGGCCTTTCCCCCCTGACATCTAGCATCAACACAACATTTTCACCCAGGAAGCTGCTGCTCACTGAATATTTTCTCTTTTTTCTTTTTCAAGTTGGTTGTGTGGGAAAATCCCAGTACAGTAGATCAACAGTTTTTGAAATACTCAGACCACCCTATCTTGCACTTAAATCATATTTCTTCTCCATTCTGATACTTGTTTGAACTTCAGCACATCATCTTGACCATGCAAGTTGCTGCCATGTGATCGGCTGATTAGATGCCTGTGTAGTAACTGAACAGGTGTACCTAACAAAGTGGCTTGTAAAGCTTTTAATAGGGAGGACCTTAATAGGTGGCCACCAAAGATTAGGGTAATGAGAAATTTGCTGAAGATTCAGTGTGTGTCAGTGTGAGGTTGAGGTTTGACCTTTTATCATTCTAGCTATGAGGCATTTGTTAAACCTTTTACCAAATCAAACTCTAATCAGTTCATCCTTGAGTCCAAATGAATGTTTGTGTTGAATAAAGAAATACTGCCTTTTTGTGAATGGGACTACCAACTCAAAAACATAATGCCTGAGGGCACGACTGTCACCGAGAAATAATAAAATCATTATTCAATCTTTGAAATTGCATCCCAGGGTCTTTGTTTAGTCCTCATATTAGTGCTGAACAGCGCACACATATTGCCAGGGTCAGGCTGTAATCACTGCTCAGCCTTCACTCACACAACGTGAAATGAAAGAGATGAGTAATGCGCAGGCTGGAAAGAACGGCATGGCAGAAGTTGCCTGACCCCATTGGAGTTTAAACCAGACTTAGCAACAAACACATCTTCACAGAGCACGAAATAAACACAGTTTACCCCCCCTTTCATGACCAATACTGGAAACAGACTGTATTCAATGGAAACCCAATCATTTATGCATGAGCTCAGCATTTATCCTTCAATTATCATGACTCATGATTTTATCAGACATCATTTCCACCCCCTCTCACCAACAGGCTTGCGCAAAAGCCTCTGCTTCAAATCTCATCTGACTGTCCTGCTGAGTTCTTTGCAACAAATTAAACCCTTCCTATTATGCAGAATACAAAAGAGACCATGTTAAGATTTGGTAGTGCTGCGGGTCATAGAATGACTCAATGGTAGATATTTAACAGACAAACCGTGAAGCGTCTCGCTCAGTTCAGAGACTCTTTGTAGAGTTTAGTTAAATTGGGATAGAAGAAATGTTCTCATCTCAATCAAAGTGTGACAGCTACTGAACTACTGCACACCTGAAGCAGAAAGTGCAACAAAGTTATATTTGACTAAACTGCAAAAAAGAAGCTTTTCAATTTGATCTACCTTGGCTCCAATTTTGAAAATATATGAAGAGAACTTGAATTCATGGAATATTTTGTAGTCCTTTGATCAAATTTGAAGGTTTAAAGATACTGCTTTCCACTGCCCCACTGTTGATTGAATATTGCAGTGACATGTTAATGCTTATAAAGGAGCTAGTCATTTCTAGCAACGCTGCCAAAAATTAGCACTTTGATCTTTGGCAAGCCATATTTTAAAAAAGCAATCCTAGGATGTGTGTGATGAAATAATAAATCGAATACCACTGACAAACTGAATTACATCAGGTTGTGGTACGAATACCTTGCCATTCAGTACTTGAACTAGCTCAAAGAAAAAGCTGCTTGCAAATGAACGCACATATTTTGCCCTGTCCTCAGAGTTACATGTGACCTAATACACAAAATAAAAAAAACAACACAGGAAGATAAAACAAACAAAAACCAGCTGGTTTTTTTTTTTTTTTTTTTTTTGCATCTGTTTCCTTTTTTCTCTGATTTCCACCAGGCATAAACAAAGTGGAGGCAGTTTCTGATAGGCAGGGTGGCTCATATGCTCTGGGTGACTTTCTGAAGAAAAAAAAACAGGCCTACCACCTTCCTCATAATCATCGTCATCATGTTGTTGGTCTCAGTAGTGGATTACATTAATATTATCCATGAGTGAAATGCAGCCAGCAGTCAGGAAAAATTCATATTGCGAGAAGATGAAATTCTTGAAAATCTATAACACCTATTGGGTATCTTGTCTATTAGCAGTAATGGACGTTGGAAGCTTATGAAACCAGCATGTGGAAGACAGCGTCTGAAGGCTTAATGGTATCCAGTGCAATGATTGCGATGATGATGTGATTGCTGACTCAGTGACAGCAGTTACAGAATTACGGCAGCATCAGTGAAACACGATATGAGACAACACATTTTCCAGCTGAGAGCTCTCTTAACTGGACCCCCACCACCACCACCACCACCCAGCTGCTTGCAGATAGAAGTGTGTCCATGTGCTGTACGGTCACCACAGTCAAGCTATTACCCGTTTAGCTTTGAATCCTCCAGATGTGTCACGATGAATCATCTCCCACATCTCTGGCTGAGATTGCATCTCCCTGTTGGTCTTCATCATATAAGAATGCACGCTTGTTCTTGAAACACCAAGATTAAAAATAACTAAATAAATAAGCCCAAGAACATGAATGTGTCACTTGTGGTCTTTGTGTCTTTTTTTTTTTTTTTAAGTAAGTGTATTATGCTATATTCATTTTTCTTTGGGGCAAACAGAATACTGTTGTTTAAAGGCATCCCATTTTACACACTGTCACTCCCGTCTCTGAAGAAAAAAGCCTCACAGCAGTCCAGTGATGAATTGAACAGTAGCAGGTTTATGATGTTTTATAACACATTATTTTCACTATTATGATTACTATTCCACTTCTATGTTATTTACTACAATAATATGTCATAAAAATCTCATCAAAAGATCAAAACATTTTTGCACAATCAGTTTCTCGCTGCTTTTTGTCCCTGTTGGTCTATGCCAATGCAATATTTAAACATGTTAACAAATATGTGCTTTCACATTTTCTTAAAACCCGTTTTTATTTCTTAGGTTATAGGAAAATAAATGGGAAAAACCCATCAGAACAAGCCTGAAATTTTTCATCAGTGCAATGTCCAAGTAATTCCATGTACTTCCATTGTGTTTTATAGACTCAGAAATATGGAAAACATAAACTTTTTGCCCTTTTCTTAAGATGCAGAGCTGGCACGAGTAACCTACATAACCTAGAATTGGTTATTTCACATGTTCCCATTACATACACTCCAAAATTGCTCCACCTATTCTGATTTGGTTTACATATCGAAAAGGAGTAGGAAGAAGTGCACTGCACACATATTTAATCCCATAAATCATCAGGTAATATTTATCCAGCTTCCTTATTCATAAATTAATGAATAAGGAAGCTGGATAAGACAAATTTGGGCCTTTTTTTTCATGAGACTCTGTGGGGACAGATTTGCTTTTGTGATCTTGCCTCACTTTTTAAAAAAACCAAAACAGAACTATCATGATACTTTAAAAAAACCCTTTCAATGTACACTCTGCTCTATGTGACTATAGAATTTATGGCGACCACATCTTGTTGTAGTTTTTAATCTTTTGGCATTTGTTGACTATGTAAACACATTTACCGGGATAAATAGTTATTTTAAGTTTTATAGTGTTTATTCTAGCCAATAATTAGGATGGACAAACTTTAAACTACAGCTGTCAATAGCATAACCTTGACCTAGGGGCAGTCATGGCTCATGCAATCGATTATCTAACAATCGGAAGGTGGATGGGTTGATCCCGACCTCCTCCAGTCCTCGGGCACGATACTAAACCCTGAGTTGTCCCTGATGCATTTGTTATCATGTTAGTTAGCATCATGTCAGATAAATGAATGAGTGTGGTTGGATGAATGAAAGATGCTATATAAGTACCAGACAATTTACCTCCCATCTGACTCCAATAACTGCTTTGAGGTGGTTTATATTGCAAGGTAGAAAAAACCCTACATAATTCAAAAGAACCATCCACAATCACATGATCCCCTATAAGCAAACACTTGGCAACAGTGGGAAGGAAAAACTCTCTTTTAACAGGCAGAACCAGGCTCGGGGAGGGGCGGCCATCTGTTGTGACGGTTTGGGGGATGAAGGGAAAGAGAAGAGAGCAGAGAGAAACAGGACAAAAGGGAAACTGTAGGACAGAGTTTGCTTTATTTAATCATTAGAAATAATTAGTGGTGTATAAACAGACAGAGTTTGAAAACAGATAAATGAAGGAGAAACGCTCAGTGCATCATGGAAAGCTTAGCTAGTTAAATTAGCTGGATGAGCAGCCTAGTACGATCAGACTATTTTTACAGTATTATCACTTCATAAACAGTGAGCGTGGTCTTAGGGCACGAATGGTGTTGGCTGTTTCTAGTGAAGAAGGCAATTTCAGATTCTGGGTTATTTCCCAAGGGTCACCACAGATTGATCCACCTGTCACATATTTTACACTGGATGCTTGTGTCTCCTCCCAGAATCAAACCAGGGATTTAGGTCTAAAAGGGAAATGTGCTAACTACTACTAGAACCACTCTTGCCATTTCTAGAGTAAGCCATTTAATTATTTTTCTTTTTATTCTTAGGATATATTTTATTTATACATATTTATATATTTCAGTTGGATTAAAAAACACTGATTATTTTTTGAAATTCATAGTAATCTAAACATGCTTACACTTGCTGATGTAAATCACTCATAATGAACCTAGTTAGAGAACCCGCCTTGGGGAAGAAGCACTTGAATAGGATAACTTTGTCTAGCATCGCATCGTTTCCTTTGTTTACTTTGATGTCTGACATTTGTTAACTTAGTTCGTTGGATTTAGGACACGAGCAGCAGAGCTGAAAAGCTACTATTTATGTCAATACTTTATAACCAGTCTGCGTGGTGTAGGGCATTGTTTTGGAAATAAACATGTCCTCTCCAGTCTAGAAGGTCATTTCAGATGCGCTCTTATTTCCCAAGTGTCACCACAGCAAATGCATCACGGATTTTTGGCATGTAAAGACAAAGAAGATCCCGGCAGAACCACCTCTGCCATTTCTAGAGTTAAGTTATTTAAATAATTGTGTTTTAATTCTTCTTTAAATCGTCTTTTATGTTATTATTTGTACATTTCATGTTACATTGAAAATTATAGTAGGTAACTTTGGAAATCTAAACAGTTTCTATTTCAAATTTATTTTGTTGGTGTCAGCTTATTTATAACACAATAGTGATGACTCTTTGCAGGGTCATCGCTCCCTTTCTGTGAATTTTTGCTTAAGGTCCCAGACTCCACAGTTAGAACTGATTTCTACATTTCTTCTTAGGAAACCCGCGTGTCATCCGTTTGACCTCTCACCCAAGCATCACACAACACCAGAGAGAGACTGAGAGAGAGAGAGAGAGAGAGAGAGAGAGAGAGAGAGAGAGAGAGAGAGAGAGAGACTGACTCCCACTGTTCGCGTTGGGAGCCTGAGCGAGAGGCAGAAGCGAAAGAAAGACTGTCACACAGCCTGGCTCGCATGCTTTAACTTGTTCTCATGTAACCGCCCGTGAAGGAAAGACGCAGAAGAAGAAAACAGAACAATTGCATGGATTTACAAATGCCTTTAAATCTCGTGACCACTGACCAGGGAATATGAGCCGGCTATGAGAAGTTGTTTGATCCGACCGGACGTGCGAGCGCTGCCGGCACAAATAAACTCATGGTAGGTTTTATTTCACACAGCAGCCTGCTGTATTTTCACGGCTGTTTAACCTTTTTAACATCAGTTTTCTGCTGTGAAACCTGTTGTCTGCGCCAGTTCAAAATAGTTTATGCACTCGCTTCTCTGGCTGTGTGTCTGAAGGGAGCGGGTGCAGAAATGGAAAAGTTTATGGCTGATTTGACTGTGCGCGCACAGTGTATAGCTACGGAGACATCATAAGTATAACGGACTCCTTTCAGCGCAGAGGCGCCCGCTCTCCCTAAAGGGAATGAATAGGTCACTATGTATTCTAATCAAACCCAAGATTTGACTCATTTTAAAGCGGCGGAGAGAGCCGCCGCTCCTGAGAGTTACCGAAAAGAGCGCCAATCGTGGGCGAACATCGTGGAGATCATTCGCAAAACTATCGAGGAAATCTTATTCGAGTCGCAATCAGTGAAGCGGTCGCTTTTATTCCAAAGTAACCACAGCGAGGTCTTTGGTTACATTTCCTGCGAGAAAATGTGGCTTCCATTCATGAGATGCAGGATTTTCAACCGTGAGAGACCAAACAAAAGGTTTCCTGCTGACCAATGAGAGCAGGGGAAGCCTCTGGAGGGACGGAGCGGTCCTCTCTTTGTCCAACAACACCAGACCGACCACTGATGCCTGCCGCGAAGCCAGCCTGACCGGGGGGTGTTTGGGAGTGAGACGGCATCTTTTTGCGATTGCGCGTAAAGGCGCACCTCACAGTCAAGCAGGATCTGAAAACACCTGCACATTTATCTTTAACTGCCTGAAAGAATTTGCAGGAGGTAGACATTTAAATTAGAATATGCTGGTGCTTTATGGAGTCATGTGATGTGCTTGGTTAGTGGCTGACACATGCCCCTCGGTGTGAATCACCTCACTTTAACCTCCTTCCCCCTTAACTTTCGGCTTGGTTAAGTTAATGTGCACAGTAGCTACTACAAGGGATTTTAATTACTGTAATTGAGCTTTTAATTGAGCACAGGTAGCAAAGTGGCTGCAGTGGTCTCAAACGCTGAGAGAACTTAATCGGCGAAAGAGAACTTAAGTAGCAGGACAATGCAGAGGTGATGGGAAATCTGTCAAGAGCACTAGTGCTGGCTGGAGCAGTTCATTGATTAGATGAATGCCAGGGAATTAATGAAGTGTTTAAAGAGCTGAGACATTTATCAAGCAGAAATGCCACGCATCCTATAGCGACCATCAACTTAAATGATTTGTGTCACCATACATCTCATATTTGTGGGATTTAAGGGCAGTTAACTGTGCAAGCAATGTGAAGACGTCATCTTTTTTTTAATTACATATCATGAACTACTAAGCACTCATTGAAAAAATAAATTAAAGAACAACCCGTGATGAAATTAATAATTGCTATCATCCATAAAGAACACTTATTTTTAAAGCTTATATATCATGTCATGTTGTTTACATTGGCGCGGCAGGATATATACAGTGTGTGTGTGTGTGTGTGTCTGTGACAGGATGTGTAGCTGTTTGTAAGTTGACACAGTCTATGTGGGAAGGCGAGTCGTAGGCGTAAGTGTGGTGGGGATTCTCTTTCTCACTGCAGTATATTATTATACAGTGAGTGGGATGGATGATTAAAATGATTTAAATGCCTCGACTGAGGGTAGCGTGCGTGGCCTCTAGCAGCCTCACTGTTTTTGTTCAAGCTCTTTTTTAAAGATTTCTACCCACAACAGATTTCTGGAGTGACTGAAGCACTTTGATGAATTACTCTGGCCAGCCCAAGTTGATCTATCATATCAAACTTCTAACTGGTGTAGCGTCAACGTCTCTCTTCATACTGGGCTGATGAGGCATTCATTTCGCATCTTGAAGAAGCAGAGCTATGAATGAATAATATTTCTGTCAAGTATGAGGAGAAAGATTTTTTTCAATGAGGCTTTGATTACGTGTAAATGTGAGCACAGCGGGATTAACAGCTTCAAACACTGGTTTTTCTCCGGTCCTGAAGATGATCACGCTTCTTTCACAGAAAGGATAAGATCAGTTTTGATGTGAAACATCACGTCGGCAGAAAAATGCATATAAATATGACGTGGCGATCATCTTATTGCTAAGCAGATCACAGTCTGTATGTAAAAGATTCCTCGGTTTCTGAAAAACGATGGGGAATGCATGAGCAGATCAGCAGAAGCCAAGAAGAGAGAACTTTAAGAGAAAATAACCCTACTTCTCTCCCGATTTATGACCTCAGTATACTTTTCTTTTGTATACATTTCTTTATTTTTGGCCTTATTTACAAGTTTCAAGCCATATTTATTGCCAACACGTTCTCACTCCCTAAGGGTTATTGAAGGTTTAAATTGACGTAAAACACATGATAAGCAGAAAATGACTATGACAAGTTGTTACCCAATAAATGACTGACAAGTGACTCCTCGTAATGGGTAAAGATTCACTTCCACTTCCCGCCCATGACATCTGAGCAAGGAGTGGAAGCGATGTCAATGGCCAAAATGCAGAACTTATGATAAAAAAAACAAACTTGCGGCTTAAAATTTGTCATCTCCAAACCGTTATGTATCTCATTTACAAAATCGATGACTCAGACTTGATGTAAATGATTTTTCTGCTGGTTATGAAGTGGAAGCTGCTTGTCCTGAACTTTGCAGCTCTCTTTTTTAGACCTATCTTTGTTCATTGCAGTGGTGAGTTGTGCGTTTTCCTTTGTTTTTCAATCCACCGTTTAGTCCATGAATAATTGCCTGGCTCCAAGTGCCTCTACTTTCACCAAGAATCTTTCAAAAGGGCCCGAGTTCATTTAAGTTGATATGAGATTTGTATAGATCACAGGAATGTAAATAACAAGCTAAAGCTGTTTAAGCAGGGTTTGTTTTTCCTAATGCATTTTCTTATGTATTCAAAATCAAGCATTCTGTTGAGCAAATGACAAAGGCTAACTTTAAGTATATTTCCAAGGATGTAGTTTTATAAACTACACCCAAGCTATAGGCTGTTATATATTGTGAGTTTGATAAAGAAGAAATGCTAACCTATCTTTGTTGGAATTTTCTCAGGAGAAGGGGATGCAATAGACACAGCAGATGCATTCTATAGGAATTCAATTTAAGTGACCTTTACCATTACAATTACCATAGAGAATTTAAAAGAAAATATGCAAAGGGCTGTGGTCTTTTCAGAGTCATGGATTTAAAGTCATTAGACACTGACAGTGATGAAACGTATCCCAATGTTTGGACGAAGGATGAATTACACACCGGATTAGTGCAAGTGCACAAGATGAACCCAAGTGTTTTGTGCAGTGGGGCAGCTTTTATTAGCAGAGAGAAGTGAAGACTTTCATGTGAATCGTGCCATTGTGCATTTAGTGTCACATGCATTTGCCACGTCGGTGCGTTTGTTTATTCATGCAGTTTTAATTTAGGTGTAATTTTCACCGGGTAATCCAGCCCATAAATCTTGAAACGTTTTCATATTCTGCTGGTGGTGTCATAATTTATCAAAATGAACTAGAAAGCGGAAGTATTAATGAACACTGGTGCATGGTCTGTCTTCCTGCCAGCTTCCTTTTGCCCCACATTTCTTTGTTTTCAGTGAGAACTCGTTTGGGACATTTTGCACCAGATGGGGCAACAGTGTGTCCCAGAGCAGCTCTGTTTCATCCCAAAAGCCTCTGATCAGACCCTGTGGCATTTTTTCCCTGGTGGTCAAGGGAAGCCAACTACCCCCCCTTCTGTTCAGATTTTAGTAGTTATTTAAAGAAAAAAACAATCTGTCCAACAGTTTCAGTAATTCTTCTCCCCTCCTGTTATCTTTCTCACTCATCACTGAGGACTCGTCTGTAAAATGCACTGAAGCACTGTACTTCTCAATGCTGGAGAGATTGTGGCTGTTTACAGCTTGTGCAGGCTTGTTTGTGTTCTCAGTCTGTTATGCTGGGCCCTGAACATTTGATCTAGCTTTAAATGATAAGGAAGCATGGACAGTATCATTGTACATCAGGCAAGTAAAACAGGGTTTGTAAGCAAAGGTGCCCTGATTGCACTGGGAAAGAGAGCACACTGCATGTCGGTAAACGTCAGCATCGGGTATGTTGCATACTCTCTGCACATCCTGTATCTGCATGTTTTGTGTAAAATGCAATCGTGTGGTTTAGGGTTACTGTCTCACTTGGCTTCCTCAAAATTGTACCTCACACCACACCACAGATCAGTGCTTTTGATATTGAACACAGCTTTCTTTTTCTCAGTGACTCATGCATTCCAGCCCTGCTCTGATAACTGGCACCCATTTTGTTCTCTTACATGGCCTTTTTCCATCCTGTAGCACAACTGTGTTTCACAAGTGAAGCATCTGACCTGTGTCTTGTTTCTTTGAAATAAAAATTCAACCACTGCTGCAGGATGCTTTATATCAAGTTTTCACTGGTGCACCGATCATTAGACATATCGAAATATGAAAAAAAAATCTGTCAAGTTTTCACCTTCCTTTCAGGCTTTTTACGAAACCTTTGTTTTCTTCAGCACTGGCTGCATGTTGCATGCTGTAGATTCAGTATGTAATCAACCCTCAGCAATACAAACCCCTCCCACTCCCACAACATGACGTCTTTTCAGTTAAGCTGTGTCCTCAGGGTCTATGAGTCTGCTCTGAGGATTAGAGAGAAACTTACATTTTTGAAAATGTCCATATTTAGTATTCACCTCTTGCTTAAATAGTTTCAGTTCTGCTTTTTCAATTTTAGATATCTGTGTCATTTATCCTATTAGAGATTTTCAGTGTCATTGGAGCCCCGTTGTGCTACCGTTGACGCATACTGACACATCCATGTTTTCCTTTAAAAGGTTGCTGTGAAGGCATTATTAGAAATGCAGCGTTGTACAGATTCTGTACTGTTTGGTCAGTTACGGAGTTTTGCGTGGGAGAATCGTATGAAAAGAAGCAGCCATAGCGAGATGAAAAGGTCGGCACGTGTCTTGGTCCTTGCTGTTGTTTTCCACTGTCACACCACAACACATCAAGGTGAAAAGTTGCACAGAGCCAGGGCGACTCAGTTGCTCTCAGTCGCTCATGGCATAGTTTGGTGTGACTAAACCCACCACAGTGGAAAAACCCTATAATACCTGTCTTCCTGCAATGTGCATTCATAAACTGTGCCCACGGCCGCAGAGCAGTTTTGTTTTGAAAACTAATCTTTGTGGGTTAGACACCCACTTGGCTAAGAGATTTCTGGTCAGTGTTGAAACTAGAGATGGCACAATACCACTTTTTCATGTCCGATACCGATATCATAAATTTGGATATCTGCCGATACCGAAATGAATCCGATATAGTGTGTTTTTTAATCAATAAAACAGTTTTTTTAATATCTTGCTCCTTTTTGTATAAGTTCATACTCAAGTTTAAAAAAAACACTAAAGCTATTCTGTTATACCTGTATGCAAAAAATACACTGCACCCAAAATATTTCATAGTTCAGCAATACTGATCAATCTAATAAACTTAAACCTACTCCATTCTCCCTATTCTGGTATTTTAAAGAGTAAGCAACCTAACTAATAGGGCTCTAAAACTCCCAGCAAAAAAAAAAAAAAAGGGAACACCCCACCCACCACCTCATGATGCTTAATTGACGTAATCAACTTTAATTTGATGCAGTGTGAAAGAAAATGCACAGAAATAAATTATTTTTCAAGAATAATTAAATAGATTCAACATCTTTCTTCAACAGAATTGCAGACTGCACAGATCGTACCTTCCCAAAGAAAAAGTACTATAGCTTACTAGGGTATATTAGACTTAATAGTTACTATATACAGTAATGGACTTCTATACATTTTACATCAGATTAAAACTTTGGGTGTAAGATTTGGATAATTATTTATTAAAAGCTCGACATTTGACAAATGAGAATAAGAAAGAAAAGTATGTCTTTGTGCCCTCTTTTCCCTGTTCATGCCCTATCGGCCCCCCTGGCTAAACTTTGCTAGATCCGCCCCTGCACAGTTACCAGCCGTCAGCTACGTAGAAAAGGATCCTGGTGTAGAAAGTAAATAAATTCTAACAGCTTATCAAGCTTAAACGTGCTGCTGTTGTTCAGCCGCTGCTTTCCTCTTTCTGGCGCGCAGTGGGCGATAGACAAGCAAGAGAGACGGACTCTTGACAGAAAAGCCAATCAGCTGATCATTGATCAGTTTCATGATTGAAGTAGCAGCAGGAGAGGGAGGGGGAGAGAATGAGAGGCAGTCGCTCCATATATCAGTTGTAAAGCTTACGGGAATGCTTTACAAACATTAAGAGATGAACTTACACATTTGCTTTTCTTCTCTCTGTGATAACTTTCTCCGGAGATGAAATGCCAGATTGGTAGCAAGGCTACAAATACACACAGCCACTCTATCACATGACGCGTTCTGTGAGGTGCTTTTTTTGATATTTAATGGATCGGATTACATTTTTTATTTCTCTCCGATATCCGTAATTTACATCAGTATCGGACCAATACCGATACATAATATCGGATCGGTCCATCTCTAGTTGAAACCCTCAAAATCTGTAAAGTGTTTACCCTCCCTATATGTCAACAGAATATTGTCAACAAAACAAAAAACGTCCACCTTGTTTTTATTTTCTGTATTCAAAGATTTTCTCTAATTTAAAACTGAATATTTTTTTGTGTTTTCAATGTTTGAGCAAAACAAGTAATTTGAAGACTTTATTTATTTGCCAGAGGTTTATTATTCAACTAATTCTATGTCCTGTGAAGACTGCACATCTTGCAGACTTTAGTGGAAACATACATGTATCTCATTAGTATGCAAAAGAGCTCTTTGCGTCACCGTAAACAAACCGGCTGTCAGAAGCTGTGTTGTTCTCTATGTCTATTTAAAAGTCTTAGGCCATTCAAGCAGTCTATCAAAAGAGATGTCAGCTCTTAAATATGTCGTCTTCAGCTTCTCGCCTGTCACAGGAAATCCTTTGTTGCCTTTGTAAATTTTCATAAACAGACTGGTGTTTTTGTAAGCTTGCGTCTAAGTGACAGCGGGCTTCGGTGTATGACTGAATGATCTGTACTAGAAACAGTATCCGGCTGCATTCTGGCTGTGTTTTAGTGTGGGAGTTGGACTTTGAAACTAACGGTGCATGCAGGGTGCCCGGTGATAGATGGATCCTCCAATGAAGTCATGTTATGTATTCCTGATGAGACTAGTGAATCAGAGGAGAGGATTTATGTGGCGGTGGAGGAGCAACCACTCCAGAAGATGTTGTCTGTGTGAAGTGGTGGACTGAGGCTGTTTGTCATTGTGCTGAACATCCAGTGATTAAGCTACCATGCTGACAGACATTCATCTGCTTTATCAAGTGAATGACTTGCATGCAAAATTCATTTGGCTCCAGTAAACAATGGGAAGTTTAATGGCAAGTCACATGCTTCATCTTCTTTTTGGTGTAATCCCATAAGTCACAAAGGTTTGCTAGTCAAACAGTGGTTTGTCTCTGGTTCCTTGCAAATTTAAAGCAATGAATAAAAAAAATTATAAGCTACTACATGTACTGCTAAGTGGGAAAAATTAAAGGTAAGGAAAAAAAATCACATGAAAAACAACCTGTTTTCAAGCAGCATGCGAGTTTTAATGTGCAGAAATGACTGTTGTGAGAAACAATTTCAAATTTCTTCAATAACGCAACAAACCTTGTGCTACTGAGACATCTCACTGGGACTTTGAGGTGCTGAGTAAGTCTGGCAACTCACGGTTGCGTGACACTGCCAAGCTGGGGGTCATTGCTTGTATTAATGATGCATGGGGAGCTGAACTGGCTTTTATTTCCCACACCATCTGTATCCAGTTGTGCCATGTAGATGGATTTTGGCGAGCTGAACAACCCCCCTTAGCAGCCAGTGGTATGATTTATGGGACTGTGGCACAAAGGGATAATGTGTGCAGAGAAAACTATTTGCAATTATGCAAATATCCACATTCACGATATACATCTTATTTATTTAATGCAAGGTTTAATATTGTGTTTTCCACTAAATATTCAAAAAGAAGTTCAGTGATTTCAACTGTTTTTGTTTAGTAAAAGCAGAGACATTTATATCTCTCAGGAGAACATAAAAACTGAAAAGGGTTGGAAAAGGAAGAAAATGTAATTTAGATAATTGAGAAATAATTGAACAACATAGGTTTGTGAAACCACTAGGTCTAGATGTGTAGTATGATATTAAAATAAGTAGTGATAAAGAATCTTAGTAAAGCAGAGAGAAAAAATGGCTGATATCAAGAAATCCTACCAGTGGCTGGGCAAAGCAGGATTGAAGCACAAGAATCATGTGTATATGAAATATTTTAAACTATTTATATTCACAATATTATTGGATGACCACCTTTATTCCTAAAAGCAACTCTTTTTGGCAAGTTTTCTTTCAACAGTCTTCAGGAAGCTCTCAGGAAGATAGATATATATAGATAGATGTGTGTGGGTGTGTGTGTGTGTATGTTCCCATGGAATTTCTTGGGGTTGCAGGGCAGTAGAAAGACAGAATTAGTGGTTCTCTGTGTGTGACTCCAGTATCTTTCTTCCAGATGTCACTCTAATGGGGCTCAGCACAGACCTGTGGGCACCTCAACAAAATAGAGCACCACAGATAGATGTGTTGATTTCCCAATTACCCCTGGCTACTCTTTTTTTGATGAGCAACTGGGAAACCTTTCAGTGTCCCAGTCATTTCTCACCTGTGAGATGGGATTTTTTAAAATAACCGCACTATGCTGAAAGCTTTTGCTTTTGGTTGTGTGTTACTCTGTGTTACTTGCAATGTACCTTAACGCAAGGTTAAAGCTGCAATTAGAAGTACCAACAGCAACAGCTCGGGGGCTTATTTAACCCAAAGAAGAGGATGCATCTTAGCATGCACATGCAACTTGGCAGCACGTCTGGTTTAGCTGAAAGGCCAACACCGAGTTTACCAGACAGGTCCCAAATGTTTAGCTAAAGTGTCAGACGTACCTGTAAGGCTGTTTACTTTTTTGTGAATTTTTGGCAGTGAGGACACAGATGTGGCTTGGGTCACAAGGGATTTGTACAAATGTTATTTCCATCGCTTTAGCTATCATTTCGTGGGATTATCCCTGCCAAGTTAATTTGGAGCTGGAGTTTTATATCTGTGCCGGCAGCTGCTGCCAATATGAACCTTTGGTGTAGCAGAGAAATTGTTACACTTTGCAAGACGGATGTGCTGTTGTAGTTAGAGCATCCCTCAGCCTGCTGCAGTTCATCAGGATATGGCCAAGCAGGTAGAATTGTGTATATATAATCTACTTCTAGGAGGAACAGGACAGATGTATTACCGTGATTTACCTGACACTCAAATTACAGTGTAAGTAATCCTTCTGCTAGAGGTGAAACATAGTGACAGCCTTATAAATTAAAATATACCATGGAATTAATCCTAGCTATTAAAAAGGAGACCTCTTAATGCTCACCTTTAATTTGGAAAATTAACCTGCCTGGCTGTCTGTTAAGCCTGTCCAAGCCTTCGTTACTGTTGAGTCATTTGTATAATGTAGCAGGGACAAAAAAATAAAGCACAGCACCTTATAAGCTGAAATCCTACAGGCCAATTTATTATTATAGATCTGGTGGGATGCCCTTGAGTAGCCTTCTTAAAACTGTTTACATCAGACCTGCTCCCTAGTGAGGGAGCCAACTGACTTAGTAATAGCTTACATTTTGTTAATTCACACGTTTTCTTGGCAGTCATAGGCTAAGACTCAAACCATGCTCATAGCTGGCAAGACAAGCTCTGACTGCTAACTAGGTGTGAAACACTATTGCATAGGCTTACCATATATGTCTACTAGAGATTCTGCTCAGAAATCAATGAATTACAGATAAAACAGGAAGCTGCTCTAAACACGTCATGGCCTTTTGGTGCTTCTCCTCATCATAAGATAGTAGCAGATGAAAACTTGTCTGACTCCAGTTTACTAAGTGGAGATGGCGCCTTGCTGGGTATCAAGAGCGTCCAAGTTGTATTTGCAGAGAGAGGCTGCATTTCTCTGATTATGTCAAGTTGCTTCTGGAATCCTCAAAACAGCAGGATTTTATTTTATTTCCTCCAGCTTTAGTCAGAGTCTCACAAGTAAACAAGTTTATTTGCAGGAGACTGGAGTGGAGTGGAGAATGAGCTCAGCTGGATGTAAAATTTCTATTAAGACTAATTTAATTTAACATATCAGTTTCAGTTTTATTTAGATTATATCTTAATTTCTTAACTATTCAGTACGTAGTTACTTGAGTTTGAATGAGTTCAGCATATCATCACTATACTTATATATATCCTTTAGGCAAATACAAGTTTTCTTTTATTCAGCAGTTACAAATTAAGACAAATACCATCATACATATTACAAAAGAATCATCAAACATTACATTAGAATTAAGATAATTGAATTGAACCGGGAGCTGCAATTTTAAACAAAAAATAAGTTAACAGTTTGTACAGCATGTTTGATAGTTTTAATTTCATCATGTGCTCAAATACATTAACAAAAACAATTAGATAAATTCATAAATCTGTTAACTGCCGAAACATTTTTTTCTGATCACCAAATAAGTATTTTCTTATCAAAGGATCTGCAAAAAAGGGCTGATTCAATGAATAGGAACGGTAAGAATACTTAATTCATAGGTATATTTTTTTCTTCCCTGGGATGTTAAAGTTGCTTTTAGTACATAATGCTAGAAATGGTGGGTAATTTCCAAATGTCACTGAATATCTTGTTCAGCAAAGCAGCTCAGGTAATAGTGATAGCAATGAAGAGTTAAATGTTTTCACTTAAGGTGGTAAGATGGAAAATTATGTCCCTGAAAGCTGAATAAGCAATGACTTTATAATTTTTCATTCTCAAAATACACAGTGTATATAAAATAACTCTGTATATACTGTATCTGTTTATGTCAGTTGATATATTGATTGATAGTCCAGTCTCAGATGTGCATGGTGAGATGAAAACACATTGATTCACTCTAAGGAGTCTGGGCAAGGCTGCACTCATATGCTTAAAAGCTTAGGTTAAGCAGATACAATATTTATGCTATGTAAAACTGATGCAAATATATAACAATGCATTTATATATAATAAAGAATATTTCAGGTATATTTCCCATTCATGTGGCAGTCATGCAAACCTCTTTGCTTAATCGAGCTGGGGAAAAAGGGGAACTCATTGAACTCATGCTGTTATTTAATCTTTTGCTAGTTAAATATATTTATATTGGGGTGGCTGTGGCTCAGGAGGTTCAGCACAGCAGGTCATCTATTAATGGTTTGACCTCGGCATGTCAAGTATCCTTGACCAAGATACTGAATGCCAAGTTGCTCCCAATGCTTTCATCAGAGTGTTAGGAAACATTTTCTGATCCTTAAACTTGGGTTACCATAAATATTTG
Organism: Maylandia zebra; assembly: GCF_041146795.1. Taxonomy (NCBI): domain Eukaryota; kingdom Metazoa; phylum Chordata; class Actinopteri; order Cichliformes; family Cichlidae; genus Maylandia; species Maylandia zebra. The sequence goes on along the minus strand of NC_135174.1, from coordinate 20,509,705 downwards.
TATTGGTTTCCATGTCATTGTAGTGATGATCCAAGCACCAAAAGGCCACTTGACTCAATTTGAAGTAATTTCCAAGCTGCTGTGGTGAAATAAACTAACGTCCACCATGGCCAATACCTTTAACACTTTATCATCTAATTCTTAAAAAACAAACAAACAAAAAAACAGACAAATCTGAGAGAATGACTGAAAGCCAAATTCACAGTGCAAAAACAGATAAAAACACGACACTACCATCAGAACCAAAAACCACACGGTTGAAAGATCTGTGTGGCTTCCTCCTGGCTCTAATTCTCTCCACCTGTGCTCTCAATGCGTTTCCTACATAGGGCAATGTAAAACCCATTCCCCGTGGTGCTCAAGTGACACTACTGCATAAACAAACAACAAAATACACTTTGAATGAGATCGAATCTAATTTAGATAATTATCTGTCCAACACTTTATTTGTTTCAGCTCCAGTCAAAGACTACAATAGTTTGGAATTGCTTTCTAAAAACATTCAATGCTCATGCCTTGTTTTGGGGAAGAAAACATGATGAAAATTTTCGCATAGGTCCTTTAATTTCTCAACCTGGACTCTCACCAAATTCCACTGAGTGTAAACCAAACCTTAAATATATTTATGCATGCACAGCTGCTCCATAAAATCGTATTTTAGTAGTGGTTCACCCTTTTGAAGTGTAGCGTGATTCCAAAGTATAAAATAGCATTTACAGATGTGTTTGTTAAGAGGGTCACTGGGCAAGACACTGAGCATGGAAAAATACAACTGCAGTATTGTTTTACATCTAAATTTAGTCTTGACAGTCTTAACCACAGCATATGTTTTCTTTTTTAATACAAGTGTTATTGACTGAATATAGTTTCCCCTGAATTTTTCTGCGAGCCTGTAGGGATCAAAATCTTTTATGCCGCTCTGTGGGTTGAGAGGCATTCCACTGGAAATGGTAAACATTCCCATTGGATTAATTACCAACTCCTTTTCCTCTGTTCTGTCTGTTTCTTGTCAGAATGGAGGTTAACAGTGGAATGAACTTTGGTCCACATGTAGAGAGTTTGCCTGTCAGGTCTCATAAAGCGCGAGGAGGCGAGTAGGACCAGGTGTTGGTGGATTGTTGAACAAATGAAAAGTTGGAAGTCTGAAAGAAGAGGTCAGATTAGGTAAAAGGGACAAGTTCTAGCATCTTGTAGTTGTTTGTAGTTTTATCTCTTGTACAGATCTTTGAAGTTTTTACAAAAGTGTTATTGCAAGTTTGAAACTTTCTATGTCTATCTTGCATTGTTTGTGAGTAGTCTTTTTTTAAACCTAACTTATAAGAAAACAGGTGCGTTGTTGGGATTCTGATGTTGTCCGATATGTTATAGAGGTTTGTGGCTTGAATTTTCAACTTGCATTATTGCTATTTTAATCATCTACACCTTACCAGACAGTATAATACACATAAAAATTGACAATAATATCAGCACAAAAACTTTACTTTAAAATTGCAATGGCAATGTGCTGTTGTGTCACCAAAGACGGTGGGATTCACTCACTGGGGACAATGACTTTGATATTGGGATCAAATAACAGATAGGTACATTTACAGCTGCTACAATGGCTGAAAATTATAAATAACCGAAACTAGCTAATTTCGACAATTATCTGTTTATGTTTAAACTCTACCTTCCAAGAAAACAGGTGATTTTGATGGTGCACAATATCCTATACATGTTAATGGCTTGCATATTCAACATGCATTGCTAGCAATTATAAATTCCAGACATAAGCCTCCACTAACAGCTACTCTCATTACACTCAGTGTTATTCAAACAGGCACACAGAGTTCACTTGAGCAGTCCACCCAGGTGTAACATCCACCATATAATCTAAAAACAACACTGCACATTCCTTTTGCCTTCATTTTAAACAACGTGAGACGAAGGGATGTCACGATACCCAACTTGACACCCAGTTTGATAGCAAAAGAAAATGATTATCCTGCCTACTTAAATGTGCACTGCATAGCATTAACCACTGCAAACATTTAAGCCTATGGAACGTGGGGGATTTTGTAACAGCAATGTCAGCTGTCTCAAAAGATAACACATTCAGACTAATATTGGATGAAGTTGTTGAATTGAAGCACATTCACCTTTTTAATTATTTGTTTTTACCATTTAAATCCAAACAGATTTGGATGCTGGACTTTCTGGTGCTTTCCTAAATTGGAAGTATTTCCTCCCCTGATCTGAAAAGCATGATAGCATTGTTTGCATACTGCCTTTAGGAAATAAGTTATCCCCCTGCACCTTAATGCCTTGGTTATCTATGCATCGGAGTTCAGGTTCAAGTTACTGTATTTGTACTGGCAGACAGCTTTAGCCTCTCAAGACCTCGAAATGAGACTTTGGAAACCAGTGGCTGACGTCACAGTAGCTATGTCCATCTTTTATACTATGAACTTTCCCTGTGCCTGTGGTCATCCATCAGCATGTAAAGATACAACAGACTACTTGTAGCCATATACTACCCCATTCTGCTTACATTACCTAAGATAGACAGAAAATATTTTGTGGTCAGAATTACGGTACTTTAAGGTATCACAAATATGGGTTCTGACAGCATCTCTGTTGAGATCTACCTCATTAATTGTTGCTATGCTGAGATCACCAAGGCTACAGAGCAGAAGGATAATTATCAGGTAAATTTGGTGTCCATCTGCAAAATGAGTGACTCACAGGTGATTCAAATGTGCTATTTGTCCCCAAATTCTTTGCTATTAAAAGATACAGAAGAGCACCTCATGTGGTATAAAATGGTCTTCTGTACTTTAGAAGTCATGGCAGATGGCTGCCCCTCCCTGAGCATGTTTTTGATGGAGTTTTCTTCTAGTTAAAAGGGAGTTTTTACTTCCCACTGTCACCAAGTGCTTGTTCAAGGGGGGTAATTCGATTATTGCAGGGTCTTTACCTTACAATATAAAGCAGATTTGGTGCTATATAATTAAAATCGAGTTAAATTGAATTGGATAAGTAATATAGTTTATGTGGGTTTGTACTCTTTTGAACTCATCTCTACCACCACAAACAGAAAAACCAGTCACTGTGAATTAAACTAGTATTTCATGACATCTTCTTCCCCATTCCATGCAACTTACTGACAAGTTAGTGCTGTATTCAAGATCTCTGGATCTCTTTTATCACAAAATCTGTCAGCAAGACGGATTAATATTTCACAAAAATAAGAAGAATAATCAACATAAAGGAACATAGACAGACATAAAACACTTGATAAAAGAGAACAGAGAAACTGAATTTAATTGACTGGAAGATTAGTATTAGAAAGCTTAAAACAAAGGGGAAAAAGAACAGTAGCAGGGAAAATGCTGAAATGCACACAAGGATCTCTTCAGAATTATTTTTACTCACATGGGTATAAATTTTCTAAAGTTAGATAATAAGTTGCAGACACATCACATCGAAGTTCATCCTGATAAATTATTCGTTTGAAACTGCTGTGCTAACGCTGCACTGTTTTGCATATGCCCCTCAAGTTTGAAACACCATTTTATCCACACACATACACCTTAATTGTTTATTGTGTTAAAGACAGAGCTCTTCAAATAAAACCATCATCCCTTGTTCAGGGTTTGATGTAAAGTATACTCCCATCATAAGACACATGACCTGTCACTTTCCCTGTTATCATTTTCAGGCCTAGTTTATCCTCATCATTTGTGTTCTGTTTGGAGCCCAGAACAGCTCTTCACAGCATATCCATTACCACAATCAATAATTTAAATAGGAGCCATTGTTTTTCTCTGCTTTTTAATGACGCCATCATAAGCACTTATTCACCTCAGAAGGTGCTGCCACTGAAATTAAAATAATGAATAAAAGATAAGATACTGGAAAGTGCTGAACTGGGATTCCAGCTGTCTGAGATCCCAGTTGAGAAGCAGTTATGAATGCAGGGCAGAGGCCACGTTTCTCACCACCCTCCTCGGGGGTGAGAGCGGCTGATGGTTGTGTTTGTTAATTTGACCCTGTGTGCTCATTGGTCAGGCTGAGGTCAGATTGACTTCCTGGGGATTAGATTCTGATCTTTTGGGCCACAGAGTGTGTGTGATCCGGATGAATGTGATGGATGACTTCTCCTTGGGTAATATGACAAATGAATCCACTCTAAGCCACAGTGAATACAGATCTTCTCCTTGTTTTTCTTATGTGTGCTTGTAATTTACATGATTGAACTGGGCCACAGACCTTTGGGGGTGCTGGAGAAGGAGTGACATATCTGACAGGTCAGGGTGCTCCTGCTCACTCTATTATCAGACATCTTTGTGGCACACTGTAGACATGCAATATAATACAATCCCCTTTTCCAAGTGTTGTCTTGTAATCCCAAACTATACTAAGGAGTAATTTCATGGTTCAGTAGATAGCTTTGGTTCTCACTTTATTTGCACTAACCAGCCTTTTTCAGTTGCTTTCAAATAAACACATCAAAGTTAAAGCTAATAATTCTCTTTTTGCCACGTTATGAGCATTTATTACATTTAAATTGTTGTTTTTAGAAAAATATATTAATATGGGTAAAAAGGTTCACCGTCTGTTTTTACAGATTCTAACACTCAACAGCATATTAGCTCTACTGTTGTTTACTCAGATTGCATAGAAAATATGTGGACATAGCCATGGTGAGGTCAAATCCAAAAGCTATAGGGCGCAAAACTGTTAAGCTAAGTGGGTTAAAAATGTCTCTAGTGCCATTATCAGTCAAATTACTAAATGGTAATAGGTGCAATTGTGGGGTACCTTATATGAGTTGCTTCCCTCAGTTGTCCAAAGTAAATTTCTCCCAAGAGAACTCTGAGTATAGTCGCTGCTCCTCCACATTGAAAGGAGACAGCTAAGGGCGACACATGTTAACCCTCTCAGGCTCAAATTAAGTTTTTGTTGCTAATGCACAAAAGAATACCTGCAGTGGTACTTCTGAGTAAAAGAAAACTCATAAAATATGTATGTGGGGTAATCAGGTTGTTAGCTTCTAACTGTTGCAAATCTGCAACGCCTGCCTTGAGAGGGTTAAGGAGCTGAAACTCCTAAACCCTTTATCCAATTTGAATGTTGATACCCTCAAATGAAAGCTGAAAGGCTACATATTATGCCCATGTCCATTATCTAATTATAATTGGAATATGTTTTAGTAAACAGGTAACAAAACAAAACTTGTGTCAGTGTCTAAATATGTATGAACCTAACTGCATCGGCTGGCCTGGGAACCCCTAGACTTTTCCCTGGATAAGCTTATCCATTGATAATGTCCCAGATAATGTTTATCTGATTTTTACTGCAATGCAAACATCTTAAAGTACATTTAAAAAATAACAAAGAAATCAAAATGTTTGCATACAAAATATAATACTATTCCCTTGACCATAAATACTATCCAGAGAGTGAGCCGCCTTGGGGGACGTTTGAGCTTTCCGAGTGCTTCTTGTTGATTTCTGTTTTTGGACTTCACTGATCAAGCCCTCCTTGTCCATGGGGCTGCACACCCACGTATCTTCAATAATGAGTAATTACATCTGATAAGGAGTTTAATACATAATAACATCAAGCGAGTAAATTTTTCACGTGTTGGAGCTTGGCGTTCCTTTCATCTAATGCCATAGGGATACTCAACAAACCAGAAAGTAATGTCATTTATTTTTCCTTCTCATCTTTATCATGTGTTTGTGCATACAGATGTCTGATAAGTATTAGTAAGTTAATGGCCTCAGGTTAGTAACTGCAAGTAAAAAAAATTGGAAGGGTGAACTAAACAGAAAAAAGAATTATTTGTGTTAATTTTATGTATACTATTATAAATCCAATTTTTAATATACATAAATGTGCATATTAGGTAGTTCCATAGTGTAGTGGTTTACAAATTTTCCTAACAAGTAAAAGATCCCAAGAAGTGGCACAAATCCCTGGAGTGTTGTATCCGGAACGGGATCTGGTGTTAAAAACATGTGACACCTCTTGAATAAAGGAGCAATTAAATGAAATCAGTTTGGCTTTAAAGCCAAAGTTGTCTGAGGAAAGAATTCATCAATATTCATGTGTTTCATCAATGCCTCCAAAGGTTTTGATCATGTAAATCAATAGAAAATTGTTAAAATCGAGTCAAAGAGGGATATGTCTGTACATACATACAAGAAACATCAGATAATATACACCAAATACATATACTGTATTACTCCTAACATACATTAGCATACATCACGTTACAATAACAGAAATCACTAAAAATATTCCAACGTTACCCTAAGGATGCTAATATATAAATATCACTAAGTAGTGTAAGTTACTAAGTAAGTAAGTCACGAAGTAAGTCACGCAGTAAGTAAGTACTAGATTATACATTTCCCAGGCATTATAAAAAATACCTATGTAAACAACTCTATATACAACTTATATGTTTGGATGAATTATAGGAAAGCAAAGTTTATGGAAACCTAATATAACTTAAAGATGTTGTTATAAGAGATAGTTATTGCAAGAGAAATGTTTGTAGCTGCTCGAGTCAGTACATTTTGTGTAATACCGTATTAAGAAAAATTAGTAAGAAACATCATGTCACTGCTTCTGAGAATGAGATCAGTGGTTTAATGGATATTAGTATAGTTTGAAAAAACCCACACTGTCCTACTTCCAGTAACCCACAGTCTCACACAATTTAGCAGAAGCAGGTTGTTAAACCAGGAAAACAAAATGTTACACAACATTTTCAGGTTTGAAGCCTTGCTATTTTTTTAAACACTCATCTGTAGATTTATAGACAACATGTTAATGGAAAATTAATATTTAAATATGAGACACATGCATAATTTATTATAAGAGAGCTTCTGTCCCTTTATATCACCCTGGCAGAATAAAAAAGCCCCAGCACAGAAGGAGGCAGTGTCATTGTCACCAGCAGCTATTTATCACAATTCCAATATGACCAATCAAGCATTTGCCGCAGTGTCACATGTCAGAGAGCATTTAATGGCTGTACCACCCTGGCAGTGGCCTCATGCTGAACTTTAATTATTGTGAGTGGCCTGGTTGAAAAACCTTTTTTTTTTCAGCTGACACAGCAACTACAATTCCTTTCTTCTTCCATCTTACTACTTCTATCACATTCTTCCCCTGCCAGTACTTCCTGTGTTTTTGGTGGACTTCAACCAAATTCAACTTCCTGTCTCTTGGAAATGTTAAGAGAGGTGAGGCAGTAAGAAGGACCAGATGGTTTCACAGATGTGAACGTACAGTAAATTCACGTTTTCAGCTTCTATTGGCTTTTATAGTTAACTTATCAGCTGTTTTTGTACAAAACACCACAACAGGAAGTTGCCTGGAGTCTGCAGGCAAGTAGGCTCATTAGCTGTCTCCTCTGTTCTTCTGTTTTTTTTGCTTATTTTGTAAGTGGTCCTAAAAGGGAAATGACTTTATAATGGTGTGTGGACAGGATCGTCCCTGAATGATAAACCGTTTCTTCACTATAACAATGGATAGTTGGAATCAGCCTGTCGAGAGCACTTCTGGGTAGCTGCCCAGAAGGACTCTCTGGACAGAATGTGCTGTTCTGTTCTCAAGGTCTCTCAAGTGACTCCACTGCAGGGTTTGCATTCCACTCTGTCATACTGTTTTCATGTTTTATTTTTCTCTGCACCTTGAGCAATGCAATGGTATTGAGCTCTCTGGCTCTGTTGCCGCAGAGGAAAGCTGGCAGTAGATTTCATTTTTATGGTATTGTCATATTCCACTTATGTTCATCTATTTTTATACCTCCATGCTGTCGATGGCCATGGCTAGAGGCATTATGTCTTTGGGATTGTTTCGGGACTGTACATTACTCTGCCATCCATTCATTAGTCCATCCATTCTAATAAATTTGAGATATTGTTGATAGCTTCTAAATGTTCTTTACATCTGCAACAACCCTTCACTTGGACTGAACTGATTAGATTTTGGTGCACATAGTAACCCAAAAAAAGCCTCATAAAATACACACATGTTACACTTGGTGTGATTGTGTTCAATTTAGTTTTTGTTTATAAAGCACCGAATCACAACAAGTCACCTGAAGGCACTTTATATGATAAAGTAAAGACCCTAGAATAATATAGAACAAACCCCAACAGTCAAATGAGCCTCTATGAGGAAGTATTTGGTGACAGTGGGAAGGAAAAACTCCCTTTTAACAGGAAGAAGACAGGACAAAAGACAACTCATTTATGCCATATTCACTGGAAAATCTATGTGATTCAATGATGATTGATAATACTTTATAAGCCACAGATTCAAAGGTGAACATTACTTCCTCCTCTTTATTTTGGCTGCTCTGTTTAGAGGTCGCCACAGGAGATGACCTGCCTGACACTAGGCTCCCAACGTATCCAGACTTGGGACCGGCAGTAGGAGTACAGTGGCTTGTGTCCCACAACCGAGCCCTGGAGCTATATTCAAAGGTCAACTTTAGTGCATCATCATACTGTTGGCCATTATTCACCATAGCCTCAGAACAGAAGTGGAAGAAATGTCCAGATTTTTCATCATTTTGAATTTGTGAAACTAATATTCGGTGCCCACGTATTACATGTCTTTGAAGGCATCTTTACATGTATGTTTGGATTTACATGGCTGTAAAGTGCAACTTGACTTGTTGGCAGAGGCGGTACTATATAGGGAGATTATATAAGGACCAACACTACAAGAGAATATAAATGTTTGCTTTCTTCCTTCTATCTTGATTTATTCCTTCATCACCCACATTTCTGATTGAACACTTGATTATGGATTGGGTTTCCGGTGACTAATAAATGCTTGAGGATTCAACCATTTTTCATTGAGTCTTTCTGGTGATATGAATCGGGCTCGCCTGAGCTTATCAACTGACCCTGTGCAAAACCTCATATAGCATTTCGCTTCACTGCATCCCAGCCACGAGTGCAACTTCTAATCTGCCTGTTGCTTCTCCAGATAAGTGAAGTTTTAGCTATCGTGCAGTGTAAACAGCACTGAATATTAAAAGATAGTCTGACATTTTAAGAACGCCCGGAGACACAAGAGGACACAAACATATACTCGGCCAACTTATCTTGCGGAACATCTTCAAGAGTTTCTTGCACAATGTTTCAAAGAGAAAGCATTTCCTCTGAAAATGGGTTAGTGCTAAACCCAGTAGAAACAAGGCCTTTTAATCTTCTCCATGAGTCAAAAATGAAGACAGCGATGGTATTTTAAACGTTTCCTGTGAGTTCTCCGTAGCCTGAGAAAGCACTACTGGTTTGCTTTGAATCAAAACAAAGACGGCCCATCAGCAGGCCAGCAATTAATTTCCACCATTTGAAATATCAGAGAGCTGAGGAAGTAGGACAGTGCACTCTCTGCTACACAGACTGTTTCTCCAGCCAGGTATAACAATAATTCCTTGCTGTGGTTTGAGCAATGAATGGTTAAAGGGCTGTTGAGTGTTTTTGTCATTCGCTTTCTCTAAGAATGAGACCAAAACGCATGGACATGTTGCTTTTGTGTCACCACTTTTCCATTTTTTGTGTGTGTGCAAAATCAATACCAAAGAAAGCAAATTTTCATCTTCAGAACATTAGAAAAGCTGTAGCATAGCCTGTTTAAATTTGATTTGCTACAGCCAATAGCGTGATAGTGATCGCCAACAATAGATTCAGATTGGCCAAAAAATGAGTTACACACAGCAACTTTTCACACAAAGAAACATTTTTGTATTGACAGAAATAAACACAAAGAAAATAATTGTTTGTGAAAGAAGGGAAAGTACAAAAGAGAATAGCAATTAACTGCTGGTGTGAGGAGGGCTGTTTTTTTCCAGAGCCGGGATGGGAAGCTTGGAGGAAAGCAGACAGCAGACTTTAAACAAATCAGCCTGATTGGCTGTGCTGATATGTCCCTAAATGACAGGGTAGATAGTATGGAGAGGCCTCGCTTTCATGAGTTATTAAGACTGTGGCCAATTCCATTTGTACCACACAGGGAAGGAGCCGTCAGCGCAGCACGTACACCACTACTACTGAGGCTTATGTATTCAAAGTTAATTACAGTTATTATGAATTTGAGTTATCTGTGTGGTTATGTGTTTGATCTTTCCAGCCAAACCAGTTTCCTGACCTGCGGTCTCCCTACATGAGTGATATTTCATTTCTCAGTGCCAATTTCAAATAAAATCTGAAACTACTGGTGATATTGATTGTGCGATAATAATTTATTAAATATTTAGTGATCATTATTAATTTTACAAAGCACGAAATCGTATTATCAAATTTATCCTGTCTTATTATTCTGTGGTTTGAAAAAGACCTGAAAATGAAGTACTGATGCACGCACAAAAAGCTTTTCAACAGGTTTTATACTAGAACACGCACACAAATGGTTTTATACTATATTGCACTCAAATCTGTTCTATTCAGATAGATGCACACAATTTTTTTTATTCATAGCTAAAACATCTCAGCCTAGTCTGATATCAAGTTTTATCTTTAAAAAACACACACACAGTCATTTGCATTACATTTGAGTAAAGACATATTTGCAGATGAGATTTCTTTCTTCAAAAGAGGTTTAGTCTCACTACTCACAAGCTGCAGGGCATTGGAGCCGGATCAATAGGACTCTTAGGACAGATACCAATATTTGTCAATTAAAAAAAAAAAAAATCCAATATTTCTTATGCCATTTTTCTTCTTCTTTTAAAGACATGAAACATAAACAGATTTCCATAATATTTATTTGTATTTTTTTTTTTATTTATGCTTCACGCGATTCTGCTCAGCTGGTTGTTGTGTCTGTGGCGTTTCAAACATGTGTGCTGCCAAGGGAAGCTGGTGAACAAACTATGCAAAGTCAACACCCATAATAATATTGATGATTGAAGGGTGTTTCTCTTATTTATAGATGTCAGTACAGATAGATATCAGCAGTAAAACTATACCTAGATTTTTGTGTTTCCTCTTTAAATTTGTTTGGTTGACTTTTGTTGTTGGTGCAACACAGTATCAGTACACTGAATTTAATAGGAAGAATTGAACTGAATAGCTAGTGGCCAGATAATAGTTTAAGATTTTTTAATGCTTAATATAGATTAATTACACATTATTGAAAGAATTATTACTAATGCTTTAAAACTTAGTTGCAAAAAAACTTTTCAGCTACTTTCTTACAGGCAGTGTTCAGAGGCATTAAGGATGCTAAAGGTGGAAAAATGAATGTGACGGGTGGCCTTCAGTGCAGATAGTCTTCAAATCCATGCTTTAATTATTACAGATTTAAAGGTTTATCAGCTGAAAAATAATAATAATAATAATAATAATAATAATGGATACTTTATTGATCCCCATGGGGAAATTACTTGTTTTTTCTCTGCATTTGACCCATTCACTCAGTGAAGCAGTGGGCAGCCCACTAAGCAGGCGCCCGGGGAAGGTAGATGATGCAACTTTGTGTTCTCTTTGTCCACTGCCCTCTACACATATTTCAGTTCCAGTTAAGCTATTTCATCATACTTGATGGACAGGAGCAACATATTTGCTTTATGAGTATAGCAGATTTGTCAAGCTGCCAGTCACCCACTGCTACAGCTAGCTGACTGATTGATTTAGATGCAACTTCCCTTGAGAGTGACATTGTTGTGTCAATGACACCGTCCCTTATTTGCTTTTGCATTTTCCATCCATCTGTTTTACCTATCTCGATCTCTCTTCATATGTAACCCTCATGCACCATTTTTCTTTGCCTTCATCCTTGTAGTCTTTGCCATGACCCCCAATTGACTGATAAAGGAACAGAACAGAAGAGTGATACAGAAGAGTGATATGCTCATCAACAGTAATCAGCGGGCTTGTTAGGTCTAATTCTGTAAATGTCATCCTAACTTTAGTGCTGTGATTATAGTGTACAATCCTTTAACTGAAGAATCTATCGATTAAGATCCATTATTTTGCTGGCGTAAAGCAAAAACATATTTTACATCTGCGTCTTTCTTTTCCAAACTGAAGGTACTGTCAGGTGAACTTCTTGTAGGTTGGAAAGGAACCTTTTCAGAGCAGAGCTTGTTATTTCGACACCTGTTTCCTAGAAAGACTGTTGCTGTGGGGTGAACCTGATGGCCCAGCGGGGGGTAAATGACATTGCTTGAGCAGGGAGGCAGTCACTCCGTCTTCTTATCAGCTCTGCCTGCAAGCTGCTGGAATACAGAGCTGCAATGGGTAGCTGGGGGTAGACAATATCAGCAGCTGTGAGGACGAGCAATGACTCACTTCCACGGTGCCCTTATCTTATGATGTATGCGAGCAAGAGCAGGAATGGCATACATCAGCTTCAACTGCATGGGTATAATATATATATATATATGCAGCTCCAAGTGTGAAGATGGGAAACATTTCCAAAGCCTTCAGCTATAAAATCATTCTGCTCACCCTTTTAAAAAGTATCCTTTTTGTCATCCTGCTGTATTTTGTTCAGAGAAAATCATTATGGCTTACCTTTAGACACAAAGAAAACCTCAAGGATAAAACCAGAAGGTAGTACTGCGAGAGCATTATCTTTAAAGATCAACATTTCTTTCACCCTTTAGACATTGGCGTTCTTTTTTATCTGCAGGTGAGTGTTGATCCAAGTGACTTCACAGTGAGGAATACTATTTTCTGATAATATAATCCCTCCTGTGGTCCAGGCCCGGCTGCGTATCTCTTATATCTATGTCCCTCCCCGTGAGAGCCTCATAGTTTCTGGGCTGAATGTCTCTCTCATCCTTATCGTTTCTTCCATATTGTGATTCCAATGCACAGGAAGGATGGGAGGATGGACAATGAGTAGAGCGCTGCTGTAATGTCTGATTGAAACAGGAAGTTTAAGAAGTCATTCCAATTAGTTACATTTTTCTCATGATTATACCGCTTTGTTGAGGTAGAAATGTTGACATTTTGTGAGCTGCTGCAATTTTATATTTTCTTCGTATTCACAGCAGGTAATTACGATATAGCAACGTCACAATTTCACACAATCAGAGAGGTTTAAATGAGTTTTTTTATAATAATTCTGCTCTTTTACAATATTTCAGCCAGATAATGAAAACAGTGAGATAATGTTGACACCTAGTCATCGCACTTAGTTTTCTTTCTTTCTCTGTCTCTCTCCATTTAGTTAGCAGAAGTCAGTGGATGAGGTGGGCTGTTCTCCATAACCCATTATGGATATCAACTACTGGCTATTTACCCATCTCAAAACATCCTGTCTGAAAGGCTCCTGCTCCATAACACCTCCCTGTGTTTGAGCTGGGACGCCCGGGACTCACAGGCTGTGGACATCATGACACAGATGGACTACAAGTACAGCCTGCTGGGCTCCACGGTGGAGGACTACCGCAAGAGACCGCTACTCCTGCAGGTGGATGAAACACCTATGAACCTGTTTGCAGTTCTGGAGGTAAAACGGGATCTACCAAGACGATGGAGCAACCTGGGGTGGTTCCGAAAGATCCGTGTCTACAGCTTCCTGTTTGGCCTGGCTGTCATGTTCCTTATCACGGCTTCATACATTCTGACTGGGGACAAAAAGGGCCTTCTCCTCACCCCTTCTCCCTATCACTTCAGCAGCCTGGTCAGCCCAGGACCTTTAACCTTTAATCTCTCCTCGGTCAAGGATTACATACATATTAAAATGGTGGTCAAATCCATTGCATCTAAGGTGGAGTTTCAGAGCAGTAGACAGCTTCCGGAGCTTAAAGCACTGGTTAAGAGTGAGCCACATGTGAGTATCCAAATTATTCTATATATTCTTTTTCCAATTTAACGCATGGACTTTGGCTTTGGATATCAAATGCTATCACAAAATTGATTTATTTAAAACTGATTAAATTCATACTTCAGTACTATATAACTATTTATATTACTCCTTTAATCAGCCCGAAGAGCCTTGTGCTATAATTAAATGTGTTGAAAAGGTGATTGAAATCAGCATTCCTGCCTACATGCTGTCTACCCAGGGCTGAATACGGCTACTCTGGTGTAATTCCCCATTGGCTACAGTGTCTAATTTAATTCATAAAGAGATAAACCTGCACTGAAATCCTTCTATAACTCTTTATGCCAAACCAGATAATTACATAGGTCCCCTTAAGCTCAAAGCCATCTCGAGGTCCTTCAGCATGTTGGCCTTGAGGCTTTCTTACTGTTCGTCTCACCTCAAAGCTTAGTTCAATTAATTGCTAATCGTAATGATAATGGCTTGTGCTTGGGCTATTTGCAATATAACTAATTTCTTATTGAACAACCTAATGAATTGGAGAGAGTGGCTGCAGGACAATCAATACTGCATCTGTGGATGGATCCGGCATTAATTGTCCTTAAAGTAGCCACGTCTTACAAAGTGCAAGCAAGTCATAGTGACGTGATTATTTGCTGCCTTTCATCAACAAAAAGAAAAAAATAACATCTTAACAATGTGAATGAATGCATGCATGCTCATGTGTAGTGCTACCAGAAAGTGTGAGATGAGATTAGAGGTTAATCTGGTTACAAAATTACCAGAATGAAAGTTAACATTTTGTGAGTTTGCACCTCCACACTTACTCAACAATGAATTTGAAGCTCTTTTTGTGAGTGTGAGGGTGGATAATGGATCTGAGTTAGATTGTTTTTATGGCCACAAATTGCAATGTTCCCTTCTGGCCAAATCAGTCCCTCAAACACAATTCAGCTAATGTTCGTTTTAACTATTCAAGACCAGACTGAATGCAAAAAAGCCTCCAGAACAAGGAAAAAGGTATGAATGGCTAGACTATGTGGCTGAGCATCAGCAGTACAGATATGATAGAGTGTGCTGGTGTTTATTGGAACATTGCTCAACAAATTTAGCATGAAGCCACTTGCTTGTGTTTCTAATTTATTATAAGTCTGATTTGCCAGAGACCACATTCTAGCTGCACAAACTTGTCATGAACGCACTCAGTGCTTGCCTAGTCCTACCAAAATAATGGTCTGTAGGCTATACAAAAAACCCCAAACATATTCATCTTCTACCGTGCGATGATAATTGAGAGTTTACAAAAAGTTTTGCGTGAAATGTCTAAATGGCCTAACAGACTGATGCAACCTGCTTTCTCTGCATTTACAGATGTTTTCTGTTATCCCTCGCAAATTTCTGCCTGGTGTCAAGAACCCCTGCTGGTATGAGGAATACACTGGGAATATCACTTCCGACCCATACAGGACAAACTTATATGGACGCTATTCGCGGCGCTTCAGAACAGTTTTCCAGCACTTGAGGAACACTTTCCACGAACATTTGCTTCATCACAACAGGAAACTCTACCGCATGCGGTGCCTTCCTTATTTCTATATCATTGGTCAGCCAAAGTGCGGCACAACAGACCTGTATGATAGACTAAAGCTGCACCCGGACGTGAAGTTCACAACTTTCAAAGAGCCACACTGGTGGACCCGCAAACGTTTTGGTGAGTAAGGAACACGTAATTTTGAGCGGTAAGGGAGCCTGGGACCATGACATATGCTAAGCTCAAGTCACTGTCATTATTTTGGCAGTAAAATAGCCTCAGTGGACCCCACAAAACCACTAAGTGACATAATATTGAAATTGTCTATGCTATAACTATCATCATATTGTTTTATGCGTGAATTGCACAGTTTCTGCATATTTTAGTAGGTAATTTGAGTTCTTTGGGTATTGACTGACAATAATGTTAGAGTAAGACTTTTCTGAAACAAATACACATTTATGTATTTGTTTTTACATTTAGTTCCATATAGTTCAGTTTCCAGCTGTCTCAGGCTTTCTACCAATTTCTACCCCGGCTGTCCAGCGTATTATGTATCTATATTAATATATTTTATATTCCCAAGTAACCTTGGGCAAGATACTGAACCCTGATGCCCCTGATGTTTGTGTGAATGTTAGATAAAAGTGCTTAGGGATAGATAAAAGCACTGTATGAATGTGTGTGTCACTGGGTGAATGAGACTTATAGTAGAAAGTGCTTTCAGTGCTCAAAATTAAGAAGAAAGGTGCTATATAAGCTTTTCCCAGTGCAATTACAGTATAATTACAGGGAAATTAATACTCAAAACAAAAGCACTACAATTAACAGAAACTGCAAATTTTCTGCCTGAGAGTTGACCCAGATCAACATCCCTAATTGTATATTTACAATCTTTATGCAGCAATTTGAATTATAACCATTCCCTGTTCCCCTCCTGCGTACTTCTACACCTTCATTAGACTCTTACCAGTGCAACTTTCTCATCTTGGTATGTGTGGTTAAGCTTATGTGCTAACAAAGCTCATTAACAGCTCGACTAGAACTATACGCAGAAGGATCTAGATTAACTGTGCTTTATTGTCATCTGTGACATAGACTTATCTCTGTGGTAGAAAGCACTTGAAAGGAACATAAAAACAACCGAAGCTTCTTCAGGCACACTGAACCCACGCATGCTGTTTTTTTGCACTTGTTTAGCACGTTAATGTTGCAGTCGCTCCTTGCGACACATCTCTCTACCGTGAAATTTGCTTCCCTCAGCTTCTAGGTGCATCATTTGGGCTGTTCCCACTGTGCATAAATTTGAATTTTACACTCTCCTTGAAAAGAGTAACAGAGCAATTATAGGTTTATTTAATTACACAACAAATCTTTCCATTTTATGATAGAGCTGTTGCATAAAGGCAATTAAAGTTGTTACTTCTTATTGGATAGAATATTGAATAAATAATGGATAAATAGTGAAAATACTGGCCAATTTCATGGAGAGTTTAACACTATCTGTTAATATATTGGCTTGTTTGTTTAGACGCACACAAATTACTGCCAATATTCCGGCTTATAATTTTGGCACTCAAGGCGTTTGAACAGGTGGTAACTCGAACAAGTCATTTGCACAAACAAAGAGAAAACCCTGTGCGTCAAGAAGTAAGAGCTGCCTCGCAGCAGACATCTGGGTCGTATGGCAGTTCTAACAGTGTGCCTGACATTGTGGTGTTCTTCCTCCACGAGCATCTGTGATGTAAAAAGAACCACCACACCATCACAGATGGGATTAAAAGATACGCAAGACCCGGGAGTGAGACTGAATGCACCTCATGTGAGAAGAAAACCCTCTGGACACCCTTAAGTTGAATGTTAAATCGCTTGTTTGGTTTGATTTAGTGATTTTAGACACCACGAAGGCTTTACTCGATTTCCTCTTACATCTGAAATATTTTTAATTACAAATTTAGCTGATAATAAGGCTTGTAGTAAAAATCTTAAGTAGGCCAAGATTTCTTTTTCTCTCTTGCATTGTTGTCTCTAAACAAGCAGATCATCATACCTATGAGGTTTTTTTTGTTTCTCTTTGATACTGAAAGAGTCATTAAGACTCATGAATAATGGGAATCCTTCATCAGCCCAGGATGCGGACATCAGCGAGTGAGTCAGCGCGTGCGTCTCACTAATGTGTGCCTGAAATAAAGAAATACAAAGCCCAGCAGTTAAACTTTAGGGGAGCGATCTGCCTTTTGACCGATGGCTCTGTTTTCAGTTCTGATTTCAAAATCAGAAGTCAATAACACAACAGCTTTATACTGAATTTTGTATATGCAGTGCTCAGATTATTTTATAATTATCTTTTAGTAAATGAAGCTACGCTATAACACGAGTGCAATACGAGCGCTCGATTTTCACTGTGATTTCTGGGGATGGGGGCTATTCTTCTACTCAACAATGACTAATTTGACATTTTATTTTTCCAGCAGCTGTCTGTCTAAAGGTTACTTAATGATTTGAATAAATTCACTCATGGCTTTGGTGTACTCCTTGTTAAGGGCACTACATACAGTATTGGCCACAATCTTTGGAAAAAAAATCATCCAAATTCTCACCACAAATATCAAAAGAGGCTTAAGTGTCACAGCCAAATCTATCCCTTTGAAGTTTATCCAGTTGCTGACTATGCCCCTAATCCTTTCGAGACTCACAAAACCTAATTGGTGGATTGATCAGTCTGCATGCAATACTTATTTTAATGTGTTGGGTTTAATCTGAGTTGATAATTATTTGAAGCTCGTAAAGCTGTGGGTTGTGGATGAGTTGTTTGCCTTAATTTGTCTGCCTCATGCTCCGTGTTTTCTGCTGCTTGTGATGTTGCATAGCAGCAAATGCAGTTATATCCCAAGGACACAGGTCCCCCTCAGTTACTGTTCCCCCTCGTTGGGTGCGCTTTCATCTTTGCTGTCACTTTCTTTCTCTCTATTCCTTCTAGTCATGAACTTCGGGCTGCTAATCAGCACTTTTCTCTTAAGACAGAATTCAAATGGTCTTGTTTTGTATTTATTTATTTCGATCCCCCTCGAGGCGCTGCTCGGTCGATGCAGTAAAAAGGTGATTTGATGCGATCCGTGCTACATAACTTTCTTGGAGGAGCATTTTGAATCTTAAGCAGATGTGTCTGTTGTGTACAGTTCCCATCAAGAAACACAGCCTATTTGAAAACTGCTCTATGCCTAATTCATATGAAAAAGCACAGGGACGGGGGAAAAAAAAGAAAAGCACTGAAGCAAGACTCGCCAGAGCCATCACACCTCATACAAGTGTGACCGTTCTGGATGAGTAATGATGCAGACTGGGTGTTTGGAGAGTTTACTTGAGTTTTCTAATCATGTTTTTCCTCCTAAGAAAAGGTGGTTTAATAGGACACCATCAAAGCATCGCTGAAAGTAACAGCCGCCTGAGTTACCTCATTATCCTTATGCTGCATGGATGCTCCCAAGTCCTAAACCATATCTCCACGATAGCCTACTAAATTATAATTATAATGTACACCACAGCAGCTAAGATGGAAAACACATTTGCTAGTCCTGCATTTTAAGGATTAACTTGACATTGGCCTTTAATTGGAAAGACGAGAAAGTGAGCAGAGACAGTACTCCCTGCTGAATTTGGATTGGATCTTTACTTGGATTTTATTAGGTCATCCTGCAGTCAGGACAACAACAAAACCCTAATGACCCCCTTTAGTGTGAGCATAGAAACACATGTAGAGAAACAAGAAGGCGGGACTGAAAACACACCCACTTTTGCTTCTAGAATCCCATTTAAAGCCAACGTATCCACTCCAACAGCTTTTTAAGTGTAATAACTTAGCAAAAAATTCTAAAATATACCTGCCTAAAGTCAACATCTTTTTCTCTGTCAGGTATCATTCGTCTCAGTGAGGGCTTCCATGATCGATACCCAGTGGAAGACTACTTGGACTTGTTCGATCAGGCTGCTTACCAAATCCAGGGCAACCTCACAGCAAATACCAGCAGATCCAGCCAACCTGATATGATCATAGGTAAGTGAGATGACAGCCAGCTCCCATTTGTAGAAATGAAACTATTATAACATATATTATTGCAACACTTCGAATTAAAATTTATTGAAGCATTTTCCAACTGGGCTCTGCACCACTAGTTGTTAGCCAGTGTGGATAACATGGATAATTATCGTCTTAGTAGCATATTGGGACCGAGATTTATAAAATAGACTTAAAATATTTTTGGGCAGCATGGTGGTCTTTACAGTAAGAAGGTCCTTGGTTCAAATCCACCATCTGGCCCAAATCTAGTTTAATTTCTGGGTGGTTGAAAATTCACTCTGTGTCGTTTCTACTTGGTGCTACTGTAACTTGCTAACAAAGGCTTTAAAAGTTATACAATGGAAGATTATAATCTTTAGAATTAAACAGTCAGCACAACTGAATACCTACATATACTGTAGTTGCCCTATGCCTACTGCACAGCAGCCTCCAGTGGATGTGAGCAACATTACCTTCCTGGTTTATGTCCCATTGCAGTAATTTAATGGATCTAACAAGGACTGCCAAAGAGCAGGGAAAGGTCATAAAACCTGGTACCCATTGCTCAGAAGATTAGCAGCCATGTGATATAAGTACTAACCACTTGGCAATTGGTTTGTCACTCATTATGCAAAATGCTGGGAGCAGGAGCAGAGATTTAGAAGTGGAAGTTTTGCAAGCAAACAGAAATGACTTGAGTGCAACGATATAGAGGTTCAGTTAGAGGACAAGATGTCTGTGCGGGCAGCAGTCCGTCTCAGGGCAGACATACAATTTTGCGCAGTAGACGAACAAATCTATGTGGTTTATTTGAGTCCAAAGGCAAAGTTTTGAAGCGGACTGTTGCAATATTTGAACAAGAAAACAAGAACTGATGCTCTTAAATGAAATGTCTCTTGAATAAATACACTGTGAGTAATATGAGGTGACAGGAGCAGGTATAATTCAAACAAATCATTCCTTGATCCAGTTCAAATCTAACTGTCATCAAAACCTTCATATTCCAAAGTGACCCAGCTACATTTTGCATTTAATATGAACTAAGATTGCGCAGAATGCAAACACTGAATATCATATTGCACTTTTTGTGCTATGCAAGCACAGTAAATCAAACTTTGAGTTGCACATTATGACAGGAAACTGCATATCAGCATTTCCCCACACAAAAAAATACCCAACTATTACAGACTGATTATCATCAGAATAACATGTTTTTGGGTAGCTAAGCCAACAAGATACAGGCGATAGTGTGTAAAACATTGCCTGACTTCTTGCTAATCGCATCTCTTGGTAGTTTTCTAAGCGGAAACATTTCCTGTTGAGTGTAACCTCTGTCTTCCTGTTTTCTTTCACTGCTTCAGGGAACAGCTATTGTTCCCCACTCTCTACTGAGAATCTTATTAATTACTCGGGTCATGTATCTGTTGTGATCCATCTATAGAACGTGGTCCTGCAGCATTCTGTGCCCTCGTCGGGCTGCAGCCAATAGCATTGGGCCTGGGGTGACCTGACACTCACTTTAAACTTCGCCTGTAATCTTGTGTCCAATATTACAAAACTACTATTAAAGCAGCAGGTAGTGAGGATGAAGCATGGGGCCGCTCTGTAGCAGCCACTTTCACTTCAGTGAGGGAAGGTATTTCTAAACGAGCTAGTGACTAAGCCTTAAAGAGAGGCTCTAACAGCTTAATAATACTGGACTTCCGTCTGCCTCACTTAGCCACTTCACTGAAGTGCTGTATAAGGGAATCATTGTTTTGTGTGCATGCGTGTGTGAATGTGTGTGTGTGTGTGTCAGGACAGCAATAATACCCGCAGTGGGGTGGTGAAGTCTTACAAACCTCCTTCCTCTATCTGCATATCATGTCTCCAGCCCCTCTGCAACTATCTGTTTCTGTCTTTTTTCCCCCTCCATCGCTTAAACACTGTGTCAAAGAAATTGCTCGGTCACAAAGAAAAACTGATTTCAATTTTCAACAACAGGCTTTTCACACTTGGCTCGCTGCATTGGGTGCAGCTTAGCATGTTGCACTGTTTTGTTTGCGATTTCAAATAAATAATCCTAGTTAGAGGGGTGTGGGGGAGCAAAACCCCACTCAGTATTCACACGATGCCCTGGGAGAGCCCAGCACGGCGCAGGCCTATGGCCAGGATCTTGGGCTTCTGATTCTTTTCAACCCCCGGCCAAGACCCAGCCACTATGAAACACCAGAGAGACCAGTCTGGCTCCTGCATTTGTTTGTCCTGTACAGCCCTCCTTCTGGACCAAAATAAGCCCTTTTAATGGATACAGAGACCTTTAAATAGACTTGATCACAGTGTGTATCATTTTATGTGTTAACAGCATTAACAGTGATCCTGTTTCGCTCTCACCGTTTTCATCGCAAAAAAATAGGCCCTGGCTATCGTCCCTTTTTTTCTGAGGAAGGGAGGCAGATAAGGCTCCTGTTGTGTTCCTTCCAAATACAGCTTTGCTTCACAGATAAGAGGATAATGAAGGCGCAGACAGTCTAATGAATCCAGGATATCATTTCTCAGCTTGGCTTGATAAAGTTTATGGTCCTAAATTGTTTGAGAAACAATGTCCTCTGACTTGGTATGAGCACCAGTCTGGACAAGGATTTGAAGACTGCAGTCATTGTACTATTTAGCTGCCCTTGCTGTTTGTCTTTTTTCTTTCTTTTTTCTCCCATTGAGCACTTGCTTTAGAACATCTCATTTTATTGACCTTTGCTTTCATGTTTTACTTCAAGCTTTAATTTAGAGGCTGTATGTTTCAAGTTTCATAACAACGTGCGATTTAAATCTCAGACAATCATTTGCAGGTAATGACAAACTAAAACGGAAATGAAAAATGAAAATAGGCTTAAAAATTAGTTGCAAAAACAACAACAACAATGGTTTTCCCAATACATGCCCATTATTTCTTAATAACCAAACTGTTTATTTTGTATTGTCCACCATCTAAAACCCAACTTTCAGTGATTAATAACATTTGGCCAGTTTACATTTAAGCCAAACGAGATACCAAATTCTGTTTGTTTTTTTAAATATCAATCAACATCACATTTTACAATAAAATACGTTTATGGTGATAAGAATAGTAACGCTAAAATAACAATACAAAAGTGTATTAGTATGATGTTTTTATGTTGTTTTAGATTATTAGGTGTAAGATAACACATATAACAGTAATTTGATGTAATTTAACAGGGATCCTGTACTGTGTATATTTGGTAAAAATACACAAAAAACACAAATAATGAGCCTTACACTAAAAACTAAAAGTGTCTGTGACTGCACAATATTTTTGTGTATGTGTGCATGTTTTTACTTGAAGCACTGTGGCTGTATTTTCCAGGAGAAGCCAGCGCATCCACCATGTGGGATAACAACGCTTGGGTATATTTCTATGACAACACAACAAAGGGAGAGCCTCCCTTCCTTATCCAGGACTTCATCCATGCCCTGCATCCTGATGCCCGCTTCATTGTCATGCTCAGGGATCCAGTGGAAAGGTGGGAGAAATCTGCTTTGCTAGCGATGATGCAGATCTAGTTCTGATGTGCATGTCTTTGCACCCCTATCATAAGTGTTTACACTGCTGACACAGACAGACATTTTCCAGGTTCATAAGAAACAAAAGACCTGTTGTCACAAGAGATGTGTTGACTTTTACTCAGACAGGCTGCTACAAAAGTATCATTATGATGCCTTTATCAGACATGTGGAGACCTTACAGCTGAATGCCTGTGTGATAATGTGTTTAGACGGGGGTGGGGAGGGTTCTTAACGCTGTTAATGTTGATTTTTACTTCTGAGAATGTCTAAGCATGCTCTGTAATTGCTTCTGTCTGTCAAATCGTGGCCCGTGGAACCTCTCCCCCGAAACAATTCTAGGAAAAAATGAGTTGCATGCTCAATTAGATTAGCTGTGTCATTTTTATTAGGTGAGATCAGTTTACACCCTGTACCGCATTTCCTCTATACGATCTTACATTTCAAACTAAATTGCAACTTAGAGTTTATATGGATCAGTGTCGCCACAATTCCCTTTCATTCTCATTTGACATATGGGCAGAAACATGTTTCAGTCATAGAGTCAACCATTAAGAACTGAGTTGAGTTCACTATGAATACTTTTGATTGACTTAGAAAAAAAGCCTAAATACAAAACATTAACAGACTGACTGGAAACGACAAAATACCAAATTGTAGGTCCTAATTTGGACATCTGGGTTTCTCTGTGAAGGCCTGTCAATTCTGGAACCCATTACTGACTGATCAAATTAATTACAGAGAGAAATCTTTCACAAGGGCTGGCTGAAAGCAAACAAGAGTAGCAATTTTTAGTAAATTGAACCCCAAATGATTATTTTGATTCATTTAATTGTCACTTAATCTGGCAGCTTAATTAAAATCGAAATATCTTTTTTCATTTTAAGAGAGAACAACAGAAGTATAATGGAAGCACTAAGATGACAGAGATAAGAGTCAAGACCAGTGCCAGCATCAATAAACATCTGGCTGGCTTAACAAGCTAAAATAATTTGCTGTCAGAGGAGGCTGAGGCACTGGGGATTCCTCTTGCTGGACCAATATGATGACTGTCTACAGTTTAATTAGGAGACATATTAAAAATACCAGAGAAGAGGAAATATATCTGTGATATTACAGCTTGTAAATGCTTGAAGACAAAAACCTGAAACATAATGAGATGTCTTTTCCATGTTCAAATTTGTCTCTTGTCTTGCAGGCTGTACTCTGACTACCTTTACTTTGGTAGTGCCAATAAGTCTGCAGAGGATTTCCACGAGAAGGTGTCAGAGTCACTGCAGTTGTTTGAGGGGTGCCTTACGGAGTTCACAATGCGCTCCTGTGTGTACAACACCACCGTCAACAACGCCATGCCAGTGAGTGTTCCCCGCCTCCTGCTTTTGTCTCAAAGCTCCGCTGAAAAGCGGCACTTAGTGACCAGTTGATTAGCTGGTGGGAACGAAGAAAGTAAGAAAAGACAGATGGAGAGAAGTCCGTGCTTCATTAGCAAACGCTAAAGTTCGCAGGACAGACTTAATGGAAAGGATTGGCAGCACTGTGGGACCACTGAGCAGTTCAACACCTCAAGCCTCTTTGTGTACTACAAAAGCTCGTTTTCCTGTGAACTTGCTTCTTACTCATGGACCACGTATTAGTGCCAGCCAGTGCCCGGGCCGGTGTTAGGTCAGCTTTTCTCATAGCACCCTGAGGCAGACTGTGTGAGATGGGGATGAGGATTGTCCTCTGTTGGCTTTCCCTTTATGCTGCCTTGTATTTAGAGGTTCTCCAACAGTCTTTATGGCCCTTCATAAGCATGTTTGCTCTCTAGCGATGACCTAATTGTTCATCCGCAAATATCTATAAGAGTTATTAGCCCATGTGAGAAGCATTACAGCTGTCCCTACAGCAGACTCTCATGCCTGTGGTTTCTTGATAAAGGTTTTAGAGCTTGGATTAGTGTCTTAGAGAAAAAAAACAAATAAACCCCAGCATGAGAACACGTCTGACCTAAACTGTTGTACCAAATTGATTTAACAAAGAAGGAATTGCTGAGCTGGCTTGTAATCATCGATTCTAAATGGCCTTTCAATTTTCGCTAAAAAGGCGAAAGGACAGGGTATTTTGTGCACACCTACTGTTCTGCAGTGAACTGTCACAAAGGAATCCAAAAATCAATTTCAACAAGGGTTAGGCTACGAGCAAATGCTTTGATGAGATCTCACAAAAGATCAGTGTGCTCATTTATTTCTGGGGTTGATGAATTGTGTAGTGGTTTAATCTACGTCTCAAATAAAACCTCAGAAAATTAAAAGAAACGTCTATCCTGTGTTCCCAGAGCCCAAGTTGAGATCTTTAAAATACTTGTTTTGACCAGAAAATAATTTAAAGATTATTAAATCTTTAGATTATTTCAATTTGCACTTTTACAAAAGAGGGAAAATCACCTTATTATGATGCAAAACTAAATTGAAATACTATATAATGTTTGGCCGTAAAGTATTTAGTTTGGTTGTGATGATGATGCAGGTTTCCCTCTTTCTTATCTCCCTCTCTCACTTCAAATAATAAACACTACACATTTACATGCCTACACAGCATCTAGCATCACTGAGCCGAATTCATGGAGAAGACGAAAAAGAAAGCAGTTAAAATTTCCTCCCTCCACCTGTTTATCTCCTTAAAGAAGAGGATGCATGCACCACTTTGCTAAGAAAAAGTGCCTTGCATAGGAATTTCTTATCTCATGTTGACTTTCTTCTTCTGTGCCCTCAGGTCAGATTGCAAGTTGGCTTATACATTGTGTACTTAATGGACTGGCTGACCATCTTCAGCAGGAAACAAATTCTGGTCCTAAGGTTGGAAGACCATGCCTCTAACAGGAAATACACAATGCATCAAGTCTTCGAGTTCCTTAACCTGGGTAAGTGAACAAGTGAGTAAGTGTAGTCATGGGGACTCTGATCAGTACAGTTCCAAACAGTGCCCTAGATACATACAAATATGGATATGTAGTGTAGCAGTGAATGTGATTATTAGAAAAACGAATGCGTCGACCTAAAACCTGTGCAAACAAATGTCACTTTAAAATGGCATGCAACGATATAATTAAAATCTGTCGATGCAGAATACGGGAGTATAAAATCTCCACTTAGGAGTAATCGTGAACAGTTTACCACACACGCACACAGGTTTGAGTGTATGAATATGACAGCCAAAAACAGCCCCTTCCAGCTTTGTGGAAGCTTCCTTCCTCTGAACTCACTGGTTTATCCCACAGTGTAATTGCCCCAAAGCTCAGACTTAGCTCTTCAAAGAGCTGCCAACACCATCTAAGGTGTGATTACCTTCCAGAGAATCTTTTGCCTTTCTCACTATTTTGTTCCATTTGTTTAGTGTTGCGTCAAAATCAAAATAAGTGGACCAGAACGAGGGGGTGTGAAAGAAATGTTTCTGTGTTTTTCACAGGGCCGCTGACAAAAGAAATTGAGTCAGAAATCACAAGAAGCCCGGCGTCAAACACCAGGAGGCCAGCTGACAAAAACCTAGGACCCATGCTGCCCATCACTAAAGACATCCTGCGGGACTTCTACACACCGTTCAATGAAAAATTGGCCAAAGTGCTGCAGAATGACTCCTTCCTCTGGGAGAATAACTCTAAACTCTGAACATCCCAACATCACAACTCCTGTTATTTTAGAAAAAGAAAGAAAGAAAAAAAAATACCACTGATGTGTCAACCAGCCCCTTTGGACTTCATCTCTCTCAAGTGCCCATTAAAAAACAAAAACAATAAAATCTATGTTTTTTTATTTAAATTATTTTTTTAAGTTATAAAAGCAGAGATGAATCAACGATAGAAAAATAGCACAAGCAAGTGTGGTGGTTTTGTGTGAGAGTGTGTGAGCGAGAGTTGAGTTGTTCTTGGCCCTGATTGTTGTTGTTGTTTTTTTTAACCAGATGTACCAAAATTAAATAGTGAAACTGAAGATATTACGTTGTCTCTTTATGTTTAATTAATTTAAAGAGGAAGACGTCCGACAGGACTGAAAGATGAGATGAGAAAAGATGAGATCTACTAGTTTTGGTCCTTTTCTTCCAAGATAGCTATACTCACAGAGACAAATTACTTTGATTGTACCTTTATCAGAAGGATTGTAAATATGGCATAGTGAAACGAGCTTGTAGGGGCACAATGGATTAGTGAAACAACAGCGCCCTCTACTGTGAAGAAGGTGTAACTGCAGTCTTAAAATTGGCCTCATTCAAGACTAAAAGGTTAAAAACACAGATGTGAAATGGAATATATGTTATCCTCAAAATTAATACAATGGTTTGTCTCATGTTAAATGTTAGCAGAGATTTTAACAGGAAATTAAAAGAAATAGTTTCTGAATTAAATTGAAGGACTTATTATCTGGCAGATGACTTCCTGCCAGATAGTTATATTGTATTATGCATAATAGTCCATGTGGTATGAAAGATTTCCTGTATCTGTTTTTGTTGCAGCAGAGCTTAATCAGTCTGTTAGAGAAGGTGCTCTGCTGCCTGTACGGTAAGAGGTGCAGAGAGTCAGGATAATCCATAATGGATAACAGTTTGTTCAGTAACCTTCTCTCCATCACAGCTTCTGGGCTGGCTCTGTACAGTCACAGACCAGCCTACCTCATTAGTTAACCAGTGCTGGAGTCACTACCTCCTATGCTGCTCCCCAAGTAGACCTCAGCAAAGTACAGTACACTGATCACAGCAGACTGATAGAAAATCTCCAACATTTTGCTGTACACATTGAAAAATCATCTCTTTCTATAGAAAAGAAAGAAGAGCCTGTTCGTACCTTTTTGGCATACAGCCTCTGTATTGGTTCAGCCTGCTGCTGACATGGATGTCCAGGTGCTCCTCCGCCACATCAGCATTTCTGGTCCACAAGCTCTATAGCTGTCCTCTGTCCTTTATTTGTATCCAGAAGACAATTTCTTCAAGACCACTCCACAAAATTATCCACTAGTGCTCTGTACTGCTCCTCATTCCACTTCCAACCTCATCCAACAACTGCGGAGTAATCAGAGTATTTCTGCAGGTGGCATGAATCAAACTTACAAAGAAGTTCTGAGGTTTGCAAGGTGAGCAGGAAGACAGCACAGTCTCCTGTGGAGCTCCTGTACTGAACATCACCAAATCATACAGAGCACTGCACAGTCTTACATGCAGTCTGTCTTGTCGGGTCATCAGTATCATAAGCAGCATGTAGACGATTGCAATGTCCACTCCTCCACTTTTGGATTTTCTCTAGGGTAAAAAAGATACTCTTTTAATAAGTGGTGCTGAATGAGTCACCGCTTTGCCAACATCTGGAGGAAGGCCCAAACTCGAGGGAAAATTGATTGATAGCATTGTTTATTCTTGGACTTCTGTAGCTGCAGAGTGTTGCTGAAACACATAGCTCAAATTAATTTAACAATGCAAATAATTTCACAGTTTATACAGAAGCACACCTACAAAGGAGCAAAATATTGCCAGAAAAATTCCCCCAAAAAACAATATTTCACATCTTTAAAACAATGTTGCATGACTTCAATTACGAAAATATGAGACTGTGAAAATGAAATTCGAGTACAATCTATTCTCTACACCAGAGGGCAGACAAGACTTAACTATACCTAATTGTAACTTCGATTTTAGCAGGACGTTTAGTAAGTTACAGCAATTATTAATGCCATCATTAATGAGAATATTATTATTAAACATTGTGATGCTTTAAGAAAATGTGCCTCGATTTTGAATATGGGTTAAAAAAACAGAAAAATCATGCAGTAATTTTTCTTTCCTGACAATATTTATAGTTTTCCATCTTTTTTTTTTTTTTTTTTTGCCTGTCCCATTTGGCTCTTTTGCCATCAGAATTGTTGTCTAAAGGCAAAGAAAGATACCCAACGGATTTACTTTACCAAATTGACCATCCCAGCCTTGCCGTAATGGTCCATTTGATTCACCTTTTATTGTTTATTTTATTTTCACTTACTGAATACGGGACAGACTTGACTGGGGGAAAGAAGGGGAGAAAGAAAGAGGGAAAGAGAAACAGTTGAGAAGAGGGACGGGGGAGAAGGGCAAAAGACAAAAACCAACAGAATGAGCAGAAAAAAAAATACATATATCAATCACCTGGATCACCTGCTGAGAAAGAAAAAAGAAAACAAGCAGAAGAGAACAAGAGTAATAGAATAAACAACATCACAATGATATATGGGAATATGACAGTAAATACTAAATATTAAACATTATTGTGCAGCACATAAGATCAACAGAACACAGTGTGCTTTGAGGTAGGAGCCAAAAAGGGTGTAGTTTGTGGGTGTGATCACCCATGTGTACACCTGTGAGCATGGACGCGCTTGTTTTTTTTTTTTAAAAGGTTCCTTCATGTAATGATCTGCTAGAGGGCGTGGGGGGGGGGGCCACAGCCCCGTCCTCCAGGGCATGAAGCAGGTATGGAGGAGATCAAAACTCCAGACATCCAGAGGCCCCCAGAACACGAGAGACCAAGGAAGACCAACAGAGGGGCAGCCGCGCCACTGTCTCAGTAAGAGCTGAGGAGAGTCCCAGATGAGGGCTCACTCAGCAGCCGTGGAGCAGAAGCCAGGGGGAGTTGCAGTGACGCGCCCGTGAGCTCCGCCGGCAGCCAGCCGTGCCTGAGTGACTGAGCCCCAGGCCGAGAGGCCGGGGGCACCCCACCTCCGAAGTGGCCCGAGCGAGCCCCAGGCTCCAGGCCCCGATAAGCGGCCGCCAAGGAGTGAGCCGGTGTGTACCTGGACGCCCACCCCCAGACACAAAGAACCACCAACGCACCGATGTCTGAGGGAGTCCGCCACTGGCAGGGAGGGCCTGAGATGTCCCCAGCGAGGTGGCGTCTGACACCCAACCTGACATATAGACACAGACATACAGGCACACACATATACAAACATCCATTCCCACCCTCATGCTCTCATATGCACTTACTCCACACTCAACCAATGTGGAGACAGACATAAAGAGACGCTGTACACACGATCACACTCCCCAAGCGTACTCTACGAACCGGGTCTAGGTACCCTTGCCCCTGGAGGGGGGAACTGCACCCAGACCCAGGTGGTGTTACCCTTTTCCCTGCGGTGGGGGGAGGCAGACCGCCCCGACTCCGCAGCAGCAGGGAGGCCCCACACTCCAGACCGCAGTCGGACGGCCAACTCCTCCTCCTAGCCCCCCCGCTCCAGCAGGTCGCAGAGAATGGGGGTGAGAGAAGACTCCAAACCTCCCTCCACCCGCTCATTGTAGTGTTGATGCATGTGTGTTCTAAGGTGCATTTAAAACCCAGGAGGGCATGGAGCTACCTGCCAGAGAGCAGCAGGTAAACGCATGGTCCCTCCTGCTAGCCCTCAATGACTAAGTGTATTTAACATTGAGAGGTGGGCAACGACGCCAGGGGTGGGGTGTACACCCTGATGGTACTTTGGATTCCGTGGTAGTTTTCCATCTTAACTTCAAGACAACCTGACCCAAATAGCTATGAGAAACTTGAGCTTAACAGTTTAACGACATGAGATCTTCTACTTCTCGCTGCTGTTTTTCAAAAGGTAATGCAGCCCTTTCACTCTGCAATCCCGAAGTGCCAGCAATTTTGGCTACTTTATCCTCACTGAAATCAAGACAATCTGAATGGAAAAATAGTGACTCCAAGTCATTTGCATACTGTGTTTAGAGTTGGATGTGTATATGACTGGCTGAAGGAGTTTGGCTTTAGTGAGAGCCTCCAACCAATTTCAGTTGTCTTTGAATTCACAAATATTATCAAAGTATCTTTCATCCTAATCTGGAATACAGATTACAGTGACTGAGAAGAAACTGAAGAAGAGACTTTCTGAAATGCACACTTAGATCACACTATTTCAATTTTCTTAATGAATAACCAAACATTGAACAGATTGGCATTTAGGTTCTGATCTCAACACTTCCCACAGGTATATACTAAAACTAGCACTGCAGAAGCTGGAGAATGAGGAATTTAAACTTTAGCTCAAGGGAACTTTGAAATTTAGCCCACAGATGAATCCTGCTGATGTAGGTGGAGTTTATGAAATGCTGCAGTGTGCAGCAGAAGAGCTGGACAGAGCAAGCATAGCAGGGCAAAGGGCAACAAAGACTATAAGGGAAATACAGTGCACTAATGTGCATGTGGGTTGTGGTCATAAGTTACGACCCGGGCATGTAACAGTATGTAGACTACAGTATGAAACATACACTTATCATGGGCATGAAAGGCAATTTTGGGCTTTTATTGATTTTTTTTATTGATGTTCTTTTTCCAGGGTGCAATAATTCTTCTTTAATAACTTTAGAAAACAAGAATTGGGTGCACAAGGTTGAATTTAATTTGGATGTTTTGGATGACAATAATAATAATATTAATAATAATAATAATAATAATAATAATAATAATAATAATATCAGCATCAGCTGTAGATATTATAACATCTAGAAAATATATTATCAGCATAATTATCAGCACATAAACACTGAGGGTTGGAAGGAATCCAGCTAAATATAGAGTATCAAGTAGCATTGGTCTAAGTTGGATTTTTGAGCTATTATTTGCCTGATTCTTAGATGACATAAGCATCAGGTGAAATATTCTAGCACAAGCTGTCATATTTCCATTCCTAGAGTCAACACATATTACTGTCCTTTAGTGTTGTGAGCCAAAAAAAAAAAAAACAAGACAGCAGGAAATATGCAGCAAAATGAAACAACACAAAACATACTCAAACAAACCAATAACATAAATATTATAGTGCACAAATAGGAGACCAAAACATAGAAAGTTAACTAAAATAAGTGTAGTAATTCATAAATGACTGCAATATTAATCCCAGAATTACGTCATGCAAGAGGTTCAGCAACACCGGCCTGCAAGTGCTAGCGGCTACTAACAAAACTCCAAGCTAAGCCACCAAGAAACTCATAACACGTATTACAAATAAATATTAGCAAATAAACTTACATGCGTGAAGACGTGATTCCCCACAGCTCCTTCAGGAAAGGTGGTCACTAAAATCCCAGGAAGGAAAAAGAAAATCAGATTCCAGGTTGGTGAAATGTTGCAAACAGTTAGCTAGTAGCATCAAAGGCTCTATAATTGTTTCTTCTCCATACTGTCCGGATGCAACATTATTAGCTTTCAGTTGTATGCAGGGTGGTTTAATTATGAAATAGTGTCATAAATCATAAAGTAGTTTACTTAGAATATGATGGAACAATATCAGTAAAAAAATTACTATAGAAATATGCAGTAGGTAGATATACGCTAACTCACTTTGTTAGGTACACCTGTTTAACCTCTTATGGCAGATACATGGACGTAGTCAGGATGACCTGCTGAAATTAAAACCGAGCATCATAATGGGGAAGAAAGGTGATTCAAGTGACTTTGAGCATGGCATGGTCGTTATTGCTAATCTGGGATTTTCCCACACAGTCAATGAAATGGTCAGAAAAGGAGAAATATCCATTGGCCAGTAATTCTCAGGGTGATAATTCCTTGTTAATGTCAAAGCTCAGAGGAACAACTGAGCCAAGGTATTCAGAAAACCATCTGTGAACGTATGTAATGTCAAAACTTGAATGTGATTGGTGACAACAGCAGAAGACCATACCAGGTGTGTCAAGCTTCTGCTGTAGATGTGTTACTCAACTTCTCTGCTAGGGTGGTGTCTGGACACCTGTGCCTTCCTGGAGCCTCACGCTCCTTCTACTCACCTGATGCTGGTTCTGGCTAATTGCCCCTGACACCATTTAAGGCCTCAGTGGAGTGTTGGTCCTTGCTGGATTGTTGTGCTATTTTCAGTTAGTGTAGCCCAGCTCTCTATGATATTTTTCCTTGTGCTCCCTGGTTCTGCGGCTAATTGTTGGTTCTCCATCTCCTCCTGCACAGACCTACCTGGACCCCAGCCTGCCTTCCCTGGAAACCCTTTGGTTGAGCAAGAGCGTGAGTGAGGAAAGGTATGGACATCTGGACTGAGTGTGTGTTTTTCACAAGCGGATTGAAGAGGACTGTGAGCGTGACTGTTCCCCAACCCTGGACCTACACCTGGAATCCCTGGACCCCTTTTCTCCCTCTCACTGTACATATGTAATTATTCCACCCACTGCTGTAAATAAACCTTGTTCTGTCTGAACAGTTCTAAGTCCTGCACTTGAGTCCAGCCTAGTCACCATGACAGGGTGCCACTTCTGTTAGCTAAGAACAGGAAACTGAGGCTACAGTTTGCATGGGTTGACCAAAATTGGACCCCATAGAAGATTGGAAGATTGGTCTAATGAGTCTCAAGTTCTGCTGTGACATTGGGATTATGAGCAGTGTACCCATCAGGTTGAATATGAATTGACTGTACTCAAATGACCTCTACATTCACCAGATCTCAATCTAACAGAGCAACTTTTGCATAATGGATGTGTAGCCTACAAATTTGCAGAAACTTCTCATGTCAATATGGACCAAAATCTCTGAGGAATGTTTCCAGCACCTTGTTGAGTCTATGAATCCTGGTACTAGAAAGGTGTAACAAATAAAACAGATATCCTCATGTCCTGTGAGTGAATATATAGCTCTGGTATAGTAGCAGCATCAAAATACGATTTTTCAATTTTATGATGAGACCTGTTGTCAAAAAACATGTGAATGAGACAAGTTGCTACACTGTTTTTTTTATGCTTTTTGTCTTTTACTATAAACGCGTCCACTCTCTTATTTTCAGTCAGTCTGCACACATGTTAGATCCCCACTGCCACTTTGTGTTAGAAGCAAAGGTTTGTGTATAAATCAGTGGGCTGGTGTCTAAGTTTTCCAGACAGGCTAGGAAGGTTGGAAGATAATGAGAAGTTAAAACATTCTTTTATATGATTTGTTGACTAAAAGGAAAACATGAAAAAAGAGGAGTTGGGGGTGTATGCCAGCAGCATGACGATGCAGACATCGTGTTTCAGGTCACATTTATGATATTCACTACAGGACCTTAGATGTGTTTGGGAGACCTTTTCTCCCCAGGTCCATTTCTTCTCTGTCAGTTTGGATAAGCTTCGAAGCAGGGCTTTAGCAGCGAGGGCTCCCTGTTTTACACCATCGTTTTTTCGTTTCTTCTCATCAAATATCTCTTAACTCTTTTGCTGTCCTCCAAGTTGTCTGCTGTCCTTCTCAGCTCTCTTTAGTCTTCTGTCAAATTAAACTGTCCCGGATCTTCCGGGATTCTTAATGCTATAGTGGTCCTTTAAGTTAATGTTAGACCTTCAGACTTTTGACCAACTGGGTATAAAATTATATTAGGAACCTTACTGCTGCTATTCTTGCTCATAACCATCCTTCATACCCTGAAATGAGCTGAGAAAAAAAAGAAAAAGTATATTCTTTTGAATCGCAGTTCTGTGTGTCTCTATTGTCTGTAAGAGAGCGTGCCACAGAGAGTTTCTTGTGACAACAAGAAAGAAAGACTGGATAAACAAGTTTATGCAACAAACATTTGCAATCCATCATGCTAATTAAGTGCTCTGATAGCCTGCCAGTTGTATCTGAAGAGGCTGTGTGAGGCCCAGTTATGCCCACTGACGTTAGAGAGACTGAGGAACGCAATCTGTAAAATAAAACCATTGC
The DNA here is from genome assembly GCF_041146795.1 of Maylandia zebra. Taxonomy (NCBI): domain Eukaryota; kingdom Metazoa; phylum Chordata; class Actinopteri; order Cichliformes; family Cichlidae; genus Maylandia; species Maylandia zebra. The sequence continues at coordinate 20,475,106 of NC_135174.1, read as the reverse complement.
CTCAGTTAGGTAAAATATAGCAATATTAATCAGTTAACTTTTTTAATAGTATACACAAGAATGCAAAAGTAAGCTGATAATATTAAACAGAACAGTCCTGTGAGATCTGTTCAGCTTTCTGATTTTGTTGGAAGGGCTGAAAACATCTGCTTGTGATATACAGTGCTATGCAGTTTTATCTGTTTTGGACACACATAGAAATAGAAATGGTCCTTGGCAGAGATTGTTATTACTGATTGGCCTGGTTATGTTTTTTTCTCCACATAGTCTAAACTAAGCTAAGACACGATGGCACTGTTAGAAAGCCGTTTCTCCACAAATAAGGGAAGCCACTGCTTGTTTACCTCCTTGTCCTTATATTGTTCTGTTTAGTGTTGACAAGTCTCCATATGGCATATTTGTCACTTCAGCTATTTTTAATCAGGGCAAATTCTTAAAAGTGGAGAATGTGTTAAACCAGATGTTACTTCTTTGCTTCTTCTGAGCCTCTTGTGCCCTTGAAATTGTGTCATTGTTCAACAAGGTTCACTGGATCTATGGTCGTTGCTCTGCATTAGCTTTCACATCAGACTCTAGCCAAGCATCTGAGAACAGCACAGAATTCTAATGTGGTTACATCTGTGTCTGGGCGGATCCTCGTCTTGAAGCAAAACTGACACATGTCCTTAGAGGTGCCCACTCTTGAACAGTGCTTTAGTATCAGTTCACTGGATGCAGCTGCAATATTAAACCAGTTTGTTTCAGTCATTCATTCATTCAAAAAACTCTCTCTTTATATCACTGACATTAGATGTGAACATCTGGCCTTATTTTGGTCACATCCAGCTGGAATCTGCCCCAGTCATAGCCAGGGCAGATTTAGACAAAGAATTAGAAACACAGGTGTTCAGGAAGGGAATCTTTTCTGGGAGGAAACTGAGGGCGGCTGTGCTGAAACACATCAGCACAGCAACAGGCTCCAGGCCACTGTGTTATAAAACTGACATTGTTGAAGAACAGCTTGAGGTCTGAGTATGTGATAAATAGATAAAAATGCTTTACAGGTCCCCAGTGGGGCGACATTCTGAGCTTAACAAACCAAAAACAGAAATAAATTTCACGTAATTGCAGAAATAAAATAAATGTAATAGTTTCTACAGTAACCACGCAGTGCTGTTGTATGAAAACACAGTCAATGCGAAAGTAGAAAACCAAAAGACTGGTTTGTACCCAGTGTGAAAGACAGATGTCCAAGTATATTTAGCTGGCCTGAATAAACCAGACACTACACACAGTGACAAACCACTATTCACTTCCAGTTTAAACATTTGCTTTGAGGATTTAGAAGAAGTAACTTTAACAGATTTTTTAATTGAGGTCAGTAATATTTAGCCCTGAAAGTATTGTAGTTAGTTAACCATGGTAGAAATAAGCTATAAACAATGTATAATTGCATATAATACTAATATTATATTATGAATTATGAGTATTCACTTTTCTTTGCACCAACTAACTGCTAATTTTAAGAAATGGGGTGTATTTTTACGGGTAGAATTAACTGCTGACAGCTTCTAGAAATAATCCAGATGAAAAAGCAATCAAAGCAATGTTCAAAGTTGTTGAAATGCTGTGTATAGAAACTGCAGGACGTTTCATGCTCCAGTCCAGACGGGGCAGTTCTCCTTTAGCAATATTCTCATTATAAAGATTAGGAAAAGATGCCACTATGCTGCACTAAATATAATTTGATTTAATATATAAATAAAAACAAAACTGAAAGAAATGAATCATTTGAATGTCATCACATCAGTCCATCCATCCATTTTCTTAATCACCTCATCATAAACAAACATATAATACATTGTGGAGTTATTTTTTAAAGAAAGGCAGATATGAAATGGTAAAGTGAGATCCGAGGAACCCACATATATAATTCCCTATATGCCCATATATTGGCAGTACAAACAATACCAGTAAGAAACTTTGTTTTAAATAGCTCTGTGTAGCATTATTATGAATTTGACCTTCAGATCAAACTATTGACCTTAAAAAAGGGGTCAGAGGTCAAATGTGACATGACATTTTAACTCTTTCGATTAGTTTACAATATACACTACTCTTGTAAGAAGCATAGTTTCTAAGTTATAAGGCTTTCCGTCAATTTTCAACCAGTAAATCATTAAGGTGACCTTAGTTGAGGGCCTTGGTGGATGTAAGTCAAATTTTAGTGGATTATTAACATGATCCCACTCTATACCCCAACAAAGATGTAACAGAATTCAATAAAAACCTTTGGTGCTACCTTGTTTTCAAACAGACAGTGTGACACACATGCAGACACGCATACAAATGGTACCAAAAACATAACCTCCTTGGTGGAGGTAATTAGGAAATTGCTTACCGAGGTCACAAATCAGTTGAGAAGTAGGTTCATTTTGTCACTGACTTATCTTTGCAACCACATAAGTCATCTTCTACATGCCATTAAAATATTAAGATAATTCTAAAGTATTTCTATACTGTCTTTATATCCAGAGGCTAAAGCCATCTGTTCAAATCAAATAAAAGTGAAAAATAGAGAGGAGTGTTATTTCATTTCATTCATTCATTATAGCATTACACAACAGCAAAGAAATCTCACCATCTTTTGTGATCCCACTACCTAAAGCAAGATTAAGCATTGGATCTATTGGCTATAATCAGACCAGTAAAAATTTGCTGGCATCTTGAGTGGTGAAACAAGCTGAGTTCCATGAAGGACACCATGAAAACATAAGCTGACACAGACCTCCAGTCTCAAAACAGACTGCTCTGCATGTGTGCTGGTCGAGCAAATTGACCATTGCCACATTTCTCACAGTTTCCATGGACACAGAAGAAATATTGCTAAGACCCAGCACTGGGCTGTTACCTTCTTGTCACACTATGCTGTGATGAGAGATGTTCACCACTTAATTTCGCCAATTTTAGTGATACAGACACAGTTTTTTAAACTTTTTTATGTGGCAGACATTCCTTTTTTTATGGATTGTTAAATATGATCATTCTAATATGCATTCCAAGCCTTAAGTGTGTCAAAGCTCTACTGCACTTATCGTATTCCTGCGTCATTTGGGTTAATATAGCACCGCTTTTACATTCAAACTCTGACAGCACCAGCCTCATCCTTGTGTGGAACACATTTACCTTTCAGTGATTTAGCTTTCAGCTTTAGCTTGCCGCTTGTCAGACGTAGTGCCAAGATTTGAGAGTCGTTCCTAATGAAATGTACATACTTTAAAGCAGTAAATCCCAAGGTTGCAATATGCCCTGTTTTGGATCTATAAATGTGTCATATCACATTTTGTTTTACATGTAAATAAATAAATAGGTCAAGGTGGGTTTGTCCCGCTCAGGCAGGATAAACTCTTTGGATGTGAATTTAGTAGAAATATAGGGCACAAGCCAGTGTGGCACATCCAAGGTTGTTTTTGATGGATGATCACTGAAGGTGTTTGCATGCATACATTTCAGCCTCTTTGTGTGAGACTTTAAAACATTAATGAGGTTCTCTCCTTGCATGAAAAGCAAAGCACTCTCCATTTTAAGCACTCATTACAATTACCACTGTCCACCAAACTTGGCCTTACCATGCCCTACTGTACCATTGGATTCACAGTCTCAAGTCAGTGTCCCCTTTTTCATCAGTTACATAGTGACAAAGCAGCAGCAGGGAGAAATTTGCCATTGAGTTTCTAACCTGTCACTCTAGGCACTGACGCCCAGTTAATGAGAATTCAGCCAGGGGATTTTCTCCCTGTGAGAGATTATGGAGAGAGGCAGAGGCCATCACTCCTACCTTGGGTGTTCTTCACTGAGAAAGACAGCTATTGTCACAACATTCCTGCCTCAAGCTGCTCTATACTTCACAGCCTGATAAGCAGCTGTTTGATAAGCCGGCACCAGATCAGGTATATTAAACTCTGACGTCGAGTTTAGGAAATCATTTCATGCTTTAATAAATGTTAACCAAGATTAAATAGCGTCTACGCTCTAATATATCCGTTCTGTAGGTCACATTTCTACTAACAAATGAAGTGGAAGATTACATAAGGGTTGTTGGGCCTTTTTGCTATCCGCATTTCATTTTGAAAGCTGCACAGCAACAACAGCGAAAACTAATTTTCAAAGCAAACAACAGGAGCTTGAAAATAAAACACAAAGACAAGTGGAGTAGTACCTAGATAATTCTGCAGACTCCAAACACCTTCATTTTAGTCCACATACACACACTCTCTTCTCATAATATTAAATTATTATTACTTAATCAAACCTCATCCTAAAAGCTGCCATTTCCCCCAAAATGTTTCTAATGCTTCTTATATGAAACTTTGCAAGGTGAACCTGTTGAAACTGCCAAAATGATCTGTCCACTGATGTCACAAATATTATAATGCACTGACGCCTGTGGTAAATATTTGAAGAGCGTGTTTTGTGCACCATGTTAAAATAAAAAGAAAGATGTGCCTGAGAATAAAGATAAAGAGTCAGCTGATGTGCAGAGGGCTAAAGGGGGTTGTTTAATTCTTGCGTGCCTATTTTGCGTTTAGTAAAACAAAATATAGCTTCCTTTTAGTTAGATTCAGTTACAAAAAAAATAACTGGGCAACACAACTTGTTGAGAATCAAAGCTGAAATCCTAGAGGCTGTTTCAAAGAAGCGATCTGTCATGTTACCAGCTTTTAATACAAGACATTCTTGTCTGCAGAGGCATCACAGCCACGGTGCGGTCCTGCATTTGAGAAACTCACTGACAGTTGTGGTTGCTTTAGCAGAAAGGGCTGACATTTGTCTCAAAGCCTGTTCAGTAAAGTTTTATAGTCCTTTTTGGATGCCTTCTTCTCATCCCTCCTTCCTTTCCTCCCATACGGCTCAGGATGGGTGTAGTCTAGATGAGAAGTGGGCGAGCAGTGAATGGCTGCCTAGCTGGCGAAGGATTATGCCAGCTGAACAGAGTCTTCCAGCCCTGAGCTGTCCACCCACTCCAGATCCTGTTCTTCTGTGATTAGCCTGCAGCCTCTGCCCACTTTAGCCTCCGTTCAGAGGCTGTCTCAGTCTCAGGTGTGAGTGATTTCCAGGCAACCTTTGCAGTTTTCTGTCCATCTACATGAGTTATGTGTAATGAACCAGCACATTTAAATTGGGCAGCATTCAGGCAGGCCACCAGGCTTGTTAAGGGATTATTATATCTGCCTTAGTTTGTCTTGCCTCAGCTTGATGAAATGTCAGAAGCTGTAGCTATTAGTTGTGCGAATGCTTGGTGGAATCCCCGCTCCTTATGACTACATCTTTTAAGCCCAAGGCTAGACATTTCTTTTCTTAGCATTAACACAAAAAGCACACACTCAAGAGAAAACCTTTCTCTCTATCTCTTTTTCCCCTCTAATTTTACCTAAAGAAAACTCTCTTCAGCGGACAAATTATGGTTTAATAAAGAATCTGCCAGTTTGACTCTCGCTTTAGGCTTTGTTATCATCTTGTTATGAAAGTGAGGCTCCATCAGCTGCTGCAGTCATGGCTGTATGAAAGCGAGGGAGAGAGAGGGGAAGAAAAAAAAAGAGGAAAAGCTTCATGATGTGATAAGCAGTGACACACAGGGCAGCGCTCCATCCCTGTGTTGGAACATGCCTGAATGCTCCACAGAGACTGTGTTTTGTTAATTTCCACTGCTTGTTAACGTGCAGACTACTGAAGAGTCCACACGTCTTGGCTGAAGCAAAGGATGTATAATGGTCGCTGATTAAATACACTTTTACTATCGGATGCACACACATTTGTAACCGACTCGTCAAACTAAAAAAAGGTGGATCACGGTGCCTGTTTGCTTGGTGATACATGTGTTGTGCCAATTTAGACCTCATGTGGGCACAAGAAGGATACTTAGTGCTGCTTTTCCTTTGAAGATCCAGAATTGAAAACTGTTTAAGGGTTGCTTAGGTCTCCCAGTTGCTTCCCCCGCACATGATAGAGTAAACTTTTCTCTGATCAGAGAAGGTAGGAGGAGATGAATATGACAGCTGATCCCAAATGTGTCAGTTTCTGTCTCTACCATGCCTCGTGGCATCCTAAACAGAACTGTATTGTCTGTCTTCCTGCCTCTTCCCTTTCTGCTTCCTCATCTCCTGCTCTCTGTTTCTCCCTCCCTCGCTGCATTTTTCTCAGGCAGAGGCGTCCATGGACCCTCTGGCTCCCAGCTTTCGTCAGTGACTAGGAGTGCTTTGAAAACTTTGTGAACTCTTCCTGTTGGAGTGGGAAGGGAGAGAAAGGCAAGCAGTTGATGGCAGCAGCAGCAGGCTCCTCTGGAGACAGCATCAGGACTCTCAACTGGAGGTAATCCCCAGAAAATGATAAGAAAACACCTCAGGCTCTTAACCCCCCTGGCCCTGCTGGGACTCCTTGTGGGGTTGGCAGACCTTAGCCACGGCTCTGTCGGTGAGGATGAGGATTACTACATGCAGGGGCTGCTGATAAGAGAACAATACAACCAGGTCCAGGTGTTGGAGAAGCAAAATTCCTTTATACCCGATGGTGAGGAAGACCCAAAGGAGCATTCTGCCAAGAAGACTGCCAAGGCGAAGTCAGACAGCAGTAAGAAGACAGATAAAACCCCAGCAGATGCAAAAACGGGTAAAAACACTGCTGTGACTTAGAGAGCAACTTAAGCAACTTTTAAAGAAAAACAATATCAGTGAGTTTTTATCAGTTTTTTGTGTATTGCTGTACATTTTCTTTTAGAAATCCTCTACAAAAGCATGATCATTAGCAATCAATGAGCATTAGTGATCTTTAAGATTGGATAACAGACAATTCTAACAGTATCTTGTGCTGCTGCAACCTCTTTTTCTGTTAAATCCATAGGAAAGGTAAACTTATGAGATAGTGTTGAGACAGGTTTCAGTTTTTAAAACAGTCATTCTAGCATTTTATTTTTCATAGTCAATATTATTTGGAATTAAATAACATCACAAATGTCATATTATTTGGCATTTTGCATCATTGGGTGCTTTCTGTGTGGAAAAAGGGAAACATCACTCATAATCACCTTTTCTCAGAGTCACCAGAGTCAGCCGACGCTCATGCTAATCGATGAATAGAGATGAAAAATTTGGAGGCATCATATTCAACCCTGATGTGCTCACTGACTCATAAAAATAATGATCTCATGATGTAGTCGTCCTCCTCACTACTCAGTATGCATACAGACCCATGTTTCTGTTTGGCTGCAGCACAACAGCAGGATTTAAAGCTTCATGCATGGTTGAGATTAGGATTGCACTGTGTGGTGGTGTGCAGTGCACATGTGAAACTTGTGCTATCCCAAAAAGTAACAAGCACCAGCAGTGCGGTCTTCCTGTAGTCCATGTTGAAATGGACAGCTTGAATCTCATTCTCAAAGAGTTTCTGCTCATGCAGGAGCAGGTTTGTAGGTGTGTTTGAAATGCTGCCAGGTGATTGGGAGACAGTAACAGGCTGTGAGGGTTTGTGTTGGTTGGTGGCTGATGGCGTAGTGCAGCTGTGTAGAAAGTGACCTCATGTTTCAGGCATCTGACTTCACGCGTCTCAGCAGAGATACCTGCTGCAGGTGAGACTGGAGGAGGAAGGTGTTAACAGTGATACAGAAGCTGCTTCTTCCCTACAATTACAGTTTTTATCGAATTAAATGCATCTTAATCACTTTAGTGTCTTCCAGATAAAGTTATTTACAGTATCTGTGTCGGTGAGGTGGCACTGTCACCTCAGAGCCTCAGGGCCTGGGGCCTGTCTGCGAGTGATCCTCATGTTCTCTCTGTGCCTCTTTGGGTACTTAGGCTTCCTCCTGCAGTCTGTTCACAAGCTTGCTGTTTTTTTTGCTGATTCTAAATTGAAAGTAGGTGTGAATAGATGTCTCAGCGTTAGTCGCGTGGCAGTCTGGTTGACCTGCTAAGCACGTACCCCGCCTCTTACCCAATGACAGCAGGGATAGGCTCCAGCCCAGATGCAAACCTGAATTGGATAAGCCAAAGAAAATGTTTAGATGCAAGTGTTGTATTTAAAGCTGCACTTTTAGACGGTTTTCTTTTTAAATATTAATTGTACCTAATATTAACTAGCTACATCTTTCTGCAGACAAAATAGACATCGAGCTACAGAACAAAAAAAGCTGTACGTTACCTTTTTCTAACAGGAATGCACAGAAACTAGCTGGTGAACAAAGCTAGTGTAGGACCATTAGTTAGAGGTGCGCCAGCAGAAGACTCGATTGTTTCCTTGCATGTTATATATGTTGTATTTCCAGCTTTCACGACTGCACTGAAGTGTCAAAAAAATAAAAAGAATTAGTCATGAATTGAGATTTGCTTTCAACTGAAATCCACAATGACAATCAATATTTTACTTTACCTTAAGAGTCTTAAAGAGAGAAGAAGAATGGAAGTTTCTTAACATCTTAGTGTCAGTGTAGGGAACAGTTTAAATGTGGAGAGTGAGCATTTTTTATTGATGATTGTTGCGTGGAAGAACCCATCCCTTCACTGCTTCTCGTAAGTAGGATCTCTGGAATTCATTTAGTGGAGTTTAATGTCATATTTCTACTGTACTATGATTAACTAAATGTCATGTGTAGTGCTAGTATTTCACCAGTGTCTCAACAACCATATGCTGGTGCTTTCTTAATCGGTTTTGCTGAAGCACATGTGGAGCTCAGAGCGCTGCGGAGTTGAACCTGTCCCCAGAAAGAGATGCAGATAAAGACTTACAGATGTGAGAAGAGCTGTTGTCATGTGGAGCCCATCCCAAACTTCAGTCAAATAAAAAGCATTTTCAGTACCTTTAATGTTAACTCACTGCCCCATACCCTGCTGCATGTACTGGGTGTATTTATGATGTATTTGAACCTTGATTTCCTGATTATTTAATATGAGAACTTCAAGAAACGTGCAAATTAAAATGCATTATTTATCTAACGTGAGAGGCAGACAGACATGAACTGAATGTAGGGAGCACAAGAGTTAAATGTTTTCAGATTCTGTGCCCAGAAATAATTTTTTGGTTCAGTCCCCATTCCTGAATCCATTACCATTTTCTCCTTTGTCATCACTTTTCCTATCAAATTCTGCGTTGACATCAGTGGATCAGCAATTTAAAATGTGATTCAGCCTTTTATAATTTTCTTTTCTTTTCCCTTTTTAACATTTCAATTCCTTCCTTAGTAAAATCCCCCAACAAAAAGGCAGAGAAAACCAAGAAGACTGCAGTGAAAAACCCAAACAGCGTCTCAGAAGGAGAACAACAATACAACCCGATAAAAAAGGGTGAGTAAAAAAGCCAAATGGGCAAATCAAAGTTGACACTCACTTGTTATGGGAAATTCATGATCTCATAAAAAATCATCTATACTGCACTGTGCAAGGATCATTTCTATGGTGGGAAAAAAGATACAAGCTCTCTCAGAGATGACAAATCTTTTGGGTAGAGTAAGTGTTTTCAGAAACCATATTTTCCCTGAGAGGAAAGGTTTGGCAGTATAAGATGATGCTCTCAGAACTGGAGTCTAGCCGCAGAGGCACTGATGTCTTCTTTGCCTATGAAGCATTGTGTTTGGTTTCCATGGATCACAGTATATTTGTATATAAACTAAAACCAGGATGCCCCAGTTGTGTTTTTGGCACGTCAACTTGCTCCACTCAAAGTGTGATTCAGTGCAAAGTGTGTGTGGTTTAACCTCACAATTTCCACAACTCATAATGTACTAATATTGCCATTATTTGACTTATTTACACAGGATAAGACCTTTCTTTTTTTTTTTTCTTCTATTGCAGGAAGCTCTATTTATTAATACTGGGAAATTAAGAGTGACTGGGGCCAACTGCAAATTTATGTGTTTATGTTGAAGCTATGCAAACAAGACAGGGAGAAAGGTTGCCATTTTTAATTTGGCATTCATGCAGCAGAGCAGAAAGTTGGATACTATTTCATGATGGAAAATAGGAACTCTATGCCGACATGCCTGGCATGCCTTGAACTGTCAAGATGTGGTGCAGACTTAAAAAATCAAGACTTAAACTTCAATCTGGTTTTTGAATATGTTTCAGCAGCTTCTGGTAGCAGCTAATTTATCAGAGGCAGGAATTCAGGGCTTGTACTTTCTATAGATCAAGACCTCCAATACTCAGAACTTGTTCCACCTCTGAAATGTTAATTATTTGGCTGTTGTCAAAAGTCAAGGAGAACATGAGTGTCTGCCACATGCACATACCAAAACAAATGAGAGTTTTTGGTAATCTGAGACCAAAAGGGATTTTCAAGGTTTCATTCAGCAGATGTTTCAACAGCTCATTCATTATTCACGTCGGATGTAACAGAAATCAGCTGAAACAAATATTTCAACTAGGATTTGTCACATGTACTCTGTAAAGCTGCAGATGCTGGCTTTGATAAAAACCCCATTCTTCTTTCTGCTCGGCTGATGAAAAGTGAAAAGAAAATGGATTAAGGGTTGTAGGGAGGCTTACTTCTGGCACACTGAGTTGTTAAATAATTTTTCTATTACGGCGAAACAATGTCGCTTTTGTAAGGGGAATAAATAGTAAGTATTGTGTCATTTAAAAATGAGTTACAGTCTTGGGAAATGTCGAGAAATTCAACACACTGGCGGGTGCCAAAGTTGACTTCCTAGCACTGGATGCAGTACTTACTGATGGTGAAGTGATCATATGGGCTTTGTAACTCAAGGGATGGTGATTCTATTTACTTAGTTTAAAAAACTAAATAAAGTTTACTGGAAACAGTTGAAGTTGTTGCCCAAGTGTTCAAAGTGTTTCCTCAAAGTGTATCTAATAAATAAAGGGCTGACTTCTTTTAGTTTGGAAACAGTTTCAAACTCACAGCACATAAACATCCTAATATGAATAAATCATACACAGAAAATATTTCATTATTATACCACAAAATGTAAAATGAGAGCTTGTAACTGACAGAATTAGGTTTTGGCCTCAGCGATAAGTAGGCAGTTAGCCTAAATAGCAATGCCTTCAGTATCTATTTTGTCATTTTTATTACACGTTGCTTTTGAAGGCAGATGTGTGTATGTGGGGGTCCTCTTGTGAAGGATTGGATGCAGATGGTAATGATGATTTAGGACTTTGCAGGAAAGCAGACAACCATCTATTTTTTTGTTCTGCTAACCTTGATCCTTGGGCTGCTTTGTGGGCTAGGCTTGTCCCTAATATGTTGTGATCGCTGCATTCAGAAGCCCCACGGACTTACAATGTGAATCTGAGAGCATTTTAAATATATTCACAGGGTCGCAAGTGCAGCAACACATATTTTATTACTGTATAGAGTTACTATAAATACTACGCTAGCTGGTCTTCCCAGCGGCTTTGCCTTTGGCTTGTTAATCAAATTTTACGCTTCAGTTTTACAGCAGGAATTAATTTGAGCTCGAGCTATGTTTGCTTTATGCATCAAACATAAATCAAGACATGCATGTGCAGATTCTGCATGCTGATCCTCTTTGTCTGTTGTGTCTCTCAGGGATTGTGGTTGGCAATGTTTGAAATATTTCAGTCAGGTATGCAAAGTCAGCTTCATCTTTTGGAAGAAATTTAAATCTTACTGCAGAGGTAAAAGAAGGAAAGTTCACTTGTCTTTTTTTTCAGCCTGTTACACTTCTGGTTGTTCATTTATGAAGGCCAGCCTGGCTGTGTGACAGCGACATGTGCAGCATATGCCGCATGTACAAACACTCTGGTGCCCAATCGGAAATTCTTGCGCTGAAATTCCATTGCTGTGATCCAGGGAAGTCTGCAAACAGCCTGATCTGACCTAAAGAGCTTTTGGGCAGCAGAGATTTCACACGTCAACTTTGATTTGCCCATTTGGCCCTCACTGGATGATTTCCCTTGCACTGTTAAAAGATGAGCCAATATCACCCAAGTAGTTCTGTTCAGTATACGTCACCTCAGTTTCTGCAATCACTTAAATACAGGCATCTGTCCAAATAAACTCCAAATGCTCTACAGCAGCAAACAAAAGCTCTTTTAGTGATGTGCAGCTCTCAGGGACTGAGTTTTATCTGCGTGCTTTTCGGAAATCTATCTTGAGTATGGGTGCTAGGCAACCAACCCATTGCTGGAGCATCGGTTGGTGATACTGAATAACTTCTGCACTCACAGAGATAATTATCAGTTGATTATTTGATTTGATGGCTGCTAATTGTCATCACTGAAACTATCAGTATTTTATGGGATCCAGTGGATAAGAGATTAGACATCTCTTTATTGGAGTTGCATTCATGTAGATTTCTAAATCTGTAATTTGGACATAAAACCGTAAAGCTTAGGATGTAAAAAAAATATGTTGTGTCATCTCAGTTTGTAAAGTGTGAAGCTTGTGATAATAAAAGTAACATTTTTGACACATACACTGTGAAAGTATAAAGATCTTCCAGAGAGACTCAAGTGAGGAAAAGCTAAAAGAAAAAAACAAATAAGATCTGCAGTTAATTAGCATGATCTGTGCAAGCCAAGTGTATTCTGTTTACACTTTAGCATTTCTGCTTGACTTCATACCGTATGTATGGTGGTTAAATGGGGACTTTCAGCCTGTGAAGACAATTGCATGCTCTGGGTCTGAAAGTCAGAAAGTCTGCGAAATGATGCTACATCCAATTAGTATTACTTTACCTTCAGCTTATAGAAAGAGTTCAAAAACAAAATGACACACATGGTGGTTGTGAAGTTTATCTGAAAGGGTTGGCTCAGGTTGCATTGCAGGAAATGATCCCACAATGGAAGCCACATCTTGAAAGTTTCTTTGGCCTGATCCATATAAGAGATAAAATTTCAAGATGATGTTTTATTGTGGTTATGGTTTTATCTATTTTAATTTTAATTTCCCATAATTCTAACCCTAGCTTTACGCCAAAGAACATAAAAAAACAAGTTATAGAAACATCTGTTTTCATTTTTATCTGATATTCTCATTATTTAGTGCAGGTTAATGCATGTTAAAACAATGAAAATAGACCTTTCCCCCCCCCCCCCCCCAAATCAAGCCGTGTTCTCATTTATAACATTAAAAAGTTATCAGCAGGCTAAAAGCAGTAGCTGCTGCAATTTCCCCTTTTTTTCCTTCCTTCGGGATACTGTTATCGCTTTAGTCGTTTTAGCTATTTAATCATGTATTCAGGGTGTAGATTGATGACTTTGATAGGTGTGCTTTGCTAAATTATAAAAAGCAAGCGTTCAAAGCAGAGTCATTAATCACCCGTGAAGGCTGACACATTTTGGAATTCATATCAGTTTAACAATCAAAACAAAGATCACACTGTGAGACTGCTAAAGTAAATGTAGTTCATGTGAGACCCCTATGCTAAGTTGGACTGAGGCACAAAATGATCACCAACAGCTATGATAAAGGTTGAGAATTGTTCCTTTTACTAGAATGAAAGTGGTCACATAAAACTATGTGTTGTATCATTAGATCCTCTAATTTTCTTGTGAAAAGTCTAAACTGTACCTTACTGTTTACTCAAGCTATACAGATGCATTGTGTCTGACTCAGGGCATCTGCATACTCTGCAAAAAGCAACTTTCTACCACAGCTGCACATGATACATAACATTACCATCACAAGCCAATTTGTAATTCTCATTACCTAGAATGCCCTCCCATTGGACTGGAGTCATTGAAGATTGATGATTTTCAGCTTCATGCATCATCTACCAAACGCTATGGCCTTGGTGCACACAGAGGTCGCCTTAACATTCAGGTGAGACGGAAATGTAAAGTGTTGGCGTAGCAGACTTACCAGAAATGTTGGGACTCGTATTATACCCTGGGCTATCTCGTCTTTCCTCGGAAGCTTTAACATTTTGTGAAGGCATTTTCTTTCCGGCTCCATATTATAAATACAAAAAAATAAGATTGAAAGATAGTATTATTTTTAATCCATATTTAAGCTGCACTCAACGATGTGAGCTGTGATAACTTGGCTTTTCCCTTGTAAGATTGAATGACATTATCCTCTTGTTTCAGCTCACTGAATATTTTAATAACCCAAAGCTAACTAAACAGTGAAAGTAATAAGGTTACCATCAAACTAGGGGCACATCCCCAAACCTAATAAAAAATAACTGGCATCTGGGAGAAGAGAAGTGTTTCCTGTTAGTGCAAGCTTTGCTTTGAGTGCATTAGCCTGCATGCAGTGTGCAGCTAACCTAACATTCTGCAAGCTCCACCGCCCCAAATCTATCTGCACAATTAATGACACGCACAAATACACTTAATCCACTCAAGACGACATTAAATGGCAAACGACAAAACAGAGGATTTGTTGTGTTTGTGTATGTGTGTGTGCGCGTGCGTGTGTAAGCGCAGATATGATAGAAAGACAGATGGTGTCAAGAGAATAAGGAGGACCACAAAAAGCAGATGTCTGTTGACTCAGGCCTGTGCTCAGTGTTATATGTTGTTTAGATGAAAGATACTGAAAGAGCTGGGATTCATTTAACTATACATAAAACACTACTATAAGATAACTATATATAACCCTAACCCCTAACTATAGTTTGAAAGACATGCATTAGAAGGAAAATCTATGGAGGAACAAAATTGAAAGAAAGCAAAACCAGGAAAAGTAAGCCCTATATAAATTTTGTATCTGTAATACATGTAATGTTTCAAAACGGAGTCTCCATCTGGTAGCAGAACATACTGTATGAAGTGATGTGCCATCTTTCTTTTATTCTACTAAATAGTTCATGAAAAGGTCTCACTGCCTGCACCTGGACAAGACACGTGATACGGGAGTCAATATTTTTTTCTGTAGCCAGCGCATTTCATCTTTCATTAAAATATCTCGAGACGCCCTTCTAACTGGCTGACAAACAGAACATAAAAGAGACTACAAATGTCATCTATGAACCAGGTGTTTAATTCAAATAAGCCAAATATTCTTATGGCTCGAATACTGTGCAAAACTCTTGAGTCCCTCTATATTTCATTATGTTATTCTAGTAAAATGCAGCAAAACATGCAAAGATAAATAGAAGTGAAAACAGAGCTTCATTGGTACAAACATACTATTTCATATAGGCCAAGCTGTGATATCTTTGGCACTTTTTGCTGCTTTGACGAAAGAAATTAGTGTTTAGTAACAAAGTGCCTAAAAATACAATTTAAAATTGATTCTTTCCTAAGTTGTCTGTTATGTGTAGACACAACACTGGTTCATGCCTGAGTTAGGTGTCTTTTTTATTCTTTAGTAATTTGTCAGTCAGTGTTAACTGCCTTAGCAAACAAGAACAAAAAATATTTCCTGAAAATGTCAGGGTCAAGGAAAATGTTGGCTGAAAGAAAGCCTGGAGAACTATAATGAACACAACTTAAAAACCTGCAACAAACTCTCACTCTGTGGAAGGAAAATATAAAGAAATGAGGAGTGACTCAAGACATTTTTACACACTAATATAAATTAAAGAAGCATATAAAGACATTCACATGTCTGTTGGATTTCATAAGTTAATGTATCTTCCCTTTCCTTGCCTAACCCCTTTGTAACTGGAATTAGGATCAGCTGTTGAATTTATATTATGGCCTTTAACATCCTAATCTTTCTGATTAAAGCATGTGAAAGTCATGGTAAGGAGGAAATGACTCCATGCCCTTAACATCTGTAGTGAAGTATCTCATTCTAATGTTTAAATTTAGATGATAAAAATAAACAGTCAAGCCTGTAAGCATGCAATATGAAAATGAGTGTTCGTACTCTGAGCCAGTGTGTTGACTGGTACAGCACAGGCTTTACAGAGTAGCATTTGATCCCTTATAATCAGTGCAACATTTTCAGCTATTGCACCAGATTCGTACATCATACTAAAAGAGTTACACAAAAACAGAAATGGTGGGATTTGGAAAGAGTTGCAGGAGAGGAAGGACAGTTTTCAGCACTGAGCCCTGTTTTATAGACGTGCTCATTCCTATAACTCTGCTTCACTGGCTCTGTTTTTTTCTCTTGTTCGCTCTTTTTATGTGACAGAAAAAAAGAGTAGGCTTGTACGTACATAGTAAAATTTATAGTTAATACACCTTATTTCAGAAGATATTCTTCACACTTCACTGTCTCCATTATAAAACACTTCAATAGTAAGTTTTAATTAGAATTTTATAAAAGAAAAAATGTTCCCAGTCAGTGTGTTGGACCATATTCAGACTGTAAGCGCACGTGGAATTAAATTGGCTTTTTCTGACCTGCAGGCTGGCCTTTATGAAGATGACCTCTATGACGGGGCCTGGTGTGCTGGGAGAGATGACACTCTACAGTGGTTTGAGGTGGATGCCAGGAGGCTGACAAAGTTCACTGGGGTCATCACACAAGGCAGGAGCTCCCTCTGGTCGTGAGTAGGAACCCAGCAGACATGTATGGAGAGTTGCAGATGGTTGCACAGTGAGGATCTAGATTGTTCTTGTCCATGAAACATAACAGGATAAATATGTGGGATGGATTTTATGCAGGCTATTGGAGCCTGTTTTGATATATTTGTGAAAAAAATTCTAAAGAAAATCTGCAAGGAGATTTATAACTGAATATCAAGCGCAGTGTTATGTAATGTTTATGAATGTAGGCAATCTTTGCATTAACCACTTACCTTGATTAAGTCCTTTTTATGTTTTATACAACAGGGAGATAAAATCAAGACTGAAAACATTATCATGCAACCATTTACCTGAACTTTGAATAGAGAAACTTGAATAATTTTCCATCAAGAGTAAATATTGAGAATCCTTTTGCTTTGCAGATGTTGTTTCTCTGCTCTTATGCAGTTATTGTTCAGTACAGTATGACATTATACTGTTTCAGTATGAATCTGTAAATCTCGCATGGCAGAGTCACAGATTTAGCTTTGCCACTCATGGAGCCGCGCCCTTAACGTTGCTAATACAAACTCAAGCACAGTAAATGGTCATAAAACAGTTTACATGTTGCACGAGTTTCAAAATGACTCTCCGTAATAAAACTGAACGTAGACGGACATAACCATTCCGAAATTCTTGGATTTTCCCTTGAATCCATCTGGAAAATTTAACTCCACGAACATAAACAAAACAAGCTTTTCAATCTTGTCTACATGGCACCGAACCTTCACTGGTGTTTGGCCTTTTCATGAGGCTTTTCTGATCCCCTCACAGTGGGATTAAGGATTTATGAATATGACTGATTGGAGTGCAGCCTGATTCTTTCATTACTCTTAAAAGGTCACCACATTTTTAGAAATAACACATCAGAGGAGAGAGACTATACAGCCTTATGGACTTGTTGAACACAGTCAGATGTAGAGGGAAAAAGAGATGCAACAAGTAGGCATTATTATTTAAAAATGCTTTTAGAAAGAGTGTGCAGCTATATGTAAAACAAAAACTGCAGCACCATAATGGCTCAGTGGAGTCTTATGTACTTAATTATAAATATCTCCCACCTCCCACTGCTACATCTGAACAACAAGTGTGCCAGGTCTTCTTTGAGTATCCACACATGCGTTTACTCTTAAATTTAGAAACCACCTACAAGTCACTATTGCTTCAATTACTGTGCCGCAGTGTATACTGTTTTTAAAGCCATTTTAAAATCAAATCAGGGTGTTTTCCACAGCACAGAGCAGGAAACAAACACTTCACTGTGGGTAAGTCACCCTAGGTGGAGTGAAAGTTATCTAGGTTTGTATCAACTGATTTATGAAACTGCCGCAGCTTTGTTTCAGTCATTTTGTGTGTAAGCATGTGTGTAAGAATGGTAAAAAACATTTCAAACACATTCCACAACACCTTGTCATCTTCATTTTTTGTTATACAAAACTGCAACTATACATGTTAGTACATCAAAAGAGCTTTTCTGCTACCAGAGACCCACAAATGTGAAAAAACTATATTTAAACTAGATTTGATTGCATCCCATGTAGCCAAAAAGGTAACAAAATGGGCCAACATTAGACTGAATGATACTATATGTGTTCTACTTTTTCAATCTGGTCAATTTATTACTTACAAACTGACAGCCTTTGTAAAGAAAGCACACACTCTGTCAATTCCAAGGTTTTATATATCAGGACATAACCAAAAATCGTCTGGTACTGTAGCAGCTTCTGAAGTTTTTAAAATGACATAAACATAAATAAACAAATTTCATCATGTCAATATTTTAACAAAAATGAAGCCACAAAACAGAAGCAGTGCTCTGAAAAACTACGCACATGCCATGATTTACCAGCTTCTAGGACCACTTTTAGCTGCGTATGTCGAAGTAACTGTTCAGTATCAGTCTGTCACATCATGGAGGCGTTTTAGTCCATTCTTCTTTACAACATTGCTCTATTTTATTAGGGTTTGCAGGTGGTCGTTTACACACAGCTCTCTTAAGGTCACACTGCAGCATGTCAGTCAGGTTGAGGTCTAGACTTCTCTTCTGGTTTAGTCATTCTGTTGTAGATTTGTTGCTGTGCTTGGGATCATTGTCTTTTTCATGATACAATTGTGGCCAAGCTTTAGCTATTGGACAGATAGGCTCACATTTGCCTCCAGAATACTTGGTGTACGGGGGAGTTCATGTTTGACTCAATGACTGAGAATTTCCAGGGTTCTGTGGCTGCAAAACAAACCCAAAACAAACCCAGCTCCGTGCTTCACAGCTGGTATGAGGTGTTTGTGCTGATATGCTGTGTGGTTTTCGCCAAATGTGGCACTGTGCATTATGACCAGTCTCCACTTTGGTCTGGTCTGTCCAAAGTACATTGTTCCAGAAATCTTGTGGTTTGTTCACATGCAACTTTTTAAACCTAAGTCATGCTGCTGATGTCTTTTTAGAGAGAGGAGGTGTTCTCCCACCAGTCTTTTCAAACAAGCCATACTCATTCAAACTTTTTCTAATTGTACTGTCATAATCTTTAACTTTTAACATCCTAAACAAGACTTGCAGAGTCTGCGATGTTGTTTTTAGACTTTTTGTTTTTAAAAAGATCTTTGAGCATTGCGTGGTCTGACCTTGGGGTGAATTTGTTGGGACATTCAGTCCCAAGAAGATTGGCAAATGTTTTCCACTTGTGAATAATATTTTTAACTGCAGTATGGTGGACTTCACGTTATGTGGAAATGCCCTTATAAGCCCTTCCGGACTGATGGACAGCAGTACTTATCTATTAAGCCTAAAAGCCTTAAATAAATTGTTAGAATAAGTGTTAAAGCAATTTTGACAACAAGAAAGTGGAAAACTGGAGGGAACTGAGGACCACATTTGCATTTAAGTGAGAAGGCCAGCAGATTTTCCCCTGCCATCTACCTTTCTCAACTTCCCTCAACAATGTTATTTGAACACTTCAGACCTTTGTACTTATTAAGTGGACTGGGTGGCACAGACTTTGTAGAAAACTGCTATGTAGTCAGAGAGCAAGGTGAGAGACTTTACCAAGTTGTGTTTGTAATTTCCCTTCAATGCTGGTGCAACCTAATGGCACAGAAGACACAGATGCCCGAGACAGAATTTCTCTGCAATTAGCTCTGTAGGGTATGTAACTGTCTGCAGTGCCAGCTCAGGGGCTTCCTTCTATAACAGTGCTTTAATTAACAGAGCTGGGAATTCTTACCAGGCTAGACCAGCTCAGCACTGATGTCTTTATCCAGAAGCATAGGAGGCACAAGGGAGTTACTGCCAACCTACATACTGCAGACTTTGGTTAGAGGTCTGTCTGGTGTTATGGGACATTAAGCCATCTGTGAGTTCTTTATATAGGCATATTTAAAAGGCATTGTACTGAGTGATGTCTCACCTGTCTGTGTTCAACATAAAGTACCTCTAAAGGACATGGCTGGTATATTTGCACACTTCATTACTTCTCCTCTGTTCTCATATTTATAAAATTCCTCTTTTTTATTTTTTACATTTCTTTCTGTTTAGTTTATTTTAGTTTGTATAGAAATATGTATAACTGAGTTTTTTCAGTTCACCATTTATTTTTCAGTATGTTTATGTTTAATTGCAGGAGTCTGCCTATGTAACAGTCAACATGGTGAGTTTCAAATGTGCAACGTAGCCCACCAACATCTCCCTAAAGAAAAATTGTGTAATGGCCCCGATTGTTCTATGATAATGCCGTCGAGGCCTGGTTTTAAAAGTTCGTATGGTGTAACTCTAGGAAGGATTGATGCATATTGTCCTCAGTCTTACAGATTTGATGCTCACTGTGATGGATTAAACAGCGTGAGCAAGTTACAAGAGTGCACTAATAGATTTTAGTGTCATGGTCCTGGGCCGTGTTGGCCCAGTATTCTTAGTTCTCTTGTATTTTTGTATTTAGTTCCCTGTTTAGGTTCTGTTTCCTGAGTTGCCCTGTTATGTTGTTCCCTGTGTGCTTTCCCTTTGTGACTCTCACCCCCTGTGTGCCCCTCTATGTATTCATGAGCCCTTGTCCCCTTTCGTGTTTTATTCCATGTTTTCCCCAGCCTGTTATGTCTGTGTTCTCCCCGTGCTCTCTCCTCCTGTCTGAACCTCTGTGTACTTCCTGTTTGACTCTGCCCGTCTCCCGTCAGTGTTATGTTCACCCCGCCCTGTCTCGTTATGGTTATCTGTGTCAGCTGTGTTCCCCGTGTGTTCCCACTTTCCTCGTTAACCCTCTGTGTATTTCTGTCTGCGTCTTCCTCTGTTCGGCGTCGCGTTCTCCCTCATGTTGTGTGTTATTCTCCCCGTGGTTCCTGGTACATCTCATGTTTAGTTTTTCCAGTTTAGTTCAGTACTGTTTTGTGTTTCACCTTTAAGCCAGCATTAAAACTGTGATCTTTAAGTTTATCCCCGTGTCTGTGAGTCTGCATCTTGGGTCCTTCTCCTGCCTGCCACACAACGAATCATGACATTTAGTCTTTAAGGAGATTAATAGAGCTCAAGTGATGCCTGGAAAAGCCTGGAAAATAGATTAAAATGACTAAAAGACAGAAGGTTTTCAGAGCACAGAACCCATCTAAATAAGATAACTTCTTAAGCCTGATATTATAATCGAGTGTTTCCCACTAGACCCCCAGTGAATCTGGCACACTGCTTGGTCTAGGCCTGAATGCTCCTTTTATTCAACATGATTAATACTCTACAAAAAATCTTGATTTCATAGTTGCAGTGCAGTTTTCTAATGCACTGCCTCAAATGACATTTCTCCCTTATTCTTATAATTTTTAACAGGAGTGATTGGGTCACCTCGTACAAGGTCATGTTTAGCAATGACAGCCATACCTGGATAACACTGAACAATGGCTCAGAAGACTTGGTGAGTAACAATCTAGACATTTAAAGTGCTTTATCCACCCCTCATTTCTTTATATTTTGGACAAGGAGCCAGACTTTCTTCTGAGGTTTTTCAGGCTTTTCTGAATTTCTTTTTTGCATCTGGCCTTTCAGCTGATACATCTGCTTTTTATTAGAAATGGGCTCAGTGGAAGATTTTCTGTGAATAAGTCGTTCTTAAAGAAGGGAAACGGGGATAAAAGGCTGAGGTATTTCTAATTACGCAAAAACAGGACTGAAAATCAGTGGCAACAGGACTTCTGGAGTGACAAATCCAATTTGTGGTCAGGAGAGAGCTACAACAGTGAGTGTCTACTCCATCT
This sequence comes from Maylandia zebra, assembly GCF_041146795.1. Classification (NCBI taxonomy): domain Eukaryota; kingdom Metazoa; phylum Chordata; class Actinopteri; order Cichliformes; family Cichlidae; genus Maylandia; species Maylandia zebra. Next base: position 20,453,465 of record NC_135174.1, on the reverse strand, counting down.
ATAAAAGACGATGGAGACTTGTTTAGAGCTGTATCTCAGTCAGCTGTATTGGCGATCTTCAAATTTCACAGAATTATGATTCATTAGATTAGATTTCGATCCAACATGCAATACCATGTGGACAGCATCTGAATGGCAACAGCTTTGTTTTTCAGCACAACAATGATGCCAAACGCACTCCAATGCACTAAAACATACTTGCATAGAAAAACATACAATGAAATCAATCAGCCACTATCCAACCAAATATTGACTTTCAAGCTCGTTAGAATTGCAAAAACTCTTATACTGTTTTTCCACTCAAGACTTTCATACAGTATTGTGTATTTAAAGTCTTCTGACATATGTATCATACTGAAAAATACTTATACTGTTAATATTCCTATTAACCATAGCTTAATAAGGATTCTTGTTTTCCGTGTCCATGGTTGGATGGAACCATTTTTTAAAAAAGGCTACAGAGTAATTACACAGAGAGATTTAGACGCCTGGTTATTTCTTAGCTTAGCTGAAGTGCAATAGAAAAACAGTGCGGATGCTGAAGCAGATAGGAACTTCATCCTGGCTCATTGTCAGAGATGGATCTTTCTCCCCACTTAACACTTCTGCAGTTTATGTAACTGAATAGACAGAAACCAAATACAGCTGAAAGAAAGAAAGCAAGAAAGAAAAAAGGAAAGATTAATAATCTCTTCTGCACATGCAAATCGGATCAAGTTAATATTTTTGTGGAAAATCATATCCTCATTGCTCCCTCTGTGGTTCACATCCCAGTTAATTAAATTTTGGTGTAACTGTGCACTCCCTTGGCTGGTGATGTCATCAGTGTGGGAGATAATATCCCTATGGTAATTTAATGTCTGCTACAAGCCTCCCTCTCATCCACCTTTTGAGCCAAATGCCAAACTGTTCTGTTGGTCTTTCAAAATGCCAAAAGGTGCGGATTACAGCTCCAACCGTGGGTGTTAAAATTTACAATAAACTCCCAGTGGTATCAAAGTCTCATGACATTGTACAGGTGCATTTATGTGTGTTTTTATATTTTTCGTTGGTCTTTTCAGGTTCTAACTGTACAACCTCTTTTTTCTTTTAATAAGTATTTATATTTATAATATTTTGGTTGTTTTTATATATATTTTAAAAGCCTCTTTAGCATTTATTTTATGTAAGTCTATCTTTTTGTCTCAGTAGATATTCAAGGGCAACAGGGAAAAAGAGATCCCAGTCCGGAACATCTTCCCAGAACCTGTGGTCAGTCGATACATTCGAATTAACCCTCGCTCTTGGTTTACCAGGGGCAGCATCTGTATGCGAGTGGAGATCCTTGGTTGTCCTATGCCAGGTGACGGGTTTGTATGGACAAAGCAGATACAATTAGTCCTTAATTTTTCTCGCAGGGAAGATTTTGCTTTTATGCATTTACTTTTGCTTTTCCCAGTTAAAGGTTTTCTATCTGCAGAGATTATCCACAGTAATCATGACACTGTTGGTGCAAAAGACAGGACAAGACAAGAAAGAAAATGTTTTCATTTTGCACAGGCTAAACCTAAACTGAAACCAAGAGAGCAAATTTTAAATCTTTCTGAAGCTTTTTAATCTTTAAAAACCAGTAACTGTATGTCTTCTGATTCCAGATCCAAATAATTATTATCACAGACGCAATGAAGTCATAACAACAGATGACTTGGACTTCAGACATCACAGCTACAAAGAAATGAGGCAGGTGAGTTACAGTAAGCAGACCAGTAGTAAAAAAAGAGAAAAGACTCAACCTATTTCTTATTCAGACCAGAGCGTGAAGCAACAAAAATGGCGTATAACTTCGAGCCAACACTAGACAAGTTGTGTCCTTTGCAAGAACAAAGTGTACAAGTGTAACAAATGAAGCGAACAGTGCCAGCCACATAAAAATTCATAAAGCATCTCTGCTTGTGACATTACTTATTCATATAGTTGTCAAGAGCAGAAGCCTAGTTTGTACTGAGAAGGAGGACAGCTGTATTTGTCACTGCGTACACTCTGCCAGGGTGACTGTGAATTGTAATTGTCTCTAATGTAGCAGTTCTATGTGTCAAACATTCGACTACAGGTGCTCTGAACTGCTCTTTAACACACTCAGACTGCTATGTATGAGTCTTTAGAAAGCTGCTGTGAGTGCCTGAAATTATATTATAGAAATATCAAAGTTTCTGCTTTTCTTTGCTTTCTTTTCTTTTAAAGCTAACATGTCTCACACAGGAAGTTCAAGCACCAATAGGCCTCCATAAAGAAAGGCTATTTTTAAAACTCCTTTTGTAGGGCTCTTGCACCCTTGGCATTTTGCTTCTTCTTGTATGTACCATCTGTTGCTGTTTAAATACTGCTGTGCCAGAACTTTAAATTGGAAATAGCCCTTTGCGGCTTCCCGAATAAAGCACGTGTCCAATGAAGGGAATGAACAAGATATCCGTTATGATGCTCAAGGACTGTCCTTTCTGTAAACCACGGCTGATTATAATACAGCGCCCTTGGGATTACTGATATTGCCAAACACAGACAGTGAAAAGACATTATAAATGGTGAGGAAAGAGCACTTTTCACGCTCTAAATTAATATTGCCCGAGAACACGGTGGCAGAGATGCTTCTCTTTGATAACAGCTTTAGCGTAAGTAGAAAGTTTAAGCATATAGCATGCGCTGTGTTCTGTTTTATTATGTTTCCGTAAGAAAAAATTACAGAGAAGTGGGCAAAAGATTCCTTCTTCTAAGGCAGATTGTCCCCCAGTGATCATGGTAAATAACAGCCCAGGTTTATTTATCAAGGGCATGCTGTGCTTTATTGAGCTGAGACTTAGGATCCTATATTTCTATCAATAAAAAGCAGACGTTTGTTTAATGATTTACATGAGAAGTTACGTTAAACACAGACTTGATTTAAACCCCATGACCGGCTAATAACTTCTGCTGCAGCTGAAAGAGCTAGCACACACAAATGTCTGACATTACTGGGGTTTCTTTACTTAACAGCTAGTTAGTCTTTCTCCAACTGCACATTTTCTTTGTGTCACCACTCTTACAAAGAGGAGTATACAATAATTATTTCTATTTTAATCTGCCTCTGTGGGGGACATTCAATGGGCCTTTCTTGCAGGCTTCATAATTGCCTTGACTGCTGCTGCAAAGCCCCTCACACTGGCTGCAGTGTTATCAAATAAGGGCTTTAACACAGCACTGGAGAATGTGTTTCTGGAGTGTCATTTATTTTTATATTTTAAGGATATGTGCACATGTTCTTACAACTAAGCAATGCCATTATTAAGATAGATAGATAGATTGAATTAGTGCTCTTGAACAAGTTGTTAGCAATAAAACTCAAACTAATCACAATTGCTCCAAAGGGCACTAATAACACAAACAAGGTAGAGAGACCCAGTTCAGTGAATTAGCTAAGGTGACCTCTTGCAAACAGCCAAGGCATCACTTTGCTTAAACTTTGTCTAAACCAAAAATATATATTTTTAATATGTGCTAATTTGTTAATTTAATCATTAAATTTGAATATTTTAAGCAAACGTATGCAGATTAACTCACTTCTGGATGCCAGCTCTCAGTGGACATTTAAGAAACTTAGTGTAACTATTGATTTAGATTTAAGTGATGGATCTTTATAGTCTGTAACCTGGCATGCAGATGTGAAATTTCCAATGAGGTGCATGCCAGGTTACAACATGTAGGAGGCATTTGCAGTTATGATTGATTTTATTCTTATTCATTTTTTATCTTCTTACTTTATATTGTATCCCATTCTTATTTATTTCATCTTTTTACCCTGTATATATCCTATTGTGTCATATCTCCAGTGTTTCCTCAGAGGGCGCTCTCTGCACCGGGGCTGTGATCCCTCCCTCCTGCTGTGTGCCCAGCCTGGAGGCTGCGATCTGTGACCGGCTCCCGGTGCAGACGGCTCCCTGTGATAGTGTTTCCTCACTTGGCTCATGCGTACCAAGCCCAATTTTACTCTTTAAGTGTGCGTGTGTGTGTGTGTGGAGGGGGGGGGGGATGTGTGTATTCACATCGTTTATGTTAATGAGAGTGTGGGGAGTGAGTTGGAGGGCGGGGTGGGCTGCTTTTAACCATGTAAAGCACTTTGTGCTACATTTTTTGTATGAAAAGTGCTTTATAAATAAAGATTGATTGATTGATTGATTGATTGATTGATTGATTGATTGATTGATGATATACAACATAATCCATGCAACTCAAAACAAGCTTTATCTGTTTCCTCAGACAAATGTGAAGAAGCAGACAAATTTGTGACCAAACCCACTCGTCACCATTTTCTGATTAAAAAATGTGAAACTTTAAACTAGTGCATATGATGAGCCTAACAGTTTGCTCATTATCTTGAAAACAGCAGTTGTCAAAACAATCTCAACTCAAGGTCGATTTGCTCGCTTGTTGGGCAGCTTTCAGAAGATGACAGCTGTTGTCTTGTCATGAAATGACTGATGTGCCGTGATTTTCTGTCCCTCTGAGCACTTCTGTGACTTTGAAAATTTTGTATCTCAGCTGTAAATACCACAAAAATTCCACCTAGCTGTTTAAATAAATGTATTTTTTGATCTCTTGTACCTCTGAAAGTAGTTTTTCGGAGCCCCAAAGATAATGTGAGTTCTGCAGTAGATATTAGCTCTCACATTTAGGTCAGATTTTATATAGAGTATCAGTAGCTAATGCCTCATTATTTGCTTTCCACAGCTTATGAAGGTGGTTAATGAAATGTGTCCCAACATAACCCGGATCTATAACATAGGAAAAAGTCAGAGTGGCCTCAAATTGTATGCGATCGAGATCTCTGACAATCCGGGAGAACATGAAGTTGGTGAGTAGTTAAGTAAGTGGATTATGATTGCTGAATATAATGCAGAAAAAAGGAACATCAAAGACACACAGTGTTCCTAAGAGTTATTTTCTTTCTACAGTTGTAGTGATGGCTCTATAAATTTCCATCTGTTCTCTCTCTCCATCTCTCCCTTAATGTGAAACTGTTGATTAGGCGAACCAGAGTTTCGTTACACGGCAGGATTGCATGGTAATGAGGTGTTGGGACGAGAACTGCTCCTCCTGCTGATGCAGTTCATGTGCCTGGAGTACCTATCTGGCAACCAGCGGATACGTCACCTGGTGGAAGAGACTAGAATCCATCTACTGCCATCTGTCAACCCTGATGGGTACGAGAAAGCCTTTGAAGTGGTAGGTCTGCAAGACAGCCATTTGTGACCTCCTACCACGATCTGGCCTCTGGTGAAAGCAGCATCTCTCTGCTTGGTCTCCTCCTAATAAAAGTGCATGTGGTGCTGGAAAATTAGTTTGTTCGTTTTCTGTACATCATTCAATGTGAGCGCATACTGTAACACACTTTTCACAAAAGCTAACAACCAGTTTCAGGGTCATGTTTTACTTCAGTACATGCAAAGTTAAAAGAGATGAAGCTACTGAACCCTGTGACGCTTATATAAAGGCAGCAGGCAAGCCAGTTTTTTTAAAAGTTATTGTTTTCCTGACTGATTAAAGTGATTAGAGGTTTTTTTTAAGAAGAAGCTACTTTTGGTAGCTCACTTATTCACCAGGGTTGGCACAGCAGGTAGCTGTGTATGTTTGATTTGACAGATTTCTTTTACGCCAGCTGCCCTTTCTGATGCAATCCCAAAGGGATTTGTGTCTCCTCCCAGGAAAACAAGGAAACTTTAGCTTGTTAGGTGAATGACTACTACACTGTGGAGCCATGGATTAAAGCTTTTTATGGTATTTATATAAAGCCAAATTGCAACAACAGTTGCAAAAGCCCTACGATTACTTACAATTACTTACATTACAATTATTTCTTTGTTTCCTGTAAAAATTAGACTTTTTACCCCCTTATTCTAGTGTACCTACCTTTAGGTATTTGTAGATAAATATAATTACATTATAATTTCAAATAAAATATGTTGACATGGCATTTAATTATAGGGGATTATGCCCTTAGTTGTGGGCTGTATTATAAAGTTTTAGTGCTTTTTTCATACTTGACTTTTTAAAAATAGTTTCTTGGATCACAGTTTCTTTTGTTCAGTGTATAAAAGTCTTATGTAACATGAAAACTGCTGCATTCATTTAAACTAAATGCTCAGCTCTGCATCTCAACTTAGCATTTGGTCCTGTGGCTCTACATACCCTTTAAGTTTGAGTTGGCTCCTGCTAGCCCCAAGTCTCATCAAACCATAGCCAATTAGTTTCAGCAAACACTATCAGTGTCCACTCCCAAACAAGCAATGATCAAAAAGAAAGATGTAACAAATGGGTTAACCATCTCGGAACAGAGATTAAAAATTTAGGCTTTATATTGTCAAATAAAAATGAGTTGCCATGGCACTCGGCAGCCACCAGTTCTGATCAGATATTTTGGCAAACAAGACCACTAACTTTAATTTTGATGGGTTTAAAGCTGCATGGATCATCAGTCAAATAAAAGCATGGCGACTTTGCCCCAAAATGCTGTTTTGGCATGCAAGAAGGTAGGGAGGGACAGATATCTTCCATAAATTTTTATTAAGGATGCTTTAAACTGTGTTGCAGTGATAAAAAAACAAAACAAAACACTTAAAGCAGCTTTAAGCCCTTTTTGCTTGCAGGTGATGACCTTCCACTCGACAGCATGTTGTTTGTTTGGCAAACTGTGCGGATGGACCACAGGATTTTTTGATCAGTCTCTGCAACCCCTGCCCCTCCTGTGCCTGGCTTGATACCTCTGCTAAGCCTCTTAATGATAACTCCACACTTCCCACCTCCGCCGCTGACAGAATTCCATCTGTGATCATAGATTTGTGTTCCCACTGTCTTTGAATTTTCCAAATATTGTGGTTTTCTTTTGTTTTACGCAGGGCTCCGAGCTCATCGGCTGGTCTCTGGGTCGATGGAGCAACGATGGAATCGACATTCACCATAACTTTCCTGATCTTAACGCTATTCTGTGGGCAGTTGAGGCAAAGAAGTGGGCTCCTCGTAAAATGTTCAACCACCATATCGCCATCCCAGATTGGTACCAGTCCACAAATGCCTCAGTAAGTCAGTAAATCTTCCCCGTCATAGTCTGTCTTTTAAATTGTGATTGCCATTTGGTTTCCAGTGACTTTTCCCTCAGGTGACAAATTCTGACACTGTATTTTTGTCTTGGACTCCCTAGAAGCGTAACAAACAAATTTCATAGAGAAGATTATCAGTCTTTTGAAAAGGGTAAACATTTCACGGGGGCATATCAGTGCTGTCTATTTTGGGAGAAGCGGATGCATTCGCTGTGTGACGACAAAGGGGCTGTGAGCTAAAATATACCCAGCAATCTATTTAAAGCTCATCCTCACGAGTGTTTTGACGTTGGTGAGAGCCCCGAGTGAGTCATACAAAGCCTCCAGAATAGCTGCTGCAGCTGTAGAGCTGGGATCCCCATCTGTGCTCACAAAGCTGTGAAAACTATCCTTGCCTGCCTGGCTAACTGGTTCAGCCTGTGCTTGGAGATAAAAGGGGTTACGTGAGCCTGAACAGCAGGGGCAATTTTATCAATTTCCTGCCTCTTGATGAATATTTGTCCACTTTTTAAAGTGGATTTTACTAAAATTCTACTGCAGTATTTTAACATTTAAATATTGTTATTACTCCCTCTTGACAGCACATTGCAGCAAATTGTTTTCAGCATGAGTGAGTTTATTTAGTGACTGTGCCGAGACGATTGCATGAAGTACATTATCATTCCCTTTCCTGTATCCCCTCCCGCCTGTAGGTTGCCTTGGAGACACGAGCTCTGATAGCATGGATGGAGAAGATGCCCTTCGTTCTGGGTGGTAACCTCCAGGGTGGGGAGCTTGTGGTGACCTTCCCGTATGACAGAACTCGCTCCCAAGGGGTGGTCAGGGAGCAAACCTCGACACCAGATGACCACATCTTCCGCTGGCTGGCCTTCTCCTACGCGTCCACCCACCGTCTGATGACTGATGCCAACCGACGGGTCTGCCACACACAAGATTTTGCCAAGGAGGATGGCACCATCAACGGCGCATCCTGGCACACTGCAGCTGGCAGTTAGTGTCCATATCTGGAGGGTGGATTTCTCTGCTCAGCTCTGAGCCTTTGAGCTGTAGCTTTTTGTTAGCATATATCTGCATATTTGGAAAACTTCTGCTTTCAGAGCTTCTAGGTTTTAGCCAAAGCATTATGTAATAATTCACAGACAAACAAATAATAATGAAAGGCTTTTTTAAGCCCACTTTTAATTTCACAGATCTGGCCAGTAAGTGAACTAAATCCTGACCGGCTTCTGCTGTCTCTTTTTCTTGGCAGGTATGAATGATTTCAGCTATCTGCACACAAATTGCTTTGAGCTGTCGATGTATGTGGGTTGTGACAAATTTCCTCATGAGAGTGACCTGCCTGAGGAGTGGGAGAACAATCGCGAGTCTCTTCTTGTATTCATGGAGCAGGTACAGAGGCAAAGGAGCCCCTAAATTTCACACATGTACATAAAAAACTTAACAAATAACCAATAAAGGCACTTAAACATGAGTGTTTTAAATATTTTAGAGCTTTTTTATAATGTACATGGTTTTAATTTACTAATGTTATATCAATACCATAACTGTTTTATACTAAATTAATGCTGTTGTCAAATATAGGTTTAGCTAGCTGTTATTTGAATATCGGTGCTACATGAGGAGGAACTATATTATAGAATCCTTAACTGTCAACATACGGTACACTTCACATCATTAAACCACACACGATGACATGTGCCATGCTTCCACGTACAGGTGCACCGTGGGATCAAAGGTGTAGTCAAGGACCACCAAGGTCGTGGAATAGCTAATGCCATCATCTCTGTGGAGGGCATCAACCATGACATTCGTACAGGTATCATGCTGCTTTTACCTGATTCTTATTACTGTGACAGTGCGGTCTATCCTCTGTATGTGTGTAAACATGGAAAAATATTGTCCTTGTGACTGGTGCTGCAAAGTTGCCTGTGAACTGTGTGTTTATTTTTTATTTGTCTGCCACTTTATATGTGTGTGCTTGACATCTAAATGAAAGGCCATTTCTTAGTTTTAGTTTTTTGAGATCCCCATTAGCTCATGCAATAGCAGTAGCTACTAACTGTTGATCTCTGTTTGTACTCTGAGTCATTAACGGTTAATGGTTTGAGCTAGTAAACCAGTACAAAGTAAACATATTTACAGGAAACCCCCCCTTCCAATTGTCTGGACCTGAGTAGCTGTCAGCGTCTGTTTTGCAGCAGCGTTTTTGCATTCATCTGAAATTTTTTGCGAGTAAGCTCAGATTTTGCAATCAAAGCAGAAGAAGCTGCCTCGGGGCGCTCTGACTCAACTGTCTCCACAGTCCAGCTTATTCCTCAGAAATGAATCATTCTTGCAACGAGTTGGTATTTCGGTATAAGACGGGATAAAAGGCACAAACAAAAGCAGGTTATGTATTTTAGCGGAGCTCTGACTCAATTCACAGTCATAGCCTGTGCTGCCGAGGCCTCCTGCTCCGAATTTAACAATCAAGTGTGAGTCCTCAAGGCAATCTATTCTGATGCCTAAAAAATGCAGCTTTCCAAGCCAAAGTAGTTTTGTACTTAGAGCATGAAATCAAATGTTCAAAAGGACATTGGCCATTATTATTCCTGGAACTAAGTTTAAGTCAGCGCTTCCTCTTAGGATTCTCACTATTCTCAGCTGCAGAGAGGAAAGATGTGAGGGTATTTACTTTGATGACTGTACCTTTTCAGCTGCTTTGAATTTCCTTTGGAACTTTATGGACCTTTAGAAACAGGCGTTTGCAAGGCGGTTTCTCTCTTATCAAGATGAAACAGCTGTAGTCACCAAGAAGACATGACAGAAAGCTTTGGTACTGCTGATACACTGATATCCAATAGATAATGGAAATACGCTCTAGTTCCATTGCATTTTTCATGCAGTGACTTCAGAAAACAATTCAGTTCTCTTCTTCCATCTAGTAATATGAGCATGGATGCTGTTGTGTAACTATTTGGACTGACAGCAGCAGAACCAGACCTGCCTTCATATTTCATTTGTCTCAGTGGTTGTTCAGACGCGTCAGGTGGGTGTTTGGATGGCAGGAGGGACGCAACACTGTCGTTTTTGTGAGTGAGTCAAAGGCTGAAAATATTCCATAGGCGCACTGGTGTACTGAGGTCACGTAAAGGCAGTATTTGGCACAGAGAGACCAAGAAAATCCAACACGACAAAGCAGAGCTCCTTTTAAAAGAGCTTCTTTCTACTTTTATACAACACCTACCTCGTCAAAAGTAGAACACACAGAACTCGCCAACATTTATTTTAGGCATCAAATGAAGGCTTTTATGATGCTTGTTTTTCTGCCACTGCTTACTGGGCTGTTCAAATTCAGATTTCTAGGACAGAATTTGCATTTTGCAACTGTGGCAAAAATAGTGTGCTTTAATGTGTTTTCACAGTCCATAATATGTAAAACACTTAAGGGTGCATCACATATAGTAAAATTTCTTACTCGTGGCTGTGCCAAGACTATAGAAATCAATTTCACCATAATTTATGCTTCAGCTTTATATCATGGCCTGTATATTAAAGATGGACGTAGTCACTGGATTAGAAAAGTGAAGCCTAAAGATGCAAAGGGCATTACAAAACTCTGGATCTAAAAGACTAAAATTCATTAGGTGTCAGCTTCTATGATGAACTGCTGAGTCGGTGCATATTTTTCTCAAGCCATTAAGATGTTATTAGCTAATTTACTACTTCTGATCAATGTGCTCATCATGCTTTTGAAAAAGAGAAAAGAAACTGGTTGGCCAACAGTATAACTGAAGGGAATAATAATTTGGCTGTATGGCAAGTATGCACAAGCACATCAAAGTCCTGTCAACTGATAAAAAGTAGCTAATTAATTGCACTGTTTCCATTAATTAAAGGTCATAATTGCATGTTTTTCTCATAATTAAGTAATAATTAAGGTAAAATTAAGCAAAACATTGAAGAGAACAAAGTTTTCTATAGAATCTTAAAATGGACATATGTTCCTTTTTTTTTTTGACATATACAGTACTGTGCAAGTCTTGAGCCACCTGTCATTTCTTTATATTTTGTTTCCAAGGATAACTTTTAGGTGGTTTTTAATGGTAGTTTTTCAGGCTTTCAGAACATTTCAGAAGGTTTTTCTATGAACATGCTTTTTCACTCATTTTCCATACAGTCCTTATAGCCAACCATTTTCAGAGGAACCTGTTTTCTTCTTTTCTTTCTTTTTTTTTTTTTTTTTTTGTTTGTTTGTTTTGCTTTTTAAAATTCTGGCTGGACTGAGACCTTTCTGTGTGATTTCTCCATGTTCTCCCCCCAAGGTTTGCTCTAGGTACTCTGGCCTCCTCCTAGAGTCCAACAACATGCAATTTGTAAGGTTAAATTAACTGGTGATTCTAAGTTGCCCATAGGTGTGAATCGTTTCCTGTGTTAGCCCTGTGATAGACTGGCAACCTGTCCAAGGTGAACCCTGCTTCTCGCCCTGTGGCAGCTGGAATCGCCTCCAGCTTCCCGTAACACTTAATTGGATAAGTGGAAGAAAATTGATGGATGGATGGTGTTGCATTGTTTGTTAAGCCACCTAACACTGACCTGTGACTCATTCAAGTTTAAAAAGTTACCTAACTCAAGGGATGAACCAGTGTTGTGTCTGCACTTAAACAATTTAGCAAAGGGAAGAAAAGGAACTTGTATCTTTAGACACTTTGATACTCTACCAGTCTGTCAAAAAAAACTAAAAACAAAATGTGTTGCTATTTATTTTGTTGAATATGCCAAAAAATGCCAACGATAACACAGTTTTACAGACATGAAAAAAGTCTTTTGGTGCCAACAAGGTGATTTCCGAAGAGTTATTACCTAGAAACCTGTCACAGTACTGTATGCAGTGTGTCCTTAAAAAACTTGATGAAGCTGGAGAAATGAAGGATGAAAGAAGTGGGAAGCCTAAAAACAACAAATGAACACTATCTGAAAGTTATTCATTTAATCACAGATGCTAACATATTAATTTTGATAGCACTAAGTGCTTAGTATTTCTAAAATCTGCTCACCTCTTTACTCAGTGATAGCCATGACAGCTACAGCACTTTCCTACGAACAAAGTTAATTTTCAGTGTTTGTGTCTTCAGCTGCTGACGGTGATTACTGGCGCCTGCTGAACCCAGGGGAGTACAGAGTAACAGCGAGGGCTGAGGGATACAGCCTCCTGAGCAAGAAGTGTGAGGTGGGCTATGAGATGGGTGCCACCCGTTGCGACTTCACCATTGGCCGCACCAACATGTCACGAATTAAAGAAATAATGGAAAAATTCAAAAAGCAACCCATCAAATTGCCCATGAGGCAGCTTGCGGCCCGGGGGTCCAGAAGGAGACGTCTGGGAACATAATGACCGTATGAGGTAGCTGGAGGAAGAATTAAAAACAAACATCTGCTCTGATCAGACTGCGGTGAAAGCCAAGCCTGGGTTTGGATCTGTGTCAGATTCCTTCTGAGTGCTGTCAGTGGAATTAGTGTTTTGAGACTAAAAATGTGGATTAATTTAAACGGGGCACTCTATTTGATTTCTTGTTTGGTTAGAGCTTCTTTGCACTCACTGTCATCATCAACTTTTCTCTCATCTCAACGGGAAACATTTATGCTTTTCATTTGGTGGAAGGTCAAGTTTGTTAATAGGGCAAATCTTGTGGCATTAGCTATAACAGCAGATAAGAGATTGTCATCATATTAGAGCTATTTTTTCTTTAATAAATGACTATAGAAATTTAAGCCACTGTGAGGAACTACCATGAATGTCATTATGCACATACTTAATAACTTATGTAACACAGTTATATAAACAGTTACAAAAGCTTTATTACCAACAGCTGTATAATGTTGAGTCCTTAAAAAGCTTGTGGACTTAGTGACCTTTGTCATTGATTCTGTTTTATACACTTTTCTTTTAGTTATTAAAATAAAAGCTGTGTTTTGCACAAAGTGAACTCGTTCAGCTGATTATGTTGTGTGTGAATTCAACTCAGGAAGCCAAACTGTGTAACATCTTTTTAATACAGATTTTTGCTAGTCACTATGCCTGTCACCACATGTATAAAACTTTAAGCTTCTAATAATTTGCATGAGACATCCTGAAAATAGTTACATATCAGAATCTGTAAGTTTGGAGAGACATATCCAAAAAAACTAGAGACAATTTCTTACATATAGAAACAGAAATTAAGAAAATGCTGTTTTTATTCAGTTTTCATGCTGAGCAGACTCTACCACAAAAACAAAAATATCAATATAGTCTAATACAAATAGAACCTACTGGAGTACCCAGATGATTCTATAATTAGAAATAAGGGAAAGTAATTGGGCTAAACAGATGAATTCTTTCATTTACAAAAATATGCACATTGCCCTAGGTGGGGGGTGGGGGGGTTCAGGTGACGTTTAAAACATTCAAAGAGGTATTAGAAACGCAAAAATGTAATTTTTTGTACATATATATCTAAGTATTTGTTATAAGAAATTAAAATTTCACAGCAATCATTATAAACCATAAAATCATCACGACTGATTACTGCCATCTTGCCAGAAGTGGTCATATAGCTTGGAAAGGGCATGGGTGATCCATGATCTCTACATGCTTATTACTACTAAAATCTTCTATAATACACAAAATCTGTGTCTGTCTGTGTGGTGAACTCTCTCTAGAGATCAGGAGCCGAGCAACCAAACTTGACACACAGGTTCATCTTAAGCACCTGAAGGTTCTTATCTATATCTGATATTATAATGTCATCATGCTGCCTAGCAACAACTTAGCAGTGGGCTAAAATTAACCACGTTTAGCATGTATGCACATAATGATATGTGGATAAATCAGACATAATATATCCACTATAATAGCTTATGAAAACAGTGTATCACTTTAGTTTCTAAAGTAGTTCAGCTTGATAAATTCTCAACTATCAGGATATATTATTACAGTATGAAGTTGCTAAAACAGGCCAAACAATACTGTAGCATGGATATGTGCCAGTAAAAAAAACTGCTTGTCAGATAATTTAATTAAAAAACTTAAAAATACATTAAAAAGTCTTCAGATGTGAGCAGCATCACAAGAACGGTCAGAAGGCCCAGTTCAGTGACTCAAATAACTTTGATGCTTGAAGACAGGTGACAGCTTGATGACAGCTACCTGTCACCCAAAGCGATCATGCCATAAAACATGCATAAGTTAAAACCTTATCATTATGAAGTCATATAAAAGTTCAACCCTATACAGAAATCATGAAAGGAAAAATTAGATGAAAGACAAAACCCTTTTGGATGTACCAGGCATTTTATTTCTGCTGCAACTACTGTACTATGTCATTGCTTCTTTGAGATTATTGACAACATATACCAGTGATTCTATAAATATATGTAAGTAAGTAAAGACACCTCTGTTAAATTCCCTTTTTAGACACTGATTCCTGCCAAGGCAATATGAGTTGGATTTTGTCTCCACTGGGCAATAGAAGATAATCCTTCCAGCAGAGTGCTAACACATACTGACAGGCAAACACCTACCCCCGAATCCATCAGCAGTGGCGAGCATTCAGCCCATCGAACATGCAATTTAGGGGGAGTGCAGATCAATACTAAAATACTACTAAAAAAACAAGCAAGATTATCAACTGATTGAGCCACAAGGGATTCACTATGATGTTGCAGGTTATGTGTATGATTAATTTTCAAACTGAGAAACATTTTACTTCCACCTTTTGACTGAAACTCCCTGATGGAACTCCATTTCAGTCCCATAACATACTGTAGTAGTAACGACTGTGGTTAATTTTAAGCACCATCTAATTTGATTTCTGGAGTGGCGAGTGGTGCATCGTAGGAGTGTCAGGGTAGGAAGACTCTAATTATCAGAACTCTGTTGGGGCTTTTACACATCACTGGATTATTCTGACAACAACACCAGCCTTCTTTCTGTTCGACCAACATGCAATTAGAGGAGGACCTCAGCCTCTTAACTCGTTCTTCAATGATTATTGAACGGAGGTTCGCAAACCTGTCACTGGAGAATAGAAGAACAGAGCTTGTTAATTTGATGTATTTTCTGTGGATTTATATGATGGCAAATGAAACAGAGATGTATATGATGTGCAGATGGGGAGATGGAGAGTTTAAAACCACTAAAACAAACCACAGGGCTTCTAAACAGTATATGTATATTTGTACTGTACAGCACTCAGAGTGGTTTTACTTCTGCTACAGATATTGAGTAATAAAAATAGAAGAAGAAGGTTGATTTTAGCCTGCCAATAGTACAATACTCAATGCCATTTTTGGGGGGGGATATAGACTCACAGGTCACTTCATAGGTACAATTTGCAAGTACTGGTTTGAATTTTCACTGGTATATCGTTGATGTAAATCTAAGGTTCCATCCTATGAGCAAAGGCTTTGGCGACAGTGGGAAGGAAAACCCTCCTTTTGACAGGAGGAAACCTGCAGCAGAACCAGGCTCAGGGAGGGGTGGCCATCTGAGCCAGAGATTAATAATAACTATAAAAATTACCCATCCCATTGGCTGGAAAGTGCAGAGAGGTGTATAAACACATAGTGAGTGAAAAAGGTGTCTGAAGAAGAAACACAGGAAACTCAGGAGAGTTTTCTCCAAGCACGACATTCCAGTGTACTTCAGACCCAGCAACACACTCAGACAGAAACTGGTTCACCCAAAAGACAAACTCCAAAACACAAACTTAACAATGTGGTGTATGCTGTACAGTGCAGTGAGGAATGCCCAGACCTCTACATTAGAGAGACCAAACAACCACTTCACAAGCGCATGGCACAACATAGAAGAGCCACCTCCACGGAACAAGACTCAGCATTTCATCTGCATCTAAAGGACAAAGGTCACTCTTTTGAGGATGCCAGCGATCACATTTTGGACAGAGAGGACAGATGGTTTGAAAGAGGAGTGAAAGAAGCCATTTACGTTCACAGTGAGTGACCATCTTTGAACAGAGGTGGTGGTTTACGACACCAACTCTCTGCCATCTATAATCCAGTTTTGAGATCCCTTCCCAGACGCCTTAACGCCCACTCACATCCTGGGCCATCTGACCTCAGGAAATCACATGATAGGGTGGGGCCAGGTTTCACAATGAGCTCACCTGAAACCCTGGCTGATTGTGACCCACACCCACTTTCACCCCTTGGCTCATGTGATTAGGTAGAGGATCATCAGGGGTCCTTTGTCCCTCTTTGGGGGGTTACTCCCACTGGGTTTAAATGTGGGATTCTCCACCATTTGACCCTTAGAACTGAAGAAGCTTCTCGGATGGGAGGTGAAACATCTTCAAGCAACTCAAAGAAGTCCAGACGCTTTTCTTTCCAAGCTCCTTAGACTACGATGACCTGGATGACTGAGAACCTTCACAGACACATCTCATCATCCCAACAACCCAAGATCACCATATTTATGAGTTAGTCTTACATAGTTACTTGTACTTTTTTTTTTATAGACATTGAACAGTTACACTTCTTTGTACCTCTATTTAAAGTTTTTAATTACTTGAAGTCTCCAGCTCAGCTTTTGTTTCTGCTTCTGTAAAAAATCAGAACCAGGGTTCAGCCTTTGATTTAAGTGGAGACCCTTTTCTCTACTGTAAGAGAAGAAATGTGGTTATTTCGGTTCACCACACCTTCGAATATAGAGTTGTTTTTTAAAAAAATGCTGACTATGTACTTAATTTACATTCCTATGCTTACCTTTGAATGTCTTGCATGTTACTGTATTTGTAAATGTTAAATCAAACAGCTGCTGAATCCACCTAAAGAAGCAAGTCACTTGTTAAAAATGGGACATTGGACATTGATTATAAAATACTGGTGATGTTCATGAATAACTTGCAAGACAAACTAATGATACTTGCTCCATATGGATAGCAGACAATCCCTGTGAGATAAAATCTGTGTAAATCGTGACAGGGTATGAGGGTCGGGGAGTTGTACTGTAAGTAGGGTGTGTGCAGTGTAGCTGCTGTGGCCAGCAGCTGTGATACCATGCAGATGTGTGGGAAAATACAGGCACCAGCTGACCTTGCCAGAAGCTAAAAGGCCAGTGCTTCTTCAGAAGTCAGTCCAGCCTTTGAAGTGTTAGAGCGTCATTCTGGATATAACAGGAGTGAGACGTCACAAAGCTTTGGTAAACCAGCTCTTAACCTGTCTCCCCTCTGCTTCTCTGGAGCCTCCGAGACAGATTACACACTCTGGTTTTGATCTAATAGCGACAAGTGGAGATATCATCTGAATATCAGGAGCAGGACCACTCCTCCTTCACGCCCCTTCTGGCCTCAGCCTATAAAAGCCCCCCTTGTCCAATACCCGCTGTTCTCATTTTCATGCCCCCCCCCCCCCCCCTGCCCCCCCCTTTTTCTCTCTTCTCTTCTCCTGTCCTCTCCTCTCTTCCTTTCCTCCCTTTACTTCTCGTTAGTACAGGGGGTTCTGCCCGGCCCGAGAGCCGTCGCCAGTCCCCTTCAAGGCCTTCCCCAAACCGCAGCACTAATCACACTTCCTCATCCCTCATCGCCCATCGTTACCAAGGGAGTGGTCCCTGCTAGTTAAGCACATCCATGAAGAAATGGTGGTTGAGAAGTTTTGTAAACTCTGGATTCATTTTACTGGACACATTATTCCTCGTTTACATTTCCTTAATGAGCATAAAACAAATATTTCAAAAAGTCTCATTTAGTTGGCTTTAGTCTTCATGCCTGGTCATATGCTATAATAGCCTGTTTAAGAAAGTAAATGCCAATTTGAAAAAATAATACAAAGTCTGATGAAGCAAGAAACATGAGCAGTCAGACAACTAAAAGGTTTTAAACAAAGCTGAAATGGCCACATTATTCTGGAAGAAGGCATCAAAATCTGCAGAGAGACTTTGATTTTAGATTTGGCCTCTTACTGAGCAGACTAGTGGTGAAGTATCGTGTGGGAGGTTGCAAACAAACAAAGAAAAATACTGCAAGAAGAGGTTACCACCCTGTGAGATACACTTTTTAAACTGTAGCAGCTCCAGCACAGATGTCGCAGGTTATGAGCAAACCAAATGCAACCACTACCACAATGCACGGAGTGATCACACACAGATGGTATTCTGAAAGATCTGTAGTCAGTAAAATCTTATATGTCTATACTTGGGAGGTTTTGTAGACTACTGTACTTAATGTTACTTCAATGATGATAGTCAGGTGAGCTTAAGGAAAAATGTATAAATGCCTTTTAATGCTTTTTGCTGGATCTGTGTCAATGGTCAATTATTTTTATTGAATGCCCAAATCGAGAATGGAAAGTATTCTTTTGTCTGCATTCACTTACATATGACATACCATTCTTATTCCATAGGGTTTAATATGATGTTGGATCATCCTTTGGAGCTTCAACTTTTATGGGAAGGCTTCCCACAATGTTAAAGAGTGCATTTATAGGAATTTTTGACCATTCTTCCAGACGTGCGTTTGTCAGGTCAAATACTGATATTAGAAGAGAAGGCTTGGCTCATTCTAATTCATCCCAAGGGTGTTCTGTCGTATTGAATTCAGGACTCTGTGGCGGCCAGTCAAGTTCTTCCACACCAACCTTGCTCATTTATGTCTCTATGGACCTTGCTTTGTGCACTGGTGTGCAGTCATGTTGGAACAGGAGGGGCCATCGTTAAACTGTTCCCACAAAGTTGGGAGCATGAAATTGTCCAAAATGTGTTGGTCCAGTTTCACTGGAACTAAGAGGCAAGTCATGAAAAACAATTCCACACCATAATCCCTCTCCTAATAAACTTTACACTTGGTACAGTGGAGTCAGACGAGTACTTCTGGCCACCAACAAACCCAGGCTGACAGGTGCAGATGTGTGACTCAGAGAAGACGTCTCCACTGCTCTAGAGTCCAGTGCATCCGAAACTTTGCATTGCGCTTGGTGACGTCAGGCTTGGATGCAACTGCTCAACCATGGAAACCCATCCCATGAAGCTCTACGCGCTGTTCTTGACCTAATCAGAAGGCTATATAATCTTTGGAGGTCTGTAGTGATTGATTCTGCAGAAAGTTGCCGACCTCTGCCCACTCACTGCCTCAGCGTGCGATGACCCCGCTCTATAGCCTGCCACTTTGTGGCTGAGTTGCTGTCATTCCCAACTGCTTTCACTTTGTTATAATACAACTAACAGTTGATTGTGGAATATTTAGTAGCAAGGAGATTTTATGAGTGGACCTGCTGCACAGGACTTCACTCGTGACAGCGAGCCTAGGTACTTGACCATGGAAGGGACAGGAAAACCTGAATTCAGTGATATGGATCAGTGAGTGAATACTTTTGGCAATACAGTATATTCAAGATGGGAACAAAAACCACTTTGGTCATTATAGCTAATTACCAACTTTGTGAAAACTATAAGGTAACAGATTTTTTGTTTAAATAACAATTTAATTTAAAGTCTCTACACTGTGCATGATCTATAGTAGGTCAGCTTTGATTGGTAGGTTGGCTGCTAGCTGACTGCTAGCTGTTTGGTACCTTTAGGAACATTTTCAGTGCAGCAATCTGAGAAATAATTGCTGCATGGTTCATTATAATCTAAAAAAGTTTACAAGTGTTAGTGAAATTCTTTTACTATATTGGTACGTTATTGATGCTCATTAGCAGATTTGTATATTTGTTCAAATCAAATCAAATCAAATCACTTTTATTGTCACATCACATGTGCAGGCACACTGGCACAGCACATGCGAGTGAAATTCTTGTGTGCGAGCCCCACAAGCAACAGAGATGTGCAAACACAACAACACAAACGAGCAAAATACAAGAATGGCCAACCTGAAACTAATAAATATATGTACAATATATAATAGTGTATGCATTTCTGGATGTGTATACTAAATATTTTCCTACGTGTGTGTGTGTGTGTGTATGTGTGTGTGTGTATACACATTTTTACAAATTAAATAGTAAAAAAATAAATAAATAAATAAATAATAATAATAATAATAATAATAAAATATATAAAATATACAGAGTTGAATATGTGCAAAGCAAGTGGCATTTATATACAGTGTGGAGTGCATAATGTTAAAGTTCCAGTAGTGAAGCTGAGGTGTCTATGACGTGTTCAGCAGTCTGATGGCCTGGTGGAAGAAGCTGTCTCTCAGTCTGCTGGTACGGGACCGGATGCTGCAGAACCTCCTTCCTGATGGAAGCAGTCTGAACAGTTTATGGCTGGGGTGACTGGAGTCCTTGATGATCCTCCCCGCTTTCCTCAGGCACCGCTTCCTGTAGATGTCTTGGAGGGAGGGAAGCTCACCTCCAATTATCCGTTCAGAGCACCGCACTACTCGCTGGAGAGCTTTGCAGTTGTAGGCGGTGCTGTTGCCATACCAGGTGGTGATGCATCCAGTGAGGATGCTCTCAATGGCACAGTGATAGAAGGTCCTGAGGATGCGGGGGCTCATGCCGAATCTTTTCAGTCTCCTGAGAAAGAAGAGGCGCTGCTGCGCCTTCTTCACTGTTTTGTTTGTGTGTACTGACCACGTAAGATCCTCAGCCAGATGTACTCCAAGGAACCGGAAGCTGCTCACTCTCTCCACAGCAGCGCCGTTGATGGTGATGGGGGTGTGTACTTCTCTGCACCTCCGGAAGTCCACTATCAACTCCTTTGTCTTTGCGACGTTGAGGGTGAGATGGTTGTCTTGACACCAGTGGGTCAGGGCGCTGACCTCCTCCCTGTAAGCCGTCTCATCACCGTTGGTGATAAGACCCACCACTGTAGTGTCGTCCGCAAACTTCACAATGATGTTGGAGCTGTTAGTGGCTGTGCAGTCGTAGGTGTAGAGTGAGTACAGGAGAGGGCTCAGTACACACCCCTGTGGAGCACCAGTGTTCAGTGTTTGATACACCTCTGGGCACACCTTGCTAATAAAGCACTTCATGTTTTTGTCCAATGGGCTGCTTTAAAAAAGTGTAATCAGACAAATAAGTGAAAGCATGTGTAAGGATGTAATAAAAAAAGGAAAAACAAAGGAACAAAAAAAAAAGGCCAAGTACATTTATCATTTTAGTGAAAGTATATTCTTGCAGCAGCCACACATAGCAGCATAGTGAGAATATGTCACACATTTTTTTATATATATAAAAAAAATATAGTCAAACAAAAAGCATGTGGTAGCATATGGGAGAGAAAGAAAAGGACAACTGCAGGAATAAGCCCCACATGTTTGGGGTTTTTCACACAGGAAGATAATAATCATCCTGAGTTACATTTAAAAATTAAACTCTTATAATAATTGAGTTTCACAAATCGTACCTATGTTACCTATGTCTGAACCTAACCTAACCAGTCCTAAACAAAAGTATCATATGGAGGAAAAAAGATCCCAACATATTCTTTTGATTTGTGTTTTGCTTTTTGTGTGAGGTGTCTACTTTTCACTTTGAGTTGTGGCATATTTCTCACTGAAACTCCCCCCCCCCCAAAAAGCCCGAGTGGGCTGAAGCTAACCACCATTAAACCGTATTAGATGGTCAGTGCCACCCACCTGTAGATAATCACTGGCTCCTGGGGTGGTAATCAGTGTACAGGATATCAGTGTTTTACAGCCAGGCCCTTCTCTGTCAGCTGGTGCTGTTTCATTACCACCTGCATTGTGGTGTGAACAGAAAAAATGGCATCCCTGTGACTCAGACTGATTGCTCGTGGTAACAGTCTGAATTGCCGCAGATACATGAGAGTCATCTCGTCAAACCCTTGCTTTTTTCCCCCTTCTGTCCAACACAGATGCATTCTCAAAATCTAAAAAAACCAAATAGTTATTGCTTGTTATTGCTAAAGCAGGAAGTTAAAGAAAAAATAGGGGAAAAAAAGGAAAAGAAATATGGCTCCTGATAAGATACGGACACCAACTTCAGCAACTCAAAGACTTTGGACTGAGCAACAGTCCAGTTCTTTTTCTCCTCAGCCTGGGTAAGACCCTTCTGACATCTCTGGTTCAGGTGTGGCTTGATATTAGGAATGCATCAGTTGTAGCTCCTTTCAAGAGCTCTGTGTGTCTAGCTCTTCATGCACTGACACAATCCTCAGCCCACTCCTTGTAAAGCTTCCCCAAGTTCTTGAATCAACCTTGCACGTCAGTCCTCTTAAGGCTGCAGTCATCCCTGTTGATTGTGCACCTTTTTCCTTCTGCGCTTTTCGATTCCGGTCAACTTTCCATTAATATGCTTTGATACAGCATTCTGTGAACAGCCAGCCTTTTTAGCAGTGACCTTCTGCGGTGCTTTGTGGAGAGTGTTAACGACCTTCATCTGAACAACTGCAAAGTCTGCAGTCTTTCCTGTGATTGTGGTTGCATGTAGCGAATAAGACACTGTCTGAAAAGCAATATACTCAAAACACTAAATGAAATGTTCTAGTAATTTCAGATACAGGGTTTCTGATTGTCGTGAGTTATAAACCATAAAAAGCTACATTAAAACAAAAAGGCGTGAATTATTTCACTGTGTGAATTTTACCTTTTTGAATTAAATCACAGAAAATTTTGACTTTTTCACAATATTCAATTGTTTAAGATGCACTAGTGTTTATGTCTGTGAACAAAGGCACAAAGACTCCATTACGAGAGGCTGAGAAGCTTCATGAAGACCTCTTATGGATTCATCTTATCCATTATGTCAAATAGAACTAAAGTTATATGTGCAAGTGTGAGCTGTGTTACGATGGTGTGAGTGTGAGAGTAAGTGTTTCTTTGTTGTCGCATCAATAACAGTTGTCATCAGTTTAATCATCATGGTTAAAATCTAAAACAGTCATCTTTGTCATTTTTACCAACATAACAATTACAATCTCCATTAAAAAAAAATATTATGGAAAAAGCATTCATCCCATCACCGCCAACATCGTGGGTTTGTCATCTTAGCCATCTTTAGCAGCAGCAGCAGCATCGAGCCATGGTTTTATAAATCAGGAGGTACATAACAAAACACTTTAGGCAGTCAGGTCAGTCACTGATAAACAAAATGAGGTATATTACACTCCACTCATTGCCACCGATTCACAACAGGATAAACTTAATTTGCATTTGCAGCAGCACATTCTGTAAAACTCAGACATACAATAAATTATCCCAATAAATTACATTTACATATATCAAAAGACTCAAAAATACTTTTCACATTGCCTTTCATCTAAATATGTCGACATGTTTTAGGTTTAGGTTTCGTTTTAGTCATCATTTATGAGAAACATTTAATGTGGGCAAGTGAGAACTTCAGGAAATCAGAATTAGAGGATAACAAAAAGGAAGCAGATTTCGAGTAACGTTGATGAACAGAAGTGAATAAGGCAATTATTGATTCCAGTAATATAGTTCTAGATATCTATATGTCTGAAAAACTTAAAACTAACATATTATAGAATTTAAGGCATCAGCTGTCTTGGAGCGTCGTACAATGCATGATATAGTCAAGACAACTGTTTCTCCTTTGTAAAATTATGAATCCTTACACCCTACATAAATAGCCTTCACTTCTTTTGTTTTCTTTTCTGCTTTTAGAAAATTAATTACATCTGCTTATATTTAGCTCACTGGGCATCATCAGTAATTTTGGCACTGCATTTTCACTCCCCATCTCACTGTCAGATGTACTGTTTAATGCATTTTGTTTCCACATGACAAAAAAAAATTAAAATGTACTGTAAACGAGTAAATATAACTGGTTTTCTATTGTCTTCTATCAAAGTCTTCTATAAAATCAAATACAGTATCTTTGGATGTTTTTGTTTCGATTTAATGGACCAAACCAACAAAATAATTCTAAATTGCTTAAAACAATTTTTTTTTTTATCTCTTTACCAAGAAAAAAAATGAAATAACTTAGGGTTAGTGGGACAGGTGGGTTAAAGTTAGGGTCCAACTGGTAGCCTGGTGTTGTTAGAGACTTGTTTGTTGCACGTCTCCTTTAAATAAAGTTTATACGGTCATAATTATTTCTACTTGGTGCCTTCCACCATCATTTGCCAAAGCTTTACAAATATAAGTGGCACTGGATGATTTTCATCTGCCTTCTACTGCTTTCAGGTGATTATTTAAAAGAAAAACCTTTTTATCAGCAAAGACAACAATATGTTATATTTATAAATACAATTGAGTCCTTCTATTAGTCCTTGCATTAGTATCAATATCTAATATCTGTGTTAGTAGCTTAGCTGCCCACTTATCTATTATCACTACTAGCTCTTTCCTGTCGCTGACTTCCTGGCAAAGTAGTTGGAAAACCTGCTGCTGAGAAAAAAAAAAGACTAATAGGAATCACAGACTAGGATCATTTAGTTTTGCGGTCCAAGTTATTAATCCTATCTTAGTTTAGCTAGGATTATCATCCCTTGTTTTGAGCATATTCAGTAATTCAGACTGATTTTAATAATATTATGTGGTAAAGGTGCTCTCAACTATTACCATTGCACATTTAGTTGGCCTTAGCTGTTCAGAGATATTTCTTTTTTTACTTCACCCATTCAAACTGATTATTTCTGCATCCAGAGGTGCTTTGCTCTACTATTTTCTCGTGTCCGTGGCTGTCATCTCTATTAAATCATCTCATCTTTTTGCCAAAAGACATGTCCCGTGCATTTTCCTTCCTGTATGTGTGAAAAAGCATCGAGCAGTCTCTACGGGTCACTTGTGACTGTGAGTACAAACCCAGGCAAATACAGTTGATCATGCTTCACTTGACTTAACAACCTGAGGGCCACATGTCAGTCATGACAGCAAAGGCAGTCGGTTTGAAGGTTTTTTTCTTTCTGCTAAAACTCTGCTTGGACAGATCAGTAAGTCCTTAAAATGGGTGCTAAAGCATGAACGATGCCAGTACACATAAAACAAAATATATTTACATCCGGTGCTAATACAGCCAGATAATGTATTGAAAAATAAAAAATACCCAAAGAATTTGCTTAATTCGGACTGGGCTATACCTGAGCCATCCTGTGCAGTGTGCACAGTCTGCTGTATGTTTTCCTCTACAATACAATTTGGGAACTTGTTCTTCTACTTTGTCAAGTTTTGGTTAGACTAGTCTTCAGTGCTACATACAGAATTAATGTATAAATTACTGCAAACACTTTGCACAGACTAAAACAGACATACAGCCCACCCTCCCCCCTTTTTTGTAAGATAAAATGAATATTACAGTTATGTCAAAACAAACAGACACACTGCAAAATCTGTATATAATAAACTGTATCTCATATCTGACTGTAAGCTACCCTAAAATAATAAAACTTTTAGGTGGCCATTCATCCTGGGTAAGCACATCTGTCTCTCCAGGTGGACATGGAATCTGCTGCTCTTTGTTGTCCTCACAGCAAGTTCACTGCACTGATTTGCTGTTCTGGGCACTCGGTATGAAAGCGCAGTGGTATTCCTGTACAGGGAGTTGACCTTGTCTGTTCTGTTTTCTTTCCTTTTTTTGTAGACCAAATTCAAGCAGACATGGACAGGAACTACCAAAATTTATTCCACTTCTTCATCGACACTAAACTAGGTTCTTTTTTCCCTGACAGTTGTCGGGTTAACCTTCCCATCGGGGCAATGCCGGTCACTCCACGGTGGGTATGCTGTTCACCTGGCTCTCGTGCTGGTGTCCGGACGCGTTCAAGGAGCTGCGCTTCAGCAGCTTGTTGATGATGTCAGTGCATGTCTTCTTGTACTGGTGTCGGAGGAGGGAGTACACAAATGGGTCGCAAGCTGCCTTGCTGTAAGCTAAGCACTTGGAGACAATTCCCCAGTGAGGGTTGATAGGCACCGCTGGAAATAACTCCACGATCCTGCAGGGAAGCATAAACAGAGGGTGGTGAGAGAGAGCGTGGTAGAAAGGCAAGTCAACATGCTGGAAAAGACATGCATGCCTTAAGCTTATTGAGCAGAAACTGAAATACATTTGCAACACAGTGTTCTATTTTTCCCCCATAGTAAGCAGGGAGTTACTTACGAAAATGTTCTGCTTCTTTATAAATACAGGAATCCCATTAAACACATATTTGTATAAAGTTATTTTTCTCATCTACCCACAAGAAAAAAAGTAGGTAGCTGTCAAAGGACAGTACAAGATTTCCCCGCCTTTCTGTCGTGAATGTGGATTTACAGTGTGGGGCTATATTAGATTTCATTTCTAATTTGCAGTCAGCAATATTTAAAGCCAGAAAAGACAAAAGAAGAGTAAAACAGATAAGCAGTAATGAGTGTCTGTGAACAAAGTTTGATTGTAACTGACAACCACATTAGACTGAAGACTGAGCAGAAAATGTCAGACAGTGAATTCTTCCAGTCTGGTAAAAAACAAAAAAACACCATCTCATTAGTGTATAATATAATATAAATATTTAATTTAAAGCAGCTCTTAATAAGCTTTACAGTCTTGTGAGGTCTGCATCTCAAAGCAGTTCGTGGCACTCCCAACTTGTTTTTGCTTTTAGACACATTTGTGTGAAGTGTAAGTTATTAAACCATCATAAAGCTGTATAAAACCGCTGATTGTCTACACTTGCACTCTGTATGATTAGGCCATCCAAAATAGAGCTCTGTCAGCGTATTACCACAGGCCTTACATGGGCTACTAGCCATCCCTGTCATTTGTTCACACACACTCCACAGAACGAGTGAATGTTGGTCACAGCGCCACACAAATGCAAAGGTGTTTTCTCACACGAGTTAACACAGAAGAAGCTAGAACTCCACAAAGCAGAGGATCAGGGGAAATCGGAAAATTTAACATGAAATGAATACCCCAAACCGAACCTCTTGGAAACTGGTTGAAGATGCAGCTAGTAGGTTTCATCCCATTATGTAGAAGTAAAGACGTTAGGGAAATGGTAGGCAGTGGTCCAAAGCAATTTTAAGCAGAGTCCATTTTTCAAAATCTCTGTTTATCGTACACAGATACACAGTTAGCACAAGAGCTTTCAGCACATATTATCTCATAATGTAACATTACATAGGCTACTGTAATTATATTTACAGTTAAATTGTTAGGAGGGCAAAACTGCTTTTCCAGGAGAAAGGAAATTCTCCAGAACTTATGGCTTAGGTGATATGACAAAGTAATTTGAGGTCATACCTACTTTTGCAGCTAAGCTTTGTTATCCACTGAAAACACAATAAATTGGGAGCACTTGTTGTCCACATAGAAGAACAGGTTACTGCCAAAGCCTACTGTATTTAACTCAGATCACGTCTACTTCAATTTTTTTCTACTGTGAGTTTTATTTACAGTAAGTTACTGGCATCCAGCTGCCATGTAGTTGCTGTAGATTTTACAGCAACCCCTTTACAGTGCAGCAGGTCTATGCATAAAGATTCTTTTGTCAAATCTCTTAATCTAAAGCTGAAATTCTGCACTTCAATCACAACAATCTTGATTGTTTGATTTAAATTCTGTTGTGGTGGTGGGTTCTCATTGTCCAAATGCTTGTGGGTCTGACTGTATTAAAGTAAATGTCTCACATGACAGCAACCCGATGACTTATGTGTCTCACTCACTACAGGCCTTATTTGGTATCCTGTCTTTGTTTAGTGATTGATGTGAGTGGATTCTACCTGACAAACTGATATGCACCCCGCGAACTCGAAGAGAAAAAGTGCTAATGCAGCAGCAGCAACAGCAGAGCAGAGGCATATTACTTATCACAAGGTCAGCCAATCTCATCTTCCAGCTCTGGCCAGTGTGAGGAGGAAGCGGAGGGGAGAGAGAAAGGAAGCAGGAGGGGAGGGATATGGGTATCTGTGACTGGAGTGCAAGGAGGTATCCAAGGGTTGCATACTCTGCATGGTGGTCCAGCATGGATTCCCTCTGGTCACCCAGTCTCTCTACTACTCACCTCGTGATCACATAGGGAGCGAAGCAGAGCATGAAGGTGCCGATAAAGGTGCTGATCTTCCTTGTCGCTCTCTGTCGTCGCCTCTTCTGCTCCTCCAGACAACGCTGACGGACACTACAAGCACAAACACATAAAGAGGGATGCCCACAAAGTGGGTTAATATGAGACAACAGGGAGTGGGTGTCATGTAGGGGTAAAGCATGGGGAGATCCAGTATAGGGTGAGTTCAGGTAAATCAACTGGGTCAAATTAAAGGCTCAAAGTGGGGATCTCCCTTTTAAGAATTCCAATTTAATCATTTTCTCTGTGCCTGTATGGTTTTGTGTGATACCTGAGTGCACCACAGCTGTGATGCCATGGTGACACATTGCTTTGGAGATTTTTTTTTTTTATGAAATAGAGGTCATCTGTGTGAGTAATAACAGGATTTATAATCTGCAGTAGGCTATTCAACCACATACACACACACTCAGAGATTGTATAGTATTTCCATGGGAGCTATTCTGCACAGAGACAGAATAAAGCAATCACCCCAGATGACATTTCAGTTATATTAGATTTTGAGCGAGGACTCAATTCACATGTAAGATTCGCTGTTTTAGATAGGAGAATAAAAGAGGCTAAACCCTTCCTTTTAACTAATTTTTAAATACTTTTCAAGCTCTACAAATATAAAGGTACCAGATTGCTATACCATATAACGTTATAGTTGCAGGATTGATAACTTAAAGTAGCTCACCTGGGGTGTATATCCACTAGAAGCACCAAAGTTTGCATTGTAATAACGTCGATCCTCTTACAGTGAAACCTTGCTACTTTAAGTACTTTGAGGTATGTGACACATAATACTATGAAAGATAGAAGAAAGGTGAAAGAGTGGAAAAAGATGGTGAAGACGACAAACTGTGTCCGATTGCTCGCTCTGGGGTTGGACAGGGTGCAGGATGCGTAAAGCCGGTGGTATCCAACCCAGGAGAGACAGGCGGCCACCGTGGAGAAGGACATGGAGTGCGCCCACGTGTACGCGAGCACAAAAGCCGCGTCTTTGTGGCGCATTTTGGAGTGGTACCTCAGGGGGAACACCACCGCGATCCACCTGTCGATGCTCAGAGCTGCCATGCTCAGCATCGAGTTCGTGGACAGGAAAGTCTCCAAGAAGCCCACGATCTGGCAGAAGCCATCTCCCCCCGGTTGAGCTTTACTGACAAGTCCTACCAAAGTGAGCGGCATGTTGGAGACGGTGAGCAACAAGTTGCAGAAGGTGAGGTTGAGGTTGAACAGACCGGGGACTTGCTTGCGGATCTCCGGGTTATACAAAAAGCAAATCAGCACCAGGACGTTGGACAGCAGCGACACTATAATAATCACAACCACCAGCACCGAGAGAATTACCTCCGCAGTGTCCATCCTGTGGACACCCGAAACTCACTTCTCTCCAGTTTTTCTGCGCATATCCAGTCTTTATTTTGCAGCTGCAAAATTACACTAATCACCCGTAACCGTGTCCATGCATCCCCGGATCTCTTCACCGGTGGAGATTCCCTTTTCTTTCAACTACATTGTTTCTTCTTCGGCAAAGATATTCAGGAGGATTCCGACATGATAGAAAACCTATGTTTGTTAGTTTTTTAACGGACTAACTTCCTTCTTTCTCCCCACTCTAATCTACAGAAAACAAGCTCTCTTGCCAAAGCTGCTCTCTTCTGGCACTGCGTCTTGCAGTGGGGTTTTGTGTCCTGTGATGCGCTCCCGAGGCATCACCCCTCCGCACACATTGCACAGTGTGTGGGCTACTTGATCTCTCTCCTCTCTCCTCTTCTGGGTAAAAGTAAGAGGAAAAAAAGAGCATTAGTTACAGCTAAAATGAGAAATTATTAAGCTCATTTAACGGAAAATGGCAGATATGGTCAAAATAAGCGTGCTTGTTTTGTTTGTTTGTTTTTTTCAAAATTAAAAAAATATTATTATTTTGGACTATTGTAAATGTTAAACTCGCAAAACGGCTTTTTTCCATTTTAAACTCTCCTTCAGGACTTTTGTAAAAAGGGAGTTGGAATTATCTTGACAATAAATACAAGATAGACAGCATAATCAAGGTGAAAGAAGAATATAAATACTACACTAAAGAGCATATAAGGTACACAATTAAGAGGCACGAATCTGACTTTTCACCAAATCACCTAAAATCCTTAAACCTGTCAAACTCATTAATAAAACAGAGATTAACATGAGTTCTCGTGCCTGATTCTGATCTCATTCTTCCAAATCACGATTGCCAGCAGTACTGCTTCTTCATCTTTACTAATTAAGTCTGCATCATCACATTGATAAAGAGCAAAATCCTCTATTTCCCTGAAAGCTGGATAACACCCCCACACTCTGCTGCCCCTCTGGACTTCAGTGTGGGGAGAATTTTTCCTCTGAAGCGTGGGATTCAGCGGAGTGTGCTGTGGCACGTGAGCCACTGAAGGCGCTGGAGCAGTGTGTGTGAGGTGGTGGTTGTGGTTTTCAGAAGGGGAGGGGGACGGGAGGGGGTAGTGTGTGGGTGGAAGGAGTTATTGTTACCGTGCACACACACATACGTGATATTTGAGTGTGAGGATGTAATAAATGCAGTCTACCGTGTCCTCTTTCTTTGGCTAAACGTGAACAGAAACAGGAGGAAAAGAGGAGGATTTGTGTTGAAAGTGAGCCTCATTAAAGTCGTATACTATGAGGTAGTGGAGTATAGGGGTGGTGTTTGTTCTTGATGCAAAGAGAAGGTGGCTGCAGGGATGGACAACCCTGGCAGCTGCTGTGTATGATTAGGCAGAAATGGAGCTCCATCTTGGACCCCATGAGGCTTTGGCTGTGATGGATGCATTATCAGCATGTTGTACATGTGATGGGACAATCAGCTTTTGCAGGAGCGGACACTTGCATACTGTCACGCAACTGCTTCTGCGGCTTTTATCTCGTCACTTAAAGGGACTTATCAGCACAGAGCCACCAGTTGATCTCAGGCACAAGTGCAGCTTTTTGTATGCATCATTTTAATTATTCTTTTCATAATTAAATGTCAGGTCCAGAGACAATAATGTCTCTAAGGAAAGTGCTCTAAAAATATGGCTTAGAAGGGACAGAGGGACATGGATGAATAATATCCACAGACAAGGGGATACTATTCTTTAAAATGCAGATTTTTTTTATTAGGATTTACTATTTAGAACATTCACATTTCTCCACAGCACTACACCACATTAGACAAATATGCCAAGGAAAACCTTTTAATTTTAATACCACCTTACAGAAGGCTTGTTTTCAGAGAGCACTGTGTCTTTACAGATCCAAATATGGCCTGGTTCAAGGAAACATGGGTTCTGATACCTCCTGGCATCCCGTGAGATTACCCAGAATAAAAACACTGTACACAGCTCCTGTTGTGTCAATTAAATAATGCCTAGTTCCCACAAATCTTATCGACTGTGGTTTATTAAGAATTACACAAACTAACATTATGGAGGTCATTTACTGACTCATCAAACAATGCTAAAGAATGACACATAATTCAATATGTTGTCTCAAGTTTGTGTCTACCCACAACCAACATTATATTTGTGTAATGCAACAAAAAGTACTGATCATTCAAAATGGTCCAGTCCCATGTGCAAAAACACCAAATCTACACATCTTTACACAAACATTGATGGGTCTTGATTTCTGGGCTTAATTGGACTTATTTCCTTTGGGATAAGTTCTCATTTTTGTTGACTAATACCCTAACTTGATTAATAATAAAATTTAGGTTTAGGGCTTCAAGATGTACACATTGACTGGTCACTTCATTGGGTACACCTTCTTCAACTCCTTGTTAATGCAAATATTTAATCAGCCAGTCACATGGCAGCAACTTAATGTATTCAGGCATGTAGATACGGTCAAGATGACCTGCTGTCCAAGTTCAAGTCAAGCATTAGAATGAGGAAGAAAGGTGTTTTAAGACTCTTTCAGTGTGGCATGGTTGTTAGTATTGGTGGAGTATTTGAGAAACTGTTCATCTACTGGGATCTTAATGCAAAACCATCTCACATAAAATGAACACATTGAACCTTGAACCAGATTGGCTAGAGCAACAGAAGAATATAGCATGTGCCAATTCTGTCAGCTAAGAACAGGCTACAACTCACACTCACCAAAACTGAACAACAGATGATTTCAAAATCATGACCCGATGAGGTGTTTTGATTTATGCAGTGACATTTTATTCAGGTAAAGGCTGGTTGTGGTGTAATGGTGTGGGAGATATTTTCTTGGCACCTAACTGTTGAATCAAAGCCACAAACAATTGAAGCAGTTCTGAAGGCAAAAGTAGGCTCAAAACAGTTTTAGCACGGTATCCCTAATAAAGTGCTAACTGAGTGTATAAACGCTCTTTGTCAACATACCCCACTCATTCTTCGGGACATTGATAGGGACCATAAGTTCCAAAATAAAATACGTGCTTTACTAAGTAAAACTTGAAATTAGCAATTAAGGCTTCATCAGGAAACTTTTTACTGAAGGCATGGATCAGGCGTCAATAAGAGGCTTCTATCCAGCTGCATCTAGGAGAATTTACCCCCTGCTGAGTATTGCAAAGAGTGCAGCTCTAAGACATTTCCAAACAGACTTCACTTTTAAGACCTGGAAGGTTTCTGATACAGTCTAAGATCATTTGAACAAAAACAACAATCAAGAATAAACACTATCATGATCTCTACAGATAATTAAACAATCAAATTCATCTATAACATTTCTTTCTACATACCTAAATGCACTAATTTGCTACTAATTTGAGCAAGTGAGCAGGTGTACCTAACAAATTGGCCAGCCAGTGTATTTCTCCCAGTAAGTGAGTCTTTGCTTGGTGGCACAAGACCTGGACCAAACCAACCAACTATATTATTTATTTCTATTACCGACTGGAACAAGAACAAATAGGATTCATCTTCAGGTCATTCATCCTTTTTTCTGTTAAATGAATTTCACGAACATTTTGTCAGGAGATGGAGAGAGTGTATATCCATCACTTTACAGAAAGGCACAAAAAGGAACAATTACACTTAATAGACAGTGATAAGGCACCTAGAGTCAGCTGAAATGTCAGGAGGAGGTTTGGGGACACACACTGCATTATATGAATTATTATTATTATTGAGAATATTGATATGTTCTTAATTTTTTTTAATATTACAGCTTTTGTAATTACTAATCTATCACAGTGCCCCATAGTGTGTAACTTAGGGGTTTTATTACTTAAAATCTCTGTTTTGTAAGGGAATCCTTCGGGTTTACTGTGGCTGAGAAAAAATCTCAAGTCTGCAGATCTTCACTTTGAAGATAATACCTCTTGTCAAAAGATTTAACAAGTGCAGGACTTGACTGTGAGAGACAGTAGGTTGAGAGAGAGCCTGCGGCACTCCTCCTTTATGCTGTGACAGTGTGAATTTGAATTTGCTGCCAGTTCCAATTCCACCCTTGACTTCCCTCTGATTGGCAGGCTGGTATATATTTAAAACCCACAGTTGATATAGGCTGTGCTTTAGCTTCTTGGTTTTCCTGACTCATGTGAATATAGACATGTCACTTATATTTCCAACCTTCCCAAGAAAAATAATGCAGGATTTCTGAGCCGAGAAGAAGTTGTGCTGCAAATATGACAACTGGAAAACTTGTAAAAGTAAGACTTGAGTTATGTAACTCAGAAGAGTACATGCAAGCTGTAGAACAGCAGCCTTATGGCTCATAAAGGTCTCACGGTGAAGACGGTAGGGATGCTCACTCATACAAGAAGCTTTATATAAACATCGTGAAGTGCCACTTTGCAAGTAAGGAGAAAAGGAAGGTGTTTACACAGCTAGCTATAACGCTGAGAGAGGCCAGTTTCCTGTCACTTCTGACTTAGTCATCACCAATGCAACCACTCTGATATCTAATAAAGCTTGTACATATGTTAAAACACAAAGCAGTTACCTGAAGCAGCAGAGAATTACTGAGTGAAGCTGGTAGAGTTTCTGAAACCTATTACTGGCATTACTACCTTGAAGCAGATATTACTGGTTCTCAAAGTGGAGTCCCAAAACCCCCAGAGATGTGCAACACATACTGTAGGCGAGAGCTCCACATAATAATTTGTTGCAAATGACTAAATTCTGGCGTATAAAAAAGTAAAAAGTGCATTTACACAGGTAAAGGACATTTACACCAATAAAAGGTAAATTTGTTTTCATAACTTGGCCCCATTGTACTTCATGATGATGTATGGAGAGTCAGGTGAGTACCAAAGTCAGTGTGAGTCGTTGTCTAGTAACCATAAAGTGAGTACTGATTAGAAATAGAAATATACAAGTATGGCATTGATTATCCAATGTACTGGAAACACTCCTCAGAGACTTTGGTCCATATTGACATAGCATCACACAGTTGCTGCAGATTTGCTGCCCATCCATCCCAAAGGTGCTTTACTGGATTGAAATTGGTGAGTGTGGAAACTATTTAATGAGTCATGTTCAAGAAAATTTCTTGAAATGATCTGAGCTTTAGGACATTCTTTGTGTTATTATCGAGTTTTTCTAAGGAGCCAAACTGTGCTAGGAAAGTTTTCCCACAAGCCTGAACAACTGAGACTCGATGCTTTCATGTTGTTTGTGACAAATCAAACACTCATAAGCCCAGGCAATGTTTTTCCAAACTTCAGTTTCTTGCTCTTAGCTGATAAAAGTTGCACCTGGTGTGGTCTTCTGCTGCTGTAGTCCATCTGCTTCAAAGTTCAACATATTCAGCATTCAAAGATGCTCTTCTGCATAATGAGCTTGAAGAAGTCTGGCCTTTCTCCTCTGACCTTTGACATCAGTAAGACATTTTTGCCTGGAGAACTGCTGCTCAATGTATATTTTCTCTCTTTGAGACCATTCTCTGTATCACAATATGGCCCACAGTACAGTAAAAGTTCTAAATAGGCTCTTGATCTTATTTAAATGTATTGAGGTAGTTTTTCACTTATATACTGGACACCTTACATTTTTTTAAAACATGAACCAATCAGCAGCTGCATTTCTACTACATAATTACATAAATTTTGGACAATCTTTCAGTTCTTTTCCTGTCATCAGTTTCCTGAAAATGTTGTACTCCACTGAACTGCATTCAAAGACTTTTAAAAGATATCGAATTCTAATTTTATTATTGATGCACCAACATCCAGAAGTACTTGAAATGAATTCCAACTCGATCAGCTACATTAAATGCGACTGATGCTTGTGGGCACAATAATAGAATAATGTAATCACAGAAAATACTGAGTGCTGCATATGAATTTAAAAAAGCCTCCCTCATAAGAAGCTTTTGTTCATGTCCTCCATCTGTATGCCCTGCTGAGCTGCTCACCATACCGATCCTCCTGTAGTATCTGAGACTTGTCTTTCCACATATGGCAAGGCAGAGAAAACCCAGCACCCATTCTGATCTCACCACCAGAAATGTATAATCAGTGCACAGTTAATACAGACGCTAGTACAAGCTTGTTTTCATTATGGATCCTGGAAGGCGCTGGCTGTGTGTGTTCAAGGCTGGCCAACTCCTACAGACACAAGCACAAAGCATTCCAGCTTGACAGTGTTTTATTATAGGTGCCGACAAATTGCTTTCAGCCTCCTGCTTGATATTTGTACTCTAAAACAATGGAGTGCAATAATTATCTTTAGCGGGACAGTTTTATGCAAACATTTGCTGCCCAGATTTTGTAGGATGGTGTCAGTTTTATAGCATAATTATCTAAAACTGTTGAACCTTACAGGACGGAGCTGGAATGAGCTGTATTTTTTCCAGTGTTGACAAAGGAGAAAGAAAAAAAAATCCAAGGGAGCTTTAAATCAGCTGGATAGGCTTAAGAATAAATAAGAATAAAAGACACTTTCACTCTTGTAAATTTAGATCATTTATCAAGTCAAATACATCCGTCTTTCATCTCTTGATTTCACAGACGAGTTCACAGCGACACTGTCAGCCGTTCCTCGAAGCCTGTGGTACATCAAAGAGAGAAAGCAAACACAATTTGCGGTGTATTGATCTCGTTATTAGCAATTCTCTGGCAGAACACGAAGTGTCAGGATGTGATGCCAAGATGCAGAGTTTGTTTTTTTTTTATCTGGAAGTATCTAGATGAGCACTGATGGGAGAAATATGTTTTGTCTAGTGTTTCTGGAGCATGAGAGCTTTTATTGTGGTGCACTTTAGCGGCCTGTATTTTTTCATAATGCAGTTCACTTGGACTTGATTAGATTCCTCCCCCATGTTGGACTGTGATCTGAACCCTTTCCCCTTGACAGCATTTAAATCAGTTTTTCATTCAGATACATAAAATAGAAAGCAATCCTCTTTTTCCTGTGGACCCAGATAGTCTATTACTACCAACAATTTGATAAGAGTCAGTCACCTTAATGCAGGGCTTAAGAATTACAGAGCATGTCTGACAGGTAATCAGTTCTCCCTATGAGCCATCGAGACAGAGGCTGAACCTTGTGACCCAAATAAAACCTGAATCTAATACCTCTGCTGTATATTTATCTTCCTTTGATATCAAATCATGAAATTTATGCTGTTAATAGCAACAGTTAACGCAGTGTGCCAGATTTGTTATTTTAAGTGCGGGTGTTATCCCACCATCAAACTGTAGGTGAAACCTGCTTCACTGACAGTAAAGGCAGCCATAAAAAGTACAAATAATCTACTCCTGTGATGACAATGATCCAGGAGCCATTTGGTTCTGTTAATTACTGAAGTCGAAAAACAAAATGTTGAAAAACTCTGAGATGTAACAAAAATAACAATGATAACCAAGACAGGAAAAATGAAAGAAAAAGATAAAGAAGATCATTTAGAGATAATTTATTGATACTATTTGTGATAACACAGCAAATAATGATTACGCAGCCTTTCCCTCAACCTTTCTATGCTCCCTGAAAAAGTTGAATTTGACAGATCATGTTAAAACACCAGATGACACTTAAAGGAAAAGTTGAATATTTTTTTGTAAATGTGTTGTAAGAAAGTCTGTCTGTACGAAACTGGACCTTGAAGGCTGTCAGTCCATCTTAGCATAAAGACTGAAGAAACTGAGAAACAGTTGTGTTCAAAGGTAGCAAAATCTGTCCTTGAATTCAGAGATTTCCAGTCACTTTGTTATTTACATCTTTTTAGAATTTGGCTGAATTTTTTACTTCAGAACTGCTCTTATTCAACATGCTGCTGGAAAGTTAAGTTGCGCCTGGTGTGGTCTTCTGCTGCTGGACCTCATCTGCTTCAGTTTTATTTATATAGCCCCAAATCACAACGAAAGTCACCTCAAGACATTTTTTATTGTTCGGTAAAACCCTACAACAGCGAGACAAGCCCCTATGAGCAAACGCTTGGCAACCTTTGGCAGAGCCAGGCTCAAGAAAGGGGCAGTCATCTGTCACAACCAGTTGGAGGTAATGGGGGGAAGACAGGACAGGTCTTTAAGATAAGACTGGGCTTAGTGGGCCTTGTATGCAAGGAGAAGAGTTGAATTCAGGATTTAACATCTGCTTGAAGGTTCAACAACATTGTTCTGCATACCTTGGTGTAACGAGCGGTTATTTGAGTCACCTTTTGTCTACTCCAAGCAGCCTGGCATTTTCTTCTGTGCTTTACCATCAACAAGGCATTTTCCCCAGAGAACTACTCTTCACTGGATATTTTCTCTTTTTTCACTCTCCTCTTAAACCCTAGAGATGGCTGTTCAGGAGACTCCTAATTGGTCAGCAGCTTCTGAAATACTCTGACCAACCCATCTGGCACCAACATCCATGCAATGTTCAACATTTTCTAAATCACTTTTCTTCTTCATTCTTCAGATGGAACATCAAGTTGTCTTGACTATATCTATGTGCAGAATGAGTTGCTGACTTGAGTTTCTGCCATGTGATTGGTTGATTAGATATGTGAGTTAACAAGCAATTAAAAAGGTGCATTTAACAAAGTAGCTGGTGAGTGTATATTAAGTATATACATCCTCATATTTAACATACTAAAACAACAGTTCTATAAGTCAAAAATAATATATTACCTGGATGAGGTTTACTCTGAGGTCACTGTGAAAATACCAGCAAAGTGATGGTATGCAAGAGCATGTCTAGAGTCAATGTCACATATGCACTTATGTGTGAGAGAATAAATCGAAGTGCTCTGGAGTAGCCCCAGATTAAAAGACGAATCAGTTTCTCGTTCCCCTGGATTTGTTGTGGATTCTCTGCTCCCACCTAAATGTAAATAAGGTACTTGCGTGGTCAGTGAAATAAGAGCTGTTGCCATGCCTCCTCGATAGTAATCTGAACTCGGCTGCTTGCAGTCCTTCTTGTGCTTTATACCAATCCCACCTTCTCATCCCTGCTTTGTGTTGAAAAGTCAATTTTCTCATTCACTGATCTAATTCATTGCAAGGATTAATTTGCCTTTCTAATTTGATTTCACAGTAATTTAATAAGTCCCCCCAAAATTTCATCAGTGGTCCATTCACCGTTGAGAGAAGCCCTAATTAGAAACGCTAATGCATAATTATTCTTTTATTTCCAGCTTAAGCTAGCCAGCACATGAATACATGAGAACAAGGGGATGACAGCAGATATCAGCTAAAAAAACAATCTCATATAAGCATGTTTACATGAATGTGTGTCTATACCCACCACCCTCCGTTTGCATTGAGGCACCTTATCAAGCTTGACGAGACTTCAATTAACTTCTGGTGTCTCCTTTAAAGCATGCAGCTACAGTGATATAACCATTAATGTCTCATTAACTTACCAGCCTTTCTTTAACACATATGCTGCTGTGCAGATGGAAACCTGATCAGATTTCTGAAGGACAAGCTTAATTAAGTTTATGAAGGAATGTGATGTAGCCTGGTAGCTTGGATTTAGCACCGGACCATTTAATTATCATTTAATTAAAATGCTACAGAGAAACCTTCTTCATAGCTCAGTGATCACTGCTGTTAAACTACAAAGCAAAAGGTGTGCCTGTCCTGTTTGTTCAGGTGGTTTGCTTCTGAAAGAGATTGCCTTGGAAGTTAATTGCCAGGATCTCGCTCGTTAGCTCATGTATTCCTGCCATCTAGTGAAACTCTGCAGTATTACAAGCAGTCTCCAAGGGTTTTTTGAACTGTTGGAATGAATGAGACTGCAGCAAAATTTAATCAGTGGGTCCTCCTTGTGGCAAAGCAAGGTCAGTGCTGTTTTTACCCACTTTGTCATATTCCTTCTGCTAAAGTACCTGACTCCTTGAACATAATCTCTAAATTGCTTGCCCAGCTTGTCATGGTTACATGAATTATTTGACATCTCTGAAGCTAAACAGGATGCGTCCCATAAAAATGGCTTCCAGCCAAAGCATATTTTTTGAGGCAGTCCAAAATGCCAAGATGCTTGTGCTAAAACTGGATTTCAGGCATAGCAATATTCTTGATTTTATTCACAAAGTAATGTTAAGCAAATGTAAATTGCGGCTATGGTGATGTCAGAGGTCAGAGTAAAGGACCCAAGACTAACTCCATTTAATCTCAGCACTGGTTTGTCCTGCTTCTGCAGCTGCTGTAACGCCACTTCAGTCCTTGTTGAGATTAATAGCAGGCGCACACAGGAGCCATTAATGCTGAGGAGCCATTGTCCCACCTCTTCCCCAGTGCTACCCAGGGAGCCACAACCTCCATAATGGCTCCATTCTCTATATTAATGATGCTCCCTGGTCACATGAAAAAAGAAAAAAAGAAGAAAAAGATTTTTAGCTGTAAGCCTCGGTGAAACAAAAAGGAAAATGTGAAAAGGGGGAAGCAGGGAGACCTTCTGTCACCAAAAGAAGGAGGTGTTTTACTACAGGGGACTCAAGATGGCTCGTTATTAAAATTTAATGTGTATCGCGAGACTTTCAAACATAAACAATGTGGATATTTCCACAGACTCAAGTTCTTGAAAAAATGATATTCAGGGTAATATTTTAATCTTATTTTTACATTTGATCTATTTCTATTGTTTTAGGGAATTTTAAGTTTCCTTCTTTTGTTGAAGGAAAGAATCTGCCATGCTGAATCTGTGTGCTTTTACTACCAACTGGTAATTTAATTAAGGTTTATTATATTCATATTTTGTAGAGTACAAATCCCTGGGTGGTGTTGTTGGTCTTCTTTCTCTAGTTAGTGTTCCCCGCCACTGATGAAGTTCAATTTTTACAAGCCAAATTCAACTCGGATATGGGCAAAAATAGCCCTTTTGCCACAGTTTATGGGCAAAAGTATTTGTCATATACATTATTAGGCTTTGACTTTAAAACATAAATGTTAAAATGGCATTTATCATCCCATTTATCTTATTATTATTTTAATTACAAGTATAGAAATTATACAGCAGGAAGAAGTGTTTCACTGAAAAAACTCAGGCTAGACTGACAGGCTGCTGCTTCAGGCCCCGCCTTAGCTCAGGATGCTGATCATCCAGTTCTGTAACAGTATCCAACTGGAGACAGACTGGTAGAATCTATCTCCACTTGGACCTCCGTGGTCTACTGTCATCAACCAGCAGAGGACTTCCTAAACTTTGTAGCAGTAGACATAAGATCCCAGCACACCAGTAACTATACCATAAGTCAGGTTTCACAAAGCAAAGTCAATATGAGAGTAGTGGTTGGAGTTTGTGGTATTTAGACTGTGATGTTACGAAGCAGTTTATATACTCTATATATAACCAGCTAGACAAACAGTGTCTTATACAACAGCCAACAAGTGTACACACGTCTGTATACGTTGGGCAATTTTAGTGCCTACTGAGTCCTGCAGAGGGCGAAGGAGACAGCCAGTCCACTGAACATCCCATCCACCTGAAACCCAAGAAGGACCTCTTAAAGAGAGTCACTTGCAATCAGAAAGCCCCCATTTAATTACAACACACAGGAAATTACTGAGTGAATGGGTCAGGCGCTGATAAGAGGCTGAGCTCTGGGGATGATAGCTCCTGAAACCTGAGGAGCCCCAATCTCAAAGCCAAATTATCACAAAGGCCAAGTCTGGAAGCCTGACAATCTGATTGTACTGTCATCCAGATTCATAATTAATACATTTATCAAATTAATCGCTGAAAAGAGCCCCGGCCTTGTGAACAGTAAGCAGATTCATTGGCCACTGGCTCAGCTTACCACTAATAACAGTGTTGTCAGTGGAAATAGGCCCAGAGTGGGCCGATGACCCGGACTTCATGACAGACAAATTGCGCATCAGTGTAGAGATGATATGGGGAATTTAGGGAGTAAAAGAAAGAAAAAAATGTCATTGTTTGGTGACAACCACAATTGTACCCTTGTTTCAGATTGTGAATGCCATGTTGGAGGAACATGAAAGGGATATTTACTGTTTGGATAGAGCTGAAAATATCTGCTGTTGTACCTGGTCTAACAAATCACTCATTAAAGGGACTTTCAATGTTACTACCACAGGCTGTAGTAGTGAAAAAGAATGATCTTTATTTTTAGAAATACAACTACCATAGAATTCGTACATGTTTAACAAGTGATTCGTGTGTTAAATAAGTAATTAAATAAGTGCACAAAATCACTTCAGAAAATGAAAAAGGTAAAACAGATTTATTATTTTTAAAAACAACTTTTTTTTAGGCTTTACAACAAAAGAAACTATAAGTAAAAAAACTAGTATTTTGTACTTATAAAACTAACTAAAACAAAATAAAATGTACAGAAATTGCCTTAATTTTTGGTTTTTGCCAACATGATTGTCAATATTTTAAACATTAGAATTTATAATGGCATTCAGATATGCATGTTGTATAAATTGCTATGTTTCTTCTAGTCTAATTTAAAAAAATTCCCTGACACATTCCAAAGTATTGTAAGAATTCATAATAATAATAATAATAATAATAATAATAATAATAATGATCCTAAAAGATAATAACAAATTGATTACATTTACTTTTCCCCCCTTATATAGTAATTTTCTACTCTGTGTACATAACACAGTTTATACAACTTGCCTCATTCATACAATCACTTAAAAAAAATACAAAAAAACCCCACAAGTGCTTTCTGTCTAACATTCTTGCCCATCTTCCCCAAGAATATTTGGCACACAGACTGCAGCGGACAGGTATCGAACCACCAACCTTCTGATTAGGAGGTTCCCTGGTCCTTCTGCAGATCCAGAGTGGGGTTGCTGTGGCTCTGTGGGTAATATTAAAAAATATTAAATTATAACTCCTGTAAACAGGCAATAAACACATACAACAGTGTTTCTTCAGAACAAAAACTAATGTTGTATCAGACATTAATAGAGTCTGATGCAATAATGAGTAAAAAGCATTTTCCAAACAAAGAACAAATTTATGTCTTCCCTGTGGTCGTTGTTTTGGTAAAAAAAAATTTGCTTTAGCTTTCCTTTTTTTTTTTTACTCACCTTGTTAGTTAACAGATGAAAGCATCCAACTACCTTCCTAAATGGTAGTGACAGCCTGACAGAAAACTAAATGTATTCCCCCCTTAGCAGAGTTCCAGTGATAATGCAAAGTGATTATTTGCATTGGCAAATGTGGACAGAAAAATAGTTCCTAATTTTTCTGAGTCACAGGGTCAAGTATGAAACCAAACACGCGTCATTTAGTTTATGTATACGTTAGAGAGGGCAAACATTTCTGCTGCTGACATCCTTATAGAAAAATAGCTTTACTGTGTTAACATTTTGGACGTTAGTGGTTCCCTGACTACAAATAGGATTAGTCACAACCCCAAAAACTGATCACAGACATCTTGTGTTGTCACCTTTAATAGAGTAGACCTTTTCTCTGCCGTGTCATCCCTGGTGCTATAGGGACTAATCACACATTGGTAACACATGGTAATTTAAAGCACTAATGAGAATACTGAAAAGCTGCTGGGTGAGCTCCTGGATTTCCATCTGGGCCCCTGAAAAGACCATAATCACTGGTCAACAACCCAGGTCATTTGAAACTGACGATATTGCTGTAATTACATGATAAATGTCTTTGTTAACGATACCTAAAAACACACAGATTTAGTATTTTTGTTGTTTTCTTCAGACTGTATACTATGGATACTGTGGATTTCTTAAATAGGGATTGCCTCCTAATTTACTTAGTCTTTTTTAGTTTTTATGAAATGTTTTCTTATAGAACATAATGAATCTGACAATAAGGGCATTGAGGAAAAATTTGTTTGAAATAGAATAATAATGCATTTGTACATTTTCTTATATTGCTGTTTCTCCAGAGAAATCGAGAAAACAACTGGAAAGTACTTCATCAGCAGGTGAGTTGCGCTCAACAACAAACGCATTCAGAAGTTTCAGTGTTTCAGTGCCGTGTTTCACAGGTTGAAACGTGACGTTGAGGACGAGGCAGTTTATTTCAGCTCATACTGATTTCGCCCTCTTTTCAAAACGAAAAGGAACAAGCGTTTCTTTTATGAAAAGACTGAAAGCTCAATTTGTCCTCTCTTGTTTACTCTGCGATAATGTTGTTTTGACATGTAGTCCTCAGCAGTGCTTATATAGTTGGTATTTATGCTGTCTATCAGGAGCTGGTTGAGGTCCTTTTCTGCACTGAGAGCCTGTCTGGTTCAGCTCTGGAGCCTGAATGGACCCACTCTTCACTGCCAACAACTGCAGCAGGCAGGTAGCAAAGGCTTTTCAGCAGGGCCAGCATGCATCACTCAACTTAGGTAGAGGGCTCTCTTCGTAATTGCCAACTATTACAATACGTGGCATGAGGGGTTCAACACTATTTTCAAACCTGATGAAATGGCATCAAGGCATCCTCTCACATCCAGTGATAATTGAACAATTAAACTTTAGCAGACAAATTACCTCTTCATAAAGCACAACTAATTATAACAGCAGGCCAGTCACAAAGAAGCTTATCCAGGGTCAGTCCTGGGGCTGATGTTCAGATTTTCATTATTAGATCAGGCTTAACTGTATTTATTGTATCAAATACATTTTTATTTGTCCATTTTGAGTTTCCTTTTTATGCAGTGCACCCCCAAAACAACTTTTTTTCAAGCATCCAGTCTGTTTCAGGGACCTAGGATATTTTCAGACCATTTATTTGAGACATCCAGCTGCAACCCCCCCTATTAAACATCTTGATTAGACAGGATTTAAATCACCCTATTTGATTGGGGCAGTTAAGCTCTTTATACTCTTCACTGTAAAATGCTAATTCTCTGTGAAACGAATGGACATGAATCCTCAGAGAGCATATGGAGAATCTCTCATATAAATAATTCACAGGAAATGAGTAAAAATTAGTGAGCAGAGC
The DNA here is from genome assembly GCF_041146795.1 of Maylandia zebra. Lineage (NCBI taxonomy): Eukaryota > Metazoa > Chordata > Actinopteri > Cichliformes > Cichlidae > Maylandia > Maylandia zebra. Next base: position 20,409,102 of record NC_135174.1, on the reverse strand, counting down.
ATCAGTGATGTTGCGCAGTCATTACTTCTGCAAATGAGGTATTTAATATGAAGGATTTAAAATGGAAATGTCATCAGTGTGAAAAATGACCTCCTTTTGCAGAGCAAGACACCTCATGTACACTGCAGCACAATACTAGCAATGTAAATGCATGAAATCCATACTACTAGCATTTTTTAGATTATGGTGTTTCCTTCTACTACTGCCACCAAGCCCTTTACACAATAGTAGCCCCCAAGTGTGAACTCTGAGCCTAATTACCCTCACAAGGGGACCCGAAACTCCTCACGTGCACGCTGTGGAGCTCTTCAGGTGCATTAGGTGAAAATTATATTGACGCTAACAATGGTGGCTTCAGGATCCACTTCAAGGATGCAATAGACTTGAAGAGCACCCATATTTTAGTCCAGGACAAAAGGCAGAAGATAACAGTGCAGGTTCTGCAGCAGCAGTATCTGTAAACAGTTTCAAATTTATCTGCAAAATACTTCTTTTTGAAAATTTGATGAGCCTAAAAGAGCATCGAATGAATCAGTGTAAAGTTTGTGCCAGACAAACACACACTCATGTCAATATTTGACACCATAAACTCCTCCCTTGGCCAGTCACCGATGAGACTCAGAGATTATGAATTTGATATTAATGCCGACCGAAAAGGCCAAACTGGGAGCACGGAGCACATTTAATATCTAAACGTGGCTCCTCTCGCACACACAAGTCATTTGCAAGTTCCAATACAAGATGATTATATGTGTTGATACATCAAGGCAAGAGATGAAATTGATTGCAAATGTATCATAAGGTGGTGATTGTAGACAATATTAAACTTCACAAAGGAGCTTTTGTTCTCAAATTCCTGCGGCGGTTCAGCCAGTATCGCCTCTGCTTTAATTTAATATCTATTTATTTTACTCCATTGTACGGGTTTTATTGAGGTTGCGCCTGCTTTATCGCCCCGATCTAAACCAGAAGTGAAGGTCAGGAGAGGCAGAGTGCCTCTGTTTATTGGCTTCCATTGAGCCCATATGAGCTGATTTGGCTATCTGCTCTTTCATAGTATTTTGTGCTATCCGGATATTGTTTATCACCGCATTGAGATATTCACTGTGTATTTACTGCTGAATTAAATATTCTTCATCACTTTTGTAATATCCTCTCTGTAGGCTCATGCAGGATGTGAGAATCCTGTTGGATGTGCCAGCAAATCCTCGCTGACGATCTATGAATTCAGGAAGAAAAAACAGCGTGGAACATATATTTGTCATCTGTGTATGCTTTGAAAATGTTAAGTCACACTATTTTAGGCAGCTTCACTATGTTATTTTGAAGTCTGGACTTGGTAGCGTGAATATTAACCCATTAACCCAAAAGCACATTCATATTCATCAGCATGTCCAAGATGTTCCAGTGACCTCAGATACAGTGTAATGTAAAAAAAAAAAAGCCCACTACTACCTGGACAAATCAAGGTTATTCGTGTATGCAAAAGTTTTGACGCACATTTCATGTTTTGCCTCCAAGGAGCCAGACTTTCTTGTATTTTTTAACATGGTTTTGAGCAATAGTTCTGCAGGGGGGTTGCTGCTTTTTCACACATTTTCAGTCTTTAGTCATTCCCTTCAGTTGCTCCATTTACTGTTCACTGAAGCCTCATCAGAAATGGTCTTAGTGGAAGGATGGCTGTCAAGAAGCCATTCTTAAAGAAGGGAAGTGGATGAGATGTGCCAAATTATACAAAAACTGGACTGAAAATCAGTGGCAGCGGGTGTTATGAAGCGATGAATCTAAATTTAAAATTCATGTCGGTGTAAGCCATTTGTAAAGGTGGCTGTAGGTGGAGGTTCTTTCATGGTTTGGACCTGCATTTCATCATTTGATGGAATTATGAATGCAGAAAAGTAAAAGTATGATTAGATTTTGATCCATCATGCAATGCCATCTACAAAATGCCTGACAGCAGTTTCAGTCATGGATTGGCCTCATCAGAACCCGGACCTCAACAGATACCAGAACAAAGGCAGACAAGAGCCAAAGAAGACCAATGAATGTCCAATTGGTACCAGTTATCGAGCTGTTTTTCATACCATGGGAATGGAGTGATATTTTTCCTCCCAACACTATTTATTTCTATTATCTATTCCTTTTGAAATTTTATGAAAGAAAACAGAATGATCGTGATGTAAAATTTAAAGCTGCACATGAACAGTGAAATAGAAACATGGTTTCTGATTAGAAAGAAAATAATACTACATCAACCTTAATCTACATCTTGCCAGTTGTCTGATATTGCAGAACTGTCACAGGTGGATCTAGAAAGTTTTACATGGGGGGGCAAACGAGTGTGAAGAGGTATACACAGGGTGGCAGATACCTCTTCATTAAAGTATGTCAAAATCCCTTATGTGTAAATGGAATCAACAATATATACACAAAAACACTTTAAAACGATTCATTGTATCATGATCTCTTCTTAGAAAACGAATATTTTAGGTATAAATAAAACAAAAACATTTCCCCCAAATAAATACAAAACAAATACAGCAATAAAGGAATAAAAAAGACAACAAATGCAGGAAAAGAGCTTAAATTACTGTTTTATCTAAATCAAATGTCATCTATTTCTTTTAGGAGAGCTTAAGCTTAAAATAGGGGAAGGAGGGATAAATAAGGCTCTACAGCAGGGTGGGCAGTTGACCCCCTTCCCCCTCTGTAGTTCTGGAATAAGCTGTATGGTCACTGCAGCCTCGAGATTCTTGCATAATGTTACCTCTTGTTGGTTTTGGGGGGGGTTATTTGTTCCTCCTTTAGGTCACGTGGAGGGGTGGGGGGCTGTTTTGCCCGTGTGTGTGAAGCAGATGGAGCTTGGTCTAATATTTTTCCTCTCCTAGACTCTGCTAATGTTCATTTTTCACTACGTCAGTCTCCAAATGCACCTACACTTGTTTACATTTACACACACATATCATTGTGTGGCTTTTTCATGTACCGACTTTGTACTTTTGCACAGTGTTATTGCGATTTACACAGCGGATGAAAGCAACAGTAATGGTTCCCTGAATGCATCATCATGCAAACGCTGCAGTGATGGCTGAGTGACGTCACTCCTCCGTGGGAGAAATCTGATGCTGCAGGTCTTGCACGTGGTCTGTTGTTTACTTCTTCCAGGAACAGTGGAAGTGCAGCCAGACAGGGGGAGGAGGGGGAGTCGGTAAAATTTTGAAATAGCTGTCCTGGATAGGGTTACCGTGGAGAGGGGGGAAAAGACGCGCAGGCTGACGTTAACGTCGGGAAAATGTCGAACTGAATTCTCTGATGTTTCCATCTTCAGAGGCTCCGTAAACAGCGCGATACCTGAACTGTACGTATTTGTTTGGCGTCAGCATGCCGCTTTGCTCTCGCTCTTTGTTCTCCTCTCTGAGGTTCGTTAAAGTTCAAGCGTCCAAAGACCGTCAACAATGCGGTTAAACCGAGTGTAGCTGTGAGCACGCCGTTAAACGCAAACAGTGCAAATGCTGGAGTGATAAAAGTTTGATTGGACTGAAAAAAGAGAAAAGAAAGGGGGACAAAAGTGTACACAAACATTCTGTTTTTACGACAACAAGGGTTTCGGTCTCCAGTTTACGAGTTAAGGGAAACATCTCCCGTTACATATAGACAAATCATTTACATTTCCTTACAATGGCGTTGTTTCTGTAAAAATACCCCAACAACTGGAATGCTTATGCTTTTCTTTATTCTCATTTTGTTTATGTGCTTATAATGAAGACTAGAATGTTTCAGCTTGGAAGTCTGCTGAGTCAGCTCCATCTAACCTCCAAAGCGTCAGAAGCTGCCCATGGCCAAATCCCAAAGCAGACACCGACAGTACCTGACTTTTTACAAAGCGTGATGTAAGTATTAGGTCAACTTAAACCTGCACTAACCTTAGTCGTACAGTTAGTGTGTGTCAAGTAAAGTACAGGGATACACTGGCAGTGGTAAACCCCCAGGGGCACAGTTTATTTGGGGGGGGGTCACTGGGCCCTAAATGGGGCTTAGAAATGATTGAAGTCCAGATCTGTCTTTTTCTTGATGCATCATATTAAAGGTGTAGCACCTGTACTCTAAGGAGCAGCGGAAGAGTCTACCCTTAAACTAGATCTTGGTCCCATTAGGTAAGAGTGTGGTGGAGAGGTGCTTTTCTACTTTATTTCAGCACAGAGTGCTTTATTGAGGCAGTAAAGTGAAGTGAGTTGCAATACAGTCCAAATCAGAAATTCTAAAAACTGTAAAGGAATTTTATTTTGTATAGTTTCCCTTTTTTTGTAGCAATATAGAAGATTTGTGTTCATAAAACAATGAAATAAAATAAAATAAGATACTTTAAATTTAAGAGACAGAATAATTCTGTAACATCTGAGAAAAAGTGGCTGTGGTCCTGCCTACCATTACAGGTAATGCATCAACCAAACCCCCAGCTAGCAGTATTGTGGGCAATAAAGCCCATAATCTTTGTTTTGTTTTTTTGGTTAAGTTGGGTAGAGTTGTCCCTTATAACAATCTTTGCCTGTAATTACTGTTCCCCTACCCATCACTGAAATCCATCCTCTGCCCATGCACTTCACTCTGAGCATTGCAGTGTCTTTCACCTCATTGTTCTTGTCCATCGCCTACAACCTGCAACCCTAACACTGGTGTCCACAACCTGTGACAGCACCCAACAGCATAATAGTGGAGATGGAGCAGCTTATGGTGATCTAATATAACCTCTATGGGGGTAGCATTGGTGGAGTTTAAAGGCAAAATGATAATTTATCACTATTCTGCTTGCAGCTTGTACCACTGTGCTCAAGTGGAATAACAAAAATATATATTTTTACCATTTACTTCCTCTGTAGGAAACTCACCGGGCTGAAAAAGGAATATGTTTTCTGTAATCTGCGTATCCCCGACCAGCTTCAGACAACCAAAGATGACATCAACCTTGTTATCCTTTCAGGTGGGTATCTGCTGAAGAAATGCATGGAATAATATGTGAAAATAATATGCATATGACATAGGGATGTAAGATTTAGCATCTCCATCTAAATGTTTAAGATTATTTAAGCGGACAACAGTTTTTGTAATCGTCTATTTTGCTGCATGCTACGAATTAAATGGCTTTAGGAAGGATAAGTTATATTCTAACAATAACACTAATATTATAAGACTAGTGACAAGGATTAATGTTTCTTGATCTCTTTGCTAAGGTCATGGGATCTTCTGCATAGATGTTAAACCCTGGAGAGGCACAGTGTCTGCTCACAACCAAAACTGGCATGTGCAAGTGAAAGAAGAGGACCAGAACTTTACCAATACGTGCATTGAGCAGATTGAAGATCCACTCAAAGCTATCATGGTAAAAATTTTTTTAAAAAAGACAAGTTTTATCTGAAATGTTGCAATGGCTCCATGAAAACCTAAATGTCAAACTGTCTGGCACACTTGAGTCCAAGGTCCAACCAATTGTCCAATACACTGTTTTCATCCAAACTGTGGTCGGGTTAAGAGATTCTGAGTCACTATAACAATTTATATGGAAATTTTAAATACAGAAGTGCTTCCTAAACTTCCTAAGTGGGCACTCTTCATTTGAAAGGCCATAATTGTATTCACGGTTTGAGGAGGGTGGGGGTGGGGGGTGGGAATGAAAGCAGGCAGGTGCCTAAACACAGCTGTCACCTTATGTGGCTGGGTCTGTTAGGAGTCATTCATTTCCATTTCTATAGATGCTCAAATTGGACTTGAAGCTTGACAGAACAGTTCAATGGCAAACACACACTGCAATATTGAAACGTGTTCTGCGTGAATTGGATCTATTAACTTCATTAATCTACACAAAACACGACAAATTTGAGGTTACATAATTTCTCTAAATGGGCCCTCTTTGAAATTTAAAAGTACAGTGTGTGATTCAGGTCATTGCAGGAGGAATGTTGAGACATCCTGTGAATGTGAGCGCATGCTAAACTTGATGAGTCTCAGCATTGTTCACGTAAATACTGGAACATTTAATAAGTTAATCGGCTGGCCTTTAAATTCGATAACTGCTGAACATTTTGCTACTTTTCTCCAGGTGTTTTATGCAAAGTGGATATCAGTGTTGGATGAAACAAATCATCTTTTTAACCAAAACGATCCAGGCGTCTGAAAAGGTTTTTATTACTTAGATACTAATAAAGAAAATGAAATAATAAGTATCTACCTAATGTCTGTCTCTTAGACTAAAACAGCAAACTTATGCAGTCATTTGAAGAGGAGTGGAGTGTCTGTGCGCCAAAGTCTCTTCTTCCCCAGAATCATCTTCCTCTCACCAGATTGTGAACTGGATAAGGAGCTGAGGAAGAAGAGGGAGCTGGTCTCCCACAGCCAAATAGAGGACTTCCTCAAATCTTTCAAGGAGGGCTATATTGCCTGGATATCAGATGCGGTGACGCCTTCCTGGATCTCTGGTGAATATGCATTAACACTTCGCTCAGTGTTCCAACACATTGCAAAAAGAACTGATCTATAATAACACGATATATGTCTGTTATTATGTCCTAAAACTTGTGAAAATATCCACTGCTGCCTAAAGTTCTGGTGGAATCAATCAAAAATTTACAGACACTCATCATGGGCATGAATGTCTTGGTAATTTGTACAGCATACATTTATCAATTTTTAATTTATTTAGGATTTTCTCTAATCCATACATGGCCAAAGTATCAATACAGGCCTAATATAAACATATACCCCCACTAATATTTGGTTAACTGTTCCTTAGTAAGTTCCACACCTTTGATTGCCATCAACAAGTGTCTTGCATAATTCTGCCTGGATATATGTTTAAATTCTATCGTCCCGATAACGATATAAATCACAAAAACATTTTCTGTAAATTCTGTGAATCTCGGGCAGCTCGACTTGCGGGAAGTGTTTCCAGCTGCCCGTCAGGTACCTGGAGTCGAGTGTTTTAACCGATGCATGAAACGATACATTTTTGGACATAAGTTGTAACGGCCGCCGTTTTCTTTGTGAGTATTTATTACACGGCGCGCTGCGGGGAAAAGCCTGTTCTTACGTTTGAGTCTAAGGTTTATTTTTTAGCACCTGGCGGCTCTTTTTTGCTTCTCATCCCTAAATAATCTGCTCTTTCACGTGATTCAGTTTATTTTGAAAAGTCTCAACAGGATCTTGAGCTTTATTGTGAAAGGTTTATGTGGAACATAAACAAGCAGACACGCAATCTGTCCTTAGTGTGGTTATATTAAATATAAGAGAAAGAGAGAACTTTAAGAAATTAATATAGCCACTACAGTGACCATCAAAACGGAGAAAAAATATTGCCGTAAACAGTTTATTTTGAGACGCCACGAAACAAATGATAGCGTAAAATTAAAGATAGACGTTTTTATATCGTCATCCGATATATATCGTTATATCGAACAGCCCTATCATCCACTTTGTGCAATACACGACTACCGCTGGCAGCAAAACAGCCCTAGAGAGTGATGCTACCACCAACAGGATAGTGATGCTAGCATTCTAGCAATTTCTAATTCATGGCAGGCTTGGTGGTTCCTGAGTTGGTCCTGAGCATGGTAACCATTTTCTTCTCATTTGGCAAAGATGTCATACATTTGAATAACTTGTACTTTCATACAGTTGTTTGAGCTGATGGTCTTGGAATCTGCAGTTTACCAATCCCTCCAAGAGACCATCTCAACTTCTGTAACTTTATAGTGCTCCTTAGATCTTCACTGAGTTCCTTCTCCATTGTTCTACGTGTTGATCAATCCAACGAGAGCTGTCAAACATATCCTTTTTATGAGAAAGAGAAACTTAGTTGGCCTTGGCCTTGTCAAGTTAAAAGACATCGTATAATTTTTAGCACTACTTATTAAAATGTTGAAGTAAATGTATGTATAGATTTTAGCCTTTATTTATACTTTTGACCGTGTGTGGATTAGAGGCAATCCAAAATCAATTCACAATTGTGAACCCCTTGTTTTATGAAGATCTATGCTGTGCAATTATTCCAACCTGTAAACAGAACAGTTCAAAGAAATCATTTACGACCCAAATTACCATGACATTCATGGGGTTTTGTAAACTTCTGACTTAAATTTAGCAATAATTATGACTAAATTGGCAAAGGCTCATAAAAAGCCAGTTAAACTTGTGTTTTTCTTGACCTGCAGGTCATCTGTCGTACAGGCAGATGGAATCAGTGCGAGACGTCCTGAGGAGGGTGGGAACGTGGGATTTGGTGCGGCTGCACTGTGGCGAGCAGCTAAAAGGAGACTTCCAGAGCTGCCCGTATATCGCTCTCAACCGCCAGGAGACGGACACCCTCGAGTTTTCCAGTGTCAAGACCCTTTCTGCTGACTCGCTTTGGGCCCTGCTGGGACACGTTCCTCAGGTCAGTCCACTACTGTGGTTCTGATGAACCAGTCACAAACATAAACGCCATTTGTAACTTGGGATCGAATGCTTTGTCCAAATGATAATGTGAAGCATCACGCTCATCATGAACCAGCAGGTGGCAGTAGCACTTTATGACTGCCTCCATCAATTATCCTCTGTTGTTCTGGTAACTGGAAAAACACAGGTTTGATTTGTGCTGAAGACCCCCAAAACATGACACCAATTTCACAGTTATTTGAATGCAATTAGGATAATTTCTGTTTAGAAGTATGAGAAAATTACTGTATAAACACAGATGAAGTGATACAGTTTAGCAATTAAGATAAGAAAGTGAACCGTTTTTTTTTTTTGTTTTTTTTCACCACACCACAGAGAGCGGTCTAACTGAGTACAGTGTTCAGCATTTAGATATAAATTAATTTAAATTGTACTGACCAATTTTCCAAACAAATGCTTTTTTCACAAAATGTAAATTTGGTTCTTTTTTTTTTTTTTTAAACCAGTTCGACCACCTACACTCTTTCTCTCTCAGATCATTTTAATGGACACCCTGGGTGTTATTGAAGCGTTAGGGCAGGTATTTTGTTTGCATCACAGTAATTTGAGCTGATTAAAATTGATTTTATGTTTTGGGTTAATAAGCAGATTTCATTCAGACTCGGTAAATGTTGCCTCTCGGGATGCGATTGGCAAATCTTAGCAGTCACTAGAGCAATGACCGAAAAAGGTGGTTTATATAGAAGTTAAATTGCAATGATGATAGAACGTTAGATTCACACACAAAAAATGTCATTTCGTTACATTTTCTTTTCTTCCAAAAAGCAGGATCGAACCTTTAATTATTTTCACTTGGCAGTGGTGCCTCTTTTCTGCTTGTCAGTTAACTAAATGTTACCTCTTTAAAGACCAGCGAGTGCGACCCAGCTCAGCATCCATTACAGATTCACACCCACCCTCGAACACCCAGACACTCAGCCTGCGATGTCCATGCAAGCCTGCTCAGGCATTAGTTTGCCCCCACCACCACCCAGCACCCCAGACTGTATGTACTCTCCCCCCTCGCCTCCAGCTGCTGTGTATTTGATACATGACCCAGCAGTCATTAGACAGTCTCCAGTGGGCTCTTTCCTTGCCCAGGGGGACACAAAACATGACAAGAAAATATATTATTTTCAAAGAGATATTTGCAAATGGAGGCACAGTGATGCAAACCTCATCCTCATATTAAAAACAAAAAAAAAGGAAATTGGAGAATAGATGGTTAATATGCTTTTGTGAAATTGGTTTTATTTCTCTGATCGGTTTCTAGGTGTGTTGATGCAGTCCGCACCGGGGGAAATCGACTTTAATATTTGGAGGTTTTGCCTTTTTAATTCACTGTGTCACCTACTTTGTCTTTAGGAGAGAAAAAAATGCTCTCTGCTCATGTGCAGCAGCTGCCAGGGGAAGTTTGGGGGGGCAGCAAAGAAACCTGATAGCTACCCCCATTTTCAGAGCCTACAAATAATGCATGCTTTTGATTTTTTTTTTTTTTTAACTTGTAAACACAGGCTAGAAGATCTCCAACATGACCTACGATTTCTCTCGGGCATCTGTTAGGTTGCATGAAGTGGCACCAGATGCATTCAGAAAGCTGCCATGGAGGCAGTAGGTGTGTATTCTGTGAGCGCAGGCAATTACTCTGCAGAGAATGGGATGTCTACATGCACCAAAGTGGAGAATGATTGAGTGGAGTGGCTGTAATTTATTAATTATGGTCTATATTCTTAGACCACGGTTCTGGCTTCATTCAATTTGTATGGATTGAGGGGTAATTACGGTGTGTGTGTGTGTGTCTGTGTGTGTTAAGGAGAAAGAAAGAGCTGAAGATCTATTCATGTCATAATTTAAAGTGCAGGTTACTTGTGATATTCATCTTCATATTGTCCCCTCTTCTAATAAGGCCAGTTCATATAATGCAGTTTATTCAAGAGAAGACCCTGATTTAAAAAAAAAAAAAAAAGTTTCTGACTTGCAGTCAGCCTATACAGAGCATCTATTAATTGCAGAGCTGTGAAGCAACAATTAAGTTCTTTTGAGCGTAACTTGACTACACAGCCCCTCCTAGCTGATTAATAGAGGCAAAGCCGGTAGGTGAAAATCTGCAAATTCACAGACAACATCTTGGCTAACGGAGAATGGTACAAATAATCAGATCTCGGTTGCCGGAGATACATCTCGTCTCCCTGACGAGCTACAGATTCCACACAAATGTAGCTTGTTAATTTAACTCCACCATGACATTCCTCTCCATTTGGCCATCTCCCAGGCTGCACGCGTCACGGGCCTGTAATGGACAGCTGGTGCACTTGGTGCTTAGCACAGAAAAGGCAGAGAGGGTAGACATCAACTGCTTTGTGTGATAATGAATGGAGGCACACAAAAGGCCAGGAGCAGGCCATTTACAAAGCCTGCAAATTCTGCTGTCTAAATAGATAATATTGTCAGCCACTGTGTCTTTTGGGGTTTCTTTTACTGTAGTGAAAAAAACAGCATTCACCCCTTTGAGGTAAATATATGCCTTCCCCATTACTCTTACTTTCAAATATTTATGATAATCATTAGAAACCATATTCTATGTGTTCTGTGTGAGCATGGCTATAACTCCACTTATCAAAGGATCTGTTTCACTAAAAGAAAAAAAAAAGAAAGAAGACAACTGTAGTTTTTTTTTCAGTTATGCAAAATTAAACAAAGCACACTTTAAAGTTGTGTCACTGAGACTACAATTTAGGCGCTAATTTCAGATTCATAGCTCACTTATTTCATTGCGTACCCAACAAGCCTGTAGGGACGCAGTGCGTAGGATGATATCTCCATTGTGGAAAAGTTTTCAAAGAAAAGTTTTTAGATTGATTTTTTTTCTAGAAAGAAAGATCTATTGGTTGCATTGCATTTCCCCAGCAGAGATGAAAATTATGTGGACACTACCATGATGTTCAGATTTCTGTAATTGGAGGATCGCTCTCGAAAGGAAACTGGAATTGGAAATAATTCGCGCCAAAGAGCGTGTAGGAAGCTACGGAGGAAAAATAACCATGCAATTACGCATGAGAAGAGTGCTGCAGAATCACAAGTGTCTGTAATGAACTAGTGAAGACACCGGCACTTATACAGTGGAAGGCAATGATAAAAGCTGCCTTGTAATAGCATGTGATTAAACTTAGTAAAAAAAAAGAAAAAAAAATCTATTTTTTCACTCGAGCACTGAACCGCAGTGAAGAGTCCCGTGGAGAGATTCTGCATCTGTCAATTTGAAGATGACTCAATGTGTTTCCTCCAAATTCATCACCCAGCATGCAGTTCCAGTCATTTTAGAGGGCTCTTCAAGTGCTCTTTTGTTAATTTAGTTAAACATGAAACGTTAGAGTTCATGTTTTACACATTCCTACTTAACACAGGTGGAGTTTGAGTTTCACTAAATTTGAATACATGTTTAAGATTAAGCTCCAAGCCATTATTATTCATTAGCAAATAATTTCCGTGAATGTGGAATGAGCCCGGGTTTGCAGGGCACTGTGGGTAATAATATCTGCTCTACTGCATGCATATATATAGAATATTGTTAATTTGTATACTTTGTCTAGAAAATACAGCGCGTGCATTAATAGGGTTTTGTAATATGGTTGCAGTAACAGGATTTTCTTTTTAAATATGTTAGCACCATTAATATGAAGTTCCATGCAGTGAACTGTATTTCAGGGCGATTCTTCACTCAGTTCAAATATCCGAATGTTCAGCTATGTAAAATATTCACTTGAACATTTTCAACATTCAAATGTTGAATTGAAAGCATAATAAATATTGCATAGGTACATTTTAAAAAATTAGAAGATCAAAACTCTGTCTTTGATTCTTTTGCAAGATAAATAAAGAATTAGAACGAATTTTTTTCCCTTTTTTGTGCAGTTTTACAATTAAACAACAACAAAAATAAAGTATTTTGAAATGAAAATCATTAGCTATGTCCCTTACTATATGATTCTGTGATCACCTGTGAAACCATTATTGAATTGTTGCACAATCCTTTGTCATAGCACATTTAATAAGACCATGTAAGCTTCATAGATATCTTTTTTTCCCCCAGTTCTGTGACATTATCTAATTTGGCATTAAATGCTGGTTTTAGTATTTAAAAGAAACTTTTCTGCGGTCATTGGCCAACATGTTCATTTTTATCTCTGTAGGCTCAGTTATTTGTTTTATGGATTCAGGATATTAGAGTGATCCCCGCAGCATAGGTGCTAAGATATGATCAATAGGGATTCATGAATAATGAAGAGGCCGAGTGGAGCAGAGGCACTTAATTACAGCTTCGAAAGCCATTCTCGTTAATTGAGGAGAATAAAGGTGCTGAAGTGGCTTAAACGGCAAAAACTGTAATTTTTTTAAATTATTAAAAAAAATTTTTTTGTCACGTTTCTTTTTTTAAATTACAGCAAGCCTCTACCTGAAAGCCAGATGGATCCAAGTTCTCACCTTTGTTTTCAAATAGATACATTTGTATTTTATATTTAGTTTATTTTTGTTCTCAGGCTTTCTTTGACCATTTGTGAGCAGACTCTCATTCTTTTAATGTAAATGCTAATATGCTGCATATCCAGACAGTGTGTGACTGCTGTGCACTGCAGATACAGTATATAATTGACAGCCCTGCCATCTGTTACAGTTATGTGAAATTATGGATAAACTAGTTAACAGACACTTTGGCCCATTGTCTGTTGTTTTGATAATCACCCTTAATAACGGACGGCATCAATATGGTCTTTAAACCTGATTTGGGAGTTAATGGAGTCAGATGGGGGCAGTCAGTGTATGCTCTGGGGGTAATGCTGTTAGAGATGTTCGTAAAGAGCAAATTAAATCAGTCATAGATTGTGCCCTCTCAAGTCAGCCAGACAACCAGACCTATTGAGGAGAAAAAGGAGGGGGATTCATATTTTAACCTCTCGCAGAAAATGCACTTATGTGGATGGAAATACAGTCAGAGCTGGGTGACTGCATGCAAATGGTTATTGCCCAGCCCTAATGGCTTCCTGTTAGCTGAGGCAGGTTGGAAGGGGAGTCATATCTAATCGGAACTTAACCGGGCATTTTTTAAAAATATATATAATTTATTTATTTCTTTTTGTGGCCTCAGACGAGCACAGTGATTAACATGGACAGTAATGTCACCACCTCTATCTTAATGGATAGGGTTGGGAGTCAAATAGAAACTCGTGATATGATTCAGTACGTTACCCAAGATAACATTGGTATCACAGTACAGCCATTCCAAGATTCATATAAATGAAAGGAAAAAAAACAACAAAATACAGAATTTAAATGTTTAAATGAATTGATATTCACTTTATGTCTCTAGCTCTCTGATTTGCTCTGATACGTTTCATGGTATAGATTCAACAAGGTGCTGGAAACATTCCTCAGATGTTTTGATCCATATTGAAATGATAGCAGCACACAGTAGCTGCAGATTTTTCTGCTTGCACAACTATGATGCAAATCTTCTGTTCCACCATATCCCAAAGGTGCTCTATTGGACAAAGGTCTGGTGACTGTGCAGGCCCTTCAGTGAACTCACTGTAATGTTCAAGAAACTAGTTTGGGAGAGGTTTGTGACATGGTGCATCATCATTATGGAAGAAGTAACCATCAGAAGATGGGTCAGCAACAGTACTCGAGTAAGATGTGCCATTTAAATGATGCTCAGTTGATACTATGGGCTCAAAAAGGTATTCTCAAAAGAATATCCCCCAACCCATTATACTGCCACTGTCAGCCTGAATTGTAGATGGACTAATGCTTTCATTTTGCCAAATTCTAGCCCTCTATTCAAAGCTCTCTTTCCTAGCGGTTCATGTCCCGCTCATGAAGGATCTGGTGTTTTGCACGCCTTCCTCCACTTCTTCCTATCCAGAGCGTCTTCTGGTGTGACATTCGCAGCCTTCATATCATTTTTGATTCGGTCCATCCAGAGCTTTTTTTTTGGTCTTCCTCTTGGCCTGTTACCGGTCTAATCGTTGGGCTGTTTTAGCGATGGAGTTCTCATCGCTAGGGACTACGTGGCCGTACCATCGGAGCCTCGACTCTCGCATCTTGTCCGTGATTGCCACTTCCCATCGTTTCTTGACGTCTTCGTTCACTCATTCATCACTAACATTTTTCCAATCTTCTACTGCCCAGTTTTGGTGAGCCTGTGCAAACGGTAGCCTCAGTTTCCTGTCCTTAACTGATAGGAGTGACACCAGGTTGTGGTCTTCTGCTACTCTTACCCATTAGCTTTGAGGTTTTAAATGTTGTGTCATCAGAGATGTTCTTCTATGTGCTTTGATTGTAACAAGTGGTTATATGGCAGTCTGGCCATTCTCCCCTGATGTCTGGTATCAACACAGCCATTCCTGATGCCCGTTTTGACCATTTGCAGGTCATCTTGACCATGTCTACACGCTTAAATGCATTGCTGTAGTGTGACTGGCTGATTAGCTGTTTGCATTAATAAGCAGTTTAACAGGTGAATTTAACTCAGTGGGTGAATGTATTGTAGAGATAGAGATTGGACTCAGAATATGGGATGCTGTTTACATTTCTTTTCTTTTTTCTTTTTTTTAATATCTTGTAACCTCAAAAAATTAGCAGGTAAAAACAAAATCTATTATGTATTAAATTAGAATAAAGCTGGCTTATTTAATTTAGCCGCTTCTATGGGGGGGGGACGACACTTTTGGCTGATTGTTAATCAGATTCTGTTTTGTGTCTTAATGGAAAATCATTGAGTCAGATCATCAAGATCATGACTTGAGTTGAATCAAATTACCGCTGGTAGTCACTCACTCAACAGATTGTTAATATATTCACCTTCTGAGCCAAACCACACAGTGCTTACCTAATTGCCTTGCAAACCATTTTTGGTCCATTTCCATGACATTTGGCCCATCGACAAAGAGGTTTGGTGCACCAAAGGTGTGTTACTCAGTGTCCCCCCCCCCCTCTGTCCGTGTCTAGTGAGACACGAAGTGGAACAAAGAGCCCGTCGTCTGAAGCTGGTGTGGCTTTACGCTCACTCAGAGTTCACCTGAAACACTGCACCATGGCTCCAGGTAACAGCCTCTGCTGACTGATACACCGCTGGGATTCTTTGACTTTATCAGGGGAAGAATCTGAACTTTGTGAATGGCAATACATGCAGGTGGTGACATGTCCCTACCCAATTACACAGTTCCTCGGATTTGTCATACCTGTCAGACCTTAATGACCAGTAAATACATTTATACAGAAATAATTCTGTAGTCACAATTAAACATCATTGATTCATGTTGGTTTTATTAGCAGAAGTGATTTAGGATGCCTGAACGGTCTTTAAAAGAACTAGCTCTGAATCTGTACCGTGGAGATCCCTGCAGATGGGAGATAAGGAAACCACTGGAGATGTCTATCAGCAATTTGCATGGAGAAGTTTTCAGAGAATGAGTTGTCTTGTTGAGTATAAGAGGTTAAAAGGTGAACAGTGAACCAGACATAGGATTTATGACTAGTAGCAGACGGTAAATAAGAAGAATGAGTTTGTCTTGTTGAAATGTGAGGAGTGATGTCATTCACATGGCTTCTGCGACACTGAAAGTGAGAGGGAGATCAGGGTAGACACCGTTAGGTGAGCTCTCAGCCCTTTGTGTGACACCCAGCCTTAGCCCCAAGGGTCTTGTTCTTTCCATGAAATGCACCATTTTGGCCTGCTGGTGCTTGAAGTAGCGATGGTTCCCTTACAATTGTGAACAAATCACAGAAAAACCTAATACCTAATTTTAGTGACTTTAAAGTGTTCGTTTTGGCTTATTGGAGAGTGTGTCGCCGTGACACGTTGCAATACATCTTAAGTGTCGGATAGAGATTGCACTTTAAATGACATTTTGGTTTCTATCAGCAGCTACTTTACTTTTTTTTCCTTCTGCTGCAAGTCAGATACAGCATGATCTTTTACTCTTTAACACACCCTCTCATTCACTTGAGGGATAACATGCAGTGACAGTTCCTGTACCTGGCACGTGGTCCGTGCTGAGCAACATCTGGCAGGCAGCTTGTCTAGACCACACAGAAACTTGTTTTGCTCTTTTGTATTTGAAATCTGTAGCTTACCTACTTGGTAACTATTGTTTGGCGGATGATGCCGCAGAAATGGACGATGATGAATTTAAATGGCTGTAAATTAAATTTGACACAATTCATCTCTACGCTAACATTCTCAGACAGGATTTATGTATACTCCAAAGCAACCACGGGCAGCAAATTAGCATGGTTGTTACTGTAAATATGTTTCTTAATATAATTTGCAGGATTGTTCTGCGGCGGGTTTTATAGCTTCCCTGCTTCAGTGTGGGTTTTATATTGTCTGCCTCTTGTGCACTACAAGTATGGAAGTACTCAACTTTGGCTCCATTAAATCAGCTAATTGCTGATTATGAACTATTGCGCTGCGCTGTGATTTGTTAGAATAATTCCTTTCTGATGTCTTTGTCTCGGTTTGTGTGCCTCTCTGCCACCAGCTGTCATTAAGCTATTTTTTCATGTATCCCAAATTAATAGACACTCACTCACTCTGAAGTGTCTGATGCTATTGTAGCAGAAGCCACATGGCATTTGGCCAAGGCTGCAATATAAGATGCAATTGTTTAGCTTTTTTTCATCTTTATCCCTGTTTTAATGCACAGTAATAAGTAAGTAAATGCTGGAAAGATGTGTGTCTGAAATCGCAGTGGCCTTTGTTGTAGATAATTAGGTTAGCAGCAAGAGTGTGCAGGTGTTGAGGGTGTACTGTGTGCTCATGTTGTGTTATCGACTTGCTCATATTCGTAGGCTGTCAGGGGTGTCGCACTTTCCATCAGCCCCAAAGCTCACCAACCTCTTCACTATTAAAATGATCACTTTCAATAGCAGACAAAGGAAAGAGGGAACATATCTAGTGCAGGGTATTTTCCCCACCTCTAATGCTTATCTGCCTTTTGATGTCGGCGTAATAAAAGGCCTATTGGGCTTTCACAATGACCTGCAAAATGGACAAGGGCCGATATACTGGGCTCTGACTGTCGCTACCATTAACTAAAAGGCCCAGACATTATGGAGAGCCGGGGATGAAAGTACATGGAAAAAATAATAATAATTGAAAAATTGCCTAATGCTAAAGTGAAAGAAAATGGAACTGTGAAAAGGCACTGTAATATTCTGTTATCCCCGGTAAATGCAGCCAAACAAGAGATGCAGCAAGGCATTCTTTTTGAAATGGATGTGGTTCAATTACCTGCATGTCTAAATCTAGTTAAGGCTTCCATTGTCGGGCTCGAAACATAACAGGCAGTTTTTGTAGTGTTAAAGCGTATTATGCCCTACAACCTACATAGAATCAAGAGAGGTATGACTCCATTCAAGATGCGGAGGGAATTAAAATTCACAGTGAGACCGAGGTTAATTTATTATTTAGTCTGTTTCGGGCTACCGTTTGGATCACTGTTCTAACAGAGTTCGAGCTCAATATTCGAACAAGCTTGAAAAGAACGTTTCTAAATATGTTTTAAGGAGTATTGAAGGATTAGCATCCAATAGAAGCAGAATCTGGTTTGTTTTACTGTGTAAAACAGTTGACCTAATTCAGACTAGACTAGGCCATGCAGACGGGCATTATATTGATGAACAAAACTAGCAGACTGGCAAATATTTTACTAGTTTTACCTTTTCTTATATAATTTATAATTTCTTTGATATTATGTATTATTTATATATTCAGTTATAAGACACACAAAACCCAACCTGTAAACCTTGAGTTTGATGTTTAAGTAAATGCCTTAATGTTGGTGTTGTCTGTGATAATCTAAAAAAAGAAAAACATGTGCCTTTACCCTGTAATTTAAAAAAAGATAGTAATATAGTGCATGTATTATTTTGTTTGGTCAATAATTTAAGATCCCAGTTGTAATACACATTGTACACATCTTACCTGAAATGTACCTGCCCACTGATCAGTTAACCTCAAACTGCTGACTTCATGGTAAATAACTGAACGTCTATATTTAAATCTGTTCTGTATATAATACATGAAAAATTAACAACTACAAAAAATGTCAAATTAAAAATACAGTTTTACAATTTATAACATTTTAAAATTTACATGGGGTCATGCAGTCTTGGTGGTCGTCAGGAACGCCTTCTACTTTACCATAATTAATCATCATCTGTTGAGCTATATGTCTGTGATATCCAAGAACTTTATTTCTAATTCCACATTCCATATTTAGAGGTAAGTCAGATACAGATTTCGGTATTATAATACATCTTTAAAAAAACAAAACATAGATGGTAATAATCGCTGTATGCGTGTCAGTGTTGGCGCAAGGTTTCATTCAAGATTGGCCCAGCAGTTAAGGATGGGAGGAGATGGGGTGCATACAGATATATATGCATACGCTACAATTATTTTAGTAAGGTTTACATATTATAAATTGATTCTATAGTGTTGTGGTTTACACATTCAATTGCCAAGTCGCTGGTTTTATTCTAGCGCAAGACATAAATCCCTTTTTGGGTCGTGGCATCTGCCGTTAAAACTCATATGCAGAGACACCCATTGTAACAAGGAGCAGGTGAAAGTACCTTCATTCAACATTGTTATAAACTGATACAGTGATAACAAAAGAAACTGTAGATTTTCCAGCCATGAAAAACATCATTACCTGAAGTACTACTTTAGTACGTTGCAGGTGTGATGCATCTAAATATATACCAGTACCTTCTACTTCAGTTTTATAGAGAGCTTAAAAGACAACAGCTGAAAAACCTCATTCAAAATGCAATTCACTGCATCAGTAACTTAAAATCCAACAGTGGAACAGACTTTCTTTCTGAGTTATATGTTGTAGATGGTATTGGAAATTAAATTAATCTGGAAGTGACTTTATGATTCGGCTCTATACAAATTCATATAGTTATCATGTAGATCATCTTGATGTCTAAAAAAAACCTCCCAAGTATAGTTTATTTTTATCCTATTATTCCTTAGAATACCCACGAAGTATAATAGATTGCCAAATCTAGACTTCTGGGGAAAGTTGACCTCAAGGTAAACAAAGATGTTTACTTTCTACACCAATAAAATAAGTCATTTTTTCCACCGGGCAGAATGACTTTCTCCCCCCCACCCCACCACCACCACGTAGGTTGTATACACGGTCCTAAAACCAAGAAATATCCAACAAAATTTCTAATTATTTCTCTCTTTGGCACTTTGCAGGTAACCGTTAAAATGTATAAGCGTGGATCTAACAGCTGGCTGGGGAAGTCCCTGAATGCCACCACCACCATCCCCTCCAACACCTCTGTGATCTTCAGGATCAGCGGCGAAGAATCAGATGCTAAAATCCCAGCAAACGCCATTCACAGCATCACGCTCAGCATATGACTGTGTGGAGATAATACAAACAGGATCGCCATCGCAACATGGCACTGAAGAAGCAAGGGGAAGAAAAATTGCTTACTTGTGTATAGCATTTTTTAAAAACTGAGTGCATTTTAACATGCAGTGATTGTACTTTGCAATATTGTAGGACTTCCAGATGTTTTTATGTGCGCATTTATCGGGGAAAAAAGGAAAAAGAAAAAAGGTCCCATTTGCCAATTTCCCTGATTCTCCTTAGTGACAATATTATGTTAATGTAGATGGTTTCAGACAATTAGCACGATTAGCTTTCTCTTGTTTTGAATTTCTAGAGCTGGCCCACACTTTACACTAGCCATTAATTAATCATTATGCAAGCTGATTGTGTCACACCGATTTAGGACTGAAGTGTTTAATGTGTTAATTGTGGTGGTTAAAAACCGGTGGCCTCTGGCACGTCGAGGGCCGAGGATGTAACTGCCTCTGTGGGTTTAATCGGAAGTTATTTACGGTCTGTTTAGACAGTGGAACTGTAAGGTGCTTTATTAATATGCTCCACCGCACGGAGGAGATGATAACTATTCAAGAGCACACAGGCACAGCAACCAGCACCATTCATAACTGTGTCTGAGTCACTTTCCATCAGTTGCCCAGGCTTCCACAGCTGCGCTAACAGCTAGCAATTGCATTTACTGGGCCTGGCAGTGGTCATAATGAAGTTATTCCCAACAGGATATCAGTGCCTTTAGCTAACAGCTCTCTCTGTTGATGGTATCTTTCTGTATGGCATGTCTACCTGAAACATCATTACACTGTACTCAAGCTACTCGCTTTTTCAAATGTCTGTTTACTGGTTTACCTGAGGGGTAGATCATCTGTAGTTTTAAAGCCATCACTCAGTTGTTTACATTGGTTGCTGCACATTTTTGAGACTGGTTGTTTTGTGGTTTGAGTCAACATTGCTTGAAATTATAGGTGTTTTCATGAATTTATTGCCTATACATATTTAAACCTACATAGTCCTCAGGAACTGTTTTCTCCAAAGCACTTGACAAACAATATTTGCAATATCAGATGGTCTGGTATGGGAAGGACTTCAAGGAAATATCTGATAAGTGGTGGGTGCATGCACGTTTTACTGTAATTTCATTATACATTGAACCATGCTTCTCAGTTGATTTATTCAGGCATGCTTGCTTGATTCATTGGTGTGTGGGGTTTTTAGGTCATTGAGTTATCAAGTGTTATCAAATGTTTGTACCACGTGTTGTTGTAATAAAGAGATGTGATTATTGGTTGGTTCAGTTAGTTATTTTTACCATTTTGGACTGAAGTGGCCTCAACCATCTCTGTCCTATTTTTGTTGTTGTTTGTTTGTTTTATTTCTGTAGTGTCGTTATTGAATCATCTTAGGATACAGCAGAATAACAGGAATGGTTTGGAATCAGCCGATGCAGCTCTATCTCTGTAGTTCTTAGATGTTATGCTGCAGCATTTTGGTTTAAATTCTGGTGTTTTAGAATCCAAACTATCGTAATGTTCTTAATCATCCAAACGTAACAAATGCATATTAGTGTCTCATAACAATTATACACTCCACAGCCACTTTTTTGGGGGTATCTGATCAACTTGGCTAAGAGTTGTCCACCAATTTGAATGTCAGTGTATCGATCACTGACAGCTCTAGTCTGCATGCCAAAGTGTCCTTGGGCAAGATACTGAACCCCAAGTTGCCCCCAGTGTATTTATTCACTGTATGTGCATGTGAATGCTAGAATGTACTTACGCATAGGTACAACTCCTGCATTAATTTTTAGTGGAAAATGCTTTGAGTATACTAAGAAGCATGGTGCCAAATCTAATAAGCCAATCACATGGCAACCACTCTATTCATGTAACTAGGACAACCTGCTGAAGTTCAATCGAGCATTGGAAAAAGTTTTGTTCATGCCAGACGTCAGAGAATGGACTACTTCGAGCTAATAGGAAGGCAACAGTCAACTCAAATAACCACTCATTACAACAACAAGGCATGCAGAGGAGGCACTCTGAACACAAAACACACTGAACTTTGTATCAGATGAGCTACCAGAGCACACCAGGTGCTACTTTTGTCAGCTAAAAACAGGAAACCGAAGCTACAAATCACAATTGCTCACCAAAATTGGATTTTTGCTTTGGCATAAACACGGATGGCTCACGGATCCATCCTGCCTTGTATCGAAGTTATGCTGCTGCTCATACACCATTGCTCGTGTAATGGTTTAATGAAGTCTTCTTGGCCCACTTTGGCTCCTTTAGTACAAATTGTGCATTTTTTAAATGCTACAGCATACTTATCTTCTAATTGTTGCTTCCAGAAGATTAATGCACCATATCATAGGGCTGTGCGATATGACCAAAATCTCATATCCCGATATAAGAATTCTATCGTCCTGATAACGATATAAATCACAAAAATGTAACATTTTCTGTAAATTCTGTGAATCTCGGGCAGCTCGTCTTGCGGGAAGTGTTTCCTGCTGCGCGTCATGTAGCTGGAGTCGAGTGTTTTAACCGATGCATGAAACTATACATTTTTATACATAAGTTGCAAAGGCCGCCGTTTTCTTTGTGAGTATTTATTACACGGCGTGCTGCGGGGGAAAGCCTGTTCTAACGTTTGAGTCTAAGGTTTATTTTTTAGCACCTGGCGGCTCTTTTTTGCTTCTTATCCCTAAATAATCTGCTCTTTCACGTGATTCAGTTTATTTTGAAAAGTCTCAACAGCTTTATTGTGAAAGGTTTATGTGGAACATAGACAAGCGGACACGTGATGCTGTTACCGTCGTTGTTGCTAACCACAACGCATAAAAACAGGCGCTTGTCCGTCTGTAGTGTGGTTATATAAAATATAAGAGAAAGAGAGAACTTTAAGAAATTAATATAGCCACTACAGTGACCATCAAAACGATGAAAAAATATTGCCGTAAACAGTTTATTTTGCGACACCACGAAACAAACGATAGCGTAAAATGAAACGATAGACGTTTTTATATCGTCATCCGATATATATCGTTATATCGAACAGCCTTACCATATCATAAAGCTCAAAATATTTCAAAGGGGTTTCTTGAAGATGATGATGAATTCACTGTTCTCAGATGACAGTTACCTGATCTCTTAAACCAAATGCTCCAGATACAATTACTTCAATTATGTCTGAATTTAGAATCATAGCTTGTTCAGACCTTTGTGGGCTCAAGATACCTTTGAGGTGTGACATTTGATCAGGACTCGGATAAACATAAAAAACACAGTGTTTTTTAATAACATTGATTAAGGATCACATTTGTATAGTGAAAATTTGGGTTTTTATATTTTTGTTCATATTATATTCATGTTCTGTTTCCTTTAACGACAATATGTTTCACTGTCTGTATATAATTGTGTGATAAATGGGTGTCATAGGCAGGATTAAGATAGGAAGACAAATGTGAGGTTGAGTCAGTCGTCTAAACCTATTTCATGATTGTTGGTCACCACTGTTGTTACTTTGCTATGACGGAGTCGTGACATAAATAATTTGAAACTGTTTTTCAAATATTTAAGAAGTAAAAGTGAGGTTTGCTGAAAGACTTGGAAAAAAAGTAGGGTTTTTAGGTAGATGTTTTTACTTATATTTAATATTGTACCTAATTGCTTCCCTAAAGCTATAAGGTATCTGTAATAGTGAACCCCATATACAAAGTCATTTGTCACTACTGGGCCACAAGGTTTCTTCAAAGCCTTATTAGTGAGATGGAGGGCATCCATCAACAGCTTACCCTGCTCTTTGAAAGCATGCAGCATGTCTCCAGCACAGTAAAAGACTGGAGATTAGGAATGGATGGCTGGCCACAGGGACAAAGAAAAGTCTGTTGGACAGCGCTGTGGTGACTGGGAGGGGAGGCTGAGCGGAAATGGACATGGAGATCAGACCAGAACATAGTGTGACAATGTAACAAGGTAAACTGATCCAGGCTGTAATTCCTCTAAAAAACTGAATCAATGAGGGTTCTGTTAAAATGGAAATTCTCCAGGATATCGAGTTTAGGTGAATCTGGAAGTACATAATCAGCTGTAAATTTACAGCTGTCCCTTGCTGTAGCTGTACGAATATGTCTGGTAACCTGCGGATGGGTGTTCTGAACATCTCATTGAACCAGAACATTCATGAATTGAACCTATCGTTTGAACCTACAGGTGTCCAACTTTGACCTCTCGTCATTCAATATGGTCCCAAGGGTGGCTAGGTCAGGTAGCTGGTTTGACATTTTCTTTGTACAAGACATGGAACTCTTGCAACTTAGAGATGAAGGCCTAATCCCTCTCAAATAACAGCGAACAAGCCGCTGTCTCAGCCACAACCATTGTGTTTCTACACCACAGTAACTGTACTCACATAGGTCAGTCAGTACTTGAGGACTTAACTGTTTTTCCTCTCCAAAATGTTTGCTGCACTCCCTTTCACCTGCAGTTTCCCACTAGAATGTCAGCACTGCGCAAATCCAACAAACAGTTTGACCCCATTATGTGAGCGGCACATCTTCTGTGATGTTGCTGCTTCAGCTCGACTAGCTCAAAGGTTCTGATCAGACCCAGGTCAATGCACTCTTTTTAACTGTAATATTTTCTGAGATGCAAGCCTGTTTCATCTGTAGAGGGCCCTAGAGATGAAATTGTGTTGTACTCAGAGCCTAACCCTACGTGATAACCTTGTGGTTTACTGTAAGTGGGGAAATGGGTAGGAATAACTCCTGGCTCTGGTTGTGCCCTAACATAAACACTCTGAACATCAAAATGCCTGAAATTGCCAGTGAATTTGTATTCAGCAGTTAACAATTCTCGACTTTACTCTGCATCTCTTATCTGCCTGTAATTACAGCGGCAATTTTGGTCCCGGTTTTGACACTTTAATGTATCCTGAACTCAAAAAAACTGGCAAAATCTTACACAATCACCAGAACAGGTCAGGTCACCCAAATTTGAAAATGCTGTTTTTCTTACTTAAATCTGGCATGTGTCCATTTTTGAGTTATCAACCACATGGGATTTGGCTAAATTCAGTGTAATTAGTGTAAAAGCTAATTCAATCTGTTCATGGAAAGGTGTTATGACAATGGGTGGGGTGGGGGAATAAATCCATATATTTTGAGAAATTTCACAAAAACAAAACTGATCAGAAACCCTACAAATATTAATCGAATTATTGCAAAAGCATTACCAATGTGTGAAATGGACAAACATTACAGAGTACTGTGTGCTAGTACTAAGATATCATAGTAGATAAGTAAAACCTTGTACCAGTTTAGTTCAATTAAATTTTATTTGTGTAGCACCAAGTTGTGACAACAGTCGCACATTGAAAGACCCTCCAAAATTAGAAACCATTAGACAGCGCTCTATGATGAAGTACTTAAAAGTGAAAGTGGGAAGGAAAAACGCACTGTTGGTACGAAATTCCAGATTTTTTTGGTCATGGATCTTACAGACCAAAAAGCTTACATCCATCCATAAACTCACGCAGCTAAAAATCAATGGATACACATTTTAATCTCCAGTAAACATATTTCAATCTTTATACTAAAGAAATAATGGGGCCAGGATTTGTGAAGATGTAGAAAAATGAATAAGGAACAAAATTCTGCTTCCCAAAACTAAAAAAGAAACAATCGAAAGAGGTAAATCAGTTATGAATCATTGATTGAACTGACAGCTCAGAGATGTGGGTGACAAGAGGGTTGAAAAAGGCTTACAAGCAAACCACTGCTATACTTTAAAGTGTTGTGATGTAATTTTATTGCATGTGTGAATAGTAAATGCTTAAAATACTCACGTATAGCACAGTATCCATGAGGAAATCAAAAAATCATGAGCTGGGAATAATCCTGAAAAATATCAGCAAAAGCAAATAGTAGATATTCCCCCTGAGAACTTTCTTGGCATCTGTATTTTTATAAAACTGATGTATGAGAGGGTTAAGAGTGCTTAAGAGAATAATGTACTGGTGTAACACAGCGAAAAATCTTTGAATGCATTTTACTGCAGCATAAAGTGTAATTTTGGTGAAAATACAACTGCAAGCTACATTTTACAGGCTTTTATACAACTACTACAATGTGATGATAAAAGGAGACGAGCCGCCCCTCTAATGCCCACCAACCCCTATTCTGTCACCACTACTTTGCTGAACAGCAATAAAGCTTTCAGAGTGTGAAAGCAGCAGGACTCGTAAGAGATTAAACATTTTCCCGCCTCTTGCGGATGTTCGAAATTAAGTGTCATCGAAATTCTATTAAATGTTCAATTTAATGTTTAGTTTTTAACACATTTCAGTGTCCGGAAAAAAAAAAGAAAAGAAAAGAGGAAATAATCAAACAGTTGTGTATTTATGAATAAATAAATAACGCAGGCAGGAAGAGACAGGAGGCTGCAGAA
This sequence comes from Maylandia zebra, assembly GCF_041146795.1. Lineage (NCBI taxonomy): Eukaryota > Metazoa > Chordata > Actinopteri > Cichliformes > Cichlidae > Maylandia > Maylandia zebra. The sequence continues at coordinate 20,382,761 of NC_135174.1, read as the reverse complement.
ATTAGCCAGTTTTGAAACAACTTTCAAAAGCACCACACTTGAACGAACCTACAGGACAACAAAAGACATACAGGAGTGAATAAAATAAAGCTTCCTTGCCAATTACTGTTGCGAATGCGGCCACGGTGGGGCTTTTTGTGCTTCACACAAGCAGTCTTTTCTCCCCTTATCCCCGGCTATTGAGAGGGATACATTAGCCTGGCAGGATGGATGTGGTGGAGAGGAGCAGAGCAGAGAATTCGCAGTCATACAGCTCACTTCACGCCCGGTATTACAGATCTCTTATGATTTCACTCACAGTGCTCGCACACGATGTGATTTTTCCAAGTTTTTTTCTGCTTCCTAAGACTTCCACACAAATCTGCTCACTGTGCTCTTTTATCTTAAACATTTGGGTACAAAAGAGATTTTAGTCTTGGAAGTCAGTCTACTTCATTAAAACACGGACATTTAAACGTTGCTGAAAAACTGTAACCTAAACAAGTAAACCACTTTGACACTGATATGCTTTATTATGCTGAATATGCTTTATTTTATTTATTTATTTTGTCGCAATCATACCTCTGGACCACCTCAGCTCTTTATTATTTATGACAATTCCAGCAGGCTCTTCAGAGTCACAGTTATGTGTGAGTAAATGCTGGGTTAATGCTGCGGATAACAGCATCCATCATGCAGTTTCATTAGCACTGTCCTCTGACCCCTTCCACATAATGTTGTGAAATGTGTCAGGTGCCAGATTATGGGGAGGCATGACGATCAATACAGAAATAAGAGAGACGCGTGCGATGTTTCTGGCCCGGCTGCAGAATAAACCTTCATCCAGCATTCTGCCGCCTGTCACAAATCTGAAAAACAAATGCACTTGCCCACGGCAAGAGCCATCAATAATAATATAATGTGTGGACAATGATGAATTAGAGCCAGACTTCTCAGTGCATTGCTGTTCTACACACAGAAACATTATTGGATGAATGAATTGATCTCTGTGTTCACATTAGTTTGCTTAATCTGTATTTGAGTCGATGGGACAACATACTGTTTCACTTCACCGAATTCAGAAAAGTTTATCATGTCCAATAATCAAAAGCTGTTTATGAAAGCATCTCCTTTTTTGTCTCATTGATTAGGCAGCATAATGCACCGCAATCACTAATCACTCAGACAAAATGCACTTAGAAAATGACAAATGTATTTTATATATAGGTAACAGGTTGGAGCTTAAACAGAGGGGCAATCAAATGTATTTCTCTATAACAATTACCGACGCTAACTTTGGACAAAGAACATGTTTAAAATAGGTCGTTGTGTTTAAACAAAGATGTAGTAACAGTTCAAATTCCCTTCAGTTTTTGTCACTGAACTGCTTGGGATCTGGGATGTTGCAGTATGATCACATCAACAGTTGCTGCAGGTTTGTTGGCTGCACATCTGTGATGCGAATCTTTCGTTCCACCACATCCCGGTGCTCTCTCTTCATGTTTAAGAAATAACTCTGAGATGATTCGACCAGAACTTTTTTCTAATGTTATGTTGTCCAATTTGGTGAACCCGTGTGTATTTTAGCCTCGGTTTCCATTTGGTTGCTGCTTCAAGGTATAACATGCTTTGGGTTCAGAGATGCTCTTCTGCATACTTCTTCATACTTCATACCTCTAACCTATGGCATCAACAAGGCATTCCCTGGAGATGGTTTAGGGGAAAGATCTCAGTAGATCAACTGTTTCTGAAATACTCAGACCAGGCCATCTGGCACCAACAACCATGCCATGTTCAAAGTTTCTTAAATCATAGTTTTTCCCTAATGATGCTTGTTTTCAACTTCAGCAGGTTGTTTGGCCATGTTCACATGCCTAATGCACTGAGTCATTGCCATGGGATTGGCTGATTAGATTTTTGACATAATGAGCAGTTGAACAATTGAACAGGTGTAACTAACAAAGTGGCATTTGAGTGCATATTATTTAGCACACTCCCCCTCTTTGAAGAGCTCACCCACTTAACTCGCATCCCAAGAAAATAGCTAACCCCAGATAAGGCAGCGTGATGTATCCCGAGATAACAGGACTGGGACATCTAAATAAAGGTGTGAAACAATCGCATGGAAAAGGTTATCAATTGACTTCAACCAAAATTAGGAACACTCGGTGCGGCAAGAATTAATAGTTATTAGTCTCAACACCCAAGGATAAGCAGAAGAGCATGATTGATATGATGGAACTGAGAGTTTGTTACACTTAACTTTTGCAAAACACAAATAAAACTAAATTGAAACTAAGGATTTTCAGAAAATAAAAACTAGACTAAACTAGCAAAGAATTGGTAAAAACTAATTACAACTGGCAAAAAATTGAAAATCTGGAGTCGAAACTAAATAAAAAATAAAACCTAATGAAAATGGCGAAACGTTTAAAACCCTGGTGCAGAGATTGGCAAATCTGACCAGGAACGTTATAAAATGGATTGTCAGAACAGTCAGCGTTAAAGCCACATTTGACAGTCCATACTAGGATGGCATTGGACATCTTCGGGGCGGAGGAGGGTTGGTGTGACCAAGGTGTGGTTTGGCTTGTTGTATGTATATTTGAGATCATATGGCTCTGGATGGACCAGTTACCAGGGCATGGAAGGAGGACAGACTCATTAAAGGAGGAGAAGGCATTTCCTGGGATTGGAGATCCTCTGGGTGAGTGGTTGATTAAAAGCATGCATAAAATAGAAGTTATCTGTTGTTATTGATTGGTAATAGATTGATAATTGGCCACATTTACAGCTGTATTGACTTGTTGTGGACGTAGTCGACTTCAGGTTTAAACACTCTCATTAACAGGTTGAAAATAGTGACATTAAAGGAAGAGTATGCAGCACCACCCTGTCAGACGCCAGTGATGGTGGAGCTCACTGATGAATCAGGTGAGCTGGATTCATGGCTGATTCAAAACTAAGATCCCCCTGCTGTGGTCAGTAAGGGGAGAAAAGGGGGAAATAAAATCAAGAATAAAAGAGGCATTTATAAACGTTTAGGTGTCAAGTGAAACGAGACAAAAGGGGGTGTTTTACTGTTATTTTAATGTCAGCATTATTATTGTATGAGAATCATGCAACAAGCATTGCATCGATGATCATTTATTGAAGCTTTTGACCTTATACTAACATCTGTGTTCCTGTGATTGTTATAACCTCTGATGAATCTTCTATTTACAGGTGTTAGGATAATGATATAATTTTTCATTGCAGGTGTAACCATGATCATTTTTATACATATCGCGATTTGTTGCTCATTGTAGAGTTGTGCTCAAGTTAATAAGGGTTAAAAGCTACAGTCAGCGCGAATGTCTGACTGATCTATTGAGGGGAAAGGCTTCGAGCATAGAAGGCCGCACGCGCTTACATAACATTGATATCATGTTATTCTTTGTGATCTTTTCTTCAATTATGTCTTTAAGGTTAGTTTAAATAGTGGCAGTTAATTAAACGACATTTATTAAAATATTAAATACCTGAGTCAGAACGTTACACGCGGATCACCTTAAGAGTCTGGGAAACTTTGTAGCTGCCTAACTTTTTTTTAATGTTCTAGCTCCGTTGATTTGACACATTGGAATGTGTCAAAAAAGGGGGGGAAGGTTGAGCTTTAACATCAAACAAGGATTATTTGAACAATTTATAACTTCATTTGTGTCTTTAATAATTTAGGAATGGTAAAGCTTAAGCTAATAGCGGTCCGAGAAGACGGACCTTTTAGAGAATCAGTGAAAAAGCATAAACTATCACTTTCATGTTTAATCATAACTCATTGAAATGAACTGAATAGCGCTTAGAAGATTTGTTAATTTCTTTGTCTTTTGTTAAAAAGAGGGGTTTCAATAATTTTCAGACACACCTTGCAAATGTGCTTATAACGAGTTGGCACTCGGCCTTTTGAAGGTCAGAAGCTTCGTTCGGCGTGACTGTCCGGACTGATAAAGTGTAGGAAACGCCTTGAGTGCAGAGGGCTAAATGCAAACACGCTTACACACACATAAGATATGATTAGAATAAGTCCCTGGGACATTCTGAATGTTTTAGACCAATTTTGAATCACTAGAAGGTCAGTAGATAACAACATTAGATTATTAGGGTTAGGAAGAGAGGTGTTTTGGTTTTCTGTCTCTTACAGAGAAAGGAACAGACACCAGACGAGGCCACAGAGATACGAGGGTCCTTCGCAGCAGAGACAGATACAGTGACTGCCGAGACACCAACTGGGTCCAAGGGTCATGGCGTTTGGGCTCCAGCTAGCCACTTCAAAAGGATGAATCCCATAAATACAGCAATAACCATGAAGGGGTTGATGGAAATCCGGAAACACCAGACCAACGAGGTTCGAGAGGCTCTTGGGCAAAAGGGGGACGCCTTCCTGTTCTTTTCTGGAGGATACACGGGAGACACAGGACCCGAGGATACACAGATCGTTGTTTGAAATAGGGGCAGAATAATCCCCTGATCTGTGTCACGACTGAAGGGTTGTCTAACCCCTGAGGTTGAAGTAAGAAGAACAGAGGATCACGCAACTGGACGACACTGGTAGCTGCAGCAATAAAATAAAGGTTAAGAGCTCTTCGGACAGAGGTTCTAGTCTACGTCTGAATGGTATAAGGGAACACCAAATAAAGCTGTGGGAGAACAGGGGAGTGTCATCTGGACCTGCTATCCTTGTAGTAATAGTTTGTCTTGCACCTGACTTGCGCAAACACAGAGGTCATCTTACATATGGTTTGCCCGTCAGGGGGACAAAGGACCTCAGGAGTGAGAAGAGATGAACCCGGCCACACTGGGCTACAGGGTGTTTGTGAGGTCATTATTCTAATGACCTCATCAGGGGGAATTGTTAGATTATAATATTATTTTATGCCATGTTATACCCCTAATTAAAGATTGTGAATTATTATGTAGTTTTAGTTTGCATTATTCTCCTGAATCAGAAGAAGCTGATAACTATTGCATTAGTTAAACTGATTTGCATTACATTAAACTGCTGACTTGTTGTGAATGAATGATATTGTTTTATGATGCATTATACTGCTGAGTTATAAGAAATCTAATTTGTCTGAGTAGAAGAGAACAGAGTGTGCTGGAGTTTTCTGCCCTATTTCAGCAGGAGCAGATAAACAGGGAGCCAAGGTCGTAGCTTAGGCGCTGTGTGAGAGAAAGCATGTGAATGTTTAGGCTTTGTATGATAAGGTGGAGGCACCAGAGGCTATAAAAGTTTGAGCAATGCTCCACCATTTTGAGATTTTGAGGCTGTCTGCATCAGTGTCCATCTCCCACGCGTGTGTTCATTAAAATCATCGTTTGACTCAACCCGGCCGGACCAGTGTTGTTATTGTGGTTTTTTCTCTTGTCTCCATCCCCAATATTTTGAACCTTAACAGTCTCATTGATTAGGCAGCATAATGCACCACAATCACTAATCACTCAGACAAAATGCACTTAGAAAATGACAAATGTATTTTATATTCAATAACATCGATTTTTCCCCCCTTGCTTAGGTAACAGGTTGGAGCTTAAACAGAGGGGCAATCAAATGTATTTCTCTATAACAATTACCGACGCTAACTTTGGACAAAGAACATGTTTAAAATAGGTCGTTGTGTTTAAACAAAGATGTAGTAACAGTTCAAATTCCCTTCAGTTTTTGTCACTGAACTGCTTGGGATCTGGGATGTTGCAGTATGATCACATCAACAGTTGCTGCAGGTTTGTTGGCTGCACATCTGTGATGCGAATCTTTCGTTCCACCACATCCCGGTGCTCTCTCTTCATGTTTAAGAAATAACTCTGAGATGATTCAACCAGAACTTTTTTCTAATGTTATGTTGTCCAATTTGGTGAACCCGTGTGTATTTTAGCCTCGGTTTCCATTTGGTTGCTGCTTCAAGGTATAACATGCTTTGGGTTCAGAGATGCTCTTCTGCATACTTCTTCATACTTCATACCTCTAACCTATGGCATCAACAAGGCATTCCCTGGAGATGGTTTAGGGGAAAGATCTCAGTAGATCAACTGTTTCTGAAATACTCAGACCAGGCCATCTGGCACCAACAACCATGCCATGTTCAAAGTTTCTTAAATCATAGTTTTTCCCTAATGATGCTTGTTTTCAACTTCAGCAGGTTGTTTGGCCATGTTCACATGCCTAATGCACTGAGTCATTGCCATGGGATTGGCTGATTAGATTTTTGACATAATGAGCAGTTGAACAATTGAACAGGTGTAACTAACAAAGTGGCATTTGAGTGCATATTATTTAGCATCAGTACTGCCAAATATCGTAGTATAACTTGTAGTTTTTAAACAATACTATGGTCAACCTACATAAACGTCCACAGGTCCTTGTATAAACTAGTCAATATTACTGAATACAAAGAAAGCTAATACCAGAAAACAGCTCCAAGCAGCTTCATTTAAGTAGTTATGTTACTCTAGACCCATGAGATCCTCATGGCCCACAATGACAATAGCATTGGTATACATGTTCCTGTGATCAGTGTCTTGACCCAAATGTCACAGGGCATATACAAACACAAAAAGCAATAATAGTCCTAAGGGTTTTCATTTTCTTATAATGCAGGATTTAGACAAATAAATAAGAAGCAAATATAGATTGATAGTGAAAAGGAAATGGACTATATTGATTTGAACTGAAAATGAAGGCCACTGGCTACTGTGGCTTTTCCTTTCACCCATTGTGACCTGAGTGTTAATATAAATGCAAGTATTTAACCTTAAGCTATGCTGTATGATTGCATGGTAAGCCCAAGTTTAGCTGTGCCTTCTTCTATTTGACACTAACACTTAATTGTCTGATAATGGCTGTCTTGAAATTGTATTCTGCAAGGGATTTTGCCAATAACCTCTAATAAAGCAGGTTGAAATGGATACAAGGAGTAAGTTAAATCTTGGCCACACTCACCCAGAGGCACAGAGGAAACTTGAGCCTCAAAGATTTGGTGCATTAGTTCTGCTAAGCTAACCGTGAATGCTAATTGCAGGAAGGACAAACTGTAACCCCTGCCCTGTGGCCATGAACCCATTAAACAGCACAGAGAGTTCATAGGTATGGAGAGTGCACAAAGAGGTTTGCCTGAAAAGACCTGCAATCTGATTTCAGTTTAAATGGGGATACCTACTTACTGTTTTTCAAAGGTTCCCCGGGGATGTGCCCTCCCTGTATTTAAAGTAAGACTGCTTGTCACTCCAGAACTGACCGCAAATCATCTGTACAATGCAAAAGGTTCTGGAGTCTGTTGTGTGAGACAGAGAACTTGGGTGTCTCTCTACAGGACAGATCAGTTATGTCTAAGTGCTTGTGGTTTCACGCCCTGGAGGGTAACAACCCAGTCATGGTAACATATGACACCCTGTACATGGAAAAGGTGTTCTTTATGATCAGGAGCAATAAAGCATTGCCACTGAATCACCAACCTTAATTATTTAGATTGAACTTTCATTTAGGCATAGATTGCTAAAAACACGCCAGACAAAATACAAAACCATGCTAGTGATAAAACATTACCAGGAATGCTATTATGCACAACAGTATCCCAATTTACATTGATTGCATGCTAACGTTTGCTAATTAGCACCAAACGTAAATGTGTTTGCTCAAAACCAGATGCCGGACAAACCAGATTTATATTTGACATTTGATAAAGTATTTGTCCCTTTCATGATTTCTTAGTTTTTTCCATATTTCTCACACTTAAATGTTTTAAATCTTCAAATAAATGTTCATATTTGACAAAGGTAACTATAAAAAAATCTGCATTTTATTACTTTATGAAAAAGTCACAGCTACTTTCTACCACTGAATGTGCCATCTGCATCTGCTAACCACTCTTCTAAAGAATAAGTGGTCAAATGGTCCATTTATGAGGCCTTGGACAGTTTACATTGATGGAAGATACACACAAGTGTAACTGATAACCTGGTAGCCGAACGTTCCACATATTAATGCTTAAGTTTGTTTACGCTGTTTGTGTAAAACACAGAAATACATTTATTATGCGATGCCCTTTATAGTGAAGTTAGTCTAAATGTAAAACCTAATAAGATGTGGTAGTGTGATTAACACATTAGTGGCTCAGTAATTTAAAACAGCATCAATTGAGTTTTTATACAAGTTTGTTACACTGGTATAATTTCTTTCAGTTTCTACAGTCTCCAAAGTAAAGATCATGGTCTTGTCCTCCCCAGATTTAGCATGCTGTGTCCACTTCATCCAAACTTCGGGGGAACGAAACCCAACCCTTTCACTCGGGCATGGCTGTGGCCTGCCTCGCTCCTATCTGCCCCTGCCCCAGGGAGGCTTTTAAAGGAACTTTGGTGGGCGAGACAACATCTTCTCAAGAGCATTGTAGTTACATTAGAGCGTAATTAGGCGATAAAGCTTAAGGCCATGTAACCCACTGCTAGGTGTCACACTCACAGCTATCCATCTCTTTTACAGGGCTGACAGGGGACAGGGGCACTCCTCTGGGAGCTGGACTATAGTAAATTAAAAATCTCTGGGCATGACAAGGGGGGGTCACAGATATTTGGTTTGACATTCCATTTTGGCTCATAAGCTTTGCGCTGGAGATTAGGTTAAATACAGTGCAGTCCAAATCTTTATTTAAATCATTTAAAAATATTTAGAGACCTTATAAAAATAAGGTCTTTAAAATTATAAAATTGGATTACATTTCTTTATTAAATTAAATGTATGAATGATATTTTAGAAAAATTACAAAATAAAATACTTTTTAACCTCACTGGTGGCATAGTGCTATGAAAAAGTACTTTCCCCATCCATATTTTTTTTTTGCATGTTTTTCACATGTTTGAGATCATCAAATAAATTGTAATATTAGACAAAGATAACTAGAGTGAATGCAAAATGCTATTTTGAAATGATGGTTTCATTTATTAAGGGGAAAGACCTATCCAAAGCTACCTCACCCATGCCAAAAAGTAATTGCCCCATAAAACTAATAACTGCTTGTGCCTCTCTTGGCAGCAAAAACTGCAATCAAGCATTTGTGATAACTGACAATGAGCCTTTCACATCACTGTGGAAGAATTCTGACCTACTGACAATTTTTTTTTGATTCAGCCCATTGAAGGGTTTTCGAGCGTGAACCTTCTGTTTAAGGTCACACCAAAGCATCTCAGTTTTAGGGCTAGACTTTGACTAGGCCACTCCAAAACCTTCATTTTGGTTTTTTGAGCAGAGGTGAGTTTACCGGTGTGTTTTGGATCTTTGTCCTGCTGCATAAACCCAGGTGTGCTTGCGCTTTAGGGCACAAACTGATGACCAGACATTCTCCTTCAGGATCAAAGCAGCTCCAGACTATCACTCTATTGTAATTTTAAAATTTGTTTGATAATTTGTGTAACAAATATGCAAAAATAACTGAAAAAATGTTTGCCCAGGAAGAGGGCAAACATTTTTCATAGCACTGTAAAGTATTAAAGGAGGCTTTGTTAGGGTGTCAGTAAAACCTCGAACACTGAACCATAGTAGGTGTGCTGATATGGTTATGAAATCTTGTAATCAGTTTTCTTCCAGCATGAAATATAATTTATGCTCATTAAAAATTACCATAGTTTAATTTTTATCATTTAAAATTGTGATTTCACAATTAAAAGCTTGAAGAAACTGCATTATAGCATGGTGTCACTTTGTGTCTTTGTGGTCTACAGTAAGTAACAATGAAACGTAAGACAAACCAGAATGTGGTCAATATTTTCCTGATGCATCATGTGATTTCCCCATTTTTCCCCAGCTCACGAACGACGCAGGGCTATCATCAGCTTGATATAATATTAGAAACCAGTCTTGAGAGATAAGGTGTCTGCTGAAGGTCATCTGCGCCCTCTTGAGTGAACATAAGAGCCCTTTGTGGTTGGGTTAAATGCACCTGACAGGCTGTTGGAGGACAATCACCCATTTTAATTGTCATGTAACGGTTTCATGTAGAGCCAAAGTGTCTGCAACACTTCAGTGGTTGGAAATCAGAGCCCAGCCACACAACCACAGATGTGGTTATCTGAACATTTGCTAGAGGAAATAAAAAAAAAAAAAGACATTTGGAAGAACATGCTGATAGATAATCCAGCTATCTGCAACAATTTGTTAAATTATAGAGCTTAATACATCTTTTAATAAAAGGGTTGGAAAAATACTAACTGCCTTAATGCACCTTTCAAATAGACTGCTAAATTACTTTTTCCTGTGTAACACCTATCCAATATGGGTTTAATGAACACACTAAATTTCGCAATTTAGTAGAAGCCAAAAATGGCAGGAAACAAGGTAATTCACTACACCCACAATAACAAACCCCTGCCCATTCTCCCTCTATTTCCATGAATGCCATTTCATATTAAGCTGCAGTCCTAATCTAACGTCAAAGACAGACTCATTATCGACAATCACAGGAATTAGTTACATCATTTCACCAAAGTGGACTAATCATTTCCAGGATACTGCAGAAGCAGATAAAAACCATTTGGGAAAAAATAGGATCTCTTAAATAGAATAACTGACATCTATATCTTCTCTCATGCTTAGGCTGAAAGGTTTCAGAAACTGCATTAGATGCCATTGAAAATCTGCGGGAAAAAGACATCGCTTATATTTTTCCAGAGCTGCACTGTGCCAGTCGTATATTACCAAATACTGCATTACAAAAGCCTGTGTTGCATCTAATTCTGTCATCAGTGTAACAACTGGCACAGTCTATAGATAAATTCAGTGATAATAATACACTTTTAAAAAGTTTTAGCCCTCTGAAACATCACTGCTGTCATCTGCTAAAACAGCAGAATTAGCTCATTGTTTATAGGTTGGAAGTTACCATAAATCCACTACTAAGGGATATATCTATATCTGGGGAGAGAGAGAGAGACAGAGAGGGAGAGAGATGTATATACACACACACTTAAAAATGGATGATGAAAAAAAGGATGATTAAATAGGCTGGGTCATCAAGTTTAGTTGTTTTTTTCTCCCAATTTTCCCCAGTAATAAACCTGGATCTTGTTTAGGCCAAAGACCTCTGATGTCTATCAGCAGAGGTCACTGTCTGGGGGCAAGTGGAGCCCACAGCAAGATGAGTGGATCATCACTTTCCCTCAACACATCATCAAGAGAACAATCCTTATTGCCTTGACACATTCCTAGCATTTCTCCAGCTGTTGTTCATGCAGGTAGTATGTGACAAAGTATAAATTAACTTCATGATGGTCATATTTGAACATTTATTAAATTCCAAGTATCAAACTGTGAGCACTGAAAGACTGATCCACGAACAGCTGCAACTGTGCCTTGTTAAAATGTCAAAATACCAAAAAGACCAAGGGGAAAGAAAAGTCAAAAAGGTACAGTATATACAAAAATGATTTTAGTCGAGAAAGAACAAGACAAATACATAAAAGAATGAAATATTTAACACAGACCAGAAACGAGCAGAAAATGTAACAACTGTTACTTAAATTACAAATGCGGTTTGGGAATGGAAAGAAATGACAGGAAACGATATAGTAATGGTACACTGGATGCCAGCAGATAAATCCAATGTGATAAAGGCTTCAAAGGCAGAGGGAAGTCTTCCTCTGTGCACTTAGGTTGACCTGTAAACCAAAAAACACAAGAAGAGATTCAATTAACTTGAGCAATCACTGAATTGATACATGGAGACAAGTCATATCCCATTTGGTAACTACAGTTTTGTATCATTGCTTCTTTTCGAAGTTCTCGACAAAAGCCACTCACCTTTTAATTAAGTCGGTACTTTAAAATTACTTTTAACATCTGCTTATTGAGATTACAATCAGTCTTTCTACATCTAAAAGCTCCAATGAAAAAAAAAGCACATTTAAGGCATCCTGAGGTGAAGGAAAAGATAACCTTAAAGAGATTTGGATTTTTGGCCAGAGTCCCAGTATAGTCATGGCTATGATATACACCACAAAGATAAGCCTCAAAATGCCAGGTCGTGGTTACCAAACACACGACAAGAAACTGTTGAGCTCTGCAACCAGGTTCTAGGGACAAGTATGGCTGACGGTGAAAGAGACAATCTGGTATTTGAAAAGTATGTTGTGATGTTTATAGACTATTATGGATGTTTACCTGCCAGTACCTATTCAGCTTACTCAAATAAAGCTGAAAATGAACTCTAATAAAATCTATGATTTATTTCAAATTAGATATAGAGGGAAATATTAAGAATTCCTTTTAAAATACTTTAGGTCTGGATTGAAAAACAAGTCAAAAGAACACCTCAATTCTTTTGACTTTGACAAAACAGGGGTAGTATTTATAACAGGCCCACTTTAATGGACTGCCTCATGCTATATAGAAGGTTTATGTTTATTTGGTCACTGAGTAGATATTTATAACAGCCACAGATGTACAAAGTGAAAGGAGGACTTCAAGTTCTCATCTATCTTTCACTATCGGATATTGAAAAGTGGATGGACAGAGATAAAGATCAGCATATGCTGCAGCTCGACCTGCACATTGTAAACAGCACTGCTCAGAGATTCAGCGGTATGAAACTGCCATTCTGAGCAGTACTTTGCACAGCAGACAAGAGGAAGACTCACTTGGGCTTTGTCTCGGCATCTGTGACCTGGCGGATAAAGATGGCATCCTCTGGGTGGCTGATGTCTCCTTTCTCAAACATGTAGGAAGCGGCGATTGCAAGCATGGTGCCATCATTATTAAAGGCCAGTGATGCAATACTGGTTGGATACCGATGGAACTGACACAAACGCTTCTTGTTGAATGGATCCCAGATGTTCACAAAGCCATCTGAGCCACCTGGTAAAAGGAGAGGTTCAAGGTCAACCTCAAAAAGTTTTCGGCCTTGTTATTGCTGAGATATGGATCTATATTAACAAGAGTTCTGGATGCAACCTTGGCAGTTAAGAGGTGAAGGTCAGAGAAAAATCTAAGATATTTTCTGTAGCTGACTCTTTTTGTATATACATATATAAGCTAAGACAGATCTAAGAATAAACAAATACCTGCTTTTGTCAAGTACTAACTAGCCAATCTTACCTGTGGCAAAGGTGTTATGAACACTGTGAAATGAGATGGCATTGACAGGATAAACATGCTCGATTCCTTCTTCCTTCAGCCTGTGGCACTTGAAAGCGTATTTCTTCTTCTGAACTTCCTGGCTTGGGTCCAGGTACTCTACAGCTACACGTCCCTCAATTGAACTCAAGACATACCCCTGGAGCCAAGACAGAAAATATGAGGTTAAAATTTGACTCTATATTATCAGGTTCTATTAAGAACAAATTATCAGCCAGGTTTTAACAGTCTTCATATTTTATAGTCTACCTGTTTGTTGGGGAAGGCTCTAATGCAGCGCGTCTGATACTTCAGACTGGACTCTCTTCTTTGCTGCACATATCCCATGTTTCTCAAATCCCACACCAGTACTCGTCGTCCTGCTGTGCCAACAATCAGCCTATCTCCAGCCACAGAGAGGGTATACACCTTTGACAAAGACAAGTTATGAGACAAGATGGCGACATCACTAGCAGTGCCAAAAATCATATGAAATGTATATGCATACAACATTACTTAACCACATGCAAACATATTAAACTTAACATCTTTTTCTTTGTTAACCATTATGGGAAAGTAAATGAATACAATTACAATGTCTAATGTAGGGAGCTTTCTAGAAAATATATTAATAGCTACATCACTGTGTACCAGTATTAGGAGTAAAGCCAAAATAAAATGTAAATAAAATCCATCAAAAAATTTTCCTGTTTTCATTAATAGTCTTATCAACTCATTCTCAATAACAACTGCTAAACCTGTAATGCCCTCCTGAGAATCCAAAATACTTTGTTGCTTTGAAAAAGGATGAATCTCCAAAAATGTCATGTTTTCTTTTTTAAACTTTAATAGCAATTCTAGTGATTTAGATCTGAAAACATGTATATAACAATCTTATAAACAATATGGTTAAGCTCAGTGGTGGCTCTACTGCTTTACCTTGTCTGGCTGAGTAAAGGTGCCAGCGTTGCAGGGCGTTCGTGGGTCCCACAGTCGAACTGATCTATCCCAGCTACCTGTTACCATGACATTAACTTCTGGGCAGTACTCTACACAACGAATGGCAGCATCATGTGTTCCAACAATTGTGTCTGTTTAAAGAGAAGAAACCAGCAGAATATAGATGAAAGCATTCCAACAAATATGTTTTACTACTGGAAGTTTTTAATCCACCTACCAGATTAGTAACATACCTTGGTCTGTGTTCAAATCATGCATTTTTAACTGTGCATCTAAACCTCCACTCCAAGAATGTGTTGGATCCTGAAAGTTAAAGGTTTATCATTTGAGCACACCAGACTTCAAGGCTATAACATAACAAGAAGAAACCTAAGCAGAAAATATGTGACCTACATAAAATGCACAATCCAGAACTGGAGCCGTGTGCTGGTACTTCATTCGCATGGTGTTGCCTCCCACGTCATAGAGACGGACAGTGCAGTCCCAAGAGGAAACCAGGAGAAACTGGGCTGTGCTGGGACTGAACTTGACAGCAGAGATGCCATCCTCTGGTCCCTGATTGAGCTTGTACTCGTTTGAGCCTGTCATCTGCAGCAGAGAAAAATGAGCAGGCGATTTCAACTTTAATAGTAATCAACCCTGCAAGGTGTTTTAATGCAACCTAACTGACATTTAGACTGGAATCACAACAGGACACAACAGAGGTCAAACATTATAAACTGGGCTGTTAATTTCGATCTAACTGCCCAGTTTTAAATACTGCTCCACTATGAACATCTATGACACTGTCAAAACACATATTTTATTCATTTCCTCATTCATTTGGAAAAAAATGTCTGTACAGAAATTTTTAACACTTTATTGGGCAAGGAGCTATATTTGGTAACTTAATAGCCAAAATTAGCACCCCAATGCTTCATATTGAAATTGTAGAGCCATGGATTCCTCCCAGTGAGTCAGCAAAGATCAGGTCATATATATATATATATATATATATATATATATATATATATATATATATATATATATATATATATATATATATATATATATATATATATATGACCTGTTCACCTGAAACTGGTACAAGGGATGTCAAGTCCATTTTAGACATACACCGGATGTATCTAGCAAGCCATACTTGTGTTATGAAAAACAAACAAAATAAAAAACTATTATAAACGTAGGACAGCAGATGTCAATTGTATATTGAACCTTGCCACAAGTTTGTGTAATAACATAAAGTGATTCAGTGACAAATGTATTCCACTTGACATTTTCAGGCTATAAACAGAACCACAGATGCTATATTTAGTTCATTTTATAAGCATACATCCATGTATTTTTTACCGTGAGTCTTGTTACTGCTAAAATTGACTTAGTATTTCAATATATGCGATTAATTTATTTTGGACTGAATTACATGTAAGAGAAAATAAGTGGTACCACCACTAGTTATACCATTTTTTACAATTTCTGCATCACCGTTTTAGATTCATTTTAGGCTTCACTGTTAATGCGCACCTTCAAAGATGGCTGGATATTTATGTTCTCTCTTTTATTTTGCATTTGTGTAGTTGGAACTTTTTTTTAAGTACCATGCCGTATATAAACCCTAGATCCAGGTGGATACACATGCAGCGAAAAAACTTAAATTGTTGCTGAAAATGATAAATATTTAGTTACAATGTCTTATTGGAAATTATGTCACCTTACAGAAGCTTCAAGTATCATAAGGCCTGTGACAGAACAGGACTGCTGTTATCGTTGTGACAAATGCCAGTATTATTCAAGATAAAAATGTTTCCCTAAAATCTCTAAGTTTTTCCAGTACTTTATTTTATAGACACACTTTTTGGAAACATGTTTACCTAAGATGGGGAGAAGTCATTATACTGATTGTGATTTGCAACACAACGTGCTCCAATGACACTTCAGATTTGAAATTTTGAATTTCCACGTCTTTCAGTGACTCCCTTATAAAGGGTTACTATTACTTAGAAGTTATTAGTGGCTTCAGTGAAAACCAAACATGCGTTTTCATACACATTATAAAGCTACATAAATTCCCTGGTCGCAAACACAGCCTAACAGCAGTTGGTTAAAGGCTTTGTTGCTTGTTTTCAATGCAGCCCACCGACAGAATACCCGCCCCAAATAGTAGCTAGCAACCATATAAACTAAAATACATGTTTATATGCCTTTCTGTCAGTTGAATGACTGCGCTACTTGTGACTTTATAACCGCATTACTTTTTGTTCCACACTGACTGGACTCATTGTTCAGTTAAATCCAGGAATTACACCAAGCCCACTACTACTCTTGCCACTGGTGTTAGCTAATGCTAGCTCGAAAGGGCAAAAGCAACGAGCACAAATGTTAGTAGTTTCACTTCACTTACCGCTTCAGTCAGATGTCGTTCGGACGTGATCAGTTGGTTTATTTGCCAAGAGCGATTATTATACCTTTTTAGTTAACTATAAAAATATATGAATATACGAGAACACAATGTGGCTGCGTGAGGATAGCTCGCTACCGACGGTCCACAAGGCGCTGATTGGTTGAAAGAAATGTTCAAGTTCGCGCCTGCGATTTCATTGGCTGAGCTGATTTCTATGGTTATTTCCGTTGTCTCAATACAGAACACGTGACATGGGTCCCTTTTCTGTCTTACGCCGTATTTCTTCCTAGAGCCTACTTTCTAAGATGAATAGGCCTGATATCTATCTATCTATCTATCTATCTATCTATCTATCTATCTATCTATCTATCTATCTATCTATCTATCTATCTATCTATCTATCTATCTATCTATCTATCTATCTATCTATGCAAGCATTTATCTGTGGTTTTACTCTAAAATCATGAAGTTGTATAGCTCATATGTTAAATAAACAGGTATCAGAAAAGCTGAGAGAAAAGTGAGCACATTTTGAAACAGGCACCTGTACAATGCGCCTTTTTTTGTTGTCCATTTTTTTGTTTTTGGCTTTTTGCTTTTGCTTTTTGAAGTTTGACTAGGAGTTTACCACATAAATTAACCACCATAAATCAACCATATTGAGGCACATGTAATGGTATATTTTAGTTTAAGCTGCTCTCAAGCGCTATTCAATAAGGAAAATAATAAAAAAGAATAATAAAATAAAGCATATAGTAACGTGATGACTTTATGAAAAATTAAGAAGGCCGGCTCTCAATCTTTCAGATTCATTTTGTAATTTAGGCTAGTACATTCTAATTTGTGTGGATATGTGACAGTTTTCTTCTTCTAATTATAGGACATGTTTTCCGCAATACTTTTTCTTAATTATATAAAGCAAAAATTATATGATGAAAAGAGCTGACGCTGAGGCCTAAATGCTTCACAGAAACCCAACATTTGGTTCATCCAACGTTCCTATTATTTAGAATGCAGTTGTTTATTTTTCTAAGTGATCGGTATAAATATTGTTGCCACTCTAATGCTGATCCGTGTTTTATTTTCGATAGGCTCGAAAATAAAACACGGATCAGCATTAGAGGAAGCTTAAGAACCCTTAAGAACATACCCCTCACAAATGTTAGAAACCAAGAACGACATGACATGAATAAACATTCGTGTTGCACACACCAAGGCTATATAAAAGGAAACATTTCTTGCTTGAATTAATTTTTACTGAGTGCGAGACCATATAATATACAGAATTTCAATAACAACATCAGAAGAAAACCATACACAAAAAACAGAGGCTTTTTTGGCTTTTTCATGGCTGTAAAATTACGCCAACCACTGCGTCAAAAAGACAAATGCCTGTATCATCTGCAGTTGTTTTTTTGGTGGTGGTGGGGGGGGGGGGGGGGGGGGGGGGGGGGGGTCTTTTAAGAATGACATGATTGTCCTGACTATTACCAAGTGAGCTATAGGCCTATGGGAGACAAAGGCTGGCAGCCTAATTTAAAGCCAACAGTATTGCACAATATTGAAAAATATTAAAATATTTAATTCCACATTCAAACACTGACACAAATCTCTGTAAATTACATATAGACAGCCAACCCTGTTCAACTTAATACGTTCAAATATATGCACCCAAAATGGATCATAATAATTAAAAAGAAAAAAGAAAATAACCAGAAAATCCATTACTTTTGTTCCCCACACGCGTGGGAGCTGTAAAAGGGACCCTGTCTTGCTCAAGGACACTTTAGTAGAAGAAAGCATGATTACAAATAATAATAATAATAATAATAATAATAATAATAATAATAATAATAATAATAATAATAATAATAATAACTGTGTCCGTTCAATCTACAAAATATACAAAACAATTTTTTTTCAGTTAATCACTCTCATTTAAAAACAAATGTACAATGCTTTATGACACAAATGTTAAACGGGTCTCAGCAGTGGGACTGGGTGAGAATAGTACATGTGGTGGGGGAAAGCCAGGAGTGCCTGGCCGCCCGGTGAGTTTGTAGCAGGGCCCCCGCTCGTTTCTGGGGCTCCATTCTCGTGGTAGAGTATGGGAACCCGCACAATCCTCTGTGCCGCCGCATGGCTCAGGTTGGCCGCCTCCAGCTCGGCGGCCAACTGCCTTTTCCACTTATTCCTCCGGTTCTGGAACCAGATTTTCACCTGTGTCTCGGTTAAGTGCAGAGACGCGGCTAGGCCTGCCCTCTCTGAGCTGCTCAGGTAGCGCTTAATGTCGAAAGTGGACTCCAGCTGAAAGACCTGACTTCTGGAAAACACGGTGCGCGTCTTCTTCTTCCGACAGGGCTTCTTCTCGGAGTCCAGCTCGTCGTTTTTTCTCCTCCAGTCGTCCTCCTGGTCTGTTTCTTTCTTTGGCTCCTCCGAGTCACTTTCATCCAGGGCGATGTCATCGTCGGCGCTTTCATCTTTGGCATCTTGATCACTTTTCTGGAGATCCGGAGAGCGCCTGTCCGGTGCCTGTGATGCTTCTCTTAAGCTGACCTTCTCAGACCCTGTTGAAAAACATTTTATTTTGTTAAAACCTATTCTTCAACGACAAACAATTCTGCAGTGAAAGCTATCCTACCTCTATTCTATTTTCCCCTTTATGTAATTGGTTTATTGTTGGGATACATTAAGTTTAATTTAGAGTTTAAAGTATTTAAAACGTTTTTATTAATATTTACGTATCCATTCACGATGTTGAATACACCACAGCTTTTCCCGATAGAAGAACGTGAATTAATATTAAAACACTATACGTCCCTCGTCTAAAGCAAAACAATAATTTACCTCCAGTCCTAAAATGTGCTCCAAGCGTGTAGGGGTACCACCAGGTAGATGCTCTTTCCAGATATTGCGCGGATAGTCCAATTCTCTGTGCTGGCAGCTCAAATCGAGGAACAGACAAATCACCGAGCCGAGAAAAGAAACTGCCTTCCAAAACCCCCTTGTGCGAGCTGAGGATGCTTTTTGGCTTCGTGGGTTTGTCTTCAATATTCAGCAGGTTCTTTATGGAGAACGGCGAGTCTTTTGCAGGTTGGCGAGCCTCTTGAGTATCAGAGTCTGCCATCACCGTTTACTGTCCGACAGGGATCACCATCAAAAGCTGAAAAAAGATATTAAACAGATCTAAAGGATTCTCTGGCGTTAAAGTCCGAGCTAAAATAGTTCGCATAAGATGGAGGGAAAACTCAGAAAGTCGCGTAAAGCTGTGCCCAGCTTCCCCCCCACGAGAATGATCAGCGTGACAGCGCAGAGATCACTGAGTCAGACTTGCTCCCGACCGTAGTGATGAAATAAAAATGCCATCCGAGTTAAAGCGTGCTCGGTCGCTGCTATTGGACAGGTACAATAGCAAATGGGATTTGAGATGAAACCGCGTGGGGGTCTGACAAGAATGGACTCCAAAGAAAAAGGCCGCGCGAGAGTTTTGGCTTCGGGCTCAGCAGTACGCACCCACTTGTCAACCAATTAGATAAAAGAGGAAAATGTATCAGGGTTATGAGGGGTGTGCGCGAGCCACAATTACCTGTCAGTAAATTGAATAAATGGTCCATTGATTAAATGGTCCAGCGAAATCAAGCAACTTAGCCTTATTAAACAAATTACGCATAGGGTTTACGCACGAATGTAAGCTACGATATACAATAACAAAATGGCGAAGTATTGTTCTTAACGCACAAAAAGATTCAGAAAATTGTTAAATATTTAGTCATTTAATGATTTTTGTCATTAAACGCGGACGCTGAACACTATGACGCACGATTTCGGCGTGCCACTATTCTGTTGCGTCCTGACGCGCGTGTGTTCGGCAGGAAAGCTGTTCGTTTCACCTGCACCGGAGCGCATTGACTTCGGTGTAATTTTATTAGCCAGGAAGCGCTACAGGCAGACATCAAATTGAATGTTTAACCATCGTGATAAAGTCTTTTCACATCAGCTTAGTACCAAAGCAGACAAACCCACAGGGGCAGCAGGTGATCTAATGCGCGAGGATGACAATAGGCCTGTTTCTGTCACACATACAACAGTGCTAGTACTTGAATTAAGCAAATTTCAATTGTGTACCTGAAGAGACATGTATAAGAGCTGTTTGGTCACATTTTATTTGTGCGTATGATGAACGAAAGAAAGACCAGGAAAGAAAATGAATTTATAAGTACACTGCTTTTCTGATCTCTATTTAGACTAAGAGCATATATCTCCAAAAACGGAAGAGATATCAACATTTTGCGTGTCTATTTGGTATAGGCATACGCAAAGAAAAAAAGAGACACTAAAAACATTTAAGATGCACCATTTAAACCAAAGTTGAAGCAAATGCAGAGAACTAATCAAACAAATTGAATTTGCTCAACCTGCAAATATGCAGCCTGTCCTTTTAGCTCGTGGAGCGCTCTCCAGCTCTAGAGGACAACACTGTGTTTTGTGAAAAGCTACTTGAATCCTTGCATAATTAGAGGTCTCATAGCTGTGTTAAAGATGGGGGCGGAGAAAGAGGCTAGCTGAGCAGCATTTTGCCGATGCAAAGTGAAAAGCAAATAGCTGTGTTTTCATCAGATTATGTTCATTAAAGAGAGGGGGGGAGGGTCCACGAGTCAGAGTGGATCAGAGGGGCAAACAAAGTACACTCAATCAGTGATGTAAATGCAGGCTTGATTTTCTGTTCTATCTTTATGTGATTAAAAAAAGACAGAAATTTAGGTTTAAAGAACAGGTGTTTGTATGCAATTACACTGCAGCCTAGCACGTTTGATTCTAACTTCTATCAGCAAAGTCCCAGCAGTAAATAACACTCAATTCATATTTAAATTCAAAGCTTTTGTTACAGATACAGTGGTGGTGTCAAGAATTATACTGATCGTTTAGAAACACACACATAATCCTAAATTTTTTATGAGGGCAAATACATTTCAGTCCCTTTCACTCTTCAAATGTATTATACAAATACATGAAATAAGAAGCAAAAGCAAATTTTAATATAAAATTATCTGCTACAAAAACATTAAGTTTCTGTATTAGGAAACGGTGTGACTAATGAAAATCATCAAATAGTATCCGTGTCTGTTTTAATTTTTCCCTCTCCATTATTTAAAAGTAATAAAAAATATCACCACATAATTATTTGTAAGAAGTCTTGGCTAAAAGTTTAAAAGCTGTTCAAACAATAGACCTTATTTTGCACAGCACATGTAGCCTGTGCAAATTTAATCAGTCACACCCACAAAATTATCAATGAGTCAATTATGCAAGGCGAGCTCTTTTCATCTGAAGCACCGGCATAATTAAATTGATATAAAATATCATTAGAGGTGACAAGCTGTTAAAAGACATGATAATTGACTGCCGCTTCTGTGAGCGGCTGTCACTCGGGAAAATGCTGCCATCTAGTGAGAGAACTTGGTATTAACCTGGACTCCTCAGCAAATACAAACAACCATACACTGCACTACAGCATACTTCACATTTAATAGTACTGACAGATCATTCTTTACAGATGACTTCCTAAAAGGATGTAGAATCATACAGAGAGAACACACACCTTTACATCACTGATCTCAGTAATCGCAAATCTTCCGAAGGCACCAAAACATAATCCTAATCATCAGCTTTCAACAACTAACTCCCACATTGCAAATGTATGGATCATTTATGTTACTGTTACATTAATAATAATCCTAGAACAAATGTGGGGTGAAGGTTGTAAAGGTCTTAAAATGATATACAGTTTGTTACTCATTGTATTTGAATCGATGGAAAGCTCACTGAATACAAAAAGCAAAATAAACATCATTAAACCAGAGCAGCTTTATCTCTAAACCTGAAGAAACGTAACCAAAACACCAGTAACTATGAGCTGCTGCACGAGAACTAATCTATAGTAGTATGGTCTGGATCAATCCCATTATAATCACTGGGGGGAAAAATGCGGAGTGTAACATCGCAGAGTACAATCGTTTAGGCTTTGCTCATAGAGTTTCAAACATTGTACTCCTTATCAATGAACTTGGCCATAGTGGACAGCTGGATATTCGTCGTGCCCTCATAAATGGTACCTGCACAAAGAGAGAAAACAAAGCATTAGCACAGATTCCTGCCATACACAACAAAGTCCATTTTGTCAAACTCCTCTGCACACTACATGCATCCGCCGCTTTCACTAGCAGGAGACAAGGAGGCTTAGCGTGGAGCTAGGTCTGCCGGTGCTCCAGCCAGAGAGCTCGGGAGCCAAAGTGGCAGTGATGAAAGGAAAAGTAACATTTTGAAATGGCAGCTTCCTTGGCTGTGTGCTGGTATAATGGCACTCTGAGGGGTCAGACTGGAGAATTCCAGCAGAGTCCGATTACAGCCACTGCTATCGGGCCTTCTCTCTCCGCCCCACTCTGCTCCAATCACGAACATCTACACCTGACCCTCCTGTAGCACTCACAAGTTTCGTTCTTTTCACAGTAGGACTCCAGCCACAGTTACACTAAGTACACCTTATTTAAGCAGCAATCTCACTAACAGCATACAAACACAAGCCAATATTTGCAGAGTGATCCAGAGTCCAAGCACGTTTGTCGAGTTAGGCTCACCAATTTTACAGTCTCTGTAGTATTTTTCAATAGGGTAGTCTTTAGTGAAGCCTACTCCTCCCATCCACTCGATGCACTTTGATGTGGTAAGGGTGGCAACCTGAAGAAAGTAAATTATAAAAAGAGACAGAGAAAATAAAAAGACTTTTTGAGTTGAACTTGTAAAAATAATTACTAGCTGAGACAGCAGCAGAGATATCACAGAAATGATAGGATGTAACAGAACCTAAAAACTGCCATGGCTTCAGGAGAGTCTCAGCAACAACTTTTACTTCTTCTACCATTGGTTGTATGAAATCATGACACAAATAACGTTATGGCAACATACCTAAACAGGTCCAAAAATATCCTTATTCTGTCCTATAGTGTACTACCACAAAAACAGTAAGCTCACCTCTGCGCTGAAGTATTTAGCCATGCAGGCCTCTTTAATGAAAGTTCTTCCGGCTTCTTTCAGACGAGCAGCGTTGTACGTCAACAGCCGAGCGGCTTCAATCTGTGTTGCTACATGGGCAATTTGGTGCTGCATCCCCTGGAATATAAGGAGCACCAAAAGCAGCATCAGAATTTATTGAACCAAGCCTTATCACCACAAGGTGTTGTAAAAAATCCAAAGTCCAAATATGGATCGTGACCTGGAAGTCAAAGATACGTTTTCCAAACTGCACCCTCTGTCTGGTGTAAGGAACAGTGTGATCAAAGCAACCCTGTGCCAATCCAAGCATCTGAAACACACACAGAGTTAGAACACCGCCCTGCTGAATTTGAAATTTTAACAGAGCAGATTTTGTGTTTTAATTTACCTGTGCTGCTATTCCAATCCTACCCTCATTCAACATCCCGATGGCATACTTATAGCCATGACCGATCTCTCCTAAAATGTTCTTCTCTGGCACCTAGAACAGAGAGCAGAGTTTAAAAAAAATCTATCTAACGCACTTGCCAGGCATTTCTCTGGTAACGTACATGATGTATGGTCGCACCTTGACATTGTCAAAGTTGAGCGGGCAGGTGGAGGAGGCCCGCAGTCCAAGCTTGTTCTCCTTCTTGCCAATTTCTAGCCCCTCGGTGTCCCGGTCCACGATGAAGCAGGTGATGCCTCTGTATCCCTGCCAAACAAAGATGACTTTATATTTACCTTTCTGTCACAGGGGAACGCATTTAATCACCACAAAGCATCAATAGAACCTATAGAGGGTGGGTATTATAAAGTATAGTTTCACTTGATGTTTTTGTTAAATGAATTTGATAAAAAAAAATCCAGCATGTCTTGGTAATTTCCAAGATAAAGAAAAAAACGCAATCAATATATTGTTATTAGCTTATAAGCTCAGAAGCGACTGTTGAGAGGGGCCTTAAAAATCTAGGCTCAAAAAGAAATACTGCACACTCTGAGAATAGAAACATCAGCAGTTACTCACAGCAGAGAGATCCACATTGGCCATTACCAGGAAAACACCAGCATGCTCTGCATTACTGATCCACATCTTGGATCCATTGATTACATAATAGTCCTTGTGCTTTTCAGCACGCGTCTTCAGAGCAAAAGCATCGCTTCCCGACTCTGCTTCAGAGAGACAGAAGCTTCCAATCTGGTATAAATAATACAAAAATACTAATATAAAATACAAATAAACAAGGAACAAATATAGAGAAATTACACATACGGTTTCCAAAAAAGAACGGCATATATATATGTATATATATAAATAAAGCTCTTTGACTTAACAGCAGATTAAACCAGTACAAAGAACACAAATCACATGATGAATGATAAAACAAAGAATGTTTCCTTTTTTTTGATGATTTTTGGAATCAAATAGCAAATCTTTGGACTAATGAGGAGAAAGACCAACAGTGTACAAGCTCAAAAGCCAGAATTCGTGACAGTAAAGGGACACATAAATGCATATCGAAGGTGTCTTATTCAGTGGAAGGCCATGCTTATTTCATGATAAAAGGCAATTAATCACTATTGGTTATGGCCAAGTCCTGGAGAAGAGCATCTTTCAGTGCTCTTGAAGCAGATGAGCTGGAGCAGCAGAAGACCACACCAGGTTTCTCTTGTATAAACTAAGAACAGAAAACTGAGACCACAATTTATAAGGGCTCACATAAACTTGGCAATATTAAAATGTAAAATCACTGTCTGAGATATTTTCATATTACCCTTTAGGCCCCTTAGTAGCAATTAAGCATCATTTAAACACTTCAATTAAATAGTCTTGTTGCTGACCATGTCCACTCCTTTACTCAACTGCTGCTGTGAGCACTAAATAAATAAATAAAACTAAACAGAATTGAAAGCATGATCAGAAAACATTAATCAGTTGCACTTGACAACATTAACATTGAATTGATGTACACTGTTTTTATTTCTTCCAGATTATCAAGCTGCTTACCATGTCTGTTGACAGTCGATTGAGGTACTTCTCTTTCTGAGCTGGGGTACCGAGTTTGACAAACAGCGTGTTGATCAGAGTGTTCTGGATGTCACATAGTACAGCCACAGAGGGATCCACCTTCGCCAGCTCCTCGATGACCAGAATAGAGGAGAAAAACGAGGAGCCAGTCCCGCCATATTCGGGGTCGATCTCAATGCCCATGAGCTGCAAAAATCAAATGAGTCACTAGAAGGGAAAAAAATGACACACTGGCGTACTTTTAATGACATATACGTTAATTCACGATTAAATTAGTTACGTACACCTTGTTCAAAGAGGGATTTGATCACTTCCTTATCCATCTGCGAATTCTCATCCATTTGTGACACAAGTGGGAAGATGCGCTCCTGTGCATATTTTTTCACTGTCAAGCAGCAATGCAGATATTTAGCGTTTTAAGAAACCCTGTCTCCAGCTGTGCACTACAACATGAAACAAGAGGTCCTGCTTACCTGCTTCCCTCATCATGCCTTCCTCCTCTGTGTATGTCTGAAGTGGAGGGAAAGAGGAGACCACCTCGGCGGGATGGTGTGAAGCCACATCTGGGACAGATCTGGAGGAAGTGCTCCTCCATCCTGCCTGGCATGCCCCCCATGGACGAGAGAGTTGTTTGAAAGACTGAAAAACAAACAGCAGTAGAAATATGTAACATCGCTTAGAAAATAATTAGTAATGAACACACAGTGTGACTGAGCATTACGCAGTAATCTCGGGCACGGTTGACCACTGTTTGAGGATTGAGTGTTGAAACTATTTTGGGATGAAACTAGTTTGAGCTTTAGCAAATATTAGCATCAGTTAGCTAAAAACGTCACGTAGGCAAGAGCCAGAGAGGTTACAAAATTCAATGATAAAAAAGGGTTATACCGTAGAAAAGATATTCAAATGAGCGCAGAAACTCTTCAAATGCAAATAATAATGACCTAAATATTCTGTATAACCTTTGAGAAAATCCTGACCAACGGGATAGCCATGATGTTTGTTATGAAACGTTCAGCAGCGTACGTCCACCAGAGGGCTCATTTCTATTTCTGCCTTCAGTGACCTCCTGTAAGAGTCAGACACGAGAAGTTACACTATGTAGGAGACTTTAATGGCAATACATTAATCATTAACATGTCCTTGTGGGATTATCGTTATGAGCAGGAGTGGAGAAAAAAAACATAAATGGCAAGTGCTTCACTGTCTGTCCTGTTAATGTTGTGAATTTTTAACTTTTTGTATGTACTTATTAAATTAAGAAATCAAACGAAATATACAAACTTATGTCAGTGTCATATATGTGTCCTGTGCAAAAATATAGGGCCATTGTTGAAGACTTGTGAGAATGTGCGTGTGTTTCCATCTGTTTGTGCGTACTGAAACCCATGTGCGCGTATTCAGATCTCTGTGTGTGATCCGTGTGGTTCACGCAGTCAGATTTATACATATTAAAAAATATAATAAATATATATATATATAAATATATATTAATGACAACCAGTTATATATTATAGATAGAGTGAGAGGGAGAAAGAGAACGACAGCCCCATACGAAAATAAACATAGGCTATGTTTTTCCGATAATAGAGAAGGCAACAGTTGCGTTTGGGTGGCCGCTAACATATCAGAAAAAACGGAAGCGATCGCATGTTCGCCAGGTAACAGCATGAGATGATAAACTGTCCCAACTCTGCTGTTAGCTCGAAGAAAAAGCGTTTGTTAGAGTTGTTACGGCAAAATATGGACCACAGTAACGATTGTGCTTAATTTGGGTGTTAAAATTTAAAATACAAGAGCTTAAATCTAGGTAATGTTAGCGCTGCTGCTAAAAGCAGTAGGCTAGTCATTAAGAACGCTAGCAGCAGTAGGTTAGCTGCTGTCAGAATACCAAAGCAGACTTGTAGTACATCGCCATCACATTTGAATCTTTTTCTTCAGGCTCAGCACACGAGAAGGAACATGGAGGAGATAAAGACCGAGCCCGTGGATTTTGTAAAGGAATTTCAAGAATACCTGACCCAGCAAACCCAGCATGTCAACATGATTTCAGGCTCCGTGTGTGGTGAAAAAGAGACAGCGGAGTCGTTTCAAGCCGGTGAGAAGGAAGCACACTAATATACAAACAACTGATTTACGTGTTTTCTAAGAAAAATCATATGTTGAAGTCATGCTGTGTTTGTTTGTAGTTGCCCCAAGGTGCGAGCAAAATGGTCTGGACCCCCCGTCTGTGGAGGTGAGACTGTCTGTGGAGGATGGGTCAGATGTGCAGATGGATGGCCTGGAGAGGACCTGCGATGGAAAGTATAAATGCAGCTACTGCAGCTATGCAAACAAGGGCATGGCTCGCTTAATAGAGCATATCCGCATCCACACAGGTCAGCGTTCCCACCATGTAAATATTCCCAATATACAGCTGATAAAGTGAAATACTGAAAAGCTTCACCTTGTCTAAACCTTGTCTAATAGACATCACAGTAAAATATGCTGGTTAATATCAGAGTTATAACTGCAATTATTTCCTTGCCCAGGAGAAAAGCCTCACCGCTGTCAGCTGTGCCCATTTGCATCTGCGTATGAGCGTCACTTGGAAGCCCACATGCGCTCACACACAGGAGAGAAGCCCTACAAGTGTGACCTCTGCGCCTTCCGATGCAGTGACCGCAGCAACCTGTCACACCATCGGCGACGCCGCCACAAGCTTTTGCCCACCAGGGTGGCACGCTCTCCTTTCTCCAACAAGAGAATGCTGAGCGCTTTGCAGAAGAGGACAGCTTCGCTGGGGTTCGGGCGGCGCCTCCTGATCAATCTCAACCCGGCCTCTGTGATGATGCCAAAATCGGATTTTCTGACTGACTTGTCTCACAAAATCCACCATTTAAACAGCAGCGAGTATAAGAACGCTCCCAGGGTAGATGAGAAGGAAAGTCGCAACAGGAGTGCTAATGGTTTGACTTTTAAAAACCCACTCGACCAGGTGTCTACACTAGCCGGTCAGTTGGCTGAGCTCCACCCTGAGTCTCAGACTCCCGTGTCCCCAGACAGGGAGTCAATAAAAGATGAGAAGCCCATCCTAATACATAATGTCTCCAGTGAACAGGTTGCAATGTGCTCAAATGGAGTGCAGATATCATCACTTAAAAAAGAATCTCCCACCTCACGCCACGAGAACTGTAGTCCTGCTCTGAGCCTTGGCTTTGAGAACAACATGAACGCTCTGACTGCGTGTGTTAGCAACAGCCAGTCGGGCACACCCGCCCCTGCCCTGACTATACCGGACCAGCAGGTCGTGTATAATTGCCAACATTGTGATATTCACTTTTCTGACAATATCCTCTACACTATTCACATGGGCTGCCACGGCTATGAACATCCATTCCAGTGCAACAGCTGTGGGCATAAATGCGCAGACAAATACGATTTTGCCTGCCATTTTGCCCGTGGCCAACATAAAAAGTGATTCCTGACAGCACAGACTTATATGGAGCCCTTGTTTTTATTATATTGGTTATATTTAGCAACTAAACATAGTGAGACTGTTTAACATTTCATGTTTTAAGTTGTTTTTTCATTTTACACTTCTACATCTGCACTATACTGTTGCCTTACTGCTTTTCTACCTTGATCCCTACTTTGGGCTTGTCGTATTAGTTGTGAACGTACAAAACCACAAATGACACTTTACAACACATCATAGTTTGTTGTGAGAGTTAGTTAATGCCTTGTGATATCTGTACTCCTTTGCTCATGCAACTTGTTGGGTTTGGCATTAGACTGGGATGGGATTTGCAGTGTTTCATCACTTTGGAGTGAGTCATTAGGATTTCATTCAGCCTGATGAGTAATCACATTTATAAAGGCAGCTATATACACTGATCAGCCAGAACATTGAAACCACTGACAGGCAAAATGAATAACAGTGATTATCTAGTTACAGTGCAATGAAATGGGCTTCTGTGGCCTGTCTACTAACTGGAAGGTTGGTTGGTTGATCCTCAAAGTATCCTTGGGTAAGCTACTGAACCCTCAAACTGCCCCCAAAGTATCAGTTGGAGTGTACGTGAGAATGTTACAAAGTGCTGTGTGAATGTGTGGTGTGATTGGGTGAATGAAGTCTTGCAGCTATACAAGTACCAGTTCATTTGCCAGTGTTCAGATGGGAAGATTTTGCATGTGGCACAATGTGTAGCACTCACGTGGCACATATTAGCACACCCATAACAAGCCCCACAGTGAATCACCCTGCTTCCAACATCCCAAAGGTGCTGTGTCCACACTGTGAATGCTTAGATCTCTGTTTTCCAGCAGGAAGGTGGGGCCCAATTCAATATTATGAGGGTGGTTTTAATGTTGTGGCTGTTGGGTGTGGGGCTTTTTAAAAAAAAATACAACACCAAAGCAGTATTAAGCACCAAACATTTCAAGCTCAACCAGCTTTGTATTCACAGTGGAGGTGCCATTCTCACCACCATTTGTAAATTGCTTGTATGCCTAATAATTATACACCAAAGTCTCAATCATGGTTAAATTAGCCAGACACATTCCTCAGTGGGAGTTGTAGTTCTAATATTTATTTATATGTAACCTCAGAGACTACAATTAGTAGGTTTTTTTTTGTTTTGTTTTTTACAGTTGTATTATATCCCTTTTTAAAAAATATTTATATACTGTCTCAAGTAACTTTGTGTACATACAACTTTAAAATTAATTGTAGCCACTTACTGTCTGTATATTAGCCAATGCTGAGCCATATTAAAGATCCCATATAACCTGGGGTGGTTTATGATGCCAGCTGTCTGCCATCTATAATCCAGTTTGAGTTCCCTTCCCAGACGCCGCAACGCCCATTCACATTCTGGGCCATCTGACCTCAGGAAATCACATGATAGGGTTTCACAATGAGCTTACATGAAACCATGGCTGATTGTGACCTACACCCGTTTTCACACCTTGGCTCGTATGATTAGGTAGAGGATCAAAAGGGGGTCCATTGTCCCTCTTGGAGGGACACTCCCACAGGGCTTAAAATCTGGGACTCTCCACCATTTGACCCTAGAACTGAAGAAGCTTCTTGGATGAGAGGTGAAACATCTTCAAGAAACTTAAAGAAGTCCAGACGCTTTTCTTTCTAAGCTCTATAGATCCCATATAACCCTCATTATGTTACATGTAATGTGAACTAATGTTAGTGGCTTTTCGTTTGTGCAAATCTTGGACACATTAACTTGTTTGTACATGATAATGTTAGTATGGGGAGAAAATGTAATAATGATACTCTTAATTACACCACTGTACCATATCAGGAGAGAAGTCACGTAGACATCTGAAATCAGTTGAGGAGAATTTATTTTTAAAAATAAACATTTCATTCACAGTTGTAATAACCAAGTTATTACATTACAACCATTTACGAGTGTTTCACTTAGTAGCAGAAAAATAATTTTAAAAAAGCATTTTTAAATTCTTACATTTAATAAAATACAGTACATTGGCTATTCAGTCAAGCTTATTTGTCATTCATGATTCTAGACAAGATTTCTTTCAAGTCATCATTAAAAATTTCAGCTGCTCTCTTCGCTGCATGCTCTACGTTGATTTCTTCTCCTTGGATAAATGGCACTTCATGGAGGAAATGTTTCCCCAGGTTATGAAGAAACGTTGCTTTGGATTCACTCAGCTGAGCAGCCAAAGACCTCATGCGTTCAGGACGTACTTTATTCTCTAAAATTAGGGAAAGACGAGTTGATCATTTAGCTAGGCTTCAAGTGGCAGCATGCTCTGGTAAACTTGAAATAATAAATATTATCCAAAGCTGACCTCTGGCAGTCTTCATGGCTTCAGAGATGAGGCGTCGACAGGCCTGGTCAGCCTGGTGGACAACACTATTGGCACATTTCAGACGATCAGCATCCTGCAAAATAGATGATGATATATGTGCAGGTGCATGTCTTAAGCCAATACCAATGTATATATGAAAACAGCAACATAGATTAAAAAAAAAATCAGTTATGCATGATGGTATTTCTCTGGCTTCTTGTATTTCCACTACTAATGATGCATTCTTATCTCAGTGCAAAACCGTCCTTTTAATATATTTCTAATTTTCCACTTATAATATGTAGTATTAAGGGACCTGTTATTACTATGTAATATCAAGACAAGACTACCTGCTAGTACTGTTGTTTATGATCATGAGTGAGTTTTTTTTTTTTTAAACAGTATGTGTTAATAATGAGTCATTGTTATTATTATTGCATGTTGATGATGATGGTAATAATTGTTATATCTTAACCCCTCCCCTTCATTTTTTTCCTTCTCTGTCTCCTTTCCCATCCCTCATCCATCCCCTTAACGGTAGCTTGGTGTAATGATGTTCCAAGATAGCTGACGGTTAAAACTTTCAGAGTTACATGGAAGAGGCTCTGGGTCACTTTCTTTACCACTGAGATAGACAAAAATCTATTTTACTCAACTGACAACCCACTTATAAACAGTCTCACTCCTTAGGGTCTGTGGGCTGTTTTAAAG
This sequence comes from Maylandia zebra, assembly GCF_041146795.1. NCBI lineage: Eukaryota > Metazoa > Chordata > Actinopteri > Cichliformes > Cichlidae > Maylandia > Maylandia zebra. The sequence continues at coordinate 20,350,703 of NC_135174.1, read as the reverse complement.
GGGGGGTCATGCTTGAGGTTGGCCCCCTCTGATTAGGTACTGTTGATTTGAGGACTCTTGACGATGCGTTATTTCATACGTTAAACCTTTAGAAATGATAGAAATGATCTGCTTCTGTAGCTACATCACTAGCATGTGTCTCAAGTTTACTCTACAGTGACGCACCTTTTGTTCTTTGTTGTCTTCTCCCAGGCTTAGTGGGTTATTTAGTGCAGAGGAGATCAACTCCATCACCCTCTGGCTGAGGATAAGCCACATAGGAGAACACAGAGGCAACAAATTAAAGCCTGACTTATGAATTGACTTTGGTAATTAATCTTTATGGCTGCTCTTTCTGCTGCCTTACATGTCAGATTTGGACACAGTTCCTGTGCTGTTAAGTGTAATGCTGTTAATCTCCCATGAGTTCTTCTGAGGATTCGGAGACTCCAACCGCTTCACCATCTCCAGTATCACCTCAGTGGGAACGGGCTGAGACCTGCTCTGGTTTCTGCTGATGCATGATTCTAAATCACACTGTAGGTAGACCTGGCAGAAACCCAGCGAATCTGCAACATCAGAAGACGTTAACCTAATATTTGAAGAGCCGCATACGTTAAGTGGCATATTCAGTTGATAAGAGGGGTCTTACACTTCCTTGCAAGCTGACAAACTTCATATCTCATACTTGGATAGTAGAAGTTGTCGTCCAGTAGGAAGACGAGAGGTGGCTTCAGACCTTTAGGCCCCATCAGACCTTGAGTGCACTGTTCCCAGGCAGCAACACTGATCCCAGAGCTGCTTGGTGCCTCTGGCAGTATTTCTGACTTCTGCAAGAACTGCTCAATACAGTACAACACAGCTTGTCTGTGTGACTTCCATTCAGTGTGCTAGAGAGGAGAATCAGTTCTAAAATTACTAGGACATACTCAAGCTACTTATGATGTATGGAGACAATATGGATTTTAAAAACAATCTGCTGCAGAATAAAAGTACTTTGAATAATTAATACAGTCACATATCGTGTAGCAGAAGGTAACATTACAGGGAAATTAAGAAGCTTGTTGTTTATGTTGGCTCAAGACTTACAGCAGGTTGTTTACTAATGTTGGGTCAATCCCCAGCTCCTGGACTGTATATGATGAAGTGTCCTTGGACAAAATACTTATCCTCAAATATCCTATGATGCAAGTGCTAAAATTTACCATGGCCTAAACTATCTGATGTTTTATCTATGTCAATGTTTTACCCTTTCCTAAACTGGGAAAGGGTAAAACATTTGATGGAAAAGTGTAGTGAGAGTTACCTGAATTAGCCAAAAGACCCCAAAACAAATCTAACCTCTAATCTTCAAGCACTGAACACATGCAATTTACTTACATGGATGGGTACATTGACCTAACTTAGTGCTGTCAAAGAGCTAAATTTTTTATTTTTATTTTTTACCTTTTCTGTTAATTAGCACCAAACTATGTTATTTAATGTAAAGCTGTACTATTTTGATTGCGTTCTCTAATAGTCATAATGCCCTACTATAGATAATATTACGCAGGATGGTTGGTTCACATTACATTTGAATCATGTCCTTACCATTTCTTGCAGGTTAACACCATCCTCGACCACTTTGGTTCGAAAAGCTTGCTCTGGGATCAGGTCATCGTATGGCACCACAGTGGCTCTCCATCCATGCTGTGCGGCGGTACTGAGAATCCGGCGGGCCAGGGTGGACTTCCCAGCAGCGGGTAGCCCGCAGAGGACACACAGACAGGCCGAAGCCCTGCTGACACTCACGGCCTCCTCAGTTGCCATGGGCTACGAAAGAGCAGCTTCGCAACCTAGCCTCTACTACGTACAATTGTACTCTGTTTGCAGCCATGTTGGATATTAACTTCCTCATATTCTTCCGCGTGCCATTTCCTACCGACGTCCTTCAAAATAAAAGCACATAATATTGTAAACGTCTTGACCAACCTTGTGTTGTACAGTACTAAATAATATTGTAAATAAAGGATCTAAAGGATTGGAATATCCAAATAACTTTCAAATACAAAATACAACGACTAGTGACATAAAACGAATCGCAAATTGTTTTAATGACTTTTTTCTTGATGTTGGTCCTAGCTTGGCTAAAGAAATTGTAAAATCTGGGCACCCTCCTAAAACTATCAATGTAGCAAACTCAATGTTTATGAGGGGAGTAGATGAAGAGGAAATTATGGATGTAGTTACATCCTTTAACTCCAAGAAACCAAATGACTGTGATGGCATTGATATGGACTTAATTAAAGATATTATTGGATGTATTGTGAAACCATTTACCTACATTTGTAATCTGTCATTACAAAGTGGATTATTTTCAGATAAGATGAAAATCGCAAAGTTAGATCCAATGTATAAAGCTGGAGATAGCAAACTATCGGCCCATCTCTCTACAACTGCAGTTCTCTAAGATACTGAAAAAATATTTTACAATAGATTATATGACTTTATCACAAAAAAAACAATGTACTATATATAAAGCAAGTATGGATTTAGACCTAAAATGACCACAATGCATGCCTTAATGGAGTTTATAGATACAGTAACAACTGCTATTGAAAACAAAGAATATGCTGTCTGAGTTTTTTTTAGATTTAAAGAAAGCATTTGATACAGTTCATCGCAACCTTTTACATAACAAACTACATATGGGGTCAGAGGGGTGGCATTATCATGGGCTAACAGTTACCTTAAAAACCGTAAACAATTTACCCAAATAAATGCCATAAAGTCAGAATTGAAATCCGTTGTGCTCCAAAACTGATCCTTGGGGATCAGTTTTGGGGCTGCTGCTTTTCATATTGTACATTAATGAGATATGTGCAATTTCAACATCTTTGAAAATAATATTATATAATATAATACAAACTTACTGTGCTGTGGAAGTAACTTGGAACAACTTCTGAATGAACTAGAATATGAATTAAATAATCTGAAGACCTGGTTTGACCATAATAAATTAACATTGAACCTGAGTAAAGCAAAATTCATAATATTTGGGAAATGCACATATTCTACTAATAGTAAACTGACAATAAATAACAGTACCTGAAATAAAATTCCTTGGTGTGATAATACATCACAAACTATCCTGGATTCCAGACATTACTTATATCAAAGGCAAAATATCGAAGTCTCTGGCAAGGTTAAGGATCTCATAAATCAAACATCATTATATACTCTGTATTGTTCTATCATACTGCGGTACATGACATACTGTGTGGTTGTGTGGGGAAACAAGTACAAAACACACACCCATCCAATATACATTCTGCAGAAAAAGAGCAATAAGGATAACAAATGAAGCTACTTCAAGAGAACCTTCAAATCCACTTTTTATCAATGAAATCGATGAAATCAAGAAAAGTAAATCAATGCAAAAATTCACACATTAAGCAAGTGTTAAACACAGGGTGATTAGTTTATGTAAAAATGTAGTTTGTTGTTGTTTTGGTTTATGTGCTGAAAATGGTTTTATTTGTGTATGTTCAATGTGTTAGACTTGTACATAGTTAAACATATATGGATCAAATAATGTTGAATTCTGGAGATGGATTTGTAAGCAATGAAATTTGAAATAAGGGGGTAGGAACAGGAAAAGTGTAAACTTCATCCTACTCCTTTTCAAGCACACACATTATGTAGAAATATATATGAAAACTTGATGATTTTTAAGTTTTGTTTTTTCTCTCTTGTTATTTCAATTATATTTGCATGTTTGAAATAATATTCTATCATCTTTCAAAATATGTCAAAAATATCTGATGTGATGAAATGATTTCAAGTTAGTTTTGAGTCACATTCCTGTCACAAGGTAGAAGCCTCAAGAAGTTGTTATTGGCAAAGCCACTTTTATATACCCTTTATTTAAAAAACAAAAACAAAAGAGTAAAAAAGAGGCATAGTATTGAGGGCAACAGAAATTTCAAAATAAATAAATTGCAGTTCTATCAACACATCTTAAGTGGCCAAAATGGGCTGGATGCTGAAGCTTTATTTAGTTTTACATTTTATTTATTTTTTTGCCATTTTGACTCTATGATTCTACACACAGTGTTTCTGTTTCTATTCTTAGTGTAGAAATAATTTAAAAGCCACAAGAATTTTTTACTCAGTTACAACGAAACAATCAAAGTCCATTTTTGATACCCTTCATTATTACATCGCACACATTATAACAATTGCATTTAACTGCAAGAAACATCAATAATATTTATTTTTTTAAAAGCACGATGATGTAAAATATAAAACTCTTTTTGAATTTTATTTGCATGTATCCCCAAATAGTAAAAAGACCTAATAAAACAGTCAGTAAACATTTACCAGCCTCATCCACTACCACATAATAACAGTCAATCTTACAAACAGCGTGCCTTTAATTAGTATTTTAAAATAGTCTCTTCATACAGTTTTGATCTGTAGCAAATTCATAACTTCAGAAAATAATTTAAATGATACTGTATGAAAGCAATTAGCTTGGTAGATGTTTCGGTTGGATTGGTCTGGGTACTCCAGGGCCTTGTACAGGAGGTGGTTGTTCAGGGGGGTCATGACTGTTTTCATCATCCCAGTAGTTCGTTTCTCCGTACTTGAAACTGACAGATTATGTTTAAAGTCAGAAACCAATCACACATGTTTGTTTGTGTACTGACAGCTTCAGTTTCCATTTATCTATGAGGGAAGTATGGATTTAGTTAAGTAAAAAAGTAAGTCCGTTCATACCCAGAAACTGGAGTTGAGGCAGCTGCTGGAAATGCAGGCTAGAATAAGAACAAGGCAAACACAACAATGAGCAACACTAAACATCTAACAGAGTTACCTTTCCTGTTTAGGGATTTGCATTTTCACTAGAAAATAAACAAACATTGCACTTCACGTCCTTCACACAAGTACACACTCTTTAAGTTTTAAGGTTTTACGCACAAGGATATGACATATTGCATGATGTCAGCCAAAATGCAGAAACTGTGTGAAAAATGAACTACACCCTGTGATCCAACAGCATCTAAAATCACTTTAAACAGCAATAACTTCATGTAATCATTTTCTCTATAAGTCTCACGTGACTGTGGACAATGTTGCTTCTGTTAATTGAGCTTTGCATGCACAGCTCTCTTAAAGTCCTGGTTTAAGTCTGGACTTTGACTGGGCCATTCTTTGACTTGGCTCCTTTATTTTTCAGAATGTTACAAATTTGCTTTGCAAAGTTTGGTCAACTTCTTCCTCTTGCATTTAAATCATTTTAGAACCTGTTAAGGACATTTGTAACATGCCCTAAGACGTAAAAGCCTTGGATCGACAGAGAGTGTACTTTCTTTTTACCATAACTATGAAGATAAGTGGATAAATATATTTACCCGGTTGGTGGGACGCTCAGGTGGAGGTATGGGTCTGGCACCCGTTTGAGCATTGCTGTTTGAGCCTGCATTTGTGTTTTTGGTCTGAGTCTTACGTAACCTGAAAAAGAAAAAAAAAATCAAAATGTACAACACCATATGAAAAACAAAACTATTAGTATGTACACTTAATTTGAGTTGAAGTTTACCTTTTGAGGCAAGGCTCTAAGGACTCTCTCCTAAAGATGTAAAGGAGCACCAAAATGAGAAGAACCAGAAGAGGAACCACCAAGAGGAAGAAGATCAGCAGGCCGTTTCTGAGGGAGTAGTCTTGTGCAAAAAAGAGATGTTTGTTCTTTATTAAGTTCAGATGTGAATTAGGAACAATAGTGAAAATTTAATTGCACCAGGAGGGAACTTTCTAAAAGTTCTGCTTTTTATTAGATGAAAATTAATAGTGAACTATCACATTGTTTTTGATTCAGCAGACATACCCTGCATGTCGTTGGTAAAAATGAAAATTTTCCCATACAGATGATACAACAACAAATGCTACGGCAATAATGTCTCCACTAATGAGGGGATAACAGATGACTGTGTATCTAATGCTGAATTCAGATGGTCATATTGCCACACATGTGGTATTAGGGGACTTATTTGTCATAAGTCATAACCGGTGAATTAAGACGTACCTATTTGAGCAGGGCCGCTGTCTATGCTGCCACCCCACCCTGACCTGTCACAGTAGGGTGGGCCCCAGCCATTTTCACAGTGGCAGTGACCTAGGTTGTTACAAACCTGAAATAAACATTAAAGAGTAAATATCCAGCAGGTCCTAAGTGGCTGGAATCTGAGTAAAGAAAGACAAAAAAAAAAAAGAAGAAACTTTACCCCTCGGCCATTACAGGTGGTTTTTGCATCACAGATCAAGTTGGGCAGGAGAGCAGAGGCATTCACACACTGAAAGTTCACACAGGTCTAAAAGAAAAGTAATGTTACTTACTGCTGCAGTTAGATTGAGTCATTAGCAGTTTTTCCTTATGATGTTGACAGTATTTTTGTAAAAAAAAGTGATACCGTATTTGCATTAGTTGTTACATTTCTTTACTTTGTCATTAAAATAGTTTGCTCACCTTTCCTGTAGCACAGGGGCTGCCAGGGTTAACATAGGCTGGGTCCAGCACATCTGTGCCAAGGTTGAAGTCTGCATTAACACAAGTCTTCCCAGCAACTATTTTGATAGTGACTGTGGCACCAGGAGGAGGGTTATTCACATTCACGTTGGTGCACTGCACCTTTCCACACATGGTATTTCTGTGTAACAGAGTTAAATTAAGAAAATGAATCACAGTTGCAAATGACTTAAACACTGGATGAAAAAAAGGTAAATCTAATCATTAACTGAAATGCTACAATTGTATCTTATCACTCAGTTACTGCCATCAGATAAAGTAATGCTACTTTTTTTTCAAACACATTCACATATGCTTAATCGAATACATGCTGAATTTAGTGTACCAGCAAAGCTTCACATGCTCACGATGAGAGAGGAGATTCATGACATCATACTTATCAGCAATAGGTTGAAGTTAAAACCCAAGAACCACACTTTTATTTTAAAAACAAGTATAATCTACACTTCTGGTTTCTCATGTTTTTGTTCAATGAGTAAATATAATCTCACATTTAACATTTGGCAAGTAAAAGAAAACAAGTTTGTTCACAAATAATGTTGTTCCATAAGAAATCATGGCTAGATTTAAGTATCAAACCATAGTTAGGAAGGTGCTTATTTCAACCAAACATCTTTGAAAAGTGAACTCCAACAGGGGATCAAAAAATGGAAAATAAGAGGACTTAGAAAGTGCCAAATTATAAGAGTAAAATTGTCCATGTTTTCATTAGATATCATTAGATATAGCTATACATCATTGTACAAAAAGAGCAAAGTCTGAGGGGATGGGATTAAGATGGGAATTCTTCTCAGATTTGACCAACTTTATAAAAACAAAGTCGATGTTCAACATGACTAGCGCAGTACTTTTTCAACACGTTATCTAAAATCCTTAAATTCATGAGATGATGAATTAATGACATCATTAGAGAGTACTTACGCTAAAGTACATTTGATGTAGTTTCCATTGCTGTTGGATCCACAGTTACCAAACTGATCTCCCTGAATATTTGCAACTTGGAAACAAATATCTGCTGCTTTTATTGCATTATCTGCCAAAAAGAGAAATAATATCCAGAAAAAAGAACAAGAAAAGTCTGAGAAGTCTTGCCTAGTGATCGTAACCACATTACTGAAAACTAAAAGCATGAAAAAAGTAATGAATTATTATTAGATGTACCTGGTGCAAACAGATGTCCGCACTGATAATCATATGTCTGGCAGCGTCCTTCATAGCAATACGCAGCATTGTTTTCACAGGGCAGACCATCCATGAGATAAAAGTCATTCGGACAGGATTCATTTCTTCCATTACAATATTCAGGAAGATCACAGGTATTGACAGAATTTCTGCATGGCGTTCCTGCAACTTTCAGCTAAAAAACAGAAGAGAGAAAAAAGTTAACTCACCCACATTTCCAAATGTTTTTTCTTGGTGCAAAAAGCACAATAATCAACCATAAAGCTAAATCCAACACATTTCAGACCTGACAGTTTTCACAACATGCTCCGTGAGCACATGCAGATCCGTGGGTAAATGTACATGTGGCAGCATTGCAGCACTTATTCGTACATTCCTGTATGAAACAGATGAAAAAAAGACAGTTATTAATTATTTAAACAAAAGATACAAAACTTCAACACCGCCAGAGCATTTTCACTCTCAGAGGCATGAAGCAGAAGTGTAATTGGGTAATTGTGCCGCAATAAGTGAAATTAATTTACAAAAAAGGTTGCAATTCTTTGCACATTGTATTTACTTTGTAAATGTCCGTTCCCATATTTAGACATCCTGATATGATATGATATCTAATATTCCCTCTTAAGACTTGATGCAATTTAACAGATGGTACTGTTAATTCAAATTTATAAGGCATGTAAGAAAAACCTTTACATGATTACCTATTGTTAATGCTTGTTATAAAGTATTATTTTCAGTGTGTTTGACTTTACAGTACTGAGCAAAAGACTTAAGCAACCCTTTATTTCATTATAGTTTGCAAGGAAACTGGAAAATAATTGCAGTGATTTACTGAAATTTGCAAACATACATGGAACTACAGTGTTTTTGTTTTTTTCATTTGCTGCAAATAGATTTTCAGGTCAGTCACTTCTCCCTCCCCCCCCCCCCCCCATCTGTCCAGTTTCCTCAAAGATTTGCACACCATACCAAACATGCCATGTTTTTTGGCTAATGGCTCTTTGGCAATCACCTTGATGGTGCAAAAATACAATTTATGATTGCTAAACTACGCTATTTTTGGTATTTCCTGAATATTCAAACATTTAAGTGAAGTAGCTTAAAAAATATAATAATAAAAGAATAATAAAAGAAATGACCTTTAGATGAACTCTTAGAAAGTCTGAAAAACTATTGTTCAATAAATAAATGGAAGCAAAATATAAAGAAATGAGGGTTGGTTCAAGACTTCTGCACAGTACTATATTTGACAGTAGTACTCTACCTGTGGTTTGCCACAATCACACTGCTCCCCTTGTTCCAGTAGGCCGTTGCCACACTCAGGATTGCTAATCACATTTGATGCAGCGGGCTGATTTCTCAGACACAGGCCTCCTCCTCTTAAAATCAGTGCTTCAAAATCTGCTTCACTGCACTGGCTAAAATTTGTGGCACCACTGCAAAATAACAGGATAAATCATTTATAGAAATATACAGTTGGACAGGCCTCATATAGATGTTTTTAAAAACCCTACTATAGTGAAAGGTTTCTGTTGTCAAATTCTAAATATCTATACTGATCTAAAACCTTTATATATCTTTCAGCACTGATGGTGCCATTCCAGATGTTAAAGCTGCCATTTCCATAGGCACTAACGCTCCTCTTCAGTTCAGCACCCAGGTTTCCGAAAAAGAATTTCAAATTTTGATTCGTACAACCACAGAACAGTTTTTCACTTTGGTTCAGTTCATTTGGAATGAGCTAGTGACGGCGTTTTCAGATAACGTTCGCATACAGCTAGACCTTTACTAGTGATTGGATTCATTGTTTCCTTAAATTTGACATATCGTCCCAAATTTTCAGAATTGGAATTGTAAGGAAGGTTAAAAAAAAAAGACTTCTGCGGAAAAAACAATAAATTAAACATTTTTTGAACATTAGTGAAAACTGTATTACCTGGCACCTCCTGACATGATGCAGCTTTTTCCATTACAGGCGCAGTTCGCAGAGTCATGATTCATGCCCAGGTTATGACCCATCTCATGAGCCACCACAGTGGAGACAAAAGCCAAATTGTTGTTGCTAAACTGTAAAAAACAAACACAGGACATTAAATGGTGACATTTTAACAAAATTTATGCCCAATTTGCAGCTCCTGAATTTGAAATGAGAGTTTAAATCAATGATATGATAAATCATTATTCGTGTATAGCCAGAAGAAAAAAAATGTAAATGAACTTAAAAGCATATATCAAATATATCTACAAAAAATATAATATTATATAGTACATATAGATTTCTATTAATATTAGAAATCAATTTATTGATGTAATCACTTTCTCAACTGCAATAGTAATAGCAATTGATACATGTTATACATTATGTTGTTGGACTAATAAGAAAAGCAGTTTCCAAAAAGACTTTGTAATAATACAAAGAAAGATGCATTGTCACGGTGGTGGAGTGCATTCAAGTATAACTTGTTTGACTAGAGTAGAATGTATTCAAAGCCTGCGAGAATAAGCTGCAGTTTTTATGAATAATGTATGATTGGTATCAGTTTCTGTGTGTCAGCTGGTGTTAGAAGTTAACAGAGATGAACTAACCACATTGATTCCTCCAGAACTTGAGGCAGAGCAGACTGTGCCCACAAAGGCCATACCTAATACACCTCCTGGATATGCCCCAGACTGACCACTAACAAATATGGAAAAAGGGGTAAATGTGTCAGAGAGCAGTTGATATTCTGATATTAAGCATTATTGATACAACATCTTGCTCAGAATAAATAAATAAACCAAAGGACAAAGACCACGTGTTACTTACACAATGAGTTGTCCAATGTCATGCCTGATTTTGGGTATCAGAAAAGTCTTCCTCCACTGAACAAAATTTCCCAACACATTTCCTGCACTGCCGTCCACACTAAAAGGATTACTATCCTTAAAAATCTCCAGGCCCACCAGGACAACTCGGATGTTCAGCTGCTTGTAGTACTACAGCAAAGAGGAAAAAAAATACCAGTGTTTTAGTACAGAATCTAGTTTAATTAGGCACGTTTTCTTTTACAAACTACTTAAAATCTCACCCCGTCCAGTAGATTAGCCATTTGCACCATCTCCTCTCTCACTGCTGTTGCATTGTTTTTCTTAAAAGTATACTGTCAACACAATTAATTTGTATTTAATGGCATTTACATTAACATGCTGCTCAATAGCTTTGGCACTATATTTTACAATATAAGCACTCCAGATTTTGTGGGAAAAGTTATTTTAAAAACTATTATATGCCTGGTGACACCAGGAGTAATATATTCATTTACTGCATCAGTTTACAAAAGCCTAGTCATTATTTCCATATCAGTGAGTTCATAGACACATATATATCTATCTACATATATATTTACACACTCACCCTGAGATTATCCACAACCAGCACCAACTCCACATAACTGGTCTGTGGTAAATTGCGTTTTCTCTGTTAAAGCAACAAAAACCCCAATGATTTTCATGTTGCATAACCTTTTAACACTGCAAATATATGTTGAAGTAACAAATGAGCATTTAACCCGCAGCAGAGAAGTCAGGGATTGGCCAGGCTCAAAGGGTTCGTGGCTCGGCACTGAAGTAGCCTCAGTAACGACTCCACAGGTGATGGGCTCGGTCTGAACGTCCTCCAAAAGGTAGAGAAGGTGGTCATTGGTGGTGGACTGTGGCACAGGCTCCAGGCCAAAGGCCTTATTTTCAAAGAAGATCACACCCCTACAGAAAAGCATTCAAGACATTCTAAGTGACAAATGCTCTAATTCTATTCAGGGGCTTGGCATGGCAATCCTGTAGCAGGTACTATGAGCTCAGGAAACTTAGATACTATTCCTCAAAAAGGTTAAAGCAAATCATTGGCCCTTATCGAGAGCATTTCCCAATAACCAGAATAACTGGAAAATAATTTGAATTGTTTTAAATAGGGATAGTCAAACCTGAGACCAGAGCACGTGCTCAGCGCTACCATTGAATCCTTATAGCCTTCCACCTCCCCATGGTAATAACAATGTACCTGAAAAAAACAACAAAATGAAAACAGGTTTTAGAGTTAATGCTCAAGACCAGCCTTATAACTTAAGGTGTGTTTCAACGTACATGTTCTTTCGGATACGATGTGTTGTAGTTCCCGGCAGCGTCACGTGAATATTGAACAAAATTTGGGTGTAAGAAGTCTCTGAAAAGAAAAGATGTATATATATTTGTCTGCAGCATTAATATAAGCTTATAATGTCACTACAACCAAATTCACATACCTGTTCTTTTTTAGATGAATGACATGCTTTTGGTTGTTTATGTTGACTGCATATGACACTGTCTCATCTCCATATTTCTTAATATGTAAAGAGCATTTAAAAAAAAAGTTCATATTAAACCATCAGCTGAAAAGATAATTCAGTCAGGTATCAGGTACTCACATCTTTTAAATGATGTTGTCTGTTGATGCTCCTAGACCCTCTATGAATCGCTTGAGGATTTACAATGGAATACTTGGAAAGCTTTGATGTAAACCCCTGGAAAGCATCTGCAATGTAAATTCAACAAGATACTATAAAAATAGAGAAGTCACTCCATGATTATATAATGCTAGTCTTCAGGAAAAGAGACATTTAAGAATACACCCAAATTAAAATGACCAGAACAACATTTAAGCTTATTTTGCTGTACTTTCAGGAGCTAAATATGTCCTGATTAATCACACACAGCTTTTTTTTCTGGACTCCCCCCCCCCCCCCCCCTTTTTTTTTTTAAGAATGAAAAATTCCAAGTTTTCGTTGTATGTCCTTTAACATCGACAGCCTACGCATTTAGTCAAGCTCAGAGGAGTCTTACCTTTGTTATCGATCCCAGAAATAAAGGAAAAAACAAAAACAGTTATTAGGATGTGATTTTTAATGATCATTTTTGAAGTCTGTAGATTGCGTCCCCGTTAGGCCCACAGAGTGCCTGCGTTGTGTCTTTGCTTCCTGCTCCTTGTCAGGTGGCTAACGATGGGTGTGGCTTTGGACAGGTGAGCGCCTTAGAAAACCGGACTTTGTTGCAGTGACAATTCAAAGCGATTTGTCAGAGGATTTTTATATGAGAAGTTTTCTTTTAAGCGTTAAAGGTTATATTTCAGTCCTACCTTACAACTTTGTCCCAAATAACTTTTCTACCAAGAGACGCCTCCGTTTGTTTGTGTTGTTAATATAAAGATTGCAATCTTTTAACAATACTTGCTGAGTGGATATTTTCGATATATATTACGTCAGGGTTAAGATCTCGGAGGCTATTTGGAAGTCAGAAATTCGAGGAGCTTCTGGATAAACCAACTATAGCATATTAGTCTAGTGATGACATAGTATAGGCTACACACAGAAATTATCATTACGTTCTTTATTTAAACAGGTTGTATCACTGAGATCAAGATTTATTTTCCCCAAGAAATACCTGTGTACAAAAGACATTTACAGTCTAAGTTCAAAAAGTAGGCAGACAAAGCACATTATTCACGTTTACAAACTAGAAGGCATGAAAAAAAATAACTGCAGATGGATGTAATTATAACTTTTTTTTCCTTTTTTTTTTTTTTAAAAAACAACCAGAATTTAGCTTCATATTTTTTTTATGAATTCATTAATATTTTATTTTTGGTAGCTCATTTCATTGGTCAAATCCATTCTTACCAAGTTCAGTGTGACAAGAAGTGCAGCTAAAATGAGCTGTAATTAAATACCTTCCTGCCTCATTATCTTTGATCAGAATCAGGTGTTTCTCATTATCCTGCTTTGTCCACTTCCATTGATCACTTTGTATGTATTTAAGCCCACTTCTTGCTTTAGATTTTTGTTACATTATACTACTTTTAGCTACTTGAGCTGCCACTGGTTGAATTTCTGGATTCTGTTTGTATAATGGCCTTTTGGATCTTTGGCTTCACCTTAATAAAGTACCTTTTCAGTGTACTTTGAGTCTGCATTCCAGACAACACCCAACCAAAGGTACACCTATTTATGACAACCAAGCATTCAAGTTTCGTCACCATGAAAAGTTTTACTATGTACCATTGGCTGCAAACTGGTTGTCTTTTAAAAGCAGACTTGAGATTTACAATGGCCAAATCAAAAGAAGATCCTTTGTGAACTGCATGAAAATATACATTACAATAATGACAGAAATAATAATAGTTACTTACACAGAATTTCAAGTCCAAAAAGCTGACCTGATAAACTCTAGTCTCAATTCTCCAGTCTCAGGTAGGTTTATTTGGATTTCAGCAAATAAAATGGCTCGCACTATGATGCTAAATGGGTGCAAGGCAGGGCAAAGGTGACAATAAGGAGCAAAGGGTCTGATTGATCCAGTGAAATGTCTCTCTGCCTTGACTTTGGAGTCTCTCAGTGCAGAAAAGTATGCTTAAGGTTTAGAAGATGGATAAGTAATTAGAAGTCAATGTTTCAAAGTATTGAGAAAAATTAAAGTGATTGTTCAGTTTGTTTGTGTCAGAGCTATTAACCGTTTCTATCATTGATCTCAATCCACTGACCTGTGTTATTTGTCTACAAAAGCTTTTAAAATAGTGACCCCTGCTGACGGTTTCATGACAAAACTGAACCACACATCCCTTCTCCTCTATTCTTCCAAACTGAACCTTTGGCTCATACATGGCTTTCCTGAACAGGTATTAATGAAAAAAAAAAAAAAAATACAAAGGAGAACATGAACCGGAACTGATAGTTTTTCTGCATTCCAACATTCCAGTTCTCCATACCAAACACTGACATTTAATTCAAGTGAAACCAGTTAGGCAGATCAGCTTGTGTATCTCCCTTTAAGGTAGATGTGAAATCAGTGAACATAAAGATATTATTGAAAGATACATTAAAAATATGAGTTTAATTTTAATTTAGTCAACTTCCCTTGCCCCTGCACTGATTACATTTTAAGCAAAAGCATCATTTCTTCCTTAAATAACAACAAAAAAGGCAGTGTTTCCTTTCTCTGTCGAGATGATTAAGATATTTACAGTGTGTCTCAAAATGTAGAGCGACACCAGAATGAGAAAGACCAGAGGATGAACCACCAACAGGAAGAAGACCAGGAGGCTGTTCCTGAAAGAGCAGTCTGTGGTAGAGAAAGTCTTATTACTTAATGGATTAGCAACGTATATCAATAACTTTTTGTTTTGTCATGTTTTTAAATCAGATTACCAAAAATCAGTGACTTTTAATAAATAGTAACAAGTAATAGTATCAGTGCCAGAGGCTATTAAGAGGTGCACAAATAGTTCACTTGTTGTGACCAAATTTAAACCAGATAAAGTTTTAGCTTTTTATCTGTGCAGGCATCAACTGTTAGATAGAACATGGATGATCACACATCATAACTTGATAATTATGTTATTTCTGATCCAACACGCATATAGTTAAACTGGGAAATTTACACAAAACAGTTTCACCAAATTGCCTAGATCAGAATAAGTTACCACAACCATGTCAGTGGAGGAACAGAACAATTTATTCAACAGTAATTTGAAATACTGTGTCTCTAATGATGAATTCAAAGGACTTTGTTAGCCCAACTCAGCATTGATGATCATAGGTCTATTCAAGTCCACCTACCTGAGCAGGACCACTGTCTATGCTGCCACCGTGCCCTGACTTGTCACAATTAGGTGGGGCCCAGCCATCTTCACAGTGGCAGTGCCCTTGATCATTACATACCTGAAATAAACATTAAAAAGAGAAAGTCTGACATGTCCTAAGTGTCTGTATGAAAAAAGAAAATGCAGTTTTACCCCTTGGCTATTGCAGGTGGTATTTGCATCACAGTCCAGGTTGGGCAGGAGAGCTGAGGCATTCACACACTGAAAGTCCAGACAGGCCTGAAAAAAAATTACTTACTGCTGCAGTTAAAATGAGTCATTAGAAGATTTTCCTTCTTATAGAAACACTATTGTCATAGAAAAAGTGAAATCACATTTGCATTACTTGTTACATTTCTTTCTGTTGTCATTAGCAACGAGAGTCTGCTCACCTTTCCTTTACCACAAGGGCTGCCAGGGTTAACATAGGCTGGATCTACCACATCGGTACCAAGGTTGAAGTCTGCATTAACACAAGTCTTCCCAGCAACTATTTTGATACTGACTGTGACACCAGGAGGAGGGTTATACACATCCACATTGGCGCACTGCACCTTTCCACACATGGCATTTCTGCATCAGGAAGTCAAAGAAACAATCAACAAACCTTTAAATGGTATGCCAAAGATGCCATTATTTTCTTTATTCTAATCAAAGGCTCTTTGTAATTGCACTTTTATTAAAAGTTTTCGCATTATCTCACTTGGACGGAAAGTATAGCTTATTTGAAAATTTTAATCTTGCCACAAAAAGTTTCAGCAAGCGCTGATGTGGGTTCACAATAAATGATTCAGGTAGCTAAAAGTAATCATGTAATATTTACGAACAGTGAACTTCATTAGTTGGCACTGTACACCTAGACAAGGTGCCAGTTTATCACATTGAGACAGACATTAGCTCATGCTCACATGCACATCTAGACCCAATTTAGAATCAACAGTTAACCTAATTGAGCTGTGGGAAATAAGCAGGATACCCAAGGGAGAACCAATGGAGGTACAGAGAGAGCAAACTACTTAAATTCACAACATGTTAAATTAATGATGTCTAATCATTAAAAGACAGTACTTACGCTAAAGTACATTTGATGTAGTTTCCATTGCTGTTGATTCCACAGCTACCAAACCGATCTCCCTGCATATTTGCATCTTGGAAACAAATATCTGCTGCTTTTATTGCATTATCTGCCAAAAAGAGAAATAATATCCAGATAAAAACAAGACAAATCTGAGAATTCTTATCTTGCCTAGTGATCGTAACCACATTACTGAAAACTAAAAGCATAAAAAAGTAATAAATTATTACTGGATCTACCTGGTGCGAACTGATGTCTGCACTGATAATCGTATGTCTGGCAGCGTCCTTCATAGCAGTACGCAGTATTGTTTTCACAGGGTAGGCCATCCATGAGATAGAAGTCATTTGGACAAAATTCATTTGTGCCATCACAATATTCAGGAAGATCACAGGTGTTAGCAGACTTTCTGCATGGTGTTCCCAAAGCCATGATCTTAAAAAAAAGAAAAAACGAAAAAAACCCAAAACTCAAATCAAACCTACTTTTATGTTTTTGGAATGCACAAGAAATGAAAAATTGCAACACAGAAGCAAAGTCCAACACATTTCAGACCTGACAGTTGTCACAACATGCTCCATGAGCACACATGGACCCACGAGTAAAGTTACATGTGGCAGCATCACAGCACTCATTCTTGCATTCCTGTATATAATAGATGGAAATAATTATTCTTACTTACACAGACAAAAAGATATGTCATGACGCAGATGTTTATGTGCACCCTAGTTAATAAAATGCGTAACATTTTAGATTTTGCACTGCACCAAGAATACAAATGATAACATTAGGTATTTTTTCCAGTGTGTGTGACCGTATCTTAAAGTAGTACCTCTGGTCTGCCACAGTCACACTGCTCCCCATTCTCCAGTAGGCCATTGCCACATTCAGTCACATATGATGCAGTGGGCTGATTTGTCAGACACACGCCTCCTCCTCTTGAAATCAGTGTTTCAAAGTCTGATGCACTGCACTGGCTAAAACTGGTGGCACCACTACAAAGTAATGGGATAATCCATTAATAGAAATATGCAATTGGATATGCCTCATATCCAATTACATAATTGCATAATAATAATTCATATGATTCCACTTGAAGGAATAATAAATGCTGAAAAATTAAGCATGTAGAAAACACAATAAATCACACTTTTTTATTTGTGGAAAATGTCTTACCTAGCACTTCCTGACATGATGCAACTTGTTCCATTACAGAGACAGTTCACAGTGTCGTGATTCATGCCCAGGTTATGGCCCATCTCATGGGCCACCACAGTGGAGACAAAAGCCAAATTGTTGTCGCTGAACTGTAAAAAAAACCCCACCAGTATATTTAAATTGTGACATTTTAATAACATTTATGCCAAAATGTATATATGTCTGTGTATATATGTCTCTGTAAGCAATATGTATATATATGTATGTATATATATATATATATATATATATATATATATATATATATATATATATACATACATACATATATATAAATTGATACATTATTACATATCCAGTGGTATGTAGCCTATGTATTATCTCAGCAGGGCTGCTGTACATTGAATGGCCAGCACATATCAGGAAGCAAAGCAGAACATAAAACATGCAACGTGAGGGACTGTCAAAATAAGACAGGAACCAAACCACAGACATTCCAATTTACAGTAACATAGGGAAAATGTGAACAAACAATGAGAGCACACACACTTTGAAGACAGGACACAGAGGCTGGACAGAAAGAGGGGGAAAAAGCCGAGACTAGAACGGAAGACATGGGGCACAACTGTAGGGACAGACAGGGATACAATATAAGCAAAACAGAACAGAACTAGATAAGAAACAAAACTATAGATTGTTAATAAATAAATAAAAACAGGAAATGGGAAAACAACAAAAAACGCAAAAAAACTGGGACCAAAACGCAGGGATCCTAACACTGAAGGAGGAACTAGAAAGCTACTTCCAGTTATCAGGAGAAGGAGTACAAAACTAGCCTGACTCCAGATGAAGTAGAGTTGTTTATACCTGAGACCAGAGCATGTGCTAACTGCTACAAGTGAATTCTTATATCCTTCCACTTCTCCGTGGTAATAGCAATGCACCTGGGAAATGCAAAGAAAAAAACAGGTTTTAGAACTAGTCTTCAGATCCAGCCTTACAAATGAGTTTGAGCTTAAACTTACTTGATTTGCTGGATATGATGTGTCGTAGTTACCGGTGGC
This sequence comes from Maylandia zebra, assembly GCF_041146795.1. Classification (NCBI taxonomy): domain Eukaryota; kingdom Metazoa; phylum Chordata; class Actinopteri; order Cichliformes; family Cichlidae; genus Maylandia; species Maylandia zebra. The sequence continues at coordinate 20,332,032 of NC_135174.1, read as the reverse complement.
ATCACGCAAATACTGAACAAAATTTGAGTGTAAGAAGTCTCTGAATGAAAGAGAAAAAAAAATTATTCTAAAGCACAAAAAAGGAACTTACATTAATATCTGTGTGGCCTAATGCTGCACATACCTGTTCTTTTTCAGATGAAGGACATGCTTTTTATTGTCTATAGTGACTGCATATGACAAGGTCTCATCTCCATATTTCTAAATGTATACAAAAAATGTTAAATGTTCCATATTAGACCATCTGCTGAAAAGATGATTAGGTCAGGTATCAGGTACCCACCTCTTTTGAATGTCGTGGACTGTTAATGCTCCTAGACCATCTGTGAATCATCTGAGGATTTACAATGGAATACTTGGAAACCCCATGGAAAACATCTGGAAGGTAAATTCAGTAAGATACTATAAATACTGAGAAGTACTCACTTATAATCTCATTATCACTTATCAGTAAAAGGTCTTTTAAATGCCAACACTCAAAACACAATCAGATTTCTGCGATCCAATCCTTTTAAATGAGAAAGAATTAAGTATACACTATAGAGCAAACAAAGCTCTTAGTCAGAGTAATAATGAAAATACAAATGAACAACAATATGTAGCAATTGTCGTTATGAGTGTACAAAAGAAAAAGTTCAGCAGACAAACAACACAACATTTAGCCCATCTCAAATGTGATGTATCCAGGTCTCGTGCCTGTTGAGTCTACTGAGTGTCTTTTATGCTTAATTCGAGGCAAACCAAAGTAGGTCTACCTGTTTTTTGCTTGCTTGTAATAAGGAACCTCCTTTGACGGGAAAAACAGGTATGATAAATTTAGGCGGAAAATAACAGCAATTTAAAATATTTGTCATACAACAGGTATGCATTGGTGCACCTATTTAATTTTAATTATATGTGTGGACTTTTAAGACAGGTGTGTGTAGAGCTGTTGAATGGAATGAGCTCCCAAATACACCTCAAATATGTGAAACACTTACGTAACATGATAAAAATAACGATTTTCTCTGTTTCTATAAAACAATGCTGTAAACCACGACGGTAGTATCGTGTGATGGGTGTGATGCAACAAGAGCAGGTTAGACTTCCGGCCTTCGAAGGGTGCTTTCAAGTGATGTACGTTTGAGTTATCGCGTTTTTCTCGTAGACATCTTACGTCACTCTCACGGAAGTGTTTGTTGTTTTTAAAGTAAGCTAATAAACTGTAGCATCGCTTCAGTGAAGTAAAAAAGTACGGGTCTACGGTTTAACAATAACAAAAGGCTGGAAAAGTTTCTATGCTGTCCTTCGAGTCTCTTTCTAAGTAAAACGCTATCGATTAACACAGCAGCTGCTCAAGTTTTTTGGATCATTGTTGGCTCAAAAATAGTTAGCACGTAGGCTAACCAAAAAGATACGACTGCGTGAGTCGTTTGTAGATAGCCTATCAACTATCTGCTGAATGTGAAATGCAAACATATGTTTCCCTTTATTGCCATGCATTAAATTTTTAGTGTGATAACTAGTAAGTTAATGGGCTACTTTAGTAATTACGTTCATAACTAAAGCACTGGCATCTACTTTCTAAAAAGAGATTGCGTTATGTATGGCTGCGCACCATTTTTTAGGATTTGTTCATCTACTGAAAAAGGGACTGTATAAGAATCAAGTCTGTGCAAAAAACAGCATCTTATCTTTGGCGTCAGCTCAAGTTGTCCTGTAAGTGCACATGTACGGTGCAGTCTTCAAGTTTAAATTGAACCCGCACGGCACGGACATGTTTTATGTGTTGTTCTATTCTTTTGTAGAATGACTGCACTGACAGACTTAGAACCTTTAGCAAAACGACTAAAGGTGGGAACAAGTGCTCCATTGTCTTCTTCATCTTCTCGTGGAGGTATTTGTCTAAAAATATTTCCCCCCCTGCAGAGCATATTACTACATTGCAGTATCCCCCCTTTGTAAAATAAAAATTCTGTGTTTTATTTGTCAGGCTCACTTTCGAGTAGTCAGAGCGTCGGTGCTGCGACTTCAGATCAAGAAAGAATGGAAAATAAAACCGAGAGAAAGGTGGTAATAAGGCCAAAAACAAGTGGAGCAGGTGACTTAAGAGGTGTCAAAATGAAAGGTCGCCTTCAAAGAATTGGTCCAACACAGCAACAAAAGTTCAGAAATACTCTTGAAAGATGGTTGATCAAGCCAATGGAAACCTCGAGTACAGGAGATGTGTGCCAAACCCAAAATGATGAAGAAATGATGGATGATGATGGTTTTCAAAGCACCTCAGCTCAGTCTTTAGAGTCCAAAGAAGCTGAAATACTTTTTGTCACTGACACAGATGAAGAAACCCAGCCATTAACTCCAGCAGACTTAGATCAAGATCCTCCTGTATCACCAGCTGCCAAAGATTCTGCAGGGAGTGATCTTACACCAACATTGCTTCAAAGTGATGATGATTTAGAAACAACAAAAATGGACACATGCCCAGCAACCTCCGATGGTTCAGTCAAACTCAATTCTAAAATTACAGACTTCTTTTCGGGGGTGTCATCACCAGGTTTTCCTGGGAAACGACGCAGGTCAGAAAAGTCTCCAGAGAAACAAGATACAGAAAATAAACCTAACCCTTCTGAAGTCAGTTGGCTTGGGACACCAATAAATGAGCTAAAGAGGATGCCAGAATGTGGCAAACCACTTCCTCCACTGAAGAATGTTCCTGGCCATCACACCGTGATGATTAGGGTTTGATCAGTTCTCTTCTATTCAGATGACAGCACAGATATAGTAATATACCTAACAATTCAAGAAGTTAATGTTAAACCTAAAAATTCAAGAATTCAATATTAATTGAATTTGAAATTCACATGTGATTTTAAGAGATTTTGTTGTGATTTCATCTCAGTGTTTATCCTGAATATATAGAGTAGACATACTTGTATTATTAATCATGAGACTGTTTGGTTTGTGTACGTGGAATGTCCATACTAATGTCATTTATTTTGATTCCCATTAACAGACAGATCTTCTTCAAAAGGATAAAGTTCCTGTTCCATATCCCACTAGATTTCAGGATGCCTGGGACGATGTACATGTCAAGATGCCTTGTTCCAGCAGGAACTTATTTCCTATAGAAGATGAGGTAAAGGCTCAAGTGTTTAAAACTTATTTTCGATGTGAATTAAGAAATGCACATGAAGTTACAGGTTGAGGGCATAAATTCGCAAGTTCTACTTAAGTTGTTTAAGTTGTGGGTTATGTAATCAGTGCAGTCACATGATACACATTACTGAAGGCAACTATTTAATTATTTAAAGCATCTAAAGAGAACCATAATTAGATGGCAAAACTATGGATGATGAATGAATGTAAAAAAAACAAGATGTATGTAAAAAACAGTCATAGTAAATTAATAGTATGTGGAAAAGAGAATATTTAGGACAAATGTGCATGGTGCAATGTCCTATCTGATGAGGCAGTGATGCTTCATGCTCAAATAACTAATCACATAGTGTTTTGAGTGTCACGTCTTACTCGTATAGTGTCCTAACATAACAGTGACAGTGGATGCTAGAAGCTTCTCTGCACCAGTGCTACATAGGCCATCACTGTAAACTCTACCCAGTTTAGCCTTTGTTTACTGTCTGTAATAACCTTTGATAACATAAAGGTATCATAATTCAGTTAGTTTTTAAAGATTTCTTTATATTAAATCAAAAACTTTTATTAATAATAAACAACGTCAGGAACATTCCATGTACTTTGTGATTTAAAAAAAAATCTTGCATTAATTAAAATTTAATGCATAACCTTTAAATTTACTGTTCATCAAATGTCACGTGCTTAGGCCTTACCTTTGACCTCAGTATTATCTTTCTCTCCTGTCTTCTCTTTCATGCCTCTTTCTTGATTTCAGAGAGTAAAGCTGTCACACTTTAAGATTTTTCTTCTTCTAGGGAAATAGAGCAATTGATGCAGGTTGTGTTACAAACTGCACAGAGGGAGTTTGTATGTTTGCTGATATTTGTTGAGCTGCATTTAAAAATGAAGCATCTTAAACTCTGTTTATGGTTGCTCATGAATTGCTAAGTCCAAAAACTGCAACTTTACTTGCTTTAATGACATGAACACATGACAGGAATGAGAAGTAAAAAAAACCAATGTGTGCAGTGTGCAGATGGGACCATGGGGTGGCGTTAATTTCTCGCTGATATCAGAGGTAAGCAGCACCAGGCTGCAACACAGAAAAAAAATCAACTCCTTTGATATTTTTGTGAATTCAATGGACTCTAAAATGTGGTTCACTAACTCATTAATGCTGCTCTGGATCCTGCCAGCTCACTTTAACTCCTGCTTGTTAGTTGCAATAGTTAGAACAGTTCTAAGTTTGTAACATTATAGCTGGCAAGATGTCAAAAAATAGCAAAGCGTATGGTGCTTATTCATCCAGGCTGGGGTTATTCCTTCAACAATAGCTGTAAAGATTCCTCACATCTCTGAAGTTATGAAGTACAACAAAACAACACAGTATTATTGTTTATACATAAAAAATCTCAGACCTGAAATGTATACTTCCACAGGAAACACAAGAACTGCAGAATAAAAGTCGGTGGGAGCTGATCAAGGAAACTTTAAACAAGACATTTACAAATCCTCATGAGCTGAAGGTACGTTTTGTCCCTTCATTGGCAAGACAGTATGTCTCCTCTAGTATGTCTCAGTTGTTGTTACCAGACTCTACCATAAGATGGCATGATTAACCCAGATACCAAAATACTGTCACAGAATTTAAGTAAGCTGACACTTTAAAAATGCAGGGATGCATACATATGGAGTAATTGTGACTTGAAGTGATGTTTAAGATTAATTTTGATTATCAATCTTATATGTTTATTTTTGTGATATTACAGAATGCAATGTTGAAGTACAGTGCATCACATGCCAAGAAATGGGACTTCGCAGCGCTTCATTTGTATTGCACAAAGGTAAACAGCATAGCTATCAGAGTGTGATGATTAATAATTGTTGATTTTTTAATCGCGTTGAAAATATAGTGAATTAAGCATCTTTTGTTTGGAGCTGTCATCGAATTAATACTGACACAGAGGTCTGTAATCACACACAAGCACATCTTAAAGATGTCAAAAGATTAGCTGTAGTATAATAAAGTATTAAGTAGCTAAGTATTAACTGTCCAATCACGATGCTTAATTGCCAGCAGAAAGCACCGTGTTCATCTGTTAATTATTCTGCTATAAAAACACTATTAAAAAGCAGTATGAATCAGTATCAGTAGATAAGACTAATAACCAAATTTGCAGCTCCATAATTGCAAATACTATGAAGACATTACAGACACAACTTGTTTGAGGTTATTGATACTAAGAGAGATTTGTCTGGTTAAATCCTTGCCATCCACACCTGGACTTCATTAAAAGGATATTAAAATGATACAATTGTACCTTATAAAAACTTAAGATAATTGTTTTAACGGAGAATATAAGGTAATTCTAAATTATTCTAAAGTTCTCTTACTAATGTAAGGAAATCAAGTTTTGATAGATTCCCCTTGAAAACATTTGATTTGTTTTGCCCTTTTTCAGACTTTCCTTTTCCAGCATTACAGACATGAGAGTGAAAACATTGCTCATAATTATAGAGAATTTCACAGGTTTTAAGATGTTGTTTACATGATTTTTTTGGTACTGTCCCAAGCTAAGTAAAAGCACAAACAAAGATGAGCCTGAGTTGCATCATAATTTCCAGAGCACTGTTGGTTCACAGGTCTTTGCTCAGAGTTGTCAGCGTCTTCTCCGGCCTTGTTTGGAGCCCATCCATCATGTGTCTTAATGTGCTCTGTGTCATTCTGTGTAGAGAATCACAGAGGACTGTACTACAATCTGCCTCATGAAGGGGATGCGAATATTCCACTTGAAGCGATAGCTGTGTTTTTATGTTTAATATAAGTAGCACTGAGCCCGTAAGAGTAAGAAATACTCTTTTTTTTTCACGGTAAAGTATTGCTACATCACCATGTACTACATGGCATCAGCTATATGTTTCACCGATATCTCTTATGCCGCATGAAAAAGGACACGTAAACCTTTTTTCATCAATGTCATTATACCAAATGGGTTTCTGTTATTTTGCTGAGCAATAATGGATTTAACAGCGGGACAGAATCCTGCAGCCCTTTACAGGCAAAATGGGAGTCGAGAAAATATTTGGTCTTTAGTCAAAAGGTCACATTTAGTAACTTGTCAGAAATGAAAGTGGTTGAGTTTACATTCTCGGAAACTGATTTATTCCAGCCTTATGATGTTAAATAAATTGTATGGTGTATGTATGATATAATTTATGTTATAAAGGGAATTCTGTTAGCAAATTTTCAACATGTTAAGGCTGAGAAGCTTTAGCCATAGGCTAAGTATTATTGTTTCAGCTGGCTTTGGATTGTGTCATTTGTCAATTTGAATGACAAAGTTGTCTTATATCATACAAAAAAATACCAACTACCAATGAACATTTCATATAAAGTCACATTTTAGATGAGGCCCCTTGTAAAGTGTAGATAGAGACATCAAACATCTGCATGTGTGCACATTTGACTGCTAAATTGTAAAAACAAAAATTGGTATAATTGAGGGTTATGTTTGATACCAGCTGATAACTAGTGACGTAAGTGTCACTGATGGGCACCGTACTTAACTCTTTTACTTTTGTGCCATATAGAATTTACTCAGAACTTTCATGTGTTACAAATCTGTGATTTTTATATCATTATTATTAAAGGGCTGAGGCCACCAGAGCCGAGCTCCACCTCCCGATAACGAAATCACTGCTTGTTAGAGCTCAGCTTTAGCTCCATCAGCATCACAAACTCGCATACAGAATTGCCCCTTAAACACAGTAAAGTTAGCCACAGTAGACTTATTATTACTTATTATTACAAATTCAGGAGATGCCAAGTGAATAAAAAGTAAAGAATTAAAAGACAGCTATTCCAGTTATTCTACTAATGGAAACACAGTTTCTTATATTAATCCTATAAGCTCTTTTAGATACAATATTTTATTGAATGATAATTCTATAATAAACAGAAAAAATAAGATTGCTTGTTTTTTAAATGCACAAATGACACAATAAATTTAAATAACTGTCAGTCTTCTGCTTTTTATAGTTTCAGTGGAACTAATTTCTACTAAAGGGTAATTCTCCCAGTTGAACCCAGAATTAACCCTGGAATAAGCCAATAGTCTTCATGTGTGTAAATGATCCAAGAGAGCAAGTAGAGTTTAGTATTTGTTGACATTTAATTAAAAATAAAAGCGTTTGCTTTACTTCCAATTGTGTGGAAAAGCGAACAGTGTAGAATAATGCACGCAGCTTTTCACCTCCTGACGTCTCCCGTGCTCCTTGCCACATTGTATGATTTGAGTGTCAGAGAAAAGGAGGGATTGAATAGCATGGAGTGACGGGCCAGGCAGTTTCATTGAATATTCATCTGAGGACGGATTCCTTATGAATAAGTGAACAGCTGTTGACAGAAAGCATCAGTTTTGTTCTCTTTCATCCGCCCAGTCAGTGCTGTATTTACAGTTAGGAGCATGTGTGTTTTACTTTTACATGGTCTCATGTCCGTGGACTTGGTTAAGCAGATTGCTTTAATTTGTAGACCTGTTGGGAAAACCTCTGGTTTCTTGCTGCTTACACCCCCACGTCTTGGTTGATTGCTTTGTCATTTCGGTGCGATGTACAGAGCAGTATGAGGTCATACAGAGAGTTAGTATAGCTGATTTGATGCACGTCTTCTTCTGATTTAAAGAGTTCAGCTTATACTGCCTCAGCTATTTCTACTGTCTCCTCCGTCAGCTGCCTTAATTTATAATGCCTGTAGGAGCAGTTTACGATGTCAGCTAGGTCATTACTTACAACACTGTTTAGTCAGGCTTCTTTTGCCATGATATAAATGTCCAAGGCTAAATCAACAGTAAAGGCTTCATGTGCTGGGAACACACTGTCCTTTCTATTTCAGACACTTGGTCATTTGCATCTCTTCCAAGAAGACTGTTTAATCAGTTGGCACGCAAGTGTAACCTTGATGAAATTGCTCTGTTATTGATCATTCTGACATTTTGTAGCCAATATGGATGTAAAAAAAAAAAGAATATATAATGTCTGTTATCTATACGATTCATAAATGTGGTGTAGTCATGGAGGATATGCTACTATGGGGTGATATTATTATTAACATAGATGACCTGTCCCACTTAGACTTGATGTATTTTTATAATATGTCACCACATCTTTCACATTCTCTTTTTAATTATCAGTATAAGAAGAGAACAGTTAGCTGTAACAGTCATTGAGCTCCCATAGATGTTTTACATCTGCATATTGTGGATTGGAATGCCCTTTGATTTTCTATAGTGCAGATATTTCAACAGTATTTGTTTCACCCTAAAAAGTTTGATATGGATCATAGCTCGTGATTTTCTCTGTCTGTCTCAAACTAATCAGCCGAAACAGCTAATAATGTCACAGCTGATATTTGTGGCAAAGCAACAAATATAAACAGATCTCTGGTTCTCTCCAAGGTCCTGGAGCCTGATGCTGCTGAACATCTGTTTGAGTCCCTGCTGCCAGACATGGTGCAATTAGCGCTGAGAGCATCTGAGCTCTGTACCAAGGTAAATCCGTTGCTAACCAATGGAGACCGACATACTGGTCTTTAACATTATAGATCATTGCAGCACATTGATCAGAAAAGTCATATAATCCTGTAAAATCATAGTAAAAATTATGAGTTCAAAACACATAAGATGAGATGTTTTGATCATCTGGATCTTACATCGTGTAGTTAGTGTGTTTTTGCAGTAGGAAAAAAATTCATGCCCTAATTTGACCAAGCAGCCTATCATCTTGTTAAATATTACTTCACTGCATTGATTTTATTTCTACTGTGATTCATTTAAAAACTCAAACGGTCCCTCACAAGTAGGCACATTAGCCAAACAGATTTGTAAGGGAACATTATTCATGTAGCAAACTCCGCATTGTTCTTCCTTGCTTATACAAATTTATTTATAAAATCATAACTGTAAATCTCCCAGACATGAGGGTGTATGGACTTTGATTTAAATTAAAGGTTGATTTAGGAAGCACATAATGGTGCAAGATTATTAGGATTTTTTTCAGCGTCTAATTCAATAAATTGACAGAACAAATTATTTTGACCTTCCTCGGTTGTACCTATTTTCCTCTTCTAGCCAATACCCCTCCTCAAGGCAGGCATGAACCACTCCATCACCATGTCTCAGGAGCAGGTGGCATGTCTGCTCGCCAACGCCTTCTTCTGCACCTTCCCCCGACGGAACTCTAGAAAGACCGAGTACTCCAACTACCCAGACATTAACTTTTTCAGGTAATCTGGGGATGTACTACTCTTTGACTCATGGTGCTAAACGTAATATGATGTTGTTCGGTAAAGTATGTATTCGGGACAACTAACTTCATTCACTATGCATGCTTTCCTTATTGTCACATGACATAATGCTGGTCTTTGTCAGGATTATCAATGTAGGTCTTCACTTGGAAAGTATGAAGCATGGCTTGAGGGAAACCAGGGCCCAGGATGTGCAAAAAGGGAATCCTGTAGTAAAACATTTTGAACATAGGAGTATCAGTGTTGGCTAATTGAGCCACGCAGCAAGCTCCTGGTAAATGCAAATCATCCATCAAGCCTATCATTGAACTTTTTTCATACATAGAAGAAGATAGATAATGGCGCATTTTCACATGGATTTTTTCTACTGAGTGAACACAGATGTCTCAGGAAATGTTTGTTCATGAAAATTTGCTTCAGAGATAGATGTAAAAGCATCATGGGAATTCATCAGTAAAATGTATGTGAGCTCAATTCAAGAATTTAGAGATATTACATAGTTTTGCATTTTCTTTGCATTTTGATTTTAACTTTCATTTCCTTTTTCTTTTTTGTTTTTAATGCAGTCTGGTTCAGTTAGAGTCCAGAGTAGATTTTCTTGTTTCAGTTTAGTTTTTGCTGTTTGAAAATATTCAATTTTAGTTTTCATTGGTTTCATTGTTAATTTTTTGTCTTTTTGATTATTATTATTTGAAGGTGATTTGTCAGAGGAAAGATTTAGGAAATTGGTACAGCTATGAGAATAAAAACACAACTTACAGAGTCTCAATAAACACGCCCATCAGTGCCTCAACAGGCACTTTGTTAATACAATTTTACCAAACTAACAAATACTAGAAATATGGATGTTCCCTGCATTTTTTTAAGTTTTCTAAGTTAGGAAAATCATTAAAGTTATTCAATTAATTCTAATTAGGTCTAGTTTCTATTTTTATTTTTGTTATGTAAATTTTTACACACCCGCTTTTAGTTTTTGCTTTAGTTTCAGTTAACTATAATAATCTTGCAAAGATTAAGTGACAAACTATGACCTAAATGACAGGTTGAACAGAAATGTGCTAGAGCCAACCCTGAAGGGAGTGTTTCTCTGAACGAACTGGTGCTGGTGCTTTCCGTTGAACATAAATTTACATTTATTCATCGAATTTGAACGATGCTACTGTTTGCTTTCTCTTGCACTTGAACGTTTCTCCAGTATGAGAATGTAAAAACAAGTGCATTCCATTCAAAAACACTGCATGCGACAAACATTAGGGTGTTTTCTTAATTCTGCAAACTTTCACTGTGGAGATTGTGTGGGCGGTGTAATGTAAATGAGTCTGCAGTTCACTGCAGAGTCATCTCTGTTGGCATCACATTGTAATTACCTAAATGGAAGAGGAAATTAGATTAACATTGACTCAGATGGCTGCTTGTGACAATAGAGAAGGCCGTTGGCTATTTTGCAAAAGGCAGTAAAGGAGTTCACTGGCATCTGAATTTCATTTATGTTGTGGTTGTGCTGTAATTTCAAAGAAACTGCAGCATCGTCCCCTTTTCTTCCTGCGCAAAAGTGTCCTAAATATCCTATGTGGTATGAGACAGAAAATTAAGTTTATTTCATTATTCAAAATCCTTAATACATTTTTATTTCACAGGAATACCCAGAGGGTTACTAAAGGAAAAACAAACACTCATTATCTGCGAATTTATTTATTTATTTTTATCTCAAAGCAGTCTTCTTATTTGCATTGAGATAAAAGTGACTATAAACACTATTATCTTTGAGGGTTTTTTTCCAGCATTGACTCTGCCATTCAACATGTTCTTCCTGAAACTGTATCTATTATTTTACCACAGAGTGCAGCTAAGTTTATTAGAAACCCAGCAGTTACACTAAATGTAGCTATATACACCCTTTTACTGAGTTGCATCATACCTTCTGTACATCAGTTGGAGGTAAATTTATGTTATATAATTATATATTAATACCGTATTCCCTAAAGACTGTATGGCGATCTGTTACTAAAAGGCTGCCTTATGTAGTAGCTACCTTATGTCTAAGACATTTTCCCCGGGGACTACATGAGGCATGATTGTTTCTCGAGTCCACGCTGACAAAGAGAAATGAGTGCTGGAACTGACTTCAATGAATGAGTTTCCCATCCCCTAAAGGGCTCTCAGTGCACTGAGCTTTTGTCATTATTTCATTTCCTTCACTTGGAATTTCTCTCTTTATATTGTGGCATGTGGGGTGAGCTGCAGGGTTTTTTAGAGTGTGCTTGAGTGGGAGATGGTGGGCTTAATGCTCAAAGTGTATTCAAACCCATCCACTGCGCCTCGCTGTTAGCAGCTTTGTGTGTATCTGTGCTATATTCCAGGGGGATTGCCTTTTTGCCTCCTGAGGACTCTGTTGCTTAAAAGGGACACGGGGCTTCTTAATGTATCCCCAAAGAGGGAGGCCTGTTTCCCTCTCTCTCTCCCTTTTTGAGTGAGTGCTGTGAAGTGGCACATGAGTATTGCTCTGTGATGGCAAGCCTGGGGCAACTCCGTTGTCGTAACAGCGAAGGAGCTCCTACATAACCGGCTACTGACTGAAAAGGGAACTGAGTGAGAGGTGAACTAATTCATATCAAACGTTAAAGCATGACTGAACTCACATGGCTAAAGTGGACATCCTGTGTCTCAATTTTTCTTGGTCCTAGCTGTGGCATTTTGATTGTGAGGGTTGGGCATTTGGTTGGGATGCTGTGTTAAACCAACTTTCTTAAGAAGTAAGCTTTTAATTTTTGTTTAAAAAACCGGATGTACAATATCAACAGTTATGTAATTAAATCCACGATTTGTTCTCATCTGCAGGCTTTTTGAGGGGTCCTCTGCAAAGAAGACTGAAAAGCTGAAAACCCTTATGTGCTATTTTAACAGTGTTACTGAGAAAAGTGAGTGGTCACATTTTCTTCATGTTAAAAATTTACTGCCACATAATTGTCTTGCCAGATAAAACATTTCCCTTGTTTTTTGCAGTGCCTACAGGTCTTGTAACATTCACCCGAAAAAGTCTGAATAAGCCACCAAATTGGAAAAGGTATAATAATATGATGTCAAAATAATATTATATGATGTATTCATTGGGCTGTTTGGAAACTAGCATGGATACATGTTCACATGTTCTTGATGTTGATTAAAAACTGGAAACTGTTTCAGCTCACAGACTCCACTCACGAAGCTCCACATCACCTGTGAAGGAACCATTGAAGATGATGGGTATGGAATGCTTCAGGTAAGAGAGAGTATGCGAGGAATGCACGAGTTGGAGAGACTTGAACCCATTGAATCTTTGCCCAAACGAGCTGTTTGTTGGAGTGTGCTTGGTTCCCATCCTCTTTCCCTTTACTGAGCCGCCTCATTCTAGAGTCTTCCACCCAGAATGCTTACTACTGCTGAAAAGGCCTTTGAGGGAGCATTTGATGTGTCGGAGGGAGTTTGCGCTGGGACTGGGGTCGAGGCCTCTGAGCCTCTTGTGCTCTCTGGGTCGACGATACTTCCTGTATACTGTCAGGATGGCCTGCTCTGGCTTTCACCTTTTGTTTGCCTCCAGTTGCCACAAACTGACAGTTGATGTGCACACATGAAAAGCTCTGGGGCACACTGCAACTTGGATTGATGGATGCTCCATGCTTTGTTGGGGTGGGGGCTGTGGTGAGGTGTTGACAGCCTGTCAAAGCAGACTTTGGAGGCTGGCTCGCTGTCCCAGAGATGAGTGACCAGTTTAGGGAGATCTGCTCTCAAACTGCTGCTCATCCCTTTGCAGCTTCTTCCTGGGGTTGTGAGGGGTTTGGTCTGGTCTGTCTACAGGCCAATGAGCAACTGTCAGAGATGAAATTGTAAGATTATATGTTCCACATGGGTGCTTTCTGACTAAAACAATCAATTCACGTCTCTCTGAGCTGAATCAATGAGATGAACGTTTGTTCTGAATCACAAACAGACTGAAATAGCAGTATTTGTGACTGGAGAAATATGTTTATTTTCACCTGTAGGACTGCTCTCTTCATTTGAAATTTGCTACTGGCAGCCTCATACCTAAATGCCTCTCCTGGGAAGAGTTTATTTTGGCATGGAGGACAGATCTCTGAGTAATGCCAGCACCTTAGGGCACCTTTCCAATCAGCTTGTCAGGGATTCTGTCACAAACTGACTAAAAAGGGCAAAGACCATTTCATGAGGTGCTTTCTTCCTGTTTCCAAAGCTGTCCATTTTAACGTCAGACAGAATGTTAGCAGTTAGATATTTTCTTTTTATTTTCTAACATTTTCACATGTGACAAAACAATAGATGCTGCAAGAGTATTAATAATGTTTCATAATCTTTCCTTCATCATCAACCATCTGTCTTGATTTGCAGGTGGATTTTGCTAATCAGTTTGTGGGAGGAGGTGTCACCGGGTCTGGTCTGGTTCAAGAGGAAATACGTTTCCTTATTAACCCCGAGCTAATTGTTTCTCGTCTCTTCACTGAAGCACTGGATCATAATGAATGTCTGATTATCACAGGTAAGTGACAAACACTCTTTAACCTTGTTAAACAGTAGTTGTTACTAAAGGAATCCTATTCAATGATTCACAATTTAATCATATGATTCCGATCAAATCAATAACGCCATAGTCTCATTCTTCTACTTTTCTTCTACTTTGCTTTTTCGAATTTGACAGTAGAGAAATTGCATTGATTTCTAGTCAAACCCAGCATGGAGAACACATTGCACAGCTTCAGTTTACAGCTTTCTGACTCAGCATGGGGCTAAAGGATGTTTGTGGCAATTGTCCTGTTTTCTGTATCTGTCCTTGTCACCTGTTTTCTTTTGATTGGGTACACACGGTAAATTCTGGAGACAGACTATGCTGTTCTGATTGCGCTGTTGGGGCTTTCTGTTGAGTAATACTTCAGAAAGGAGTGTTTGCCACAAACAAGGCTGGAACAGGCCAGTAGACCCAGTAACAAGAGCATCCCTTAGGGAGCCCCAGCAGGAGGCTGATGGCACCTGTCTGCTTTGTGGCTTGATTGTGTTCGATGAAGACTTTAGACAACCAACCAAGATACAAACTAACAAAAAAAACAAACAAAATAAACAAACCATACTCAAATTCTCAAATATAATGTGACAGTAAAGGCCGCTAGTGGAACCAAGTCACACTAGTGAGTATGGTTGATGTGCCTTCTGATAGAAGTAAACAGAAATAGATTAATTGGTTTCACTGTGCAAGTGACCCAAAGCATACTGCTAAAGCAACCAAAGCAGTTTTCAGGGCAAAGAAATTTGATATTCTTCAGTGGCCAAGTCATCTAATCTCCGCTCAATAGAGTGTGCTACTCAGTTATTAAAAGCTTTAAAGTGAATACAGAGAAACTCAGAAACAATCATCAACTTAAGTACGTTAGGGCAAAGATTTGGCAGACCATCTCAAGGAAGAAACAGCATGTGGTGATGTTCATGCGCTCTAACTTCAGGTAGTCATTGACAGAAAATTATTTTCATCCAAGTATTAAAGACAGTATTTAAAATTCTGTTAGTTTAGTCCATTTACCGTAGTTTTCAGGTCATAAGCCGCTACTTTTTCCCCACACTGTGAACACTGTGGCTTATACTGACGTGCGGCTAATGCATTTTTTTTTCATGCGGCCAAAAACATTTTGCCTGGTAACAGTAGACCAATAAAATTGATAAGTAGTATATATACAGTATATATTTTTAGCGGTTGTTAAGAGACGTTGTAATGTTGTTTGTGCACTGTTCCGTAAAAAAACCATAAGCAACGTAATTTGTGTGTTACCGATACGTACGTATACTTAAAGGTAGCCGTGTTACAGGCGCTGTTCGAGGGAAAAAAAGCATTTGCAGTATGTATTTTTGTATGTTACCATAACGTTTATGTTACCATGTTTATGTTACCTTACGGATTGAATTAAACGTTAAAAATCCTCACATGTAGTATTTCTGTGTAAATATCTCATATTACGAGTGAAACGCATACGGCTTAAAATCCGGTGCGGCCTGTACAAGTACAAAATTGATTTTCTTTCTAAAATTAGAGCATGTGGCTTTTAATCAGGTGCGCTCTGTAGTCCGGGAATTACGGTACTTTTGAGCCTCTGGCAGATGTCAGAGGTATGTAATGTAAATAATTCCTTTGCAGTTAATGCAATTCTTTTGTTAAACTATTAGAATTAAAGCTAAAAGTCTGCACTTTATTCACAGCTTGAATTTTTGATTTGACAAAAACAAAACAATTTGTCCTTGTCTAAATACTTATGGACTTGACTGTGTACCATTGATGTATATGTGTATTAAAAAAAATTAAAATTAACCAGATCTATCTCTCTTTGGCCCCACCGGACTTATTTATGCACCATTTATTTGAGTTATTTTATTTTGTATAACTGATAGAACATATAAGCTGCTGTAATTAATCCAGGTGTCTGCACAGGCCACATATTACACATTTTTGAAATCATGCTGAGTAAAATCACTATGAAGTACTCCAAATATCTACTATGTTTTTGCCTATTTCAGCTTGTTGTTTTGCATTGATTGCAATGTTTTGGTTAATCCACAACTCATTTCGATACCCTTAAGGGACAACAAACATCATGGATTACATTATATCATGTTTAAATAGAAACATCTTAAATTAAACGTCCTCCTTACATAGCACGTGCATTGGGTAAGAACAGGAAGTGAGGTCCTAGAGGCACCAGTCATACTGCAGCATAAGAGTTTCTCGCTCTCATAGAGTCACCTTGAGACTTCTTGCTGGCCGCCTTTCCCGCGTCTCTGCTTATGCCACTTAACTTTATTACTTGGGCCCAGAATTAATTATAGCTGGAAGACCTGACTCAGACCTGCTCTACTAATGGACTCTTCCATTCCATCATCTTTATTAAACCCGGGCTGTATCTCTTGTCCTCCACGGTAAAAGTCCAAGCCTTTGCTGCAATGTGGTCATGTGGTAAATCATGTTCCCTTGTGATACATTTTGGCATACAGTACTGAAGCTAATGGATCGTACTCCTGCACTGAAATTTGCAAAAGTGCCTTATCCTAATTGAATTTTCCTTGATTGCTAGATATCTGGCTGCCAGTGGGGCGGTCACAAGTATAAATAGTATCAAGGAGAACTCATATGAACCATATGAATGGTGGTGCTGACCAGAAAATGTGGTTCATGCTCGGTGCATGCAGGAGACAGTCATAGGGATTTTTCATTTTTATTTTTTCACAGTATTTTTTTTTTTTTTTTTACAGCATCTACAATTTGAACATAATTAAAGCTATATTTTACCCATGTGCTATCCTCTTTCGTTCAAATGCAGAAGTAAAACTTGTTAAAATGAGATACACTGCTGACTTTCTAGTGTCTGGTCTTCCACAAGAATGTGAGACAATTTGTTTTGATGCATTTACACATGAATGGGACGACCTTCAGTGAATTACACCCGCTGTTTTTTAATACGACCTGTTCATTTATAAATAATTTCTAAGGAACAGACACATCTTCTTCTAGCCAAGATCGATCCTCTTCAATTCTTACTAGAATAAATTTTTAAATGGCAAATGGGTTGAATAAAAAGCAAAAGCGTAATCTGTTTTGCTCCTGAAGAATGTGCCATTCAAATGCAAAAATGTTTGAGAAAAGAAATCTTATTTGGAAAACCAGTAAAGGTCAGGTGTATGCATAGTGTATGCACACAAAACCATCTAGTACAACAGCTGTAATATCCCATCTTTAGATTAGATATCAACATCACGAAAGTATTTATTAAGTAGTAGCTTTATGGGTTTTTTTATTCAGTTATAGTGCTGGGTGCAAGTTGACATGTGTTTGCCATCAATAGTGTGACTGAAAAGTACCTTTGCATGTACCTCAGTCTTTTGCAGACCTTTTGACCCAAAGTATGCATCTCTAATTTCAAATGTGCCAATGGCACTGAAGCTCAAAAAACTTCATATGGGCACATAAGTCATGTAGAAGGTTTATTTTCTAGCGCTGTTAAACTACACGAGGTATGTCATTGTCTTACTCATTTTGCTTATTTAAAAAAATAGAGGCTGGTTAATTATTAATGATGTGTCTGTCAAGTGGAGTGCACCCTAGAGATTCCCCCATGTGTTACTAATAATAGCTGCTGACCAAGGCTTCTCTACTAATCGCTTGGTTTATTCACCTTGCAGCATGAAGCATCTCTGCAAGTGCTCTCAACAGCTAGGTACTAATGAGTGTTAATGAATGGGAAGTTAATCTGTGGCCCAATTATATTGACTGTCCTGTTGTCTACCCCCCTCTGCTCCCTCTTTACGGGTGTTGAGTGCTTCGCTGTGTGCTGGTGGTCAGTCATTGCTGCTTGCATCATTTCAAGAGGGGTAACAACTTGACCTTCTGTTTTTCAGCAATCGGATGCTCTTCGATCACTTTTAACCCCCTAAAAAGTATTTAGTGCAAAAAATTAGTAATAATTTGTTTTCTTTTTCTGTGTGCATGACTTGTTTTAACAATATTAATTTTCCTTGTGGTTTTAAGCATTGAGCTGGGTTTAGGAGCCAGTTGTTTGTGTTACACTAAAGTATAGTAACATGGGGTTTCAACTACTGATAGCATTTAGGTGGGAGCCCTAACAGAGTTTTTAAATGTCATTGCTTTTACCTATCAAAGATTTGTTATTCTGTATGTTAACACAATAAACTAATCCACATATTAGTTTTGAATCATGAAGAGAAAGATAAATAATCTTTAATTCTAAGTATGTGTAAATAAAATTGAGATTTATATGTTTATATGTTGCCTGCTTAAGTGTGCCTGAAGTTCCTGTTTGTTATTAGGAACGCAGCAGTACAGTAAATACACAGGATATGCACAGACCTACCAGTGGGGTGGCAGCCGTTTGGACACAACTCCAAGGTATCTGGTAATTTTACTTGGTTTAAGACCTTTAACATTTTAAAATAATAAATAAAAACTGTTGTAACTTTGTTAGATCTCCTTACATTGATTAGCTTGTCTTTTTCACCACCTTGGTCTAGAAATATCTTGTAAAATAGTCACACTAGTCAAACTGTAGCATGACCAAAATTACTGCCAGCGTGTGCAATGAACCTGTGAAAATGTTGCTTCTGAAATAGTTGCTATGTCAACACAGCCATAAAACCCAAATGAGATGGAATCAGTTTTTTATCAGGCTGAGACCAAGTTGCCAGTTACAAGCAATCTGTTTGTGATAATATGGCCATTCACTCTGATAAATCAGCAGATATTGCAAATCTGTTGCCATCTACATACATAGAAATTCACAATTACTAATTACTTTCAGAGTCCAGACAGAATTTTGTGAATCTGAAAGAAAAATTTATATATTTCTCATTAAATAGTGATGTGGTAGCTATGGAATTTAAGCTGCAATTATTAAAGGAGTTACTGAAGGAAACATGCAGTGGTAGATTCTTTCCTTGAAATGCATGCAAGCCACACACAAACTCAACCAAGGTTTCCACTGGCCAGCTGGCCCCACTCTGAGATCCCATTTAGAAAGGTTACCATATTTAGTACACATACGTTTTCCTTTAACTTTAAATCTCACAATGGATGGATTGCCTTGTCTTTTCTGACTCAGGGCAGCATTTTGTTCCACTAAAACATTTCAAAACCATTTCTTTGATTGAATTTTTATTTCATTTTCAGTGATGGCTGGCAGAGAAGATGCACTACGATTGTGGCCATCGATGCGCTGCAGTTCAAGAACTTTCTTGAACAATTTCAACCAGATCGACTCAACCGAGAACTTAACAAGGTTGTCTTTTACTTTTGTTTCACTCCTTATTTTGTGTTATTTTTTGCAGTTGTTTTTCTTCGCTCTGTATGTTACGATGAGTTGAGTAAAGTATTTGCCCAAAATTGTTGAAATTAGGACCATAAATCTCGGAGTTCGGTGTGGTCACTTATAGCTAGCTCCAAAAGTGAGTCCTCACAGACTTCATGGACAGCTTTGCAGCAGAAAGAATTATGTTTACAACTTCCTATGAAGAATTTTACCATAGCACACATCTTTAAAGGCCTAAATTTAGTATAATAAGGGATGTGGTCTCTTTGCATGCCAGGTTGGTTTTGTTGTAAGGCTGTCTCATATTAGCCAGTATTAACATCCCATTTATTATCATAGTGAATAATGGCTGCACCTTCATACCTATTGTGTGCTGACTGTTAACTCGCCAGTTCTATCCTTGTAGTAGATTCACTCCGGTAAGCGTTAATGACTTTGTGCTTCATCTCTGTCATCTCCTCTGGCCCTGCACCGGCTACATGAGGAGAGAGAATAATTATCAGGTGTGCCTGCTCCACCCCTCCCTCCAATTCTTGAGTTTACTGTTGCTGGAATTTGACACTATATGAACTGAAATCAATTGAATTGAAACACATAGAACCCCACAGCCAAGCCACTGCAATACCCAGATGCAGTTAAAACAATAGCTAAACAACAGATAACTAAACTTCACAGATGTAATCCACAAACCAGTTGGTTATGTCATAGTAGGTGCAGCCATCTTTTATATCCAGTCTATAATTTGTCTTATGCTTCACACCTGTTTAGATAGAAAAAAAAGAAAATTGTCATACATAGTGAGTGCTGCTGAAAATATACTTTTCCCCCCCCTTTTTAAGGGCAGCACTGTACGTTTTGATTTGGCAAATTTTTACACTGCATGCAGAGGGATATGTGTAGCAGCCTAGCCTGCCAAGTGACTTTGTTAACCACTACACTATAGAGCAGCTAGGTTTTAAAAAAATCTACTCTTAATTTCTAAATTCTCGGTTAATTTTTTACAAATTTGTATTCATGATGGTGAATCTGTAGGGAACTTCTATCACTGCCACTGAAGTAATTTCATTTTAGAATTTTGATTTGCATTGTTTTAATGGTCTGAAGCCATTTGGTTGCGAATGGGGGAAAAAAGTCTCATCACAAATGTCACCTGAGTTGATATTGACTTGTGTTTACTTTTCTCAGGCTAAATAGATGAATTATGACGTGCCATATGCATGTAATACGTACTGATAGATTGCTGTATTTGTAAAGAATAAACATAATCATATTCATTACACTGTCCATTAGGCCCAGCATGAATTCTAATAAGCATAATTAACCTTAGTGCAATTAATCACCGTTAGCACATTTGCATCATGTTAAAGACACAAAAAACAAAAACAAAAGTCCTTTGTTATGTGTAATCTTCCCATGGTTGTCATATCTATTTGTAATAGAAAATCAAGATGTTGATGTTGTCAGGTCTGCTGTCAGAAATCATGGAGGGGTTTGACAGCTCTGACAAGGATTTAAAAAATGGACCAACATGAAGATCAATCCCAGTTCGACTATTGTTCAGTTAACTGTCATATCTGCCCTTTCACAGGAAGAATTTATGACTGGTCAGTTGGAGGACGGGCACTTACAATTCGTTTTCAGTATACATCATTAATGTTAAGAGTCCCCTGCAGATATCTCATGTAACAACCTTTTGCAAATAATTTGCCATGTCACTTACAACCCACCCAACATGTGATTTCATATGTTTTTGGTTATAACACATGGGTTTAGTCAAACGAATCGATAACATTGAGTGAATAGCCATGAAGTGGAACAATGATGCTAAATGACATCGTGTTAAAAAGACATGTTCAGCCTAGTCAACCAAACCTTATTTTTCATGGCCTGTCAGCAGCATGATTGTTATTACAAAACAAATATTCAATTACTTTTTGTAGTCAAACCATTTCACTTACATCACAGCTGGACAATTACACTATTTTACCACTTCGTTAGGTGTACCATGCTTGTACTGGGTTTAACTGCCTCAGTTGGCCATGGCATAGATTCAACAAGGTTGTGGAAAAATTTATCAGAGACTTTGGTCCATGTTGACACAATAGTATCACAAAGTTGCTGTTTATTTTTTAGCTGTACATCCGTGATGTTAAGATCCCATTTAATCAAATCCCAATGTTGCCCTTTCGGACTAGGATCTGGTGACTGTGGATTTTGAAGAACAGTGAACTCATGGTCATGTTCAAGAGACCAGTTTGAGATTATTTGAGCTTCTTTACATGGCATGTTATCCTTCTGGAAGAAGCTATCAAAAGATGTGTATACTGTGATCAGAAATGGATGGACATGTACTCAGTATTGAACCCTACAGCCAAGCCACAAACCACATCCTGCCACTGCAATCCAGAAACACTGAGGTAGGCTGTGGTGTTGAAGCAATGCTCATTTGGGGCCAAAAAATATCCCCCATAAATTACAGGACCACCATCAGCAGCCTGAACCATTGATACAAGGCAAAATGAATCCGTCCTTTCGTGTTGCTTACAATATAATTACATTAAATGATTGCATTTCTAATTTTCTGCTGTCTTTGTGTAGGCTTACTGTGGCTTTGCATGCCCTGAAGAAAAAAGTCAGAACCTTTCAGCAGTTGCGACAGGAAACTGGGGCTGTGGGGTTTTCGGAGGTGACACACGTCTGAAAGGTAAGCACTGACGTAACACTGCCGTCAGAGGATCTCGTGGCGAAATGGGCTCCTGTAATCTTTGTGCACTTGGCAGTCTAATTGGAGTCTCTTCCTCGATATAACAGAATGTATTTTAGATAGAAAAGCTCCAGCAGATCAGTGTGAGCTCCATTTGTCTTCTGGGAATGCGTTCATTTACTTAAGGCCTGTTCGTTGGCTTCCTTCTATTGATCAAATGACAAAGTTAATATGTTTCATTAATAGAGAAATTGATCGCCTGCTTGAGTCCATCAATCTGTTGCAGCTTTCTGTCTGTGCCTTGTATCACTGTCACAGCAAAGGGAGCTCCTTTTTGCCAACAATTTGCAGTAATAGCTCTGCTTCTCACTTACTATCTGACTTGGAGACCTTGTGCTTACAAAGTATACATCCATCCATTTATTAATTAGCTGTAGCAAGGTACAGTCCGTTATAGGCACTATCACTACTGTCTGCTTAATGATGTGCCTCCAGGGAAGAGCTCTGTAATTCAGATGCTGTTCTCTGCCTCGATTTATTGTCTGTAGCATCGCATAGACCCCCTTTTTTTTAATTGCCGGATAATTTTTGAGGAAAGAGTTGAAAGGAGAAGGGGAGAGAAACAGCTGACATGAAGAGATTCAGCTCAGAAATCCTGTGAAAATGTTGATTCAGTTTTGCTCATTAACTTGGCAGTGTACTAACATTCATTAATCAGTAGACACATTTCCGGTCTCTTAAAATATTCACAGCTCACCGGGGCCAGACCTGGACTCCCTTTGTAACTAATCCAGCATACTCAGTAGGGGTGAGACCAGTTCCCCAGATAACTTACCTTTTGCTGTAGGCTACAGAAGCTGATACTTCTCAGTTTTAAACAAAAGCTATTGGATGACTTTTCAGACCTCTGTTTTATTTGTCTTTGTTTTGTTTTTGCAACTGAATCTATGAACGTGTGTGGAAAACTCTTCAAAAGAATGTTCAAATTGTTTTTAGCTTCTATATTTTCCTTTCAAGCATTTGCTTGAATCCTTAATATACTTGAATACTCAGTTATTTTCCTTTCGAACTATAAATAACATTTTTTTTAAAGTCCAGTTTAGTTGATATACTGCATTGAAACATATTTTGTGTCACATACACTATTGAGGCTCATCACTGCCTTCTTTTCCTCCAGCTCTGCTCCAGATGCTGGCAGCTGCTGAGGCGGGCCGAGACGTAGCCTACTTCACCTTTGGTGACAGCCAGCTCATGACAGATGTCCACAACATGCACTCTTTCCTCATTCAGAAAAATATCAGTGTTGGTAAGGGGAACAGCCCAGGCATCATGCCAGCTTCTTGTTTTTATGAAACTTTTTGCACTTTTACATTCAACATTTTTAAATTGTCAAAGATGCAATTAAAGAAATAAAGTAAATACAGATAATATGTATTGAACACGCCACCAATTTTCTAAGTAAATATAAGTAATATAAGTTTTAAAGGTGCTATTGACATTAAATTCTCACCAGATGTCTGTAATAACCAATCCAGTCCATACATGCAAAGAAATCAAACCATAGATGTCCATAAATTATATGTAAGAATGAGAAGTGACACAGAAATGGTACTGAACACGTGAAGAAAGGGAGCTGCGAAAAGGCATGGGAAGAGAGGACACCAGCTGACATCTATCAGTAATCAGAAAGCAATCCTGCCACTTTGTGCAAATGAATATCAACTGGTTTGGTTCCCAACCGATGGCCTATAAAAAGATATCTCGTTACCATGGTGTCACACAAGAAACATTTCATGATGGGTAAAATCAGTGCGCTTTATCAAGACCTTTGCAGCCTTATTGTTGTAAAACATACTCATGACATTGGTTACCGAAGAATTTTTAAGCTACTGAATTTTCCAGTGAACACTGTTGGGGCCACAATCCAGAAGTGGAAAGAAGATAATTTCATCATAAACTGGCCATGACCAGGTGCTCCCCACAAGATTTCAGACAGAGGAGTGAAAATAATTATCAGAAGAATTGTTCAGGAACAATGGAGTTGACTGACTTGTGGAGAGCTACAAAAAGGAAGGATGAATGGAAAAACTGGGGATATTTTTGCTAAAAATCTGTTGCCATCTACCAAAAGACAATGGAAACATCCAAGGAAACTTTCAGTTGGTTTTGGAGAAAGCACATAAAGCTCTATGGAAAGCACTAAAGCTCAGAGTTCATAGAAGGGGCCCACGAAACCTTCAGGAGTTGAAGACTGTGTGAAAGAATGGCCGTGGCATGACAAGCTGTCATCACGATCAGGCTTTTGCATGTTCGATACTTTTTCTCGTGTCACTTCATTATGTAACATAATTATGTTACATCTATGGTTTGATTTCTTTGAATGTCTGGATTGGATGGGTTGTTGCCGACATCTGGTGAGAATTTCATTACAATAGCACCTTTCGAAACATATTTACTTAGAAAATTTTTATTATTTTTACCAGCTGTAATAATCCAATTATTTTTTGTTATGAGTTTTGGAAAATAATATGATCTCATGAACCATGAAATTTCCATCCTATATTTCAGTCTAATATGAAGATTAGACAATATCTCCTTGTCTTGTTACAGGAAAGGCGTATGATCTCTTGGGGCAGTATTACAGCTCAGAGTGCAAGAACTGCCTTGGTCGACGCCCTGACGTCAGCCTCTATTCCTTCATCTACCAGCAGGTCAACTCCTCCCTGGCGCCTGATGACTCCAACATGGGTTCAGCCAGACAACACGCACCCACTGACTGCCATTAAGGTTAGGTGGCTGATGAGTCACCGTGATTTGCCTTTAAAAAATGAACATTAAATGAATAAAATATTTTCAGTTCCTTTGCTTTTTTAACAAAATCTATTTTCTTTTGTTCATATGATGGTGGATGTACCAGATGTGGTTTTAACCACAGGCTGATAAAAATGATAATGAAGGTCTAGCATGCATACCCTTTAAAAAAGGCAGGGGGTGGTTAGTTATGGCCGCGTCTGGCACTGTACTCCAAGATGTGTTCATTTGGCTGTAGCTGGTAATACTGCAGTAGATTGAGCTTCAGTGTGACGCGATTGTGATTTTAATGGTGAAGCAAAGGTTGCCATCCATCTTCTCAGTTTGTCATGTTGCCTATTTTTTACACCAGCACATATCCAGCCTAATTGAATTGGCTGTCAGAAATCAAGTTAGAGGAAAAGAGTAATAAGAATTGTGTGTTGGAAAGCTTGCGGTCCCAGAAAAGTGGTTTGATTTAAAGAGCAGCCTATTTCTCAGCAATAATCGCTTAACTTCTGTGTTTATTTATTTGCAGGCATTGAAAATGGATCCATTCAGATTACATTGTTGTGGGTGTTTCTCTGTTTGTGATTGCAATTAAGATATTAAAAAATAAGTGTTTGCGTCTTCCATTCATTTCAATGTAAAACAGTTTTCTTTGCCTTTTTAATTTTTATATAACATCACTAGAATTAAAATAAATATTCTTGGCAAATTTTGTTTTTCAAAGAATTAAAAAAGGTTACATTAAAAATCAACAGCACAATTTAAATTGAGCCACAAATCTCATCTCTGACTTGATGAATGATGGTTCCTTGTCCCACAGATGTTATAGCAAAATGACTTTCTACACAGCCTTACCATTTATCTGTCCCCAACTATTGCTTCATCCTTTCCTTCACAGTTTAATAAGGTCACACCTTTTATATAAACTGCACATGACACCTCATTAAGTGAAGAGTAGATCATAGAGCATCCAGTCAGATCTGGGAGTCAGGTAGTGGGAATCTGTGTGATTCGTCTGCCTGTTATACAAAATGCAGCTTCTTTTGCGTCAAGAAGCTGGCTGACCGAAGTTTCTGCAGGTAGATCTTTGGCACAATGTGTTTAGCTTTCATGGATTTCCATGGGTCTTTATTACAATTATGTATTTAAGCCAATTTGTGTTAAATAAAAGCTGATTAACACCATTAGCAGTCTGACATTGATACAGTTTTATCCTTTAATGGTAACTAAAGCATGGGCTCAAGCTGTAATTGTGTACTTCAATGAAATAGATGATGTTTTATTTCACATTTGACCATCATTTATTCAAACGCAAAAGTTGTTATCTTTCAATTTATAGATTGGCCAGTCTGCAGAGGTCTATATGCACTATTGTGCAAAAATCTAGAGCCCCCTGTCATTTCTTTATTTTGCTAGGTAAAGTGAGTTTGAAAGGCAATATTTGGTAGGACCACCTTATTTTTCAAAATCAGCCTGAACCCTTTTAGAAAAGTAGTCTTCAGGAATAGTTCTCCAGTCTTATTGAACCACATTTATGGCTCTTCTTTGCTTGTTGGCTGGCTTTAGTTCTGTTCTCTTCAAAATGACCCCACACTGATTCAATAATGCTGAGTACCAGGCTTTAAGGAGACTAATTCATGACTGATAGTGTTCCAGTGTTTTCTGTCCAGGTATGCTTAAACCGCATTGGGAGTGTGCTGGAGATGCATGGTGGATCAAAATCTATTGGTACCTTTCAGTATTTACAATTCCATTGAGTTTGACAAGATCCTCAAAACCTCAAAATTACCTTTGCAAACATTGCAATATTTCTGTTAATAGCTATTTGGGGCTAAATACTCATTTACAACTGGCATTTTTAATAAAGTCAACAAAAGAAAGGGCAACAAATTGTGTTTTTTGTGACACGTTGCTAGTAACAAAGCTCTACTGAGGATTCAGTACAATATAAAATTGGTTCTTTGCTAAGTTGTCTGTTGTGTGGAGACACAACACTGGTTTATCCCTTGAGTTAGGTGTCTTTTTCAGCTTCAAGGATGTATAGATGATTGCCAAGTTGTTCAATAAATGAAAATAAATTCTTCTGAAAATTGTCAGGTACAAAGACTGCACTGAAAATGAGTGAAAAAGCAGCAAATGTCCCAAGAAAGCCTGACTCATTTGTAAGTAAAACATAAATTACAATCTGCTCAAGAATTTTGCACAGTACTATATGATATTTTTTTTTGTTGAATGTTAATTTAGTTTTGTTTGCTGAATGGATTCATGGGAGCTTGTAAGTAAATGAGAGATATGTAGGTGCCTCTAAGCTTGGTGCTGTCTGCCTTTATAGAATCAGGGCCTGAAGCAGGGGGTCTCTCTTTGTACCTTGCTGGCTTCAAAAAAGCCTTTGGTGGCATCTCTCCAGAGGGGTTCCACCATAGACACACAGGGGTATCCTACTGGACTGATCCCTCTACAGTGAGCCTCATGTGTGTTTTCGACCTTTAGCCTGCCATCTGTCAGAAAGTCACAAACATGCCCTGTGTTTAGTCTTCTAAACATCTCTGTAATGCAGTCTGGTAATGAAAAGTCCTATTAATAATGGAGTTTCGAGATTGATCTCAGTATGGAGTGGGTCCTTTAAAGTAATTTTCTGTTGTGTATGCTTATATTCTGTTAGCTCTTCAGCTTGCTTCCACTGGTTATTTATTTTATAGTATGTAGAATATCTTTTGCTGTTTTAGACATCGAGCAAGACACTGTGTACATAAATTCAGTGATTAATCCTAATTAATATGGGAACCCACTTTTGCTTTAATGCTAAATTCTAAAAAAAAATTGTAAATGGATTGTGATGAAGTTTAGTGCAGACAAATGTACACATCTCTAAAGCTAAATTACAAAAGATCGGCCCCTTTAGTGCTTCAAAGAGAAACAAAAGTTGGCATTGGAGTAAAAGGTGATTCTTTTGTAGCAGGCTGATCCAAATAAAAACCACTAGACTATTAAAAAAGCTTTTTGAGTAAATAAATTTGGACTTTGGAAAAAGGTTTCCTGTGCCACTTGGGGTATTTTTCCCCATGGTGACTGCACTGTTAACAAAGTAATTATTAACAAAGTTTCCAGCAGTGTACGTTTTTTCCAGGCTTTGCGCTAGGCTCCAAGTGTGGTACTCAGGAAGTTTATCATTGAAAAAGCTGTCCTCGAGAATCGTCTACCATATCCTGACCACCTGTCCAGTGGTGGCTGAACGGGATAAGAAGTGAATGAATGGATGGGTGGATGGTTATTATGTTTATTAATTAAGGCAGATGTGGCTCAGGAGTTAAATCATGTCACCTATTAAGGTTGGTGGTTTGATCCCTGTCTCCTCTAGTGTACATGTTGAAGTATCTTTGGGTAAGGTACTGAACCCCGAGTTGACCCGATACATCCATCACAATGTGATTGTGACATTAAATGTGCGTAGGCATCACAAAAGGCACTTGTGGAACTGTGTACGTGAATGGTTGGATGGGGCTTGTTTGCATCATTAGGAGGAAATTATCAGCAGTATGATAATAAAACAAACTCAAATTTAAGTTTATGTTTCATATGTTAAATAAGGCGAGTTAGCAGAAATAATTACACATGCACTGTAAAAATAGACTACATGGCGTACTAATGTAAAGCCATCTTATTTGATGATTATGACCGAATCATCAATGCAGCCCAGACAACAAAGACAACACATTAAACAGCCCATTAATAAATTCGTTTTGAAGTTTGAAAAATAAAAAAACATCCACTTGTGTTTTGTTTCCATCCAAGGGGGTCAGCTTGGATAATGTAGGGTGCTGTATTATAAATTGGGAGGCCTATTAAAATTAATTATAAGCTATTTACTTCATATTTCCTCATCATTTTTGATCATTAGTGGAAACTCCCTGTAGCATTTTGAGGAGTTATGCAAGGTTTTCTTGGCCACAGATTAAAGGTATTATCAGCTGAATATTGATATGTTTGATGAAACCCTGGGAGCTGCGGCTTGTATTTGTTTGGACTGAAGACATAAAACCAAAATAGGATTCGCTGTCACGAGCAGCCTTTTGCTAATTATTCATACTGTGTCCTTTTCCATGGTAAAGTCCTTATGGGGGAAAAAAAGGATGAATGTTGCAAATACACCTGGGGAATTGAGTTCTAATGGCATGCAGCTAATTTGCAAATGATTCTGATCTAGGAAAATAGGTTATGTTTTTTACAGTATTGGTAGTAGCATTGATGGTTAATATATGTAAAAATAGTCACTGCTAACACCGAAATAGACAGAACTAAGCGTACTAACCTAAAACTTCACCCAAGGTCAGCCTATGTAGAATCAAACTGGGGGATTTGTATGTCCTAATTTGTCTTCATTGTGCATATAAGCAGTTCATTTTAAAACTGAATGACTGAACTTTTAAAGAAATGACCTCTTTATAATTAAATATTTAGACATCAAAGAGCTCTGAGCGTGCTCTAATTAATCTCTGCGCTGCAGTTTTTATTGCACAATGTTCTTTAGCAAGATCTTTAACGCAGGTACATCCTATTAAAGTAGCTACATTGCTGGTGCGGGACACAGTCAGCTAAGTTTAGAGTGACCAGGTTGTCCCGCTTTATGTGCAGGACATTTTTGTCCCTTGTTGCACTTACTACGACAAAAGTCAAAGGTAAATGAGAAGAAATACGAGATGTGTCATTTAGGGATGCACTGGCAGAACAGCAGCTGAAATAAATTGTGCATTAGCTTCCATTTTGGTTTGTTTTATTTAATTAGAGAAAAGTGGGAAATTTTCTTACTGAAGTGTAATGCAGTGGTAGTTTGTTTGTTTTTATTTTTAAGTTTTTAAGTTTAGATATACACTTTATTACTTACACCTTGCAAATATTAGCTTGGACTCCAATCTAGTATTAGAAGACCTGTTAAAACGCCCTTTTAACAGGTCTTCCTCTTTAAAGGGATTTTTTCCTTCCCACTGTTACCAAGTGCTTGCTCAAAGGGGTTGTATAATTGTTGAGGTTTCCTCCGACTGTTGTAGTGATTTGCTGCTGCATGAACTGAATTGAACTGAATTAATAGCGTCACACAGTTGCTCCATAATCCATGATGGGAATCTCCAGTTTGACCACATCCCAAAAGAACTCTACTGGATTCAGATCTGGTTACTCCATTTGAGTGCAGTGAACTCATTTTCATGTTCAAGAAACTGCTTTAAACCACTGATACAAGGCAGGATGGATTCACGATTTCATGTTGTTTATGCCAACATATCTGACCTGGCCTGAACGTTTTAGCAGAAACAAGTTATTAAACCAGACAACACTTTCTAATCTTTTATTGAGGTTTCTCACATGACACCATAGACATATTGCTTGATATTTTTCTGCCATATTGGACTTAATAAAACCACTAATTCCTCGACGTGGCTGACTCTCACTGGCACCAACAAACTTGTTATATTCAGAGTCACAAAAATCACCTTTCTGCCACATTCTGATGCTTACTTTGAACTTGAGCAGGTTATCTTGATCATTTCTAAATGTCAAAATGCACTGAGTTGTTTCCATGTGATATTTGTGTTAGAGAGCAGATGAACAAATATACCTAACAAATTTCAGACTGCTTTGCCCTTTAATCAGATTTGTGCCATCATGATTCACAGCTGTATCTGTAAATGCCCTCTCACACAGCTGTATCTGTGTGTGTGTGTGTGTGTGTGTGTGTGTGTGTGTGTGTGTGTGTGTGTGTGTGTGTGTTTGTTTGAACTCAGTGTGACCTAAATGTTTGACTACTTCTTCTGCGTCCTGTGTGGTGCCTCAGCAGTGGCATAGTTGCCATCGTTTGATGGTAATTTTGTCTCTCCTCCGGCTCTACACATGCTGAGATGGTTCCTCGTCCAAAGGCAGTTCCTTTGCTGCCCAGAAAATTTGCTTGCATTGTCTTTTATTTGGCCTAAACAGCCAGCAGCCAAAATAAATATGGGCTGTTGTATAGAGCGTGGAGGTAGTGGATAAATCCATTTAAACAGTTTTTATTTATTAGTGACAGCTTTCTATGACCATTTTTGTTTAAATGTTTACACAGCAATTGATCCAAAAGAAAAATCAATTTTAATTGATAGCCAGCAGTAATACCTAAACTGACTGCTCGTTCTGTAAGGTCAAGGAGTGAGTGAGTGAAATAATTTTTTGCTCCTTGTGTTATTTGATTGCCTATTTGTCACTGGAGTGTCATGTGATTGATACTGACTCGGCTTCAATGAAAGATGAAGGAAGGCCATCGCTTCTGGCATGCAGGAGTAGGAATATGTTGGCTTCAATTTGTATTTTGCGAGCATTTCTTTTTTTTTAAACCTCATTAAAGACATTTGCTGTACAATCATTCCACACTGGAAAAAGAGCAGTTCTTCTGGCCATAATTGTATATGGGAGAAAATGCATGTGTTAGCTTCCTAGCATTTCTATTGAATTCAGTGTCAGAGTTCTTAAAAATCTGCTGGATAGGCCTTTGCAGAAGAAAGAGCACATTCAAATGTGAGTGTATAAAACTGAGAGAACCTGCAAAGTGCTGACCACTTAAAATTGCATGAACTGTTCATTAGTGCCCATGTTTGCTGATTTTCCATTTTTGCCATGCATTTGGATTCACTACATCAAATTTAACTCTCTAAATGCACCATGCAGGAAGTTGTCTTCTTCTTCTTTTTTTTTTTTTTTAAGTTGTGCTGGTTTGCTTTCTGGAGTTTGTGTTTTTGAATGAAGTAGTTCCTCGGGCCTTTAATTGCACACTTGTTGCTCCACTCACCCGTGAGGTAGATAACACCATCTGTTCCATATCCGCACAAGACCAATCATAATTTCAGAAAGAGAAAAACATATTTCGTTCCCTGGCAAAAATTTCAAAGCAGTGAGTCTTATTAGGGAATATGAAACACACCTTTAAAATAGGCTTTAAAAATATTTCAAATTACTGTATTATTTGAAAAAAGCCACACGTTCAAGTGAAATGTATTGATATACATGTCAGTGTTGATCTTCGGGTACTTTGGGCATGTTACCGCATCAGACAGATGTCTCTATCGGGGTTTCAAAGGTGCCGGAGGCAGATGCTTCCCAAACATTTCAAAGGAGACATTTTCCTGGCTTTTGGCCTTGATCATTTTCAGGATATGATTAGATTCCAACACACGGTCACTGGGGAGAAAACAAAGTAACAAAAATAAGTTTAAGTAGACTTTACTCACTAAGACGTAGATAATGAATCAAAATATGGTGGGTTCTAATTTAAACATGAGGATATGTTGCACTGCAAATTGAAGATCTTTACAGTTTTTCACTGTTTATCGGACAAACCTGCAGTTTTACATTTTTTCAATACTGAGATTAACTTTCAAACAGTTAAACATTCAATAGAAAGCCATAGCTGCAATTTTTCCTTTAACGTATCCCATAAAATGCTTGATATGTTGTTTTGTGCATGTATGTGATGGGTCTTTGACAGGGTGGGGACCATGGAGAATAGCACTGCGTGGTGACTCGAGGCAAGGACCCGTCACGTGTCGCAGGTTGACTCTGTTTCTGTCTGTCCGTTGAGTGAAGGGAGTTGTCTGAAAGCGCTTTCAGGGCTTTTCAGAGTAGCTTTGGCAGAGTGAACCCCAAGGCTCTGCTGTGCACTGGGCTTGTTACAAAACTGTCACTGTTAGGGTGGCAGCACACAATGCAGTGGTCCCTTTGCTGGATGTAGGACAAGAAATGCATAGCTGACTGTTAGTCACAGATAAATTAAGAAACCAAATGTAGTACTTGTCTTTGTTCCCACAGGGCGAGAGTTGAGGATTTCCTGGTTAAAATGTAATTTCCTGCTTGGCCTTTTTAAAGCCCCCCGGTCCTTTAGGAGACATATTTTTTTAATCAACACATAGTAAATGAAACATAATAACATCTAGCAGCTACCTCAGATAACTCAGGGGATTTATGGCTTCTAATTGAAAAAGACTATTTTATCTTTCCTCTCTGCTTAAGATTATTCATGACTGAGTTCTTAACATGAGGTTAATATGATATATTAAAGCGCATCACAAAAGAAAAAAAGTGGATAGATTTACAAATGTTGGCAGTTTTTTCTCGTTCTTTTTCATGCGACCATAATATAAAATCCTTATTCTCTTATTTTTTCTTTGCATAGCTGTCAGTGTTGTAAAATTTTATGATGTTTGGCTTCTGTCTGGCATAAGCAACGGTGAATCTTTGCTAGCATATATTTCTGAGTCAGTCGCCTTATAGTTTATCTCAGTGTTGGGTAATTGTAAACTACAGACACAAAGCCTATTTGTTGTGCCTATCTGAGCTGTCTTGTAGGCCACTTCCCTTGACAAGTGTGGCTTGAGGAGCTATAAAGCAGCACTACCGTCATCCCTCAGCCCTGTCCTCTATTACATATGAACCTGTGGCTAAACTGACAAGCTTATTTACACCAGGAGACATGTAGCCCAGATAACGCCATCGCTCCAGTGCCAAACACTGCAAGTTCACAAACACATCTTATTGACATATTCCTAAAAGGCGACAAAGAGATGGAGAGTGGGATCCCCATTTCAGTTCACCAGTCATTTAGTTTAGATACACTTCCTTCACGCATAAGTGAATGAGATCTTTTCCGCTGTTGCTGCTCAATTACCTGAGCACCCATAAAAAGCCGCAGCTTCGGTCTTTGGAGTGAGATATTGTTGCGCTGCTTGTAGAAATCAGAGGATGATTTAAGATGAGCCCTTCTCTTGTGAGAGAGACTCGGCAAAGGGATTCTCTGTGTCACCAGATATTGCAAGCTGCAGCTGCTCATTTACCTCGGGACCATTACTTTGCGACGCTGACTCGCCTTCTCGGCACCTCCTTCATGTGCCTTCACGGCCCCGTGGAAGTAAATAGACACAAATGAGCCCAAGAATGTACAGGAAACACTTAAGCTGTATCTGTGAAAAGAGGTCACGCGGCATTATTTCACAGCTGTGCCGTCTGTAAAGTTTTTAATCTTATTTCTCATAAGAACTCTTCATGGTTGGATTAAGTTTATATCACAGGGAAGTCCCCTGTGAACTATGTTGCATAATGTGTTCGTTGATCACAGTATGTGCATTCCCTATGGTATTGTCTGTATTTCAGTTGTGATATTTGCTTTACCAGTAGGGGAAGAATGATAAACAAAAATCTAAATTCCTTTCTGCTAGTTAGGTTCGTGGATTAAAATAAAAACTACTTCTACCAACATTCCAGGTATCAGGTAAATGTAGCTTTGTAAAGGCTGATGAAATTAGCTTATATCCACAGTACTTATTTTGCTGATTTGGATAGAAACTAATGGGAATGTATGGTCTTTGTTGATATAGCATAAACTATATTTATGATAAGGTCACACACAGAAACATCGGTAACAGTTCATCTTTCTTAATAGGAAAGATGAAAAAAAATAATTTAATAAACAACAATACCGGTACATGTTAAAATAACACTACAAAGTTTTTTTTCTTAGAATTCACCTTAAAATCTTTTTTCCTTCTCAAAATCTGGCCTTAATTATCTAATTTTGGTGATCTATGTGTGGTAGAGATATCTGGCTTTTCATGAATATAAGGATACTTGCTCTGCCTTTCCGGAAAACCTGGATCTGGACCTGGATAATCAGAAAAGTCCACAAGCCTTGAGCCCCTTCATATAGGACTTTTTTATTTCTACAGAATGACAGAAGAAAGTATGCACCTACCCATGATGAGAGGCTCATGGTAGTGCATGACCGGTGTCCCCCTTATGTCAGTTAACTTCATGCTTCTGCAAAAGAAAATACTTCCTGCTTCAAATTGCACACAACAAGGTGTGTGGATTTCTTTTCAATAACTGTACCATAATTTCTGAAAAAAAAAAAAAAAACATCAATGAAACTGCTTTTTCAGATGTACATTCCTGGACAATGCTGTTAAGTCAGGTTGGTAAAATGTCCCTTTAAAACACCCTCTGGCATGTTAAGAACTGAAATGTTACGTGAAAATAAGAAAGTAAAGTTCAGTTAGATGAGAGGTTCAAAATAAGTTTACACTCCTCTTTCACAGAACAGGCAAATAAACATTTATTTTCTTCCATCTGCTGAAGCAGCAGTTGTTTTTCTTAATGGGTCACTGTAATTGGCAGCGGTCAGGGAGCGAGCCCTGCTTCGTGGTGTGTGGTTTAGTTACTGACGTCTTGAGACCGATGGAGGCATTGGCAGCTGTGGGCTCGAGGATGCTGCTTCTGCTGACGGGGGCCTCTGTTCATCTCCTCTTCACCCTACACAGTTCTGCTCCACAGGGACAGTGCTACTGGGACAAATGGCCACCTGGGATTTGAGCACTTAATGAAGCACACCTTTTTTCGCCGCTCTTCTCCTCAGTCAACCTCTTTTTCCTAAGGCCAACGATCCCGCACCTCACATCTGGCCTGGCAGCTAAGTAGATCTGTTGGGGGAATTTAGGGAATGAGAGAATTGCCTTTTTGGAAAACATGTCTCACATGACCAGAGCCACAAAGCCTACATGCATGCGAACTCATGCCTTTTTATTTGCCCTCTTGACAGCATAGCCATTAGCTGCCTGGTGGCGATTTTCACTTGTCAAGTGTTATGAGATATCCTTCAGAACTCATGGCCAGTTTGCAAATTTCTCTGCATTACTGAGATAGGGTTTGTGAGGAGAGTGCAGCTCTCCTAATGACTTCCTTCCATCTAACTTTTCTCCCTCCTGTCGCCTTGGATCCATTCATATTTTGCACTTATGCAACCAGCTCTCATGCTGAACTGGGAGGTCGTGCAGTCAGACGAGCGGTTGTTACTTCGATGTGAGGAGAGCATTTAAGCGTTTGTCTCTTCGCAGCGCTTTAGTGTATGATTGACTCTGGTCTTAAGATGATGGCCTGGCACAACCATTTACCTTCTTAACTTGCTCAAGTCATGGACTAAGACTTTCTGTTTCTTTTTGTTTGTCTCCTTAAATATAATAAGCGCATGCAAGTGTTTCAAAGACATAGAGACATCTTTATTGCTGTGAGGTGCTTATAGTAATGATTATGCTGATGACTGCAATGCTCAATGACTCTTAAGGTTTTTTCCTCCTCCCCGACACACAACTTTCTTCACTTTTTCTAACTGTAAAACCCTTACACTTACCGTCCCCACTATTCACACAGAAACCTCCTTTATCAAGGCCACTCAAATTAGCCACGCCTGTTCGATGAAAGCACAACCACTGCTGGACTCATCGCAGGGCCGAGGCATAAATCATTCCCCCGGAGCAGGAGCCTGTGGCAGGCCTGGACACACATCCACCAGCCGAGATTTACACTGCACATCGGAGCATAGCTTCGCAATCTTGATCCTCTCCACCAGGTCATCTTCAAATTGGTTATTGATCTTCCAATCACAAAATGAATCATACGTTGCCAACACTGTTTAGGTGCTACGTTTACAGTAGCCTGGCTTGGATAATGTGCAGTCTGGGGATGGATTATAGTTTAGAAACCATGAGAAAACAAGTACCTGGGCTGAACAGAGTAAATAGGAAAATAAGTTAGAGGCAGTGTGCTTTGAGATGAATGGGTGTCATGCTGTCATCCAACAGAGCCTCATTATAACATTATCACAACAGCTGAAGATACTGTTGACAGTTGCTGAAGTGAAGAGCTTGAAGTTAGCCGCTCTACTACAGTGAAATTCAAGTGTGTGATAAAGACTGGAGTCATTTCAACATTTTCATTCAGTAATAATTATTGCTGTTATTCTGCAGTCTGTCAGAAAATATGAATAGTTAGTTCTTTATTTGATGGAAACAAATCCTTCGCCTAGCTTTTAATGTTGTCTTTCCTTCTCTGAAAAAGCTGCTTAATCTAAGCTGAAATGCACCAGGTTTGGAAATTACTGTGAATGATCCTCTCACATCTACATTAAATGGGACCGGTACTGTGGAAGTAGTTCATTTCAGCTCTTGGCACATACTGTTCTGTGACATATTATTTAATGGGACCTCACTTCTCACCCAATTAGGCTTCAAGAACATGTCTAAATGTAGCTCCTGCCCTGGGATCAGCTTCCCCATAAATGCCAGTATGGCCATTATCAGTATACCTTTGTGAGGGAAAACAGACAGCTAACTATAAACCCAGCCTTAATTGAAATATTGTAAGAATGGCAGTGGTAATGTCTTTGAATCCCCTCATAAATGTCAATATTTGAGACACAAGACAATAGGACATTTCTTTCCTGTCCCATTTTGGAGGGAAAATGTCAAGCTCATTTTCATTTTCAAAGCAGGCTGCATGAGTACTTGGGTTTCTGAATTACCTGATGATAATATTAACAGTGAAAGGACAGGTTCAGAGTAACTAATTAGCTGCTGAATGGAGTCATGTAATCTTGTAGCTTTTTAAAAAAAATATACATGTTGCATATGTCCAATTACTGATCCTCATTATGAGCACAGTACACCGGGATTAGTGATTATAACAGTTGCATGATTTGTGATCCTCAGTGCTTCTGCACTCTTAAAGAAGTAATATTTGAAAATACTTTCTCAGTTTTCAAGAACTCTTCTCCTACTTTGCCTTCGTGTTTCTCTGTTACAGAGAGTTGCTTTTCATTTCTCTTGTACTCTGCCAAGCACACGAGCAGGAAAGAGGATATGTGAATGGACAGCTCTGCTCTACTCTCCCTCTCTAGTCGATAGCAGCTAGCAAGCAAGGTCCTGACTCTGTCGGCAGTGTGGCAGAGGCTTATTAGTGGTAATGTTCTCCCATCATCCATCTCCAGGTGGGCTTCCGCCATTGATCTCACCGCCAAGTCTTGTCACAGGCTGCTCCTCATGAAGTGAAAGCGCTGGTTGCCATCAGCACTCACTTTTCACAACCAATCGTAGTGTTCTGTCAATAGACCTTTGAGCTGGACAGCCAATATTGGACCTTTGAGCTGTTTGTTCCTTATTGTGGAGCTAAATTCAGCCAATAAACAGCTCAGAGTTTATTGAAAGCAAGCATATAGGCATAATGCCATATAGCGTTTAGGTTGAAGAATTTACACCTGCATTCTCACTCAGTTAATTCATGACGTCATGTCAACAAACATAACGGAAAAAAAAGTTATTGCATTAGTTGGCGTCCTGAGCTCTTTACAAACAATGCTTATTCTTTAAGCACTTTATTTGTCAAGCCACTGCTTTGGCCTGTCAGATGCAAGTACAAATTCCTGTTTAATCACTCTGTGTAAACAGTACATTTGTAGGATTATTGTAAGTGGTGCATTCATCAGACTGGGAGTGCGCGTGTGAATGTTAGACACAACAAGTGCTTGCATGAATCTCTTTGAGATTCAGAGTAGAAACGCACTGCCAAATTACAAGTCCATTTACCATTAGTAGGAACTGGGTGATGTCAGATAGCGGACTGTTTTTAAGCCTTGTGCTGGTCAGTGGCATTTTAGTGTGCATCACTTTTTAGACCATCATGAGGGTTACATCCATCTGTATCCATATTTTATACACTGCTCAAAAAAATTAAAGAAACACATCAGATTTCAATGTAAAAAAGAAAAAAAGATAATAGATATCTATACTAAAATGCATTTGGAATGAAAGATTGTTTGTTTGAAATGAAAATTATCAAAATACAGAGGGCTGAATTTAAAGACGTGGCAAGCTAGTTCATTTTGGTAAAATTTAATTCCAGCAACTCAAAATAGTGCTCAGTAGTTTGTATACATGTGCTTGTATGCATTCCCTCCATGCATCATATCCCCACACCATCACAAACTCACCACCATTCTGGTCATGCTGAACGACGTTACAGGCAACATTACGTTCTCCAGTCTCTGTCACGTCTGTAACATTTTTGAAAAACACAGGGTGCCGATGGACTTGCTAATTTGGGTATTCTATAGCAAATGCCAAGGCCAGGCTTAATGGTAACAGGCAGTGAGCACAGGGCCCACTAGACACTGGGCTCAGGCTCTCAGGCCCCCATGAAGTCATTAACACCAAAGCAGGTGAAACGTATTAACAACCCCCTCTGCTACTTAACTGGCCAGATCAATATCCCAGAAAATGAATTGACTTGATGTTATACTCTGATTAAAAAAGTCTTCCTTTAATTATTTTGATCAGTGTAAATACAATATGTGTGAAAAGGTTGCTCTCTCACAGCAAGAGAGAATTTCCTGTATCCCTGTCTCTGGTTCTCTCTGGGAATGTGAGCGGGAATGGTTTGCTGTCGCTTTGTGTTAACCCTGAATTGGACTGACAACCTTTCCTTGGTGTATCCTGCCTCTCACCCTGTGACAGCTGGGATAGGGTCCAGTTTCCCCCTTGACCATAAAATAGGGCGACCGTGGTTCAGGGGGTTGGGAAGCTAATCTTCTAACCGGAAGGTTGCCAGTTCGATCCCCAGCTCTGTCTGTCTTGGTCGTTGTGTCCTTGGGCAAGACACTTCACCTACTGGTGATGGCCAGAGGGACCGATGGCGCGATATGGCAGCCTCGCTTCTGTCAGTCAGTTCTGTCAGCTGTGGCTACTCCACCAGTGAATGAATAGTGGAATTGTAAAGTGTTTTGATATATAAATATAAATGCAATCCATTATAAAAATGATAAGTTGGGTGGATTGTTGAAGAAGACTTGTTAAGAACTCCTGAGACCAAATTGAAACTCCTATCTGTGGAAGAAGCAGACCCAAAAAGACATGGGAGCTCAGCTCTGCCCGTTTCTCTGGTGGGTGCCACTTAGACTAAAAGCCCCTCAGTGGTTTGGCACAGTTTGTACTGCAGATGATCATCATCTCAGGCTGCAGGAGGTCAGTCAAATGGAAACTCAGATACTGGCTGTCATTAAAATAAATAAATAAATAAAATAAACCAGAAAACACTTCTCCTTCCCTTAGCAAGATAGAAGACACGGACCGATTAGTTCTATAGTGTTACTACCAATAGTAGTATTTGCTAGATGTAAATACTTCAAGATAGAAGTTGCTTGCAACTAATTTATTTCTTCAGCTGATCCATGATATAGAATATTTGCTTGACTAAAGTAAAGGCAGCATCAGAAAATCCCACATTAACCTGGAGGCATTTGAGGCACAAGAGTGTATCCTGTATTCCTGGGTGCTTTGATTCAATTAAACATTTTTCACTGTTTCACTGAATACAGAGATGATGATTTGCATTATTGTGGAACTGGACAGCTATGAGTGTGCTACCACTGACACATTGAGCTGTTTCATCCACATGAGTCCACATTTTTCTTTAGCCTAATTTTTAGTCCAGATTTAATTGGACCAGTTCATGGAAGCTTTGCTAAATGGGCACTTGGTCGACCTGGTTCAGTGGTTTAACCAATGGAGAATTAAATGTGTCTCTCTCCCTAAAGACCTCATCTGATGCCAATGAAATTAGGCCATCTGTTGAGAACGTGTGACTCAAGTGGCAATGCTGCAAACAGAAAACCCCATGCAAATGAGTCCAGTTACATACAGCTGTAATTGAGACTAATCATCATTGTTAGGGTTTTCTTTAAAGCTATGTTAGCTTTGCACTAACAGAAATTAAAGTAAGCTCATTTGTATTTGTCTGTCTGACATTCTACTTCAAGATGAGGCTGTTTTGCTCAACTGTTAAGACTACTGGACCTGAAACCATTCACAGCATCTGAACAGTAATAGTTAGTTATCTGATATTTAATTATTAGACTGTCTAGTGCCAGGCATTTTGGTTGTTGATTAAACAGATTTTATTGCATGTTTGGAAGATTGAAAAAGCTACAGCTGCATCAGTAATCGAGATGATCAATTAATGTTATAGCAATTCGTGACATACTTATTGGATTTTAGGGCTCAGTTTCCGAGTTTGCAGTGTGGTCACATTAACAGAAAAGAAATGAGGGGGAGGGCAGGTATGGATGACAGTATCCATTCCCAGTTACAGCAGCATAGCAACATATTAACTGTGCAAAGTAAATGTTTAAATTAGCAGTTCAAGAATATGTTAAACGATACCCCATTTAAACAATTCTGTGAATTTCAAGGCTTTTCTCTTTTAATTGAGGTTCTCCAGTCATGTGGAAAAGGAAATTTACTGTATTACTGCATCCATAGGAGTTAAGAAGGTAAGTAGCAGCCAGGCATTGCTAATCAAATGCAGTTGTTTAATAGATCATTGGAAGGAGTGACCACCTCTAAAAGCAAAAAAGTCGAAGTTGACATTTTGCAAATCTGGGGCATTCAGCTGTATTTTAACCCAATGACAGCAAATTCAACTTAAAGTCAAACCATGTATTTCTCAGTGAAACTGCAAAAAACCCAAGAGCTACATATCATACTCTACAGTCCTTACATTTTAAATTGGGTGACAGTACAATAAAAAAAACTAAAAAAACAATGCCAGGATAATGACTCTTCTATCTAAAAAGGCAGCATGGCTTCGGTTTGCAAAGCTGCATGCAACAAGCCATAAGACTTCTGGAGCAATGTCCTTTGGACAAATCAGACCAAAATGAAGAAACACAAACACAGAACTTTAGCACAAACACCTCATACCAACTGTCAACACGGTGGTGGAAGGGTGAGGATTTTGGGTTTGTTTACAGCCACAGGAGCTGAGCACCTTGCAGTCATTGACCATGAGCTCCACTGTTCACAAATTATACAAATGTGAGACC
The DNA here is from genome assembly GCF_041146795.1 of Maylandia zebra. Lineage (NCBI taxonomy): Eukaryota > Metazoa > Chordata > Actinopteri > Cichliformes > Cichlidae > Maylandia > Maylandia zebra. The sequence continues at coordinate 20,290,543 of NC_135174.1, read as the reverse complement.
ATCTGTCAGCTAAAACTTTGGCAAACTGGGAAATGATCCCACCATAGCAGCTAATCTATAACAGAATGCTTGAAAATGAAAAGAATCAAGGTGTTGTAATGGCCCACTCAAAGTCCAGACCTCAAGCTCATTGAAATGCTGTGGTAGCTTTGCATAAACAAATGCCCGCAAACCTTAATGAACTCAAGCAACGTTGTGAACTAGTGTAGGTCAAAATTCCTCCACAGTGATGTGAGAGACTGAAAAAGTCATGCAGAAAATAACAGACTGCATGCACTGATTAGCCAGTGAGTGGTGACACTCGATGAGTCATGAGCGTCTCCTTCACAAAAATCAAAACCGCCATAAAACCTGATTAATTAGCAAGACACGGCATCAAATTTCTAAGAAAAAATAAAAAATAAAACACTGACGCGATTTTAGTTTTAAGTTATTTTTATTTATGGAATAGTTTCCAGTTTTACTACATGACAGTTTTATTACAGCTTTTACGTGTATTTTCTTCTGTGAACAAAATATTGCTACTGCCTTTCAAAATAAATTAGCATTTTGTTTTCCTTGTCAAAATAAAGAAGACTGGACTTTTCACTGCACTTCATAAAACACCATGTCTGATCTGCCAGAGACATGTTACACATTAATTACTTTTATAAAAATGTTATCATGGATGAGTGTAACATTAATTAAACAGGCTGCTTTGCTACAAATATATTATTTTACATGTATCACCCAGATTAGACAGCAAACACCAAGAGGAAACACATCAAATTAACATCAAAGCTTTGAACATCAATAGATTATAACAATTTATTGAAATTATTGAAAACAGCTTGCATGACTTTAGTTTTAAGGCATTTTTTAAATTCTCTTTAACAATATTTCACTATATTATAAGACTTTCCACACAGACATATAAAAATACAGCTATTATTCTAAGAATAAACATGGATGTGTCACCTAGTAATTTTTCTGGTCATAGTTTTGGAAATTGTGACATTCACTTTGGCTGATGATACACAGATACATATCCTATGTGTCATTTGCACACAACTAATATTCTCACACACCGCACCACTAATTAACCATGGATTTGCTTCGTTGTAACACAAGCCACCACACGAGATTAAAAAAAACCACTCACAATTTATATGTGTAGACAAATCTACATCCCAGTTTTAGTGAACATTTAAATGCTATAACATCATGCATGATGTAGATCACCGGAATTAACTGAAATCGTACTCTGTTTTATTCTGAATATTAAAAATGGTCACTGTAGTTAATTTAAAATTACACAAGCTCCATGCATTTAATGATCTGTTTTGGCAAATTGCACATATACCCTTGATTTTGTGTTATTGCACAGAGAACCTACAGTGTAGCTAACATCAACTTCCTTCTACCTCCAAGTGCAAATAAAAAGCACTTACATAAGTGAACACAGTGGTATGCCTCAGTCATTAGTGGACTGTATCTTGCTTATAATGCGGCACTGTTTATAACACTTTACACATAATATAACTATTGCTATTAAATACAGTACATACATTATAGCTAGACAACTTTGAATGTGCCACTGAAACCATATCACATAACTCACTTACAGCCACTTTTCTATGTTTGAAGGTATTCACACACACGTTGACAAAAACATCTTAAAGTTCATCATCACACAGACTTCACATTTGCACAGCCTCTTTGGCAACCTGATGGCATCAGAAGAATAAAAAAACTAACTTTAGAACATTTAAATCTTACAGCACACAACAAGTGAGGTTTGCAGAATCACATTTACAGGATGTTATGATTGTTATAAGTGACTTTTATTTAGTGTTGGTATTTTTTTTTGCCATGTAAAGTATGTTACTAGTCTAAAATATACACTAGGATCATTCGGCTGAATCTCTCACTGACTGAGGAATTGACCCTCAGATCAGTGCTACAAAGCGGACATGGCTTTAGTTTCCTAAAGGCAGCAGACCAGTTAATGTCAGTCTACCAAGTCAAGCAGGATCAGTGCTGGACCAAAATCGTTCTGTTGTCCACACAGATCCAAGAGAAAACTTTTTGTTTCTTCTTTTAGTTTTCATACATATATATATATATATATATATAATTTTTTTTTTAAATGTACATGTTTTATATACAGTTACATGTGAACTTTATGGCTTTAAATTTTGTTATGAAAGTAACACTATTGCACAGACAACAAAGACATGTGAAGGCATCTTAACTACTGAGTCTAATGCTAAAGCCTAACAGTGGTGAGTGGAGCAGCTGAGTGGGCGTACTCCCTCAGTATGGCTTACTTCCCTGATTTATGAGGCTGGCTGGCTCCCTGGCTGGAGACAGCAAGTTTGCTAGCTGTAGCATTGCTTCTATTGCACAAGTCCCTGATTTCCAGCAGGCCCTCATTCAAGGCTTTAACGAAAACGACCGAGCTAGTCTCTGTGTTGTCCCAGAAACTAGAAATGCAGAAGATGATGTGGTCTGACTGTGGGTTGTAACAGGCGCCATAACCGTTGGGCACTACTGGGCCATAGCAGCAGAACATTTCCACAGTGGTAGGAACCTGGAGTCAAGACCACATAATTATAATCATCATCATAATAATACTACATTTTATTTATAGGTGCCTTTTAAAACACTAAAGGACACAGTTGAAGACATCATAGAAAGGTAAGAAGCAGATTCCTAAAATTAATGTGATATTTTACAGGAAGCCAGTGAAGCTGCCAAAGGACGGGAATAGACCTGATTAATTTGCTACTGTGGGGTGAAAATGTTCTGAGGGAAGCAAAAGCTAAATCTAAAGATGGTCTAACAGAATAAACTCACTATCAGGGGACGTCAGATTCAGGTGAAGTCTAGCAAAGAAACAAAAACAAAAAAAAATGTTTTGGTTGGATAAACAACATCATCATTGTCATCTTCCTTTTCTTCTTCTTTAAGCTGTTAGTGGATCATCTACCATCTCACTAAAAACACCATAGCAGGCCTTATTACCGTCTTGTAAACCTTCCCTTTCACTGTTGCTGCTATCTGCACCCACCCACCCATACATCCCTTCTCTATCTCTTTTGTGGGCTGTCCATTGGTTTGGAGGGTTGACCATATAGGTATTTAAACTCGTCTACCTTAACTATGTCTCCTTGCAGCCTCACTGATACACCTGTCTCCGTCTCATTCACAAACATCTGCTTCTTTTCCTTTTCATTCCTATTCTCAAGCGCATACCTTCACCTCTCCAGGCTCTCTTCCACCTGCTCCCTGCTCACACTACACATCACAATGTTGTCTGCGAATATTATAGTCCATGGACACGCCTGCCTGACCTCATCTGTCAACCTGTCCATCACCACTGCAAACAAGAAGGGGCTCTCTCTTATTAACCTAGCTTCAACAACTCTTGCCCATTTATTTATGGTGTTGTTCATCAGCTTTATCCCTCTGTAGTTATTATAGATGTCCACATAATTCTTGTTTTTAAAAACTGCTACCAGTACACTTGTTCTCCATTCATCAGACGTCATCTCAGTCTCTAAGGTTGTGACAAACGATGTGGTGAAAAAGTCCACTGCCCTCTCTCCTCCGCATCTCCTTAAACCTAATATCTTTAATTAGGCTTCTGCAGTTTGGAAATTGGCACGTGCACATTTGCAGACTCCATTACTGCTTTAAAATAATTACTTTATGGTTTAGTGATTCTCTTTAAGAGGTCTCTTCATTGTTCTTGATTGTCTTTGTTGGTTATAAAGTGTGGTACTGAATGAAAATTTGCCCTTAAAAAACTCCACAGCGGCTTAACTTGAATTAAATGCACACGAGTATCCTCAAATTGCAGAAAACACAATAGCAGATTTATTTGTGCTTTACAGGTATATTAACACATCATTTTTTTCTTTTTCATTCTTAGTTTGTGGAAAAGCAGAGAAACATCTGTATTTCTCTTTTTGTCTCCATGGAACATCTGGTGTTTCATCTGTCCCGATAAAGGGAAACGTATAACTTGAAGAGTGTAGGTTCTGCAGAGGATTTGTATTTCTGGTATCAATTATATATATATTTTAATAGCATATGATTATGTAGTACCTGACTGGTAGAGAGGATGAAGTGGTTACTGGCCAGATATGTCTCATCACAAAAGATTTCTGGCTTTTCCATGTTGAGCTCCTTTGCGATCCTCAGAAGTCCAAGGAGGTGATTGTCTATCGCCATTCCTGTAATCGCCTGAAAAACATATTTTTGACAATTTAAGGGTTTTATGAATAGTTACTTTTCCACATCCATTCACTAAAACGGACTTCTTTATCCCAGAAATGTGGCTCACTGTTCTTTGAAATACAGCTGAGCCACAACCAGAGCCTCATCAAAGCTTTCACCAGCCTCTTACTGTCATTTTTGGGGCAAAACCAAAAAAAAAAGAATTTTGGAAGTAAAACTTGTTCTAATTTTTTTTTTACCAAAAATTAGATGAGGAGATTAATGTAGAATTTCCATCTGTGCATTATAGATATCGAATCTAGAATCTAGAATCTACCAGTACTTTTAAAGCTAATTACATAGCATGCTTTATTGCACATGTCGACCATTTCTTGGCTGGTGTGGTGAGAACTTTGGATTAATACTCACTGCAATTGTATAACTTGTCTGGGCTTTAATTGCATCCCCCAGTCGCTTCATCTTTTCTGAGTCCTGTCAGAGAAGAAAAGTCATTCAATGAAAAAAAAAGTGGACACAGGACATTTGTTGCATCGAGACAGCAGCAAAGCCAGCCATTTTTCATAGATCCGCTAAATCTTCAGGGGGATCATCTGGTTGACTGACTTTTCCTTGCCAAGGTTGCCAGTCGCACCTGTTTCATAAGTGAGGCGCGATGAGCAGTAAAGTGGGAGTTAGTAATTAAAGCGGAAGTGAGAAAAATGACTCACAGAGAACGCTCCCCTCTCATCTGCCATAGACTTTACAAAGGCCAGGGCCTCGGCGGTCGCTGAGCGAATGTTATCTACGCGACCTTCTTGGAAACGCCGAATTGATGCACTCTCGTAAGTGGACACGAGCCTTCCAGTGCATCTAAGTGCAGGGCAGACATGATTTGAAATTGCACCTTGATGGCAAACAGTTCAATTAGAGATATGCTTATGATATCACACATTGAATATTTGTTACTTGAAAAATGCAAGCTGCAAGGCAACTTGTATGAAGGCATCTGGACTCATCTTCTGCTGCTTGATAAATTCTTTCCCATAATCTTTGAATTTGAAAACATTCATGTCAAGATTATTCACCAGCCTGAAGAAGAAAACAGTAGATTTTTGTGACTTCCAGTCTCAAAAAAATCTGTACTTATTTATAATTGTAGTTGTGTGTTTGTGCTAGTCTTGCCTCTGCAATCTCTCTGCAGATGCTGCTAAGAGTCCTTGGATATGTGGGTTACATTTCCAGCGTAGCCTCCTTGGAGGAGGAACCTCTCTATAGCTGGAGGACTTGACCATCTTGGAAGGACTTTCCATTCTGTTCAGAACAACAACACGTTTCTTTCAGACACTTCTGGCCTCATCAGCATTCATTTAGATGACCATATTCAGTGTGCAGCCTGTCTTGCTACAGTGGGCTAACTTACATATATTTCATTATGTATTCACAGCACTGCACCAGAACGATCCCTTCAAATGGTGAATGCTCACACACCACTCCACATATCCCATCCATGCCTACAACAAACTGAGAAAATGGGGATTAAATGATTATCCAAATTTTAAAGTCATGGAAAACTGAAGCACCTGCAATATCGTCTTACCTGCATTGACTTGTCATACCAGCGGTTTGCACCGTTCTTTTCATGTCCTCCACCATGTAGCATCAACAGGGCCCTGTTGGTGTCACTGGGTTGCAGGCCGCTGGGCTCATCCAGACACACCACACAGATGCAGCTCTCAATCAGTGCCAGAGAGTCCCTGTTGATCTGATCTGGACAGATGAAAGAAGGAAACCCATGTCCTGGATTTGCTTTTTCTAAAAAAATTTGATTAAAATGTTAAATTGAGTAAGAATGAAGTTGTGGTAAGACCTTTTATTAGTGCCTCTCTAGCTTGCGCCCATTCTGTCCTTCCATCAGATGTCAAGATGCCAAAAGGGGGGAGCTTCTCCTCAGCGTTTTCAGACATTTTCACAATCTTCTCCAGCTGGGATAAGATCTCCTCCTCACTGAGCTGCTTGCTGTTTGCGACTACATCCAACACGAAAAACTAGTGAGAAAAATAAATTACAGCAATCACAAGTCTCTCAACTGTTCCATCAAGTACAGCTTCACCAGGGTGATTCAACTCGACAAGAGAATATTTAAGTTAAAATATTTCCTTGCATGCTAATTGCGCTTTATAGCTAACCTTACGGCTACTGTTTGAACAGCTGAGATAATAACGACATTAGTAATAATGACAGGGACTGAGAAGGGCCAATTACCTGCTTCTCTTCCACGATCAGTTTAACATGCGACTCAAGGAAGCTCTCAGACAAAGTGGCCGATTTAATCTGCAGTAATTAAGTTAACTCGCTGTATCTCCATAGGGACGGGCCCTTAGAGGCTACAGATTGATGGCTCCCAGAATCATTTCCAGGGGAGAGTTCCTGAGTTTTTCCATGTTAATTTGCAGTCTCATTCTTAACCTTCATAAAAATCAATATATTAGCCATGGGCTATAGATGCTGCAGATGTTGGTGGCATGTGTTTGAATGTGGATCGGTGACTTTGATGTGACTCTGAGATGAGATGATAATGAGTACAGGCTGTTTTGTACAGGGGATTGTGTTAGATGATAGGTAAGGAAAAGACCACACACACACATAGAAGCCCGTTCAGCTATCTTGGTGAAGACCTTCATTGACATAATGGTTTCCCTAGCCCCTTACCCTAACCATAACCATTAAAAATGAATTCCTAACCCTTACCCTTACCCTAAACCTAACCATAACCTAATTGTAACCCTGAAACTAACACCACATTTTGAGCCTCAAAAAGGCCTTCAAACTTGTGAGGACCGGTGAGTGTGTCCTCACAAGTGACTGTTGGTTCTCACAAGCATAGTAGAATGCAGATTTCGGTCCTCACAAAGATAGCTAGACAGGAACACACACACACACACACACACACACACACTTGTTTTAATATCTTAGTGAGGACATCTAATTAACATAATGTTTTCCCTAGCCGCTTATCCTAAACCTCACCATCAAAATTGAATGCCTAAACCTAACTATAACCTAATTGTAACCCTGACACTAAAACCACATCTTGAGTCTCAAAAATGCCTTTAAACTCGTGGGGACGGCTATTTTGTCCCCTTAAGAGACTGTTGGTCCCCACAAGTATAGTAGCACAAGTATAGTAGCAAGTATAGTTTTTGGTCCTCACGAAAATATCTAAACACGCGCGCGCACGCACGCACACACACACACACACACACACACACACACACACACACACACACACACACACACACACACACACACATAATTCTTACCTGCTTTATTTTAAAGCTGGGTTAAAAGCTGGGTTTAAAATAAAGCAGTTAAACTATAAAAGTCAAGTAGGAGAGCCTTATTGGGGATTTAAATGACTTCTGTCACCTGGCTCCTCCTGTGAAACTATAGCTTACCTTACCGCTACATGCTGTCTATTATGACAATTCCTTTTTAGTACTTCCTGGTCCGTCTTGTCCCAGTATGAAATTTTGGCCAGTTTAAATATTCAAATAGACACAGTCAGCCACAGATAGTCACACTTTCATAGCAGGTGCTGCTTTTTGAGAAAGAACTGACTCCCCTGTTACAGCAGAATTAAAATTAGTCAAATAACTAACAGGTCTAATTCTGTTCTATCTGTCCTTCATGCAAAAGGTCTATAAGATGATCCTCAGGAGGTGCAGTAGTGGGTACATTGGGTAAGTTTCTCAGATTCCTTTCAATAATGACTTTACTTACAATTATTATTTTTCTTAGCTTTTTTTCTGTATTTGAGAGGGGTGTAGAAAAGGTTTCTTTATTTACTGTTACCACAGGGAAAAAAAGGTATAATTATATTCACTCAAGTAAAGGTGCTTAGACTAGTCCTTACTTTAAAATCTGACTTGAGCATCTCTGCTACATAGAAACTGACTTGTATGTCACTCTATATGTATTCTCTCAAATGGACAGAAAACACTCTTTAATCAGCAGTATTACTGAGTGTGAGAAGTCTCCTCAACGGCCAGTGTCCTGACCTGATTCTTGCATGCCACAATCATGTGCTCCAGTGCTGAGGATGCTGCCTTCATCTGGACCTTCAGCGTGTCTGTCTTTAACCCCGGATAGCGGTAGGAGGTGAAGAGGCGATAGTACTGCTCCATGCACATAGGCATGACAGCTAGCTGGCCTCGAGTGAAATCCACTGGCAGCGATCGCCTGAGAGACATTTTTACACACACCAGATCACCTATGAAAAGACTTGTGATTCATTATTATATAATTTTGGTTTTAATCTTCAATCCACATAGCTTGCAGGTTGAACTTACGTATCGATGAGAGCCTTGTATTCCAAAACTCCACTGATGAGACGGGCGGCAAATCTTAAAAGAGCAAGAAGGAGGGTGAAATTTGAAAGTGGTATTGTTGTGAAACACCAAAGTTATACAGCAGAATGGCTTGTGATTGTAATTACATATACTCCCATCTCTCAAAGAACTAACAGTAATCACATTATGGTGAATTACTGGGATACAGTGTGAGAGTTGCGTGTGTTCATCTGCGAGAGGGAGAGAGCCGGTCTGTATGTGTGAGTGGGTGAGTGGGCAAAGAGGGAAAACGCAGCGGCTTGTCAGGTCTCATGTTGTATATCATTTGTCTTGGTGTTATTACGTTCAAAGCCAGATCAATACAAAGGAGGCAGCCTCAGTGCACCACACCCCTAAATGAGGCCTGACTAAGAGTCTCCGTGGAGAGCTTGGCCCTGTCACTCCCAATCTAATAAGTGGCCGTGTCAGTAGATTACCAGCTGCTTGGGGTGCTCTGGAAATATTCACTTAGTGGCTGTGCAAGCTGACAAAAGCTAATGTTGAGCTACAGGGCTGGATGGACCGGTGTAATTTCTGGCAGACCACAGCTCATTTAATAACGGTCAAAGATTCTTTCCATGACTGTAAAATTCAGATAATAATCTGAGTCTGCATCTATACAAAAGAACATAAAAATCTGTCAGCAGCTAAAGAGCTGATTATGTGTTTGCGCAGTATTGTGTGCAACATTCAGCATGTGGCCTTTTTTTCCTTTGGTACAGAACTTACAGCGCACACTCACTTTATGCTCAGTCATTGTGTGACATATTAAGTGAGTTACTTTGTAGTTCTCCCACATTTGCTTGCAGCTTGACAGAGAATATTGGTTTTAAGGATAGATGATCAGAGAATAACAGTAATAATAAGTAAAAGAATATTTTCAGCACATTTACATACATTTAAAACAACTATTTAAAGGTTCCAGCTTGTGTTTTCTGGATCATATAGAAAAATAAACTCATGATTTCGGATGGTTTTCAAATTTTAAAAAAATCTGTTATTTAAGACAGTAATTGAAAGGTAGATTCACTGTTAATAAAAGAAAGCTATATTTATTTTTGTTCTGACTTATTGAGACTTTTCCCCTCTGGATAAATATGCTTCTTTGTCATTCATTCCCTTGATAGACACCTAGAAAGACAACTTACAGAGAATCAAACTAAATTTGGATGTTTATCTGACTCAAATATCACCTGCTAAAGAATTTAAATACCGAAATGGAAACATCTGCATCTTCGATTTTGATTAGTTTGACCTTTTATTCTAAAAAAAACTTTGGTTTTACAACCTCCAAAGGAAGGGTGAATAAAAAAAAGTCATCATAGCAGAAGTCCAGAACATACCTGAGGGCGTCTTTATGATCTTTAAACATCTGCTTAGGAAACACCATGGCAGGACTGGAGTTGACTGGCAGGGCCAACCTGTTGTTCAGGTACATGTCCTCCAGCCAGTAGTCATAGACCTAAATGTGAACACAGGGACAGTTTTTGAGAAATGTTGCTTTGTTAAATGTGTTTGGACTCAAGTTATTACTTTCAGAGTTGAGACCTGTGCAGTGAAGTAAAAAGCCATTACAGTGTATCACTGCCAGATGAAAAGGAGAGTGGGAGAGTGGTGCTAGTGTGAGAGTGGGAGTGTGATAGATTTCACTGAGCTGGATGTCTAGTGGACTGACCGATCACCCAGACAAAGCACAAGCGGAGGCAGGGATAAATGTTTATCACGGAGTTTAAGACTTTTTAAACTAATTTTTTATCCTAAATAAAATAATTTACAGCTGATTTCAGCAATTCAACTATCTAACAAACAGTGCAAAAACACATGCAGGTATTTATATAGTCATAAAGTCAAAACAATACAGAAGCTCCTTATTGATAGAAGTAGGATGCACACTGTAATTTTTCCTGTTCATGCACACAAACAACTTTTCATCTGTTAGGTCTGTGTTTACCCAGTTTGCCATCTTGTCCCTCCTCTCTAAAAGCTTCTTCTGGAGAGTCTCTCCCACGCCCCCAGGAGCCCCAAACTTCTCCACGATGGCTCTTGTTTTCTTAAACTGCTCCTCCTTCGCCAGGTGTTGAACGCACTTCAAGTAAGTGTCAAGGGTTTGTTTCAGCAGGGGAACGGGGACCTTTGGCAGCACCTGATATCACAAAAAACATCACACGAAGAGTAATGGAAGGAAAGCAACTGTCAGCATTTTAATGGGATTCAGTGTTCATTAGCTAAAGCAGTCGTTTATTATTAGAACCTAAGTTAATAATGCATTTTGACTGCTTCAAGGCCAATTTGAGAATAAACTACACAGTCTCCTGTGCATTGCAAATTACCCATGAGGTAAGTTCAAATTGATAATATTATCTGTGTGATGTTTGGTCATTTGCATGCTGTTGGTAAGCCAAGATTATAATATGGAGACGTGCAGTGCAAATGCAGAACAATGTATCTGCAAATTCTTGGAAATCTTTAGATATTTTCAGAAGGTCCTTAATTGGTATTTAGAAAATAAATAAATAAATAAATAAATAAATAAATAAATAAATAAATAAATAAATTTAATTAAGCACTGGTTTGACCCTGTAAACGCAGCATTGTCTCTGTTATATTATAGTCTGCTGCATCATTTTGATCAAATTTCTGCACAAAATTAATGTGTGCTATAGTGTCTTGAACATACTTTCTATGTTCACGAATGAGGGGTTTTTTTTGCCCCTAGCGGCCAGTTAGGCAAATGAAGCTGGCGCTTTCCGTGGTGCTGAAAGCCAGTACCCTTACTTTGCCAACTTAGGCACCACGGGCGGCGCTCGGCACAAAAAAAGTAAAGCTGACTTAAAGAAGCAGCGGTGTGTGTTCATACTTGGCTGTCTCGGTCTCTCGCCGTCCCTCTCTCCAAGATTGGCATGATTAGTCCAGTCTCGACCAGTGAATATAACTCGGAATCTCCCCCCACCCTTAATAGGGTCTGGCTTCAGCCGTTCCTGCATGAAGCGTGTTCAAGGAGAGAAAAGAAGCAAAAAATAAATAAAAATTAGGCCTGTTGATAAAATGTAACTACACATTTGTGTGCTGTCTGAAAGTGAGCCAGCAGGCTTCCATTTTTGATCAAGTTACAGCCTAACGCAATTTACTTCTTGTGCTTGCATTCCAGCTGCGCCTCCTGACTCACTGCAGACAGATAAACATTTTAAAAAGCCCTTTCCTATTTCCTTCCCTTCAAAAAATCCAAAACAAAATAAAGAGGTTTTTCTTTTACATCAATTTTAATATTAAAAGTGATAAAATCCTAAAGAGACACAATGAAGAGGAGCATCATTAGATGCAAGTCCTTTTAGTGGAAAACAAGTGGACTGATTAACTAAAACTTAACTTGAGCAAAACTGTAAAGTAAAGAAATCTCCCCCCGCTGTGCGCCAAACAGGCTCAGAAATATGATGATGATGGTAACTTTTGAAATGAACACCAAGTCTCCGTTTGTTACAGTTTATCAGAGCCTTACCCGATCAGCGAAGCGATCAAAAGGTCAGAGAAGTGTGTGAAAGTTGGCATCACCTGCCACGTCCAAGCGGTGAAAGCCCATGTTAGAGGAAAACTCCGTTTAGACGCTGGACTGCTCCCCTGTCCCCACGCGTCGCCATACGGCTGTGGCTCCACATTAAAGCACGCCTTGGAAAAGATGCTGAAGGTGTTTGCGTTTACCTACCCCCTTGAGGCAAGAAACTCCTCCCATCGAAATCTATTCGCGGAACATATTATCTGACAGCTTGCTTCCCCCCTCCCGCCCACACCCTATAAAATTTTTTAATATATATCAAAAACTGACCGAGCGTCTGGTTGTCATTCAGGTGTCCTGTGATCACCCTGCGGGGTCCACAGTTTTGTTTTTTTTGTTTTTTAGATTTAAATGCTAAGCTTGTCTCATGGTCTCGGGTTTGACAACGTGGTGAGGTTATAACCGAGAACTAAATCAGTTTATGCGTGTTACACTTGAATTTGTTCGATTTTTGTTTACGCACTGTGACTAATGTGCGCCTCCTGTGTCAGCAAGCAAACATTCAAAAATAAAGATTTTTTCCTGATCGTTTAAAAAATAAATAAATAATGAAATCAAATAACACTTCTCTTGTGTTTTTATGTTTGCAGGAGGGGTGATGCGGACTTTTAGCCACTTTTATCGTCTACAGTTCCTATATTAATATCGAAACAAATCCGGCATTTATGTTGTTTTATTCATTTGAAATTAAAATTATGAAAATGAAATCACCACCGTCACACTGATCCAAACAGAGATTTATTAAAACCACAATTATTCAATTAATACACATTAGTTCATCTTAAGGGGACTGACATCATTAGCTACGTCTTGACAACATGTTTCGTACACACACACCCGCGCTCAACGGCATACACACTTTGTAGAGATCCACGGATATATATATTTTTTTTATTTGAACAATTTACATTGTGCGTGTATCCACATATGTACAAAATCCATTTATTATGATACATTTAATTTCAAACAAAATAAATAAATAAAACAAAGAGGCCTACTTATTAAAATCCACAATTTTAACAACAAAACAGAAAGAGGCCTTTGATGTGCAAGTGAAAAAAGTTTCCTCCGAGACTAAAAATATAGGCTATTTTGAGAAGGGGAGAAATGTGCTGCTTACAGTTGGTCCCATATAATTTTGTACGCACATTATATCTATTTATATAGTTTGTATATATAATACTGAATAGTACACACAAATTCAACGGCAGCTGAAAGATCTCTCACAAAACTCGAGTTATACATCCTTGACAAACGCTACATAGACTTGTTTGTTGACACAATGAAACCACAGTCAGAAAAAAGATGAAAGAAAACTTTGAAAAACGAGTCACACAGTTGTGACGTTGGTGACTAGGTGTTTATATTGCACATCGGTACTTACATAAAATTTTAAATCACTACATTGTAATTTGTCTGCCTCACAAATCTCACAAATGTTTTGATTTGTCGGTCGGATTGTAACCGGTCTAAGTGCACTCCGGGCCGGAGGACTCTTCTGACAAGGACCGCTGTCCTCTGAAAGGGTCAAACCCATTCTCATCTACCGACAGGCAATTCCCTGCCGAACTGTAGCCCTTCTTCTTCGCTCTCCTCTCCTCCATCTTGATTGTGTCGTACAGCCCCTGCGGAGCTTCGTCTAGCAGGTTATCTCTCTCTGAGTAGGACGGTTTCATTTGGCACACGTTGCGCAGCAGCAGCAGGGCTGGTGCGTAAAGCACATTGACAAGACCCATACCAAGATTAAGTTGTACAAAACCGAGACTGTGCACTATCTGCCCGGCTACTATGGGACCCATAGCATAAGCGACAGAGTAGGAAATATCTGCAATAGCATAAACACTACCATACACAGAAACATGACGCACATCAACTAAAAATGCAAGTGTGGGCAGCAGGGCAGTGTCTACCAGCGCTATGCCAAAACAGATGCCGCACAGCGGGGCGATAAGCTGCCCAAAAGTTTTGCATGCGGGAACTGTGCAGGAGCTCGCCCCTATGATAACCATGCCCACAGCTCCGTAAAACCACTGCAAATTTGGATGTTGTGCTGCCAATTTAACCGTTATGTAAACACCGAGAACGTGAGGGAAGAAGGCTGGGAGCCAGGTGAGCCCCATTTCCCACTGAGATGAGTGCATGGTGGTTTCCATCCAGTTGGCTATAGTTGGCTCTAGAAAGGCAAGGGGGATGTTACACACTGTCAGTGCCCCGGCCACCACAGCTATGTAGGGATCAATCATGAGTCTGTATATGGGGGTGCCGACTGGCATGTTCTCTCTAGTCCTGTTAGAGAATGGCTTGATCACGGTCAGTAGCATTAAGCCATCCGCCAGGCAAATGCAGGCGAGCACGATGAACGGCACTCGTTTGCCGACAAACTCGTACAGGACGCCCCCGAAGGGAGGCGCCACCAGACTCCCGAAAGAGATGAACGCCAGAGCAATGCCGAGCGCCCTGCTTCTCTCTCCCTCCTCCGTGTATTTGTCAGCTATCATTGCGATTCCAGAGGTGTCTGCGAAAGCAGAACCGAGACCCTGCAAACTTCTGGCCATAAAGAGAGTCGCGTAATTCTCCCCGAAAGCGAAGATGCAGGTAGAGATAAACATGACAGTCAGTCCAATTAAAAGTGGAATGTCATAGCCCACCCGGTCTATGAAAGTTCCCGACAGGGGGTTAACTAAGAGCTGGAGGATGGCTTTTGATGCAAAAAGTATTCCTATCTGGATATCTAAATTGTCCTTGTTGCTTTTGTCCTGGCTTGTGCTGTTTGCCGAAGTGTTGGAGTGCATCACAACGTGGACGTGTTCTGACTGCTCAAGCTCCAGATCAGCAAGATAGTCTGGAATAATTGGCACGATTACCATGTAGAGCATATTGTCCAACAGGAGAGCCACGCAAACAATCACCAGTATGATCCGTCTTTGCTGGTGAGGATCCCGCATCGCGGTGCCTAACTGCTTGGTTCTTTCACCCATCTCGGACAGTTTTACAGCGGCTGATTTGGCCAGCCCCGAAGAGCCTCCTTCTCCATCCATGGTGTGCTTTTCTTTAAAAAAAAAAAAGGATTTTCGATTCAAAACTGTATTTGTGCTTCTTCCGTCTGATGCCGATCTTTTTAACACCTCGGATGACTCATTGGTGCTTTCTTTACACTGAAGTAACGCTCTCCGTCCTCACCTCGCCTGTGCGTAAAGGGAGAGGCGCAGATGAACTTGGTTGCCTCATCTGTGAAGATGGTTTTCTTCAGCTTTCTCCTCTTGTCCTCGGCTCAGCCACGTCCGATGATGTTTCATGATCTCCCGAGAAGTGACGTGGTGAAATCGTAGATTTTCTGCACCTTGCAGAGGTTTCAGCTTCTATTCTTACATATCAAAGTTTTTGTTTGGAGCGATTTTGATAATTATTTGCACAACAGAGAACACTCAATCTCGCTTATCTCTGTTGTCATACCTCCTATCACCTGTGGCACTTTTGCGCTCTGCTCCGAGACCACGAGTGACTCCGTGGCCATTGGTGCACATTAACCCGCAGGTTCGGCGCTATTTTAGTCCCTTTTTTTGTCTCCTCTTTTCAGCAAGTGCTATGACGCATCACCAGCTTGCCCCCAAGTGGATCCCTTCTCCACTTGTCTCTTTTATGTTAATCTCCAACCATTGGCAGCAATCACTTCAACCAATAAGAGCTGGTGAACACTATTACAAAGGCGCAGAAGAAAAATCGTTTCGTACTCTCAGTGTGTGACTCTAGACTTTGGAGATATAGAAAAATATATTGCGCTTTGTCATCACCAGTATATACGCACAAGAGACGGTACATGTTTTCAGAATAAAAGTCTATCCATATCAATCGCACAAAACACAACATTTACGACATTTCTTAGACTTGCCAGTAACGTCATTGACCTTATTGTTTAAAGTTACTTTGTCACACTGCCCTTTTCTGCACCCAAAAGACTCCAGTACCGTGGACAGATTCAGCCCCCACGGGCTCTTTAAACGGCCAGGTTTGAGTCTCTCACTCATTTTTTGAAGCAAAGATACTTTTCATGGCCTTCTTAAAAATGTTGCCTAAACTCCCAAAAGTCATGGCTCTTGTTAGCGTTTGCATTTACACGGAATAATGTCGCATTCAGCTATCAGCGCAGACACTGTGCAGGGTACACGTTTAACATCGGCGACACCTCGTGGAGAAAATTCATTGGTACAAACAACAGGAGTGGAAATCACTGCATTACCTTTACTAAGTACTACAGTCCTGACATTTTATACAGTTGTAGAATTATTTACAGGCTATTACTACCCAAAGGACCCATTAAAAGAATTTCAATTAAGTGCTTTAGTTTCGGTTTCTTTCAAATATTTGTCTTGCGCAGTACTATTGCTATTTAAGTCTGTTGTTCGTTGTATGACGCTACAAAAGAAACTGCAAAATATTTTTTTTATAGTTGTTATTCTTACTTTCTGTCAGTGTGTGATTCTAATATATGCATTTTAACAAGACTTCTTTCTGTTTGTCAGTAGAGGGCGATAACGACCTACAAATGATTAAAATCACAGGGTAGCGCATGCTCAAGGACAGACTACAAGACTGGCACCTCTTCGTTGGTACTAGAAAACTAATATTAATTGAAGTACAGCAATCTGGGTAAAAAAAAAGAATAACATTTAAATTTATTAAATTAAAATTTGCTAATACAACAACAACAATAGTAGTAATAATAAGAATAATAATTAGGCTCAAATAGTTCTTGGTCATTCCTTTAAAAATAATTCTGCTCTATCCCTTGGAAACACGGAATAAGGAGATGGGAGAGGTGGCTCAGGAGTTTTGCACAGGAAAGTGTATGAATATATATGTATGCACATGAGTTTGATTAAATATTAAATATTGAAGATAAAAAGATAAAAAAAAAGATATAAAGATTAAGCAGCATGTGCTTTATGTAAGTGACGGTGCCTAAGTGATTTATATACATATATGTATATGTGTAGGTACACACACACACACACACACACACACACACACACACACACACACACACACACACACACACACACACACACACACACACACACACACAGAGAGAGAGAGAGAGAGAGAGATAAACATACATATTACATAAACACTTAAAAAAATGTATAATATTATTGCCTTATACATCATTCATGCATAACTTGGCAGAGTCAAGAGTTTCAGCCTAATCCTCAGAGCTGAATTATGGATGATGACTCGGCCTCTGACGTGAAGACAGTACAACAGAGAGGCTTAATGGATGAGACTAGGGGCAAGGTTTTCTAGATGCCTAGTGACACAGGCGTGATCTAATTCTTTAAAAATCATTGCATGAAAAATCCACTTCAGATATGTCACATCTTTGACACAGTTCGTGGTCTAATGGCATCAAAATTTATGATAACACTTGTGACCGAGAAACTATTATGAACAGATAGTATTATGTAACACTAAGCCAAGCATCAGAGCTTGGGTTTTACCATCTAACGTGCTTCCTTCCACTGATATGATCTGACCTCTGGACTGTAGTGTGTAATATTTAATGGAGGGTTTAGTTGCCCTTTGGCTTTCTTCTTTGATAGGCAGCTTTCACCTTTGTCTCTTACATGAGTAAACACATGCTCAGTATTAATGCTGTAAACATGCAGGACTTCACCAGCTAGGTCCATATAGTGTCTCTGGAGGTTTTACAAATAGTGTTTTCACTCAGCCGCCCCTTGTGGCTAAACTTCAAAGATGATTTTTGCATCACTCACTTTTCCTGTTTTTAGATATTTTAGGGCCGTTTAGCAAAGCGAGTGTTCTTCGACCAAAATTCTTCAAAATGTTTTCACCAATTTAATTCAGCTGCACAAATAAATGCTTTTGGAATGATACACTTCCATTATATCGGCTTGCTGTTTCGGAATTAAACACTATTGTGCCAATTTAAACTAGGATAGAAGAGTAGGGGAGGGCATGTAACAAACTGAGGTTCTTTTGAAGCATGCAAAAGAACAATCTTCACAAGTGATTACAACACTGGAAGTTATGACGCTTTTTCATTAAACAAGCCTACAATTGATTGGTGTTGACGTGGTAGGTCAATAAGTGTTTTTTAGAACTGAAGATAATGTTAAAGCAGTGATATCCTCTGTATTTTAGTGACCTAATTTATTTTTCCAGCCAAATATAAATGGCACACAGTAGATTTTTAAGGCTCTTCTTTAAACATCTTGGACTTTTATTTTCTAGGGATGTATTTATTTATTTATTTATTTTTTTAAATTGAAGTTATTATTATCCTCATCCTTATATTAGAGAAAGCTGCCAAATAAGGACAGGCATCATTCTGTTTTCTAACATTGTCTGTGAAGAGTAATAAATTTAGCACACCTCTATTTTCTGTTAACCTTCAGCTTGCCTGGTGGGTGGATCCCAAATCTTAACGTTTCTATTGGATGAAAAGGGATGTAATCGCTTATTTGTTTTGGGGGAAGGCTCAGTCAGGCTTTATCTGTCTGTGACAGGTTCTACTTTCTTCCTGTGAACTTTCTGCTATTACCACAGTGTCTATCTACAGCTCTGACCAAATTAGATCACTAGACCACACACACACACAATCAGCCAACTGTTTCTAAGAACTTGATGCTGATCTTTTAGTTCTTTAATCTTTCTCAAGAAAAGTCCTGATCGCAGCAGGAGACGTTGGAGGAAGGACATGATTGTGCCAAATATTTAACTCCTCCTAATGAGCAGAGCTTGCTCATATACTGGAAGGAAATCCGATGCTAATGAGCAGGCTGCATAACAGCATTCCCGAGGCAGCTTCTGATTAGGCGATGCATTTTTTTTCCCCCTGCTCAAGCTTTTCAACTTACTTTTATCCCCACTTGTCACATTTTTACATTCAAGAAAAGATACAGAAAAAAATACAAACTCACAAAGACATTGCTAACTTAGCACAATGTTCAGCCTTTTATTTTGGTTAGGCATGCTACTGAAAGTGCAGCTGAAGCAAATGGGAATATCATTTAATTTGCAGGTATTGTCACTGTTCATACTGTACATTAGTTCTGAGTTGACTCGAGTCTTCTGTCTGTCTGCACTATTAAAAACAAAAGCGTTCAAATAGCAACTTTAAGAGATGCCTTACTGGGGTAAAAATGATCAGGGCTATGACTTCATGCAATTCAACATTTAAATGCAGGGGTTCATCATTCTAATTTAAGCAGCCAACAGTCTAATTTCAGGACTGCTTCACTGTTGCTCATTAGGCTGAGTCCTTCTCCCTTAAAGAAGGCTGCCATTGATGGTGAGAGAATTTAATCCCCTTACGACCAGCCTGCGGGCAACAACGTCACACCTCGGAGGTTAGTGTGACAAGGATCGTCTCACAGTGGATTATTTCTGCTGTGGATACATTTAGCATCAGAGCTGGAGTTGTTTCTTCTACAGCAGAAATGGCAAACTCTTTTTACATCGTGGGCCACATATAGCCCACTTTGATCTGAAGCACCTTGAGGCGACTTTTGTTGTGATTTGGCGTTATATAAATAAAATTGAATTGAATTGAAGTGGGCCGAAGCAGGGAAACCCCTCTATTTGTCAGTGTAAAGAAGTTTATATAGACATTTAATCCAATTTAATCCAAGAAAAAGAAGTGCAATTTCAGCAGTACAACTCAAGTTTTTCTACACAATAAAGAAATGCTGACATCTGTGAGCATGTCTAAAATGACAGAAAAAGCTAAATCTAAATTTACTCTAAAGCTTAACATAAATTTCTTTAGTAGATTGCGATAAAACCGTTTTTTTGTGTTTTGTTATTGTTTATCTATTACTTAATTACTTTGATGTAGTATGAATGACAGTAAAGGAGGTTCCTTATTAGTAGGAAAAACTGTAAAACAGTTAAAAATCCAAAATCTATGCCCTCCTTCACATTTTCCAAAGTCATCAAGTGGGCCGGAATAGAGTCCTCCATGAGCCAAATCTGGCCCCCAGGCCTTATGTTTGACAGCCCTGCTCTACAGTATGTGCCCCTTCTGTGGTGATCTTTGGAATATACGTGGCTTAGTAACTCAACCCACAAAGACATTTCATTGCTGGTATTATGAAATTGCTAAGCCAATATAGCTTAAGGGTAACTGTGTTCCTGCTCTGAAGCATCTATTCATGTGCATGCAGACAGAAAATGCAAACGTTTGCCTATTTACTAAAAAAACTACAGCATTTGTTTTAGAACTATTCGGCGCACTGAAAAGTAAAAACAAAATTGTTAAATATGTTTAAATATAACTGAATATGTCATCAAATTTAGCTCAGTGTAAGTTAATATGAAATGAAGACAAAACGCTACCAAACTCTGTGTAGTTTAGTGTATGCATTTCCTAATTTAGACAAGTACCTGAAATGAGATTAAGTCCACGTCGCCTAAGAAGGAGCTTAATTGCGCAACGGGCTTAACACAGTAAATATTTCCTCACTGTACAGAGGGGCTGTATTATTTAGCTGTCTACAAAACAAAACCACTATTAAATAATCTGCTTATTAAAATACTTTAGATTTGACACTGACATGTGATAAAAGGCACATTTCTGCTTACAGCAATTAGGCTTCTTGCTTACAAGCATCTCCATTAATCGGATTAAAATAGAAAGCGCAAACAGCAGAAGAGGAGCAACATCTGTGTTTATTGTCACTGGATTCATGTGGATGCTTGAGCAGTGCAGGTTAAAGTCAAGCTGCTGAAAGAAAGAATGCATGAACATTTAAAATGGTCAGATTACCTGCAGCATGTTTTTTTGTTGATTGAGCTAAGTCCAACATGAGGTATGGTGGCTCCAAGCAAACAGACCGTCCTGTAATGTCATGTACTGTACAAATATGAAATATGAAAATAACACAACTGTACATCTCTGACCTGGCAATGTTTATTTCAAAACATCCTACTACGTTTGAATGAGGAACCTATCATGAAAGCAGTTGATGATCTTGGATTTTTGCCCGATTTTACTGGGTTTTCTTTTACTTTGACTTCTTAATATCTGGTTCAACAATCTTCTGTCCAGTGAGGAAATTCCAAACTCCCCCTCGGTAGAACTCATTTCCAAATGAGTAGAGGAGAGCGTTAAATATAGGATTTGTCTTTGCAATAACTGGAAGCATCTACAAGGGAAAAGGCACACAAAAAAGCAAAGGTTTAAGTTGTCTCACATACTATGGCAAGTGTGACATTAAAATGATTGACTCCTTTCATTGTCTTGCTTGTGGAATAAGTCACAAGAATGATGACTGAAACTGCAACTAAGAAACTGTTAAACTAAAAGTCAACAATAAGAAGAAGAAAGAGGTGTTTAACTGTTTCATTTTCACATAGTGTTAGGTTGCAAAAAACAAAATAAATACATACCATTCTTAGCTTTGGAGAGATGAGCTTCACATTGTCAAAGCAGGCATAGACACACATGATGACATATGGGCCCCAGCACATCAGCAGTACCCTCACAGGCAAACTGGTGTTAAACTGTAAAATAAAATCCATTGTGTTACATACAACAAGGCTTCAAAAACAGAAAGAGTGTGTCACAATTAGTCTAATAATGATAGTGATAATGATCTTATCAAGCTTGTGTGTAGTTGCTGAAACAAGAGATGAAGTAGAGATGCACTTCCAGGGGTCTTACCCTGGAGCCAGGCCTGGGGTACAGTCTCGAGGACAATTGTCTGATGGCCAGGCCTTAAGACAATGGGGCCCAGCTGGTGTCAGCTTGAAAAAGCAACATAGGTCCATCCTCCTGTTGACCACCCACAGGAGGGGCCCACAGGAGGTGTTCAGTGCTTAGTGGATTGACTGGCAGTCAGAGCAGAGGTCCTGGTACTCTGATCCCTGGCTTCCAAAACTGGTTTGTGGTAGATTCAATATCACCTCACTTATGAGGGACGAGTCCAAGCTGATATAGATATAGTCTGACTCACTCAACGTACAACTTGGGGTATGGAACCAGTTTCCTTCTCACTGAGGGGTTTGACTCTGTTCCATTCTGGAGTTTCGGTGAGAAGCTATGGTCAGGCTTAATGTTGTTTTTTATACTTGTATCCCTGTTTTTTGCTGCCTGTGTTTTGGGGTTTAGATTAGATCCAGACCGTTGTTTGTGCCTATATGCCAAATGACAGTTCAGAGGGCCCAGCCTTCTTAGAGTCCCTTGGTGAAACCCTCTCCAGCACTCCACCAGAATGCTGACCAAGTGTAAGTCGGACTTAATTCTGATTAGTGTTGGACAATGCCAGGGCTGCCATCTGAGCTTTCTCTCAGGGTTGGTGAGGAGCTTGATCATTCAACAGGGATTTGGAATAGAGCCGCAGCACCTCCACATCAAAGGGAGCCGGTTGAGGTGGTTTGGGCAGACTAGGATGCCTCCCGGACACCTCCTAGGTGAGGTTTTCTGGGCTTAATACCCCTAGATGGGCAGGAGGAAGTGGCTAGGGTGAGGGAAATCTGGGCTTATTTGCTTAGACTGCTGTCTAAGATAAGTGCCGTGCCTTTATCAAGCCATAATTTTCATTTTCTATACAAATGAATCATTATCTCACATTTTTGGAGGATTTTCTTCTTTACAACTTTGCTTCAGTTCATTGTCTGTGGACTTTAAGCAAAATAATACAATTTTGGAAATTAACAGAAAAAATAAATAAATACAGAATATTTTTTCAGAGAATGTTTTTCTTGACTTTTCCTCTGTAAATTGCCCTGTTTTTATTTTATTTTATTCATAACCTTATTCTTGGAAATTACTTTTTTGCCTGAGTTTATTATCCTTTTGTACCTGAGTGCTTTAATAATAATAATGACTATTTTTACCTACAATGGCCCTAATATTGCAACCGGTCTCACTTCTATGCTCAGCATGAAAAAACTACAATAAAGAGTGGCATGCAAATAGAAGAATGGAGAAATAATAAGCCTGTTAAAGATTAAATAAAATAAAGAAGAAAAAGAAAAGCACTCACCAGCAGGTTTAAAGGTTGTGTTTCATTATGCGTAAAATTAATCTTCTTAAACTCGTGGTTTGATTAGAGCCCCTTTGATTAGAGCAGAATAACATTTAAGCTGCTTTCTTCTACACAGCCAGTGATCAGACTCTTTTGTACGACTGTCCAATACTTAACAAAACAAAATATTTTGAAGGCACAATTGGATGTGCTAATACACAATGATTTTTAGTAAGACTGCAGCATGTATTACCCGGTGGTGATGGATCTTCTTGAAATGCTTGTAGATCAAATCATAACACGAGTACATGTTAAAAGCTGGGAGCATCAGGTAGAGCACCACCAGACTTAGCATGTAGGTGATGTAGTCCCTGTTAGAAAAATAACCATGAACAACAACAACAGCTGTAAAAGTCTATGTACCCGTTTTCCATGTGAACTGGCAGGTATGAAAACAGAAAACTATTGTTCATGGTAAGATTATCTTTTAATATTTACCCATTTACCTGTCCCCTTTGGTGTAGTCCAGCGTGCAGCACGTCCTCATGGGCTCAAAGTCATAGACGCCCCATCCCAGTAGAGGAACAGCAGACCAGAAGATGGAGAGAATCCAGATGATGCTGCTGATCGTGATAGATGTGGTCCAGAAAAGCTTCTGTCCTACACAGTGTTCATTTTTTAACAGAAAAATCTGATTTAGTTTTAGTCACAAACTTTTGACGTGAGCACAACTTAGTTTTAGTCTTATTTTGGGAATCGAAATGCTTTTATTTTAAGTTGACTAAATATCACAAGGTTATCGCCGACAAAATATAAAGTCGATTCAGTTGACAAAAACATGAAGAAATATAAAATGTAAACGTTTAAGAGTTGCTCCACATGGTTTACAAAGCGGCTTATAAAGCGGCTTATCCCCTGCCCAACATGAAACAAAAAATGAATAAATAAAAAGTTATACCATTTCCCAGGGGCAGATAAAATATGCATGTTTCAGTTTTTTTTAAGACTGACTTTCTCTGAATATCTCATTTCAATTGTGTATAAAACTGCATTAACTAACATTTTGAACACCTATTTGTAGTGCCTTTACTCACTGGTGCAGTACTGGTGATATCTGTCCCAAGCGATTGCAGCTAAGAAACTGATGGATGCCAGTATGGATATCATCCCCTGGAAACCATGATAGGCACAACCATCTTGACCAAATGGCCAGTATCTGAAGAAGACAAAGAAACATGTGTCATACTACAACTTGCAGAAAAATGCACCTAAAGTTACACAAACTTATATATAAAAACAAAGTGCTTAGGTATAAAGGTATACAGCTCAATAAAATAAAATAAAATAACCAGAAACTCATTGATGTGGAGGCTATTCTGATCACAACCCATCATAATTCATAGGTTGTTGTAATTTGTGAAGCACAAAAAGTTTTTTCGTCATTGAGTTCTCTAATGAGAATTTAAATTGAAAGAAGTCAAAAAGTTTCACAAATAGTCATATACAGGACATATTAATGTAGATCAACACAAAATAAAAGTGTTTAAGTTGAGGAGTGTTATGACTACATGGTCAGCAGTAACCATCGCCATTCAGTAAACGGCATAAATATATGTGACCATATCACTGATGTTAAGACAGTGGTGACAGAAAGGCCCTAACTGGGAGTCAACCAGTAGGATCACTCCCTCCATAATTATGAACAATAACGTCATTATCACCATGTAGGGCACATGTGAGGCAAAGCAAAAAGTCAAGCTATCACCTCATTTGGTATTTCATGCAGTTTTCTTTATCATTTTGTGCACACTAAATTCAAACTGTAAATAAAATCCATAAAGCTTATGTTGTGAAAAGGGAAAAGTCCCAATGTAACACCAAATGTGTCTCTGACCTTGAGCAGAATTTGGGTGAAGCATCAATAGGTTATCGTTGTATGCACGTGTCACTAAAATAGGATCGATTCTCTAGAAGGAGAAGTCTTTGAATTGTGAATGGATGGATGCTTTGCCACATATTAAAAGCAGCAGACAACAAGCATATGAAATATCATATGATGGGTCAGTATACACATCTGTATCATAATAAGTTGTTGTTTTTGTGTTTCATTATGTTCAACTGCACAAACTAAATAAAGTTTAACTTCATTTTATGATAGCTGTGACACTACGAGTGCAGTGGGCTGCTGGGTTCATGAAGGTGTACTTACAAATGATCCCACTTAAACTTAAACAATTGAGTCTAAAATTTGAAAAAGTGGTTAGCTTGATAACTGGATTCCAATTAAACACGTGGACATTTTTACAATAAGCAAAAAATGAGAAGAGAAATGCAAAAACCAAGTTGATTTTACTTAAATAAATGTATTAATTAAAAACCCCCACTGTAGTTTGTACAAAAACAACTGTCTTGCGTAACACTTTACATAATAATTTTAAGGAAAAATCAGCTTTCTTAATAGGTCAAGCTGGAAATGTCTCACAACATCAGTGCACATTAAGTTTTATAAACTTTGGGCTGTTTGGTCACTTTCAACATATTTTCTTGCCAAATGTGAACAAAGTAGATTGTGGATTTTATTATGAAACCCCGAGACTTAGTCAGCTTGTGCTGGACAGCTTAATATGAAAACTTCTGCTGAAAGATTCAGATATAAAGTGACTGTAGAAGGCCAGAAAATACATTTCTAACAGAGCATGCCCTGTTTGTTACCTGAGATAGCTTGCATAGGCTGCAGTGAGTCCATTAATATTCAAACTGAGGTCAGCTACAGCAAGGTTGAACACCAGGAAGTTGCTGGGATTGCGCATCTCCCTCACCCTGAGGAAAGAAAGGATGCTGATGGCATTGAGGAAGAATCCCAGCATCCCTAAAAGTGAAAACAAAGAATAAATTACGTTTCTATTATTTGGTTTCACATTTAACCTCTAGCTGTATTTGTCTGCATGGCCGATCTTATTGGTTTTTTGGCCCACAAAGTGTGCAAACAAACAAAATGCAATTTAAGTAGTTTTGGTAACATCTAACTCATCTAACTCATCTCCAAGCATTACCCCCCCCCCCCCCCCCCCCCCCCCCCCCCCAACAAACAAAAACAAGGAATCCCGCTAAAAATACAGCTCTTCCAAATTTATTCATGGTTATCTGGGTCCTTCCTTCTTGTATAACCATACAGCGCGCTTCACTTACCGCCAACAAGGAGTGCTGAACCGAATGTAAACATGTCAAACTCTGTGAATCCCTCCGGTAACGTATATGTTGCCATGATGAAGCACACAAATTAGACTTTGCAAAGAAGACGAGTCGTTTTCCTGCAGCGTAGCCACCCACAGTCTGTGCCACAATAAGGCCTTATAAAGGTGCTTTCACGTGAAAAAGCACGAATGCGCTAATCTTAGCAAAGCCCTCTTTACAATCCCCCGAAGAATGTCCTAACAAGCAGACTTCCTGCACACATTCTGCAAGTGAGTGGTTGCAAACACTTTGCGAGTATTCTGCGCAATTCTGTCATCTAAAGGCTCTGAAAGTTTATTGCCGAACATTCTGTGGCGAAACCAACCTACAGCTTTGTAAGCGATAAGAGAAAGGAAACATGGGAAATGTTGTCTTTTAACTTAAAAGAGTGTTGGACTCTTAAGCAGACTTTGACCGGCAGTCTGGACAGTTACAACTCTTAAATGCACTTTAGGGCTCACCCCACCGATTGGGGTGGGCATAAGAAGACAAGATGAAGCACAGACTAATGTAATAATGGTGTATAAACACATGGGGAATGGAGAATAGAGGTGGGCGGATCTATGAAATTTTTGCAAATGAAAAAAAAATATACCTCGAACATGCACTTTTTGTGTTGACCGTCCTGTCTATTTTATTTATAGTAAATAGCATATTCAAATTACAGACGTTGACCCAAAGTGCTTTAGAAAAAGAGACCTTTACATTCCAGGTTTCCAAAAAACTAGTAGAGAAGGTGTCTTTCTCCTGAGTTAAAACTGGGAGCTGGCTCCACAGGAGCCTAAAAGCTGAAGGCTTTCCTCCAATTCTACTTTTAGCTCTTTTCAAAAATCACAAGTGCTCTGTTACGATAACAAGGGAGGTGTTCAAGACCTTGTATCTGAGAAGAAGGATCTTAAATTCAATTCTGGGTTTAACAGGGAGTCACTGTTGAGTTTTGGATTAATTGGAGGCTTTTCAGGCAACTTTGGGAACAACCGTAAGTTACTTAATGTCAAGAGCCAGTACTCACTTTCATGACTACATCAGGCTATCTCTTTTCTTTCTGCTGTAAGAACGAAATGTTTTCCAGACCAGCCTACACATCACTTTCAGGAAGTAGACCTCTTTTACCTTCAGAACTGTTTTATTTCCTTTTGGCATAGATTCAGCACGGTACTGGAAAAAATCCTAAGAGATTGTGGTCCATATTGACAAGATAGCATCATAGTTGTTGCAGATTTATTGGTTGCACGTGTGGGATTACATCCTGTTCCACCACATCCCAAAGGTCTGTGATTGTATTGAGATCTGGTGAGTGTGGAGGCCATTTGGATACTTGCTGTTACGTACTTGCTGTCATGTTCAAGAAGGCAGTTTGCGAGGATTTGAGGATCTGTGACATGGCATGTTGTCATCCCATGTCACAGCTGTCCTAAGTTACCTTTGGCTATTGTGGCTGCTTAAACCTTTTAAAATGTAACATTTGGGTAGAGTCTGATTGCACCACTAAGCTTGCCACAGATTACCACAACCTCATTAACTATGAAGTAATGAATTGTCCCAATGGACTTATAATACCCTTTTCTAAACTGTCCATATTGTCTTTTCTGTAAGCTCTGTGTTCAATCCACACACACAAAAAAGCTATGACATGTGTACTTGTCATCTGCTGGCATCTGCTGCTCTGGAACATTTGGGGCGGTAAAAATGCCAATATTTCACAGATAAATTGACAAGTTGGAGCATCTGAATCACATCGCAGAATATTTGTGTGGTGCCCTCAATCCCAACAAAAGGCCTAGCGAGGTGTTTGTTAGAAACTGGTGGAGCAGTGTGATGCCATTCAGGAACATAAAGCAATGCCAGTTTCTCAATTTCAAAATATTTAATAGCACAATCTGTTAATCTGCTGGGGCTGAGTGTGAAGAAAATAGGATTAAAATATGAGCATTGAAGTAACTAAAGAGCGTTTTGAGGTTGAATAAGTTTTAGTCCAACAGCTGCACTATGACCTGCACTGCCAGACTTAACATAATGCCAGAGATCAGGACTGTAGCTTTCTTTAATTTAACTGTTTAATTAACATCATCTCAGTCAGAGAGAATTCGTCGTGTTTAGCCACACACAAATGAAACTGTGGCATAAAACACAAGGCTACAACTCCCTACAAAGGCTAAACATTGATCCGTTGACAAATAGTTAATTACTGCAGCATAATCTGTTGGTTTTGCAATGAAACAAAGGCTTTATTGTTGAAACTCCATTTGAACAAATGACCAGGAACTGAAAGCATTTTTAAAAATATATTTCCTAATTTAAAACTAGAAGCAGTTAAATGGGATAACTCCCATTTTCTAGACACTGGTCTTTTTCTACCTTTTTCTCATAAACAGCTCAGATGGAAATGCCCCCACCCCAGTGCACATACAGGCGCCAATATACTGTGTTTACATACAGCACCTACTTTAGGTATTGTACTTTCAGGCATGTGAAAAGAAAAGTTTTCACAGGACTCCTGTGAAAAACTAAGAACACCCAGTGAGCAAGAGCTTGTAGAACCACCGTTATAAACAATAATAGTAATAGTTTTCTGTGTGATTTTATGAATCTCTCATGTTATTGTGGAGGAATTTTATCCCACCCCTCTTCAAAACAATGCTTCAGCTCACTGAGGCCTGCAGACATTAATTTCTTCACAGCTTTCTTGAGGTCCTAACACAGCATTTCACTTTGACTGGGCTATTGCAGCATCTTGATTCTTTTCTTTTTCACTCATTCTGTTGTAGATTTGCTCGTGTGCTTGGGATCATTGTCCTACTGCATGACCCAATTTCAGCCAAGCTTCAGCTGTCGGACAGATGGCCCCAAATTTGACTGTAGAATACTTTGTATTGCTTGGTAGACAGAGGAGTTCATGAACTGGTCAAGGACAGGATTTCATGAACTGTGCATTTTGGCAAATATCTTTCCTTCCCTGTCCAAAGGATATTGTTTTAGAAGTCTTATTATTTCTTTAGTGTGCAGGCTGCCGTGTTTGACTGTCAGCCCCTTGCTGCTACTTGCCTTCTTAATTCTTTTGTTTTCAAAAAAAATCTATGCATAGAGTCCTGTGAAAGCGATACATGTTTTTTTTTTTCATAATGTAGAGAATTGCTTCTATTTTGACTTAATATTTTTTAAATTAATAATTGTATTTATTTAAAATGTATATTTTTGGTAATTAAAAATGAAAAATGTCATTTTGCATCAGTTTCTTTCATTATTATAACACTTTCCCGTTGATAGATCATTTATTCTTGTAAATAAATCTTAATTGCTATAAAGGCATTATTAAAAGATGCGCCTTACACCCCAATTCAAGATGTGGGGTCATATGGGGAAATGTTATAGGGACAGATGCGGGGTTGGAGGTTTTCCTGTCTGGGACAGCCCTCTTGAAAGAAATGGAACAAAGTTGTATTATCAAGAGACTGAGAGATGACTGGATTAAAGGATTTGAAAACCCTGCCGAGCAGCCATGTCTTTAAACCTCTTTACCTGTGAAAAAAAACCCCTCAGACTGTGACAATACATCTGTCATCCACAAAGTATGTCATACTCAGATAGCCTGCATATGATGATGTATGAATGTACATGTGTTAATAGCACAGAAAAAAAATCACAAAGCATGATGAAATCCAAGTTTTTATTAATGTTCTTTTTGGGGGGAAGTAGATTCATGCAGTCTTGCAGAGATTAGAAATTCTCTCCATAAGAAAAACTGTTTTAAAATTGTATTCAAACCCACTGATTACCTGGACGGAGACAAGCAGTGTAAGTGTTTAACAATTGTTTACACTCAGTGACTTCCCACTGCCATCTAGTGGTCGCTCACTGCTACTATTTAACTACAGTCTGTAAATGAAGTTTCTAACAAAAACGACGGTTTGAGGACATTTAAACCTAATCGAGAGGAGTTTTTATCGTCTTGTGTTTCATATCAGAATTTATTCAGTTTGTTTGTTTTTGGTGAAACTTGGTCAATTTACGTGGAGCAGAAAGCCTAGAGACGGATAAAAATGATAAGATAAGAATAACGTTTTAAATGTGTTCAGATATTTCCCCTTTTACTCGAAGAAAAAAAAAGAAGCAAATGCTCACTCAGGTATGGTAGATTTAGCGATTGTAGTTCGTCCACCTGCTACTTCTTTATGTCCTATAATTGCAGGTAGTTGTGACATAACTGTCCATCCAATCATTGCTTGGAAAGTATGTCTAAGAATGAAAGTAAAAACGCGGTAACCTATCAGCTTCCAGGAAGCAATAGCCTAATCGTGTGAATGAAAATAACCCAAGTCCTTCTCTAATCCCTGCCTATCCTTTTTATCTCAGGATTCAGACCAGTCGGAGCAGAGTGGATCTGTGAGCGTGCAAAACACCACGATGCATCCCGCGTCCCGTTAGACCGAGTAGCGGCGCATGCTTTGTAACTGTAGTTTAGTTGCATAGTGTTCAGTAGCTTGCAAAATGAGTCGACATTTTCCTGCAGCTTTTTGTTTGGCTTTAGTTTTTCTTCCTCTGATGAGCAGTCCGTGTCCTGCCCAGTGCAGCTGCTTCTTTCACAAACTAAGCGACGGATCAAAAGCGAGGTAAGCTCTGTGAATTGAATTCAGAGCACAATTGTATTATTATGCTTTGCCATAAAAGTGAGAATATAGCTTTGCTATATTCAGTGACTCCGTGTGCTGGAATTAACTTGGATTTGTTCCTTAATCCCATTTGCGTATAACTCAAAAATAGTCTGCTACGTTTTTTCTTTAATAAACTGAACTTTTTAAACTTATTTTTTTATTTAAAACTAACGTATAAAATATGCTTTCATCTTGAATTTAAAAGTATCTTTAATATTGTTACTGCTACATGTTCTGTAGAGGTAGTCATATTTTTTTATTGTTATTTTCTTGCAGGAGTGTTCTTTGCAATGATCCGGAAATCACTGTGGTTCCTCAAAATTTCCCAACTGACACGGCAAAGCTCCGCGTTGAGAAGACGGCAATCACACGGATTTCTAGCAGCACCTTCCACTACCTCAACAGTCTGGAGTTTCTCTGGATGTCTTTCAATTCCCTGAACTCCCTGACTCCTGACAGTTTCCGGGGTCTTTACAACCTTAATGAGCTCAGGCTGGATGGCAACTCCCTTACCTCCTTCCCCTGGGAGTCTCTGACAGACATGCCAAACCTGAGGCTCCTCGACTTACACAACAACAAGATCTCCAGCATGCCTGCAGAAGCCATCATGTATATACAGAACATAACCTACCTGGACTTGTCTAGCAACAGTCTCACAACCGTTCCTGGTGAAATTCTCACAATGTGGCTAAGTGTGAAGCCACCCCAGGACGCTGATTCTTCTAAACTAATACTTGGTGAGGATTGAATGTTAATGTATTAAGATTTCTTTGTAATCTGCCTTGTATGAGAGCTACTTCTTTAAAGCTCAGTTAGGGATTAGTCTAAATATACTGTGTGTGCAGTGTGTCAACTTGTTAGGCTAATTATGTTTATTTATACTCAATCCCAGGTAATGGTCTGGTCTTAAAATGACTCAGTGTTGGGTAAAACAACTTAATTTATTGTTTTCACTAATAAAGTCTTTCCATACATTCCTCTGCAGGTCTTCATGATAACCCGTGGCTGTGTGACTGTCGACTCTATGATCTGGTTCAGTTTCAGAAGTCCCCCTCGTCCTCCGTGGCTCTCATTGACACTCGACTAAGATGCGCTGATCCTGAGAGCCTATCAGGGGTTCTTTTCACTGAAGCAGAGCTGCAGAGGTGCCAAGGCCCTCGAGTGCATACGGCTGTGGCTCGTGTTCGGAGCTCACTGGGCAACAACGTGCTGCTGCGTTGCGGCACAGTTGGAGTCCCCATCCCAGAGCTGTTCTGGAGCCGTGCTGATGGCAAGAAAATGAACGGCACCAGTGAGTTTTGTTGCATTTGTTCCAGATGTGCTTAGATTTGATTTATTTCTGCACACGTGTCAATTACATTAAAGTTATTCTTTTTTTATCAATCTGCTTATCTCTGTGGATCTCTACCTTTTTGTTTTTTCAGTTCAGCAAGAGATCTCAAAGGAAGGCATCATTTGGTCGATTCTGAGCGTGCCTGCTGTCTCTTACCGGGATTCTGGGAAATATGTTTGCAAGGCGACCAACTTTGTGGGCACGGCAGACGCTGTCATCTCCTTGGTGATCACAGATTCCTTTCGGTCAGAAGAAGCAGGAGGTGGCGGTGGTGGTACTTCTAAGAGATCAAGGGGGAAGAAAAATGGTGGCATTGGCAGAGCGGCATACCAGGAAAAGCTTATTGCCAGATACGTTCCTCCACCTACATCTACAGCTGCACAGCCCATCATTGAACCTCTTAATGGCAAGGGGGTGACTGGGAAGTATGAGATTGAGAGCTACAGCATCTCTGATGGTGTTTCTCAGGGACGAGGCAAAGGTTCGGATGCACAGAAGCCACTGGACGTGCAACAGGATGCTTTAAGTAACCTATCGGCCAATGCCTCATCGTTACAGCAAGCTCCTGAGAAAAGGATAGTGCGTTCTGTAAAGGTGATTGGTGACACTGACCATACTGTCTCTCTGAACTGGCGAGCCCCTACAGCCACAAATACCACCGAGTTTAGCGTCCTATATGCTATATTTGGTGAGAGAGACATGCGTCGAATCAATGTGGGCTCTGGAAGAAACAGAATCACAATTGACGGCCTTGTGCCAAAGACAAAGTACATTGCCTGTGTTTGCGTCAAAGGCCTGATCCCAAAAAAGGAGCAGTGTGTAATCTTCTCAACCGATGAAGCAGCCAGTGCCAGTGGCACTCAGAAGCTCATTAATGTGGTGGTGATAACGGTGGCATGCGTGATTGCTGTTCCTCTTACACTGATTGTGTGCTGTGGGGCAATAAAGAAACGTTGCCAAAAGCTGCTGGGGAAGCAATCCAAAGAAATACAGGACTCGTACGTCACGTTTGAGACCCTCGGCCCTGGGACCAAAGCTAAGGGGATGGAAGGCGA
Organism: Maylandia zebra; assembly: GCF_041146795.1. Lineage (NCBI taxonomy): Eukaryota > Metazoa > Chordata > Actinopteri > Cichliformes > Cichlidae > Maylandia > Maylandia zebra. The sequence goes on along the minus strand of NC_135174.1, from coordinate 20,257,140 downwards.
GTATCTAACGAGGCTAAATCCTGACGAATCCAACAGGCTGCTCTCAGCGAGATCTAGTGTTGACTCAGAGGCCACAGCCAGGACTGAAGGGCTACCTAATGAGTACTTCTGTTAAAACCAAACATATGCCTCAGTTCCCAAAGGATGCACTTTGCACCGCCGTGCTCCACTGTTAGAAAGATTCAAATGATCCTCTTTTTAAAGGGGTATCCAGAGGACACTTGTAGCTCTTTTAGGACTGGATCTATTCAAATAAATTACAGCCTTGTGGGAGTAAAAGCTACCATTCATTTGGTGGGAAACAACAAAAAGGGAAAATATACACAGTAACGCAGTTGTAAATTTACAAGTGGTGTAGAAATAACTTTTTTTAATTCATCGTGCACTTTTAAGAATAAGAGAAAACTCTCTCGATGCCCTAAACTCTCTTAAACCCAATACATTCACTTTTCTTTGTTTTTTCCTAAGATGTAACTTATGCTTTGTGTGAAAATCTTTATTCTACACGTATTTAGGGAAACAATAGTTTATTTAGCCTGTTTTATATGTCAGTATGATGTGAATGTGCCAGGTTTACTGTTGGGTGAAAAACCTGAAATACAGTACATTTTGTAATGTGTAAATATTTGTAACCTAAAATATATGTGTATGTATGAATGTACTGTATAAAAATAAATATTTTTATATTGATTTATGCTTACTTTTTTCCTACATCTTTACTTTCCTTAAAAACACCCACACGTATCCCCTGTATCTATAAACTGCTACAAAACATGCTTAAACTAAGTAAATACAATCAATTAATACAGCTGTAGGCAAATCCAAGGCAGTTTTTGTAGCATTAATATATGAATCACTACAGTTGATACATATAATGGCATAAATTTGGACTAATATTCATATTTTCCATTGGATCAGTCTTTATCATTTTGATTATGGGTGCTCCAGCATCTAAATTACCTACTAGTACAGTCTCTGTATGATTAACTCAGCATTCAAGCAAACTGTAGCAATAAACGACGATTATGATATGCCTTATGTAAAAGACATTTCCTGAAATGCTGAACATGTGGCTAATCTGTTTATCTGTTAAATTATAATGCGCATGTATAAAAAGCGTGGGTATTAAAGGATGTGAAACTGCAGAGCTATAGTGTAGATGTTTGTTTTCGCACTCGCTTTGGTATATGCTGATTTGGCCTTTATCAACCTGAGAGACAAACAGTGTTTAGATTATTGAGGTCAGTCCTCTCCAGACATCTGTCTCTGTCTCTGTGCAGCCCTCCCTCTCAGTGTTGCTAAGCCTGACGGGCTCCGGCCCACTTAACACAGATGGGCCTCCTGTCATGTCAATGCTGCTGCTTTAGTGGGGAACAAATAAATTAAATTAATCTGATGCGAAGCATTTTGGGGTCATATCTGAGACAAGAACTACTATCAAGCCGAACTCATAGCTCTCGACTGAAAAACACTTGTGAATGTTAACTCTTTATGTCCTTTTGAAAAGATCTAACATTGTGTTTAGAAAAAGTGGACCATTGCTATAAATACACCTGTGTCTCACATGTCATTTGGCCTCTTAAGGGTTACGTCAAGGGAGATTAAGGTAATGGGCTTTCTTTCACGCAGCCCATGAGCATGTCCTGCCCTGACAGGCCTATTTCATATGCGTGTCTAGGATCATGGACGCCTTTTATGTCACATTGCATATCACTTTGGTATTCCAGTTCATCTCTTTTGGATCGTCAACTTGTTTGTTCGGTTGCTCCTGCACAGATGATATCTTAGGAAGGTAAGTGGCCACTAAAAATATGCTACATTGTAAAGCTCGGTTGTATATTTGCTATGAGTCTGTCCTCTTTTGAATAAGTTACGTGCTACAATAAACATTACTTATAGCATGACTAGTGTGAAATGCCCAAATAAACACTATCCAAAATTTGCGTTTAAGCTAAGTGTACTACACCATTATCTTTGTATAGCACAAATTTTCTTGTCTGTCATTTTAGGTCTTTACTATGTATGGAAACCTCCATGGGAGAAATCCCAGTGGACATCCCACATGATTTCATTAAAATCCGAATTGAAAAATCCCATCTGACTGAGTTACCTCGAGGATCCTTCTCAAAAGTGCCTGCCTTGGAGTTCCTCTGGCTAAATTTTAATGAGATCGCTCTGATGAACATGAAAAGCCTAGAGAGGCTCGCTAACTTGACTGAGCTAAGGCTACAAGGGAACAAGCTGACTTCAGTACCATGGACAGCATTTCAGGATACACCAAAACTCAAGATTTTGGACCTAAAACACAATCACCTGGATGTGCTACCCGAACATGCTCTGAGATATTTACCTGCACTGACCTACTTAGATTTATCCTTCAATCAGCTTAGTGTCATAGCAAAAGAAGTCTTCATTAATTGGCCCCTTTTTCAAATAGCTGAGAAAGCCTGGGCAAAAGAAGGGATGGTGTCAAATGTGGTTTTGGGGCTGCATGATAATCCCTGGTTGTGTGACTGCCGCCTCAAAGGCTTTGTGGAGTTCACCAGGGCAGTCAGCCCTCCCATCATCCTGATGAACTCTTATCTGATGTGTTCAGGTCCAGCTCTCAAAGCTCACAAGTTTTTCCACGAGATTCAGTTAAAATCATGCATGAGGCCAGTGACCTCTGCCCCAGAAACCAACATCACTTTACCTCTGGGAGCAAATGCAACCCTAACATGCTTAGTGAAGGGCAGGCCAGAGCCGACCATTCAGTGGATGTACAGTCTGAAGATTATAAGAGGATTTGTTGGTAAGATTTTTTTTTAATCACTACCATCCATTAAATTGTTGTGAACCTGCTGTTGGAGCACTTAGCGAAGTATATATAGTGAACTCCCAGGCTGCAGTGTTTTGAAAGAGACAATACTTACTGCATAATATCAGAATACCTGAGCATGTCATTACCAGATGAAAAAAATCCTGTGATTTGCTCTGATGCTGTTTTCACCTTGCAGCATCACAGACAAACATCGATGAGGAGACCTTCTCTTCCCAGCTCCTGATCCCCTCTCTTCATCTGGCAGACCGAGGACTCTACACCTGCACGGCCAACAATTTCATTGGCAACTCCTCTGTCAACATTACAGTTAACATCGCCTCTTCTGATTCCTCCCTTCCTCTCCTCCCGCCTGTCCCTATGCTGTCATCTGAGGAGAATGCCTACATTGAAATACACATAGCCAAACAGACAGTTTATGGAATTACCTTAGAGTGGCACGCAGCAACTGAAAATCCTGCAGAAACTTGGTTCACCATCCACTTTGGCAAATATGATTCACCAAAGAAGGAAATGATCTACATTGGCCCGGGCATCAACAGTTACTCGGTCAGTAATCTGCTTCCTGTCACCAAATACGAGGTGTGTGTGACCCTGAAGAACCACCCACCAAGGGAAGGTCAGTGCATTGTGTTTGTAACAGGAAGTGACATTAGTGAGATGGAGCAGAAAGAAAGGTTAATCCACATTATAGTTATTGTGTGCGCAATGGTGCTGGCTGTGCCGGTTGGCATGTATGCCTGCACCACAGAGGCCAGGTTCAGCTGTGTGGACCGGTTTGTGGATCTGTGGAGGATGCACAGAATGCATGATGAAAACCTGCAGGAGGGGGCGAGGCAGGGCACTTTTGACAGCCTGCAGGCAACCAGCGATGAAGCTTTGTGCAAAAGTTCAATGGAAAAGCCAACAAAGAGACGGAGGTCTGAGGATAAGTCCAAAGGAGGAAGTGCAGCTTACCTGTACTAGCATCAAAGTCAAGAACTGCATTCATAATACATTTCTACATGAAGTTTATTTGTAGTTTAAGTTTGTGCCTCTAAATGTATGTGTTACAGTTGAATTACAAAGCTAAGTATACTATTTTCTAAAATACATGCACCATTATTTTTCTGGTTCACACTTTGAAGACTCTTGTGACCATGTAAGTAAAAACATTAAAATAAAACTTTAAAAAAAAATTGAATTGTACATATATTATGTGGTAAAGTAACACATTTGTTCATGGGGTAAACATGTTTTCCCTTTCAGTGTTGGACTTTTGTTATAATTCCTCTTTTTGACTTTGCTGCTTATATAAACTCAGACGCACACATCCACTTTGAATGTATGTATATTGCAAGCTGTCACCTGAAAATGGAGATGCCTTTCTTCCTTGTTAAATGGAGGGTTTATTTTCTATTTTAGTGTCACTTTGTGAAATAAAAAAATTAATCGTGTGTAATTAAGTTATCATGCAGTACTGCAATATGATGTTGTGGATTGTACGTGTGTTTCTGGCCTGCTTTGATTTACTTTGTCTTGAAAATGTTTTTAATCTTTTTGTGTTTTCTCTTAAGGACTGCAGATTTATTATGACTGAATGAAATGCGTTTGATGTGGATTAAAAAGAAGTCAAAGACAAATGCTGAGACATACTCAGATTTTTTTATCACAATCACTCAGAGGATTTGTTACGTAAGCTGTATTTTCCCATGAATTTATACATACACTGCTAAGCAGATTAAAGTGATTTTCTATCTGAATCCTAGTCAGTAGAACATGATATTTCCATTTAATGCCTCTGAGCTGATCGTGTCCACACGGTGACTGTATTTTCACATGATTTTTACATGTGCATCAGTTACTGCATGTTATAATAATTTTATGTTTTAATAGATAAATAAAACAATTGAAAAAGGCTATTATTTAGATAATATATTAATATATAGTACTTTTTCCAGACATAGTTGTTTCAAGAAGTTAATCACCGAAAGGTGATTAATTGATTAATAAATTGATTTAATATAATATGTACAGCCCAGTTAAAAAGAAAGTGATGTTAAATGAAAAGTAGGGACAGTAGTAGTAAAAGACTGGAAAAGTTATGTAATGCTGACTTTTCTTTTTCTTCTTCTTTTTTGTTACCTGTTTCTTTCAGTATAGCAAATTATTCCAAATAAATGTATTTCTAAATAAAAAAAAAACAAGGTTAATTCAGCTTTGATCAATTTTAGTGAAGGTTTTGCTTATTTTAGAAGAACAATGGGAACCCTAATGTACGTTCATTATAGCAGCTAGTACTTGTCCAAGCTATAGAAACTTTGTGATTTGTATTTTTTTGGTGGTTGTTAGGTGTCAAAATAACATTATAATATTGGATCTTCATAAGTACCTGCAGGAGCCTAAGATGCCAACTCTTGATCCTGTTGTAGGAGTTGGCTAAAAAAAAAACAAAGAAAAAGACTGATTTTGTGTATTATGGAAAGATACAATACAATACAATACAATACAACTTTATTTGTATAGCACGTTTAAAAAACCAGCGGTACACCAAAGTGCTTTACAATAAAAACAGGTAAATTAAGACATGATTAAATAAAAGACTATTTACAAAGTACCACATATGTCATCAGGTTGAGGGCACTAATTATACAGCAATAAAAGGGAATATAAGAACAAAGTTACTAAGAACAGATAAAGCTAAAAGGTAAAGTACATAAATAAAAATTAAACCAAATATAAAATAAGTACACTAACTAGATGGAAAAGCTATGTTGAATAAGTGAGTTTTTAAACGGGATTTAAAAGATAAAATGGAGTCTGACGCACAGATAGCGATGAAGGTTATTCCACAGATTAGGTGCAACCAGGGCAAAAGCACGGTCACCCCTAGATTTAAGTCTAGATCTAAGCTGAGTCAAGAGTAATTGGGCTGAAGACCTGAGGGCTCGCCCAGGGACATATAGACTAAGAAGATCGACAAGATAACGAGGGGCTAAATTATTTATAATTTTAAAGGTGAGCAACAATATTTTAAATTCAATGCAATATTTTATGGGTAGCCAATGCAAATCAATAACAACAGGGGTGATGCTTTCTAGTGCCAGTCAGGAGGCGAGCCGCCGCATTTTGGACAAGCTGGAGTCTGTGAAGGAGAGCGGAGTGAAGACCAAAGGAGAGAGAATTACAGTAATCCAATCTAGAAGTCACAAAAGCATGAATGAGCCTTTCAAGATCTTTATGAGGAACATAGTGCTTAGCCTTAGCAATAAGGCGCAGTTGGTAAAAGCTAGATTTGATTACTGAGGACACTTGTTTGTTAAATTTGAAAGAGCTATCCAGCAGGACACCTAGGTCACTAACTGAGTCAGAGAAAGAAGTGGCAAAGGAACCAAAGGTATCAGCTAATAGGCCCCAAGGGATATGGTTGCCAAACACCACAATTTCCGTTTTCTTATCATTCAGGATAAGGGAATTGCCTGAAAGCCATTCTCTGACTTCTCTCATGCACTCGAGAAAGATTAAGCCTAGGGGGAGCATATATAATGAGAATAACACTGGGCCAAGTACAGAGCCTTGGGGCACACCACAGCATAAGGATGCAGTTGAGGAAGAATAAGTACCCAAGGTAACGGAGAAAGACCTGTTCAAAAGGTATGATTTGAACCAGTTAAGGGCTTCACACCGAATGCCCACAGTGCGTTCTAACCTCGTTAATAAGATATTATGGTCAACCATATCAAAAGCTGAGGACAAATCCAATAAGACTAATACAACAGAATGCCCTGAATCAGTAATTAAGAGAAGATCATTAAGGACTCTCAGCAAAGCTGTTTCGGTGCTGTGGCGTGGTTTAAAACCAGACTGAAATTTATCACAGATGTCATGCGCATCCAGGTAAGCCTGGAGTTGCGAGAGAACTATGTTCTCTAGGATTTTGGAGAGGAATGGAAGTTTGGATATCGGCCTATAATTAACAAAATCACAATGGTCAAGACACCTTTTTTTGAGAGCAGGTTGCACTATAGCATGTTTAAAAACAGAGGGAACATAGCCAGAAGACAATGATGAGTTCATTAAAAATAGAATACTGGGCCCAATTACATCAAAGCCGTCCTTCACAATGCGAGACGGAAGAGGTTCATATGCAGAACTAGTAATTTTCAGTTGCTTGACAATTTGCTTAAGTGTACAGAGTGACACTGGCTCAAACTGATGAAAAGTAGAAGCACATTCTCCAGTGAAAGCAAGGCTCACCACTGGGGGGAGTGAGGATTTGAGAGATAGAATTTTATCAGTAAAGTATTTTAGAAATTGTTCACATTCCAGACATTCTGGAAAGATTGAGAAAAAACCAAGCCAAGAAAGTCTTGAAAAGGACTTGTACTAGTTGGCTAGAGGCAGAAATCGAGCTGGAAAGGATGTGCAGTAGATTAAGTGAATAAGGTTAGAGATGCAAATATACTAGTGAGTGAAGACATGGTTTTTAGAACATACATGAGGGTAGCAAGACTGTGAGGAAAGGTGCTATTGGAGTAACAGATGGAGGTAGGATTACATCAGGGATCATCCCTGAGCACCTTGTTTGCAGTGGTGATGGACAGGTTGACCGATGAGATCAGGCAGGAGTTTCTGTGGACTGTGATGTTCACAGATGAGACTATGATCTGTAGTGAGAGTAGGGAGCAGGTGCAAGAAAGCCTGGAGAAGTACAGGGTGGGCCATTTATATGGATACACCGTAATAACATGGGAATGTTTGGTGATATTAAAGTCCTGTTTGTGGCACATTAGTATATGTGAGGGGGCAAACTCCTCAAGATGGGTGGTGACCATGGTGGCCATTTAGAAGTCGGCCATCTTGGATACAACTTTTGTTTTTTCAATAGGAAGAGGGCCATGTGACACATCAAACTTATTGGTAATGTCACAAGAAAAACAATGGTGTGCTTGGTTTCAACGTAACTTTATTCTTTCATGAGTTATTTACAAGTTTCTCTTTGTTCACAGCCATTGACATGTCGAAGAGGTTAACACGTGAGGAGCGGATCAAAATTGTGTTGATATCTGGTGAATGCAATAACCGGGTCATTGCAGCAGATTTCAATGCAAGACACCCGACGAGACCACCACAGTTAGCAAACTGCTTGCTAAGTTTCGTGAAACTGGTTCAGTGTTGGATTTGCCAAAATGTGGACGCAAGAAAACTGTCACTAATGAAGAAACATCAGTGGCTGTCCTAGCTTCATTCAGCAAGAACCCACAGCGTAGCACTCGCTGCACGTCACTGGAGAGTGGTTTGGTGTGGTATATAGGGTACAACAATAGTGGGTCCATTCTTCATCAATGGAAACCTCAAGGCCACTGGATATTTGAAATTGCTACATGATGATGTGTTTCCCTCTTTATGCACTGAAGCTGGCACGTTTCCTGAGTTTTTCCAGCAAGATGGTGCACCACCACATTATGGGTGCCAGGTCCGAGCATTCCTAGATGAACAGTTTCCTGGAAAGTGGATTGTTCGTCGTGGGCCAGTTGGATGGCCCCCAAGGTCTCCTGATCTGACCCCCTTAGACTTTTATCTTTGGGGTCATCTGAAGGCGATTGTCTATGGTGTGAAGATACGAGATGTGCAGCACCTGAAACTACGGATACTGGATGCCTGTGCTGGCATTTCTCCTGCGGTGTTGCTATCAGTGGGAGAAGAGGGTTGCATTGACAATCCAACACAATGGGCAGCACATTGAACACATTTTATAAGTGGTCAGAAACTTGTAAATAACTCATGAAAGAATAAAGTTACGTTGAAACCTGGTAGGCTGGTAGAAAGGTAAAGACGCAAGGAATCGAGATAGTGAAGTTGGATGAGTTTAAATACCTGGGATCGGCTATTCAAAGCAATGGACAGTGCACACGAGAGATAAAGAAGACAGTGTAGGCACCATGAAGCCGGTGGAGATGAGTGTCAGGGGTGAATTGTGATAGCAGCAAGAATGAAAGGGAATGTTTACAAGAGGGGTGTGAGACCTGCTATGATGTTTGGTTTGGAGACAGTGACCCTGACAAGAAGACAGGTGGTGAGGCTGAAGATGCTTAGACTTTAGTTGAGAGTGACTAGAACGGACAAGATTAGAAACAAGTCCATCAGAGGGACAGCTCAGGTTGAGCAGTTTGGAGACAAAGTTAGAGAGGCAAGGCTGAGATGATTTGGACATGTGCAGAGGAGGGATACTGGAGATATTGAGCAAAGGTTAGACAGAAGGAACAGAAGAAGACCATAGAGTGGAGGAGAACATACTCATGATTGGCATGTCAGAGAGTGCTAGGGATAGGATGGAGGTAGACAACCTACCATCATAACCCCAATAAGCTCAACAATTAACCCTTGTGTGGTGTTCATATTTTTGTTACTCAGCCAGTGTTCATGGGTCTGGTGGACCCGCTAGAGTTTTGGCTTTCCAAATTAACACTATCAAACAATTTTATGTTAAATTACTCAACAGATGTTTACTTCATCCCAATTACAAGCCATATGAACAGTAAACATGGTTAATTTTTTCCCTTTACCTTTGTTAGATCACATTTATGAATTAATGTGCTTCTCGTTTTTTTTATTTTTTTTATTTTTTATAAAATGTTATAAAAACATAAATCAGTTATAATCAAGTGGAGTGAGTGGAAAGACAACACATTTACACGTGAAGCAATATGTTTCACAACTAAATGGGATCAGCTGCTCATCAATGGCGACATTAGGCCCAGGGATGTAAAACAGGGGTAGGTGGTGCACACACTTATCCCACACTGTCCTGATGGCAGCTAGCTTGTCTCTCTGCCGTCGAGCTGGTCTGTCGTCTCGGCTATCAAAACGGATAATCCTGGAAATTTTGTGGAAGTTTTCCAGAGACATTGATGCACGGAAAGGTTCTTGCCGGTTTCTGCATCCCACAGGATTCTGTGGATTCCCCTTTGGACCTGAAAACTCCTGCAAGGATAAGAACCCCAAAGTAGGCCTGCAGATCAATTTGGTCCATCTCCTTCCACCTCTCTCCAAAAACACACCTTCCTTCTAGATTACTGCAATCCAGAATAATTTTCTGGATGTAATCTGGGATGAAAAGCTCAAATGAAGACTTGATGTCCTGCACATGAGTAACTGTCAGCCGTGTTGGCCCTGGCTTATCACAGTAACAGCTCTGCAGGGTGGCTCATTTCTTGGGCAAGAAGACCATTCAATTTCACCAGTTATTGACATCCATATTTCTTCACTTGCTGTCTGGTGGGCTTGTTCTGGTCCTGGAGCTGGCTGCAGATGGGGTGCTCGTCTTCGTTTTGTTACTAAATGGTGCTCAACCTCATCCTCTTCTTCAAAGTCACTGTCAGACTCTAAATTTTCAGAAATGTGAAATATTCTGAAACCTCTTTGTCAACATCATCATCCGAAGCCACTCTCTCTTCCAAAATCAATTGGATGGCCCTCGCAGCAGATAATCTTTTGCCATCTTGATCAGTTGTGATAAAGAACCACACTGGCAAAGTCTTATTTATAGTATTATGCCCCTAATTTGCAGGTGGGACAGGGGATGAGAAAATTTGGATCCCTCAAGAAAGAGGGTAAAATGTGTGGAAATGTAAGAGCAGACGGTGTTGATAGTTGAATTTTCAACAATGTTGCAACTTTGTGCGGAGCAGGAGGGGAAGAAAACACCATCAGCAGCACCAGAAAGGAGGAAGACAGAGTGTGGGAACACAGGACCTGCACTTTCGACACTTTTATTAGGCCTGGGTCCAGTGGACCCGAACACCTTGTATGTAATGTAAATGCGTGGGGGGAGGTACAGTATGAGGTCATTGAAAATTAGTTCGGATTCATGTTCTTCACAGAAAATAAGCCAAAGCCAATGAATTTCAGGTTGAAAAAATAATTAATTGTTTAATTTTTCTTTTGAGAAAAACTGAAAACGGGTCTCACAGACCCGAACACCATACAAGGGTTAAAAGAAGGTAAAGACTTCTATGCACTGGTCAAACCCATGGCTACAACTGTACTGGAATTTGGACATGGAAAGGGTGGCCACATGTTACCACTTACTGCTGTAGTATTAGTCATGGTGGTTCATCGATAGCCAGGTTGAGTTCCACCCTCAGCCATGAAAACAGTGACATTTACATTAGAAATTCACAACAACAACAAGAGACTAACAAAGCACAGCTGCTATAACATTGTGATTTACATTACATAACAGACTGACATTAGTCCCACGCTTGTTTGCACTAGTGATCCCTCCCCTTGCATTGCTATGATCTTCATAAGGCAAGATTAACCATAAAAACTCTAAGTACCAAAACATCAAAATTAAGCGCTGTACTTAAGCCAGTCCACTTAAGCCAATGCATTATTTGCAGTGAACTTTTCAACTATGGGGACAGTGTTGCTGTGTAAAAATAATGTATGTATTGTTTTCTTTATTTTAATCAGTGTCTTAGTTTTTGTGTCTTTACCACAACCCCAAAAAACTAAAAAACTACATCAAACCACCAGGACGAAATTGAGCACAGACCAAGATATTTTTGAATATTTATTCAAAATCAAGACAGTACAAAGACAGTACAAATATGTTACTTTGAAATACCAGGCAAGTGTTATTTATATGTAACATATATAGTTTTTCTAAACTTATTTACAATAGTAAGCTAAGATAGAATCAAGAACATCATATTTCTTGCAGTGATGACACTGTATTTGCCTACATTTGAAGGCATTTAAAAGTAACCTGGAAAGTAGCAGTGCAAAGACCCTACATTTTTGACACTACATTTAAATACCCATATGAATTAAGTGTCCAAGCAGCTTATATAAATAGTAATCTGAGCTTAAAAATTTCAAGCATATGACTGATTTTTATCAACAACATCCTTCAAGAGGAGTTAGACGGTCTAATTTTGACTTTGCTGTATTTACTGCATCATGATACAGCTGCGGTTTTGCCATGTTTACAGTGCTGTACAATTAAAATAGATCCACATCCACTTATATAAAAGCATTTTCTACAGTTACTCACTCAACAAAATAAAAGCAAGATGCTCTTACTGTGAAAACCTACAGTGGCACATTTTCATCATACAAAAGAGCAACTTCTCAGCTTTCAATTTCTTGTAATGCTTCTTAATGTTAAAATGATAATCCTCCTCAAGATGGCAGTGTGGTGAATTATCTAGTACTGTACTGCTGACTCAAGCTGTCTCCTGTTTTTATCTAAAGCAGGTCAACTGAGAATACACTGCAGCCCACTTCTATCTTGTCTTAAGACATAATTATGTAAACCACTCTCTTCTTTTGTTTGCTTGTAAATAACATAAAGGTAGGCTCACGTAACCTCATCATCACACAGAACTCGGATGAAGTGAGTTAAGAGCCATCAAAGAAGATATTTTTGCATTAAAGTTAATAATAACCTTGGTTGTTCTCGTGTATTTTCTGCTCAAGCTTCATTTTAAGCTCCGACACTAAAGCAGAGCTGATGTTTCCCTCCTTACGGCGGCTGGACTTAGCTTTCTTGGAGCCTTTGGATGCCAGTGCGCCAGATATTGTTGGGACTGCACGCAGCCTTTCATTGGGCCGCACGTTAGAGGGAGGTGGAGGCGGAAGACAGGGAGCAATGGGAGGTGGAGGCTTCAGCCGGGGGCTACCTGTCTCCTGCTGGAGGCTGCTCTCCGGGTTGGTTATGAGGAACTTTTCTCCAGGGTTGGTGAATTTGATAACAGGTATCTTGAAGGTCCAAGGCTGCTGGTCCCTGGGTCGCCTCTTAATGATGCGGCGTGCTGGCATGATCCTGTTGGACTTTGAGTTGCGCATGTACATAGCCGTAGAGATCAAGACAGTCCCTCCTACCAAAACACTAATGATAAAAGTGACCATGCCTAGAGCTTTTAAAGGATTGTCCCTACTTTTCATTAAAAAGGCTGCCATAGGCCCCTTGAGAGGAGTCTGTAAAAGAGCAAAAATAAAACAGTTTGAACCTGAATTCCAAGTATTTGTCAAAAGCATGCAAACATGAAATTGGATGCCAAAGCACTGACAGAGGAGGCCCAAACAACATGTCTATGAACACTCTAGCACTTTCACACTCGCACCCAGACATCCATCTTCTGCCCTACAATACAGGAAAGCTAGCAACTACATATGTCTCTAATGTTTAGGAATGCGTCTGGCAGTGCGATGCATTAGGATTTCTCTTTGACTGACGAGGGCTAAACAATAATAATGACCAGTTCATGGGACCAAAAAAGTTTGTGGAAGTAAAAATAGTAAATAATAAAAAAGACTTTTCTTTCAATGTACACCGGTACTCTTTTACAGACCTAACCCAGCCAGTAAACATTATTTTAATGTTCATGAATGAAAATGAAGGAGAGGCATTGGTTATTTCTCACTTGACTCTGCGGACCACTTTAATGTAGTTACTCTCAGGGTTGATTCTGGACTTTTTCACTGCGTTACAGTACAGGATGGTGGATATGCAGATTGTTAGTAAAACAAGGGACGTGAGAATGCTCAAAAAAATTCCAAAAACAGTCAGCGGACGCTTGCTGAGGCCCATGAAGTATGAAACAACTCGACCTTTTATCTGAAAAGCACGATACACAACACACAAACAGAACCAAAAACATCATGGAGAGTGAAATAATGGATTCAGGATGAAAACACAAAAAGTATTAGAAAAATATGGATCAATGCAAATGAGCAAAAACTTCAAAGGATAATGCTAATGTTTATATCAATATTTCAAAGATCAAAATGAGTGTGAATTTTTCCATCAACAAGTAAAATGTGTAGCCATGACCATATATACTCACTGGCCACATCATTAGTCACACCTTGCCAGCACTAGGTTGGCTTTGGCTCTTTTGCCTTCATAATTGTTGTAATAATCCAAAGCATACATTCAAAAAGGTGCTGGAAACATTCCTCAGAGCTAAGTATTGATTTGATAGCGTCACACAGTTACTGCTGATTTGTTGGTGTCAAATCCAAGATGCAAATCTTCTGCTCCACTATATCCCAAAGGTTCTCTATTGAATGACTGTGGAGGTCATGACCAAGAAACCAGTTTGAGATGATTTGAGGTTTGTGACATGGCACATTATCCTGCTGGAAACAGCCATCAGAAGATGGGTACATATTGGCCATAAAGGGATGGACATGCGCAGTAACATTACTCGGATAGGCTGTGGTGTTTAAACAATGCTCACTTGGTACTGAGGGACCCAAAGTATGCCAAAAAATTTCCCCACATGATTACACCACCATCACCACCACCAGCCTGAACTGCTGACAAGGCAGGATGGATTGATGCATTCATGTTGCCCAAGCCAAATTCTGACCCACCATCTGGATGCTGCAGCAACAATTGTGACTCATCAGTTTAGGCAACATTTTTGAGTCTCCTCTTGTCTTATTTGGTGAGCCCAAATGATTGGCTGATTAAATATTTGTGTTAACCAGTAAATGAAAAAGTGTAACTAATGAAGTGGCCTTTGACTGTTCAGTGGATCAATCCCAGAATGGTTAAAACTGTTTTTTTGTCCAAATAATTTTTTATGATAAAACTTTGTTCTGAAAGGGAAAGCTACAAATTTAGAGTTAATTGGTTTTAAAACTCTGTAATAATTCATATTTAAAGCCACAAATTAGATTGCATTCAGAACCTGATAGTCCAGTTAGTATTAATGGATTTTTTTTCACTTCTTAGTAGGAAACTTTATTGTTAGTTCTGATCTTTAAATAAACTATAAGAAATTACCAGTGTTATCCTTTAAAGTAGATGAACTTAGTGAAATGTGACTAGCTGAAACAAGGACGCTGATTTAGCAGAAGCATATAGTAGCATGGCAACAGTCCCTATTGACTCATGTTAAAATGCACGTCTACAGCTCAGCTCTGGGACAGGAAGCACTGCAAGCATGCTCCGAGTCGGAACAAGTCTTACCGCCTCTGTGATATCGATGTTGACCACAGCTGTTGTGCTGAAGGACGGAGAGCCTCGGTCCCTGGCTTCGACCACCACAGACCACTTGCAGTCCTTCTGCTTGGTGATGTTCTGTACAATCTCCATAGACTTAATATAAGGCTTCAGCTTGATCTCGCCAGTGTCAGCATTGATGTCAAATGCATTGTCAGGATCTGCGGTCATGATGGAGTATTCAATGACGTTGTTTGGAGACTCCGCATCTTCATCCACGGCCTGTAAAAAGCATCATGCATCAATAGCGTTTAGTTAAAATGTAAACGAATAAATCTTTATTCTTAGGCTGTGATGTTTCTGTAAAATGCATTAGATTTGACATATTGCATGCAATATGTCGTTCTTTAACCTAGCTTTGGCACATATATGCATACATTTTAAGATGAGTCAATTTATCATCCGTATACTTGGCTATGGAATTGTTGTTTCCCTATTAATAATTTTAATTAGTCACACTGATTACTTTATAAGAAGTGTTTTAAACCAGGTATTAATGCAGAATATCCACTGCAGGCTTCAGATTTTCCTTAGATTTGAAATCAAATTTTATTTAATTTAGTTACACGTTTCTAGTTAATCCACACAACTGAATACATTTTAAACAGCTGTTTTTTGTAGTCTTTATCAGAAAGGCGCAAATAGTGTTTTTTGTATTTATAGCCATGGAATATTAACAAATTTAGAAAGCTCTACACACCAAAATCTTAGTCTTTTGATGCCAAATTATGCAATCATAACTTTTCTAGAACCAAAGCTCAATACATTGAATGTTTACTGTTATCTAAGCTCCCAAAACATTCAGTTTACAACAAAAAAGCTGAAACTTGGTGAAAGTAGAATCACAGATTAAGCTAAAAGAGACGAGATAGATCAATTTCAAAGCAAAATGTACCTCTATTTTGACAGGCGTGCCAATAATCATCGTCTTCTCCACGAGCACTTCATCAAATTCTGGCGCGTGGTCGTTCATGTCAGTGACTGTGACAAAGACTTCAGCCAAGCTGTACTTCCCCTCTGAATCTTCAGCCTTGACATAAAAGTTGTACTTTGACCTGACCTCTGCATCCAGGCTGGTCCAGGGCTGTGTGGTGATGAGGCCTGATGAAGCGTTAATGGAAAACCTGCAGTTCAGATCACACAGTGCATGAGTCACAACCACAGATGTCCATTTAGCTTCATCTCAACTAACCAGGCGTTTCTAATACAGGCATCGTAATTCACAGCTCAAGTGACAGATTTTCATTGCTCCCTGTGAATCTCTACATGACACACTTTGCTATAAAAAACAACTTTACAGCCATCGTTGGACAGACGTGTTGTACTGTAAGGCTTCAGATGTTAATCCAGTTGATTTAAAAAACGTGTAGGAAAAACAAACTTGTACATTTTTGCTGCTTATGCTTATTTGTTTGGGTGAAAAATCCTGAACCCTGATTTGCAGGGAGAATATGTTTAATGAGTTGCTTCCTTAAAGACAGATCTCCAGCATATGAAATGCATATGTACATCTGTAGAGAAATATTGATTTACACAATAATTGCCAAGTTTTTTTTTTCAATTTTGTTCTTATTGTTATACACTGTTTGTGTTTTCTGAGGATCTGGAACCACAAAGCTTCTAACTATTTTGTCATTTCAAACATTGTGAATGTATATTTGAGATTTTCAGACTTTCCAGAGGTTGTTTTAAAGTGATCACTAATCAGGAGAGCTTGACTATACCCTGTAGGGCTTAATTTTTTTTACCACCTGTTATATTTCTCTAACCTAAAAACACATTCATAACAATTTCAGGGATACAATAAGGAATAAATACTTGCTCGTACACACAGCAGGTTTACTCATTTTAAAGCTTGCCAGGAGCTTTCTGAGTGCCTTCTAGTTCAACATTGGGCATGCAGCCATTTTATTCAGCAGACTTTTCTGTCTTGTTTTTCGCTGTGAAATTTCACAAGTTTTCTTGGAACTGATAACTTTCACACAATTAACTCAGGTTGCAGCCTGCAGACAGGCATAAATTCTCACTTTCCCTTCGCTGTATGTTGCCTTGCTTCTCAAAGCTGCCGTTTCTGTGGCTCCAGCTGTCACATTGCATATTAATTGGCTCTGCCTATGTGAGATGGGCCAGGCTCTCTATTTTTAACCTACCAATCCAATTAGGAGATTAGCCAGCATCTTACAGCCATTTTAGAGCGAGCTGTTTGTGCAGCAGAGGGGCCGATCAAACCAGTTTCCCGCTTACCTCTTTCATCAAAGACACAAAGATGACTCAAGACTAGTGTCCTGCTGGCACTAAACACCCTGAGCCTCTGAGCATTTTTGACTCATACTTTCAAAATAACTTTAGGCTGTGAAATGCATTTTGTGGAAATGCCAGAATTAAAGATCTGATCAGAATGAACCTAAATTGGCAGCAATGAAAGGTTTATACTCACAAATCAGATCCTGATCCATAAATCGTATATTTGACTTCACCCCAAGACCCGGAATCTGGATCGTTTGCCTACAGAGAAAAAAAGGAAGGCGATTATACACCTACATACTCCTACATACCACACATACATACTCATGCTTACACAACAAAATATTAAAAAATTACACTTTAAAATTTTTTAATTACTTATTTGGAAAATTACATCATAATAGTGTATAGATATGTAACTTAAATAAATATGATTACTTTAAGGTGACTGAAAATAATTTATTGTGTCATTTATTTTTACTAAAACCCCCTGTGGACAACTAGATAGAGTCTTAAGCTCATATACAGTGTGTTGCGAGGGGATGTTCAGCAAGCATCGGTCAACATGATTAACCTTGAAGCAAAATTAAGCTTTTTACTTCTCACTGCTTAACTTGGACACATTGCCTGGTTGCAGGGTTTCTACAGTATGATGACAAGCAAGGGACAAATGTGCCAATATATTTTTTAATAATCTCCCTCGATGAGGAGTAACATAGGACATATGCCAGATTGTGACATGGAGATAACAAATTTCATAACCAGGAGTAGCAAACTGAAGCAAGAGAGCGCTAAGCCTGTTTTTGTCTGGCACCAATCTGCTTTTATCTAATGAACTGTGCTGAGCAATATGCATTTAATAGAGGAAAGATGGATTATATAATCACTTTGATCAGGTTAAAGCTGAGTTTAACTGTGATTGACTCACTATTACAGATGAAACACTGGAGCCTCCAGGAGAGTTCTCAGGGACCCTGGCGATGTAATACTCAGATGTGAATTTAGGGATGTTGTCATTTGTGTCCAGCAGGTTGATCACTATGTCCGCTGTTGCGCTGAACCGTTCGGGAGTGTCAATCTCCACTGCCAGGAGCTGCAGGAAGACACACTCAGAGTGATTAAATTAGTGCTGAAAGCTTTAGTCAACTCATAATTTTTTCAGGCAATTTTTGTTTTTTGTTTTGTGCATTTTATGTTCAATATAGGTATTTGTTGTGCCTGAAAATGAACAAATAAATGAATGAATAATCAATGAGTTCATGGATATACAGATATCTAAAGCCACACTGGCTACTCTGTGAAACTGTAAACCAAGCAAAGAAAATATTTTCAGATTTGATTTATGATTTTTAAAATTAATGTCACTGCAGTCAGTGAAATAAATCAGAGACTTGCTAGGGCGCTCATGTTGTTATTGCTTATCTACAGTCATATTGATAGATGGATTTCTAGCCTGGGTCCTTTACAAAGCACAAATGATTGGAGTAAATTATCTTTGTGGCAGTTTACAAAAGGTGAGCTATGTATTTATGTTGCAACATTCACAAAGTATTAGTATACAGGCAAAGCTTAAGTTAATGAAAATGCAGTTAATTCATGGGCTAAAGCCATTAATCAAAATCATATTTCCTAGTAACCAAAAGAGATTACCCACCCAGTAAAATAACTAACAGGATTATTTCTTCGACACTTGTTAATAATAACGTATTGTAATGTTGTAATATTGCCCATACGGCGCCTCACCTTAAAAGAGAGAGTTGGCCCCTTTTCATAGTCGATGCCGGATGTGTCTTCCACAATGATGGTCACCTGTGCTTCATTCAGGACTGTCTGGGGAACCACACGAAGCACTCGGCTCGGCCCAACTAGCCTCAGTTTAAATTTGGCATTTGCTCCCTAAAAATGTCAGCACAATACAGAAATCCATTACATAAACTCACTGGTTCTTTTAGAACGCTTTTCTACTCTACCTAAGCACTAAAAGCGCTTTATACAACATGTCTTATTCACCCATTCACACAAACACTTTTTTATGCTTAAGTGCTTTCTGACATACATTCATACACACTCACACGCCATTAGATGCAACTTGGGGTTTGCAGTTAGCCCAAGGATTTCGCATGCAGACTGGAGCAACCACCAACTTATTATTAACATTATAACATAACTTGTGCTACCTCCTGAGCTGTTGCCACCACATAAATAAGAGTATAAGAGTGTCATGTAATGCTACATGAGCTATTATAAACAGGTAGAGGAGACTAACCATGGTGGCATAGTGAGTGACATTTTTACTTTCAATACTTTTGCTGGATATTTGCAACTTTGGGGCGGCATTATTGCACAACACGTTTGTTTTCACATATTTAGTTAACTTTGTACGTAATTTCTTTAAATGGATCTGTCAACTGGCTAATATTCTTTAAATTTTAATATTATTGCACCACCTTTGATCACAGTTATTGATTAGTAATAGCACACTGCTGCATGTCCAAGGAATGAATCAGATATTTGCAATTTGGAATTCATGTACCTGATCAGAGTCGTTGACTGTGATCTTGAAGCCACGGAGGATCTCCCCTGCAGGTGGATGCTCATACATGGTGACTTCAAATTTGTTCTGTGGCCCATTTTCTCCATAAAAGGTTGGGGGATGGTTGTTGAGATCAACCACACGGACAGTCACTGTGGTAACATCATAGTCCTGGAGCTCATTGTTTGGGCCTATCTCAGATGCCTTCAGTTTAAAAAATACACAAGTAAATAAAATTATAGTCAATGAGAGTAAGAAGCACCGGTGAAAAAAGGTTTTCATGGGACTCTATGCAGTCCTGTTAAAAACTATTCCAGAAGCAGAAGAAGAAGCAGCAAGATGATTCTAATCAAATGCATTTATTTAACCGATCATCAGCGAGACCACCTCTGTACGATAACAAGTTTTGGAATTTTGCTGGTCTGGAGCATTCAGGTGTATGTTAACACAATGTAGCAACTTTCCTAGGAGTGGACATCCCAGAAAATACGCCCCAAGGCCGGGCAAAACCTGACAAACATGTTTTAGAAGGTTTGCCAGAGGAAAGTCTCTTCTGTCTAAAAAGAATATAGCAGAACAGCTTAGGTTCGCAAAGTTGTGTCTGAAGAAACTCCAAGACTTCTGGAACAATGTCCCTTGGCTAGACAAGATCAAAGTGAATGTTTGGCCTTAATCCACAGCACTACATCTGGTGAAAATCAAACACAGCATATCATCACAAACACCTCATACTGTGAAACACGGTGGTGGAGGGGTCATGATTTGGACTTGTTTTGCAGCCACAGGACTGGGACACCTTGCAATTATTGAGTCAACCATGAACTCCTTTCTATACTTTCTAGAGTCAAATGTGAGCCCAGCTGCCTGACAGACAAAGCTTGGCCAAACTTGGGTCATGGACCACGATGATGATTCTAAGCACAGCAATAAATCTACAACAGAATGGCTGAAAAGGTAAAGAATCAAGGTGCTGTAATGGCCCACTCAAAGGCCAGACCTAAAACTGATTAAGATACTTTGATTGGCACTTAAGAGAGCTGTGCATAAACAAATACCTGCAAACCTCAATGAACTGAAGCAATATTGTAAAGAGTGGACCAAACTTTATCCACAACCATGTGAGAGACTAATAAAGTCGTACAAAGAAAAAAATCTATCCGTTCAACTTATGGCTGCTGAAGGTGGTTTCAAAAGCTACTGCGGTGAAAAGTTTCTTTTAAAAATGAAGATAAGTAGAAAATAACTTGTTACCTTGACTTTGATTTCATACAGCTCATTTTTCAGCAAAGATGGAAAAGTTGTCAGGGTGATGCAACCACTTGTGCTATTTATGTCGAACACACCATCACTACCTGAAAGGTGTTGATAGAAGTTTTGTTTGAAATCTGATCATAATCTAAAAGAAGACACAGTAACACACTTTTGCCTTACAAACAAGCAACTAAATCTTGCACTTTTCTCTTTTTGCTATTGTTCTTACCATTAATAATGGAATAATGTATCGGGTTAGGATTGCCTTGGTCACCATCTTTAGCGTACACTGTGTATATTTCAGAGCCCTAGAAGTAAAAAAGTACATCAACACAATGGAGACAAAAGCAATAACTGAAATCAAATTTAATTCAGTGAATGCGACAAGAACTTACAGGAACAGAGACCTCATAGATGTATCCAAAATATGGTGTTCCTACAAAGTATGGAGGCATGTCTTGGGAATCAATAACATTAATTGTTACTGTGGCTGTGGAAGTCAACACCTGATGCTTCCCCTTGTACTTTCCACCTCCATCCTGTGACAACAACAAGGTAAAAGCAAAGTTACCACATGGCATAATTAGTTAACCCTTTATATTTAATCAAAGACATGGTTAAGTTTATTTTACATTCGGCCATGTTGGGATTATGGGATCTCTGCTACATGTTATCTGTCACAACAGCTTGAAGCCAGCTCACAAAAAACACTAAAAATTTAGTTTAACCAAAAATATACATTTTTTTAGTATTCTAACCTAAATGCTATGTTACTTGCACTTTAAAGAGATGTCTTGCTTGAAAAAGTTAAGAGTTTGTTTTTTCTTAACTTGCTAAAAATCACAAACTGCAGAAAGAACATGCATAAGATTTTAGATACATGTTCATGGTTTAGTATAATTTTAGAAGCAATTATTGTCTGATTTGCCACTTTAGTTCAGTGCATTGAGCTTGTGACCACGTGCCATACAACTGAGATCTGCTGGCCCGGGTTCGAGTTCAACCCAAGGTCCTTTGCTGCATGTCTTCCCCTCTTTCTCTGCCTCTGTTCTCCTGTCCTATCTTCACTGTGTCTATCGACTAAAGTTGAAAAAGGCCAAAAAAACCTAGGAAAAACTTGCACCTTAATAAAAATCAAAAGTTAGGCAATGAAATTCATTTTTAATTGGGAACACTATAATATAATATTTTTATACATCATAGCTTTACCTTTTTAATAACTGGATTATCTACTAAATGTTACACAGCCAGGTATTTAAGTAGCCAGAGCCGAGGCTACAAAAAATAAACTAGCTTTCACCACCAACTATTATTCACAGTGATAAATTATACTTATTTTTGGGAGCAGGACTTTCAGTGCGTCAGCAGACCAGCAACTTAAAATCTCACCACTTCCCAACAGATTTTTTTTTTAGCTCCCTGTTCCCCTTTTTCACTCTTTGCTTTTCTCTCACCCAAATCAGTGAAGGTAAAACAACTTTTACTCTGAATCTAGTTCTGCAGCAGGTTTCTTTTTTCATATTAAAAGGAAGTTTTCCTCTCAGTTACTGCAATGGGTTGCTCATAGAACATAATTATGTTATGTGTGTATTTAGTATAATGTTGTTTTTGTTTTTGTTGTTGTTGTTTTGTTGTTGTTGTTTTTTTACAATATGCAGGATTTGGTTCTATATGAACAAATTGTATCAGAAGGAATGTTATTGATAAACTCCAATAACTAATTTTTAGATTTTATGTAATTTTCTACTTAGAATTAAATAATTTTAAACTGCAATTTCATTTATCTTTTTTAAACCCCATGATTGATGCAATTGCATGTCAAAAATACATGACTTTAAAGTTGAAAATCCTTTACATTTGAGGACAGAAATACCTGCAAACTAAGCTACTTACTGTGTTTACATGTATTAAGACCATTTGATTAAGCAAATAAAGGCACAACCCAAATGTAAAAGTGTCACAGTGACCTCTCACCTTTGCAACTACTGTCACAAAATGCGTTGGTGTGGTCTCAAAGTCCAAAGTCTCACCAGGTTTAACTCTGAGGATCCCACTGTGTCCATCAATGGTGAACTTGGTGAATGGGGAGGTCTGGTAATATAACAGTCACAGTTAATAAAGATAGTAGGAGTGCTTTATTTCGACTTAAATTTAGCAATGAAAACCAATAAAGCTAATTCTGATATGGTACCGATCAATTTTAGCCTGGCTCATTTTAACCTTGGCATTTCAGGGTAGCTTTGTCTCACAATTGACACATGGAGACTAACAACCACTGTGCTGTCAGCTGTTGGCCCAGACCAAACCTAAGCCCCTATTAAGCTTTCAATGCCATGCTCAAATGTAATTGAAATTTAATCCACTAAAGTAACACGATTTCCAGACTGCTCTATGGTATGAGATTAATCTTTCCCTGCATCACTGTCCCATCACTCATATGCCCTTTTCCTCCCTCCATCACGCGCAATGCTCGTGATGTCAGGTCGACCTCTGGTTATCCCTGAGTGTTAGGGTCATACAACGCTAGTTAAAAGTGTTGCTATTTGCTTATTTTGCATTGCAGTCTTGGTAATAAAAAATGTAACTGATTTTTAAATGGATTGCAAAGCAGAAATTGAATCAAACCATAGAAGAGCTTAAAAAAAAAACCTAGAACAAACAGAAAAATTAAGATATGAAAAAAATGAAATGCTAAAATTATGAAAAAAACCCAACTTGTTAACAGTTTTAAATACATTTTGGGCTCTAAGAGGATAAAGGTGTTGGCAGACTTCAGGGAGTATTCCAGGATGTGAGAGTTAAGAGAGCTGAAGATGTAAAGAGGTGTAAAGCTATAAAGAGCCCTCTGTGTGATTAGTACTCTCTTACAATCAACTCAGTATTCATCTGGACGCCATGTGCAACGCGGCTAAAAAAAGCTTCAACTTTAGCCTAGGTTACACTGGGTCACTTTTCAGCGCACGTGCTGCCGTAGAAGCCTAGCTGCTATATTTTGGAGAGTGCTTTTTTCTGACTGATGGCTCAGTAAACATAGATGCAGTAGCCAGAATTAATCAAGTATGATATTTGGATCTTTGTGCATTATATAGTTTCTAATTTGTGATATGTGGCTGGCATTTTTCACCTGAGTTTAAACAAAACTTCTTAAAATTCACAACAGCTTCTTTAACGTGCCTGAATTTTACTGGTGACTTTGTGCATCTTTACTTCAATTCAACTTCAAAAATATTTGCAATTTGGGAGTTACTACTCAAGTTGTTTTGAAGTTGCCATGGTAACAAAAGCACATTACAGTGAGGCTGTGAAGTTACCTGTAGATAATAGGAAACACTTCCTCCTGAGCCCATATCTTTATCCACTGCTTGGACTCTGTAGATGCTACTTCCTGGAGCAGTGTCCTGGGAAAGGAGCAAAAAGTTCAATAATTTTCAAACATTATTGAATTTTGATTATTTAATTAGTTTAACACTTTTATTACATTCAGGAAAAAACACTCTAGAATGCATGCATGTAACTGTATAGTTATTTTATATAATATACCTCTGGAATATCAATAATAAAAGGCAAATTTAGAAATTCAGGTGGCTCGTCATTGGTATCCGTGACAAAGACTCTCACTGTCTCAACAACCTGAAACACATGTGAAAAGCAATTACAAATTTCCAAAACAGCTGCTTTTGCTACAGCTTATTAAAAAAATGACATTGTTTGCAGAGAAATAATCTAAATAGCGATCAGAGAAAATGTCATGATGCACAGTTAAATAGATTTTACAGGCTGTCATGGCACTTTTTTGAAGTACTATTTAATCCTAATATTTATGATAGAGTTTCCAGTTAAATTGCAGTATTAAAATGTGACTGTAAACTGAATTGCACTGTAGCTTATAGAGCTTACTTTATTACGGCCATCCGTTATGCTCACGTGCACTGAGATTTCATCTTGTTTCTATGAAAAATAAAGATGTCACATCACTTTGAGCCAAAGTGGGTTTTTTTTTTGTGTGTTTCCAAACCAGGAGTCTTTATTAAAATGCTCACCTCTCTGTCGAGCTCCTGAATTAGAGTCACATTTCCTGACTTTGGGTCCACTCTAAAATATTCTGTAGAGCCCTTTTCAAAAGCAAGACCATATCGTACTGGATCTTCCTCCGGATCTGTGCCATTCAAGACATATATCTGTGTTCCTATGAGAAAAGAACACATACAGGGACAAAACCTTTGAAATGGGGCAGAAACGTGACATGTCTATATGCAGCACTAGTGTAAAAGGCACGTTTGACAGGTTAGGTCAGATGAGCCTCTACCCATAATGTTTTCTTCCCGTAAGACTGTGATGTACGTCACAATCCAAAAGATCTTATAGCGATTAGCTGGAGCCTTAGCACCATGTGAGATCATTTCATACAACACTTAGGCACTTAAAACACACATCTCAAACTACACTAAATGTAAAAACATGCTCAAATTATACCAAACTTAAAAATATTAAATTATAACAATAATAATTTTTAAAAAAAATGTAATTTTACGGGAGCCTTACCAACGGGTGTATCCTCAGAGATGCTGAACAAGGCCATATTTCCATTTGTACTGCTGGGACCATTATCGTAAAAATATGGAGCATAGTCTGATTGCCCTTTGTGATAAAAAAAAAATAAGAAAGAAAAAGACGATTCACATTATTTGAGCAGAAGAGAGATATAAAAGAAAAACAATGACCTAATCTAAAAGGAAGCTGCTCCACACACTGTACAAACCCCACAAATGTCTCTCACCACATCAAATTATTTTTCTCCTTAATTATTATTTTACAGTGAGAAGAGTTGCACTCACTTGCTAACAAGGGCAGGAATTGAAAGCAGGGAGGAGAAAAGAGTTAAATTAGAAATAATAAGGCTGTAGTATTAAGACCCAGACAAAAACGGCATTGCATGTTGAAATTTATGAAGTACAAGCAACATGAAAGTCCACACTAAGACAGACATGCCCTCTCTGTGTTAGAGGATTAACCAGATAAGTGCGAGGCAAGAAGTCTTAACCACACACAACAAAGACAGTAAAAGAAAAGCAGAGCCTTACCCGAGGTGAAGTGAAGCATAAGGAGAAACAGTAAAGCATGCGTTTTCTTTTCTTTCTTCATCCTGGTGGGGAGGTAAGGCTTGGCTGGCTCATGTGGAAGGCTTGGTGGAGGGAAAGCGAGCAGTGAGTGTCGTGCCCTTCTTGAAGCGTCTCAGTAGGCTCAGAAGTAGGAAGAGGCTGGGACAGCGTCTCAGGCACTAATCCAGTGACGCATCCCTTCTCTCTGCACACATCTTCTACCACATTGCTCTCACTCCAAATTCTCCTGGATCATTGAGAGACGAGAGTTCAAGTTTCACACAATATGGTGTGATCATCGCACCTCGCCACACATATGACAGGCGCACACATGAGGCACAGAATCCATGTTTAGTCTGGAAACATTGATAGGAAATGTTTGCAGCTCAGATTTTTGTTTGGTTGTTATTATCAGCGGTTTGTTTTGTCATGTTTTTTTGTGCTGAGACGGGCCACCTGGCAGGTCACTAGGTTTCCTGGGGAAAGTAGACTGCAAGATCTAAAGAAAGCTTATTGGCTGTAAGTGCATGAGTGCAGCTAAGGCTAGTGTTGGTAAATGAGCAGGCAAGGTTGGCAACAGCGGGCAGTTTAGGCCACCTTGGCTATATGTGACTAATGGGCTTGTTAAAACCCTATAAATAAAAAGGAGAGAAGCCAATCACACCATGTGGGCGAACAAAAAACAAAAACAAGAACAAATAAAAAATAAAATAAATAATACAAAATTTAAACTGTAATATGTCCTTCCGGTATGAATTACCAGCAGACAAATCAGGCGAAAGACAAAGCATAATGCTCGATTAAGAAGAGCTGATTTTATGAAAGAAAAAAAAATTGACACTCTGAAGAGCAGAGTGGAAAAATCAAGTATGACGTTTTGAGCTTGCAACCTTGACAACAGTTAAAGAGAGAGTTTTGCACCATTTCATGTCATGTGACTGCACGTTTGCCTGTCATTTGAGCTACCGTGTTAACTGTATTCCAAGGTGTAGAGTGTGCACTTCCTGTATTCACAGGTATAAAAATAGTCCCTGGCTGAACATTTTCATTTAAGGCAGAAAAATGTTAGAGCACAAGCATAGAAACTCAGCATTATTAATTAGATCTCCTACATTCACAATAATAGATGTACAGTAGCATTATATAATTTTTTTAATTATATTTTTCTATTTTAACATTTTGATTAAAGAGCTTGAGGTGGATTAACCAGTAGAAAAACATAAAAAAATTATTCTGATAAGTACCACTGTCAAATACCAAAATAATATAATATGAAAGAAAAGATCAATATGCATATGCCCTATACTGCATTATATTACTGGATCATTATTATTTATAATGAATTAGTTTGTCATTCTAATGTAGCTGAATATGATTTTATTTACTCATTTTGTGCATAGCTTATAATAATACTAATAATACAGCATAGAGGCCTTTTATTAAATAAATGGTAGAATAATTAGTAAATAAAGCTTTAAAATAAATTCGATGGAGTTAAAAATGTGAATCAAACATTCAAACAACTAACATTAAATAAAAGCACTTAAAAATGTCAGTAACTTCGGTAACTTCTGTTAAAGCTGTAACTTCTGTTAAGTAAGTTATCTATCTTATCCGGTGGTGCTGAGTATTGAACAATTCACAGTAGTCTTGTCCAGTGGCTTTTGCAGAGGAGATAACTGGGGAGGGGCTATACCACCCCATGCCACACCCCTGGACATAGCCCCTGCTTAGAGAGCAATAGACCTAACAGATGCCATCCTTAGAGTCATGCTGCTTGCTTGAACAATCATGTTTTTTAAAAACAAAACACTGACAACAGAATAAAAATAGCACTGATGACGCATCAGTTTCTACCGTGTCACGGGTTGAAGTGACAAAACGTCCAGCACAGATTACTGTCATCTGAACTTTTAATCACAAACTGCTTCATGCCTATTTTATGCAGCAACAGCCTTGGAACTCTACCAAATATTGGTCATCAATCTGAAAATGACTGGCAGTCACATATCCCCAGTAATGGCAGGTTTCTGCAAACTGGAGCTTTGTGCAGGCTCATCCATTATTGCCCTCTTTATCCCTCCCATCTGTGGGATTTTTCAATACACAGTATATATGAATCATACGTGTCCTAAACGTGAACATTATGTGAGATTTAAAACCATGCCTGACAGCTGCGTGCGCCACGTGCATGTGCTTTAATGAAACACCTGCATATTTACAGATGTTAGCATCTGTTGCAAGTGCCCTGGTTTGAAGGTTTAATTTTAGATGAACAGCCAGATGGTACACAAGAGGATTACTACACTAAGCCTTTGTCATCTGCTGCAACACGCTGACTGTTTATAGGGAAATACAAGGTGGACTCCCGCTGGTCTCAGTCTGGTCTGAAGTGGGGAGAGCTAAATAAACATAAAAATATTTAAGTTTGAGGTTATTTAGTTGCAATTTTTTTAGACCACAGTTTACACCAATTAAATTTACAAGGTGCCCTAAGCTTGTTTTACAGGTCACTGAACTTTATCGCTCTGACTTACTGGCCAGAGCAGATATTTTTACTGCACCGTCGACACGGCACGTAAGCACAGGTGTTACTAAGAATAGCAGCATTTCATTGTGTACGAGTGCACCTGTGGGCTGTAACAGTAACAGAAACTTCTAGAAAGAATTCAACCACGGTTCTACTATTTATCCCAGTGTTTCTGTAAAATGTAAAACTGAATATGATTTTCATTGCACTGGATCCCAAAATTTGCTTTGCTATCTAATAACTTTAGTCAAGTGACAGAACATGTATTTTGGAACCTTAAATAGAAACTATAATCCTACTTAAGAAGAGCAAGTTTTAGAATGGTCTAATCTTAAGGGCTGCAAAATTTGAAACAGTCACACAGCAAAAGATCTATCTGTGCATGTTCATGACTCTCTCCCCCCATATTTTTCATAGCCGCATGAATTTGCATGCTGTCCAAAGGAGGGACATGTCACTGTGACAACCAAGAAACCACAGCTGTAGAAAAACTGTTGTATTTTAACCCAATCTGATCTTTTTCTAAACCTAAATGAGTAGCTTTTAATTCCAAAACTCCACAAAGCCATTTCCCAACACTAACCAAGTTCTTTGTTAATGTTTAAACTGAACCAAGTTGTTTTCAGTGCCCCAACTAACATATTTGGAATAAATAAATATAAAATACAATGAATGTTTGAAATATGGAACATGCCATGAAATTCATGTTCTGAATGAGCAATCAACAGATTAGAGGTCATGACAATTTTACAAACTGCCATGACAGTGTGTACAGCAACGGAAGTAGAAGCACTCCTGTAGAATGTCCTTTTTCAGTATCATACCCTGAAATATAAACCACATATCCATTAATCGATCATAATTAACTCATAATTACTTGATCAAAACAGTTTATTAATATGCATTATTATAATGCATATACAGCACAAGTATAGTTATTTGACTGTGGGCAGTATTTCATGTCACTTAACTAAGTTATCATTCCCAATACGTTATCCAGTGCAGACAAAATTCCAAAAAATCTCCATCAGCAACATGTGCCAAAAACATCACATGGACATATTTACTTTGTTTAAATTACTTTTATTCCCCCCCCCCCCCCCCAAAAAAAAAAACACATTACGAACCTCTTTAACCCATTACATAAGCGCTATACCAGAGAATTTCTTCAGCAATTACATCCAGCACAGTCTGTTTATTGTACTGTGAATGTGGACCAATCTATGGTTGACATATGTGGCCTTTTGGTTGTTTTGTGACATTTTTCTGTATTTTCACTCCAAATAAAACCTGAAACACCACCAAGTGGAAATAAATAGAAACCAGAGAATAATACAAATGACTTCTGAGGGATGCAAAATTAAACTGACAGATTTAACTCATCTGTTAAAGCGCCCCAGGATAAACCAGATACTTTCAAAAATCAAAGTAAGATCTCTGTGTTATCTTCTTTACTTTGACAGGTATCTTGTACCACACAGTGCAATCCACATCTTTACATGCTTTCAAAGCATTCATGTTGATCTAGCAGTTAGATAGGATTTGTCTCTATAAGATAACATCTGGTTTATGCTGCTAGCAGTAAACATGCTGTCTCAGGCTCCGTGGAAGATAAAAGTGAAGCTCGAGTCATGATGGTGTTTACTTCCTCCTGCCGCTACCGCCGTTAGCTAGAATCATCACCAGCCTGATGAAAATATTCAGTGTGTCCATGTAAATCCCCATACACCTGTAAGATTAAATAAATGTATCAGATCCACATATCGGTACAAGTAGATTACCAACAATAATCTTCAAAACCAGTTATTTTTAGTGTACTTTAATTCCTGAAGTGACTTACGCATTGATAGGGTCATATTTCTGTACGC
The DNA here is from genome assembly GCF_041146795.1 of Maylandia zebra. Lineage (NCBI taxonomy): Eukaryota > Metazoa > Chordata > Actinopteri > Cichliformes > Cichlidae > Maylandia > Maylandia zebra. The sequence continues at coordinate 20,226,796 of NC_135174.1, read as the reverse complement.
CATAGAGTGGGTGTGTCTCTGCCTTCTTGATAACCTTCTGTGTATCATAGAGGAGGAACATACTGAACAGGACCAGGCCTCCATAGATAGCAATGGAGTAGAGCCCTGCTCCAAATGCTGAGGTGGGTGGCAGGAACATTGATCCTGAAGAAGACAAAAGAAAGTTCAAATTGAGTCTGACAAGTACAATTTCTGTGCAGCTGTCAACTAAAAGTTACAATATAGAAAACTAATAAGTAGGTAATGATACAGCTCTAATACTGCACAACACACATATGCGAGTATGAATCTGATGTTTGGCTGTAGCTTCTGTAAAAACATTTGAAACTTGTAGCTGGCTGTCACAGACGTTAACTTGGGAGATTCAATTGTTAACCACCTTGCAGTTATTTATACATTTATATTAATTCATAAATATGTCTCAACTGCAAAGTGAACTGAATTTTGAAATAACTTCTGTTTTGCTTTTCTGGACAGAGACGCACACTATCCACCCCATTTTCTATTTACTTCTTATACCCAAACTACACCGTAGGTGTACACCTTCTCTTACAAAGTATCCAATAAGAAGATACGGAGAAGACTGAGAAAGCCCTTTTACAGGTACATTTCCCAATATACATTTCACTTCACCGACTCCACTACGGTTTAATTTGAACATATGCGTTACCCCTGACAACACACAAACACTGTGCTATGTATTACTTTTTAGCATTTAATTACTGTATAGTATTAAAATGCATTTCTACACAAAAATGATATCTACTGTAATCTCATGGGAATCAAAAATCATTTGGATGAAGAAAGAAAAACTAATTTACTTATCAGATTAGGTTTTTAAGCTGTATTTATATTGTCATTATGAAAATGTCAAGCTTTGTGTGGTTCTACAGGAACAAAAACACAATAAATACAGTCAAAATCCTGCATTCAATACTTTGCTTTAGTCTTAAAGCATTTAGTGGAATGATATGCATTTAGAAATTGTTTATCATAATATAAGTACTTCAGCACAGAACCACTTTGATGCAAAAAGGACACTGCTGTTTAAATATGTGACACCCTATAAATAGAGTGCATTGCATTAGGTTGGAGATCAGACTTTCAACAATGACAAAAAACACAACAACAACAAAAAAGCAGCCGCTCCCTTATACTTTTCAATGAAACCACAGAGTGAAATACAAAGATGATATTATCAGGAACATTTTCAGCCTGAATGTTCACTAGCTTGTAATACTCATGGCTATCTATAAACAAGATTGATGAAATAAAAGTGCTTTATACTAACCAAGAGAGGAGGCAAACACCACTCCAAGTCCAACAGCCAATGGCCCTCCCATATTGAGGAACTTCTCACTTGGGGCACACATTGCAACAGTAGACAGACCTCCCACGATGCCCGCGGTGTACCAGGCAGCCCTCACCATCAGAGGCCCTCCCAGGAGAGTGAGGGGGGCAATCACAGCACCCATCACGCCTTATCAATTATTGAAAAAAAAAAAAAAACCAGTTAAAAACAAAACAAAACGATTTCTTTTAAAAAACAAATGATATTAGTGCCATCAACTAGTGTATCGTTGAAGCAGCTTTTTCCTCTAACCTGTTCTAAGCCTGCCTTCTAGTGTTCACCCAAGGCAACTACATACCAGAGACAACAGGGCTGAGAAATTTCTTAAAAGATATTTAAAAACACAAACCTGCGTGGAGCATCCAAGCAAGATGTTTTGGCACTGGGCTGTGCTCATATGAAATTGACCTGACCAGCATGCCCGCACCAATCACAGCAGCAAAAGTTGCTCCAATTGCCTAGGTGGGAACAAACAAATCATCATATTAATAAGTTCAACGGAAAAATTCAAGCACATCAGATAAACTACGGTTTAAAAATTGGTATTTGACTAAACAAGCTCTGTAATATGTAATTCTAAGGTTAAAATAATAATGGTGCAGTGGAGTGAAGACCATTAAAAAACAAAAAAGCAAGCAAGTATTGTAAAGCTTACCAGCCAGGATCCTCTCATCATCAGACCCATTAAAGCTGGGGTCCTACTCACAGCTACAGCTGACAGAGCCGTCAGCCCAACACTGCCTGCAAAGTACATGTAGGTAGAGTGGATCCTGTCCTTCACATACTGAGGCCAGATCCTGTACAAAGATGAAAAGAAGCCTTTAGTTTGTATGATACCATCACTTTTCTACTGGTCTGCATTTCAAAATAAAATTCAAGTGCTGTTGGTAAAATAAATCTGTTACTCACATTGCTTTCTCTATGGCACCGATATCATTAGCCATGCCAAGTCCATAATAGCACAGAGCTCCAAGGCCAACTGCTGCACCTCCAGCCAGTATCATTCTCCCCATGCTATCGACTTCAGACACGACACAAAAATCATTTGAGACACAGTTTACATTTTTGCCTCAGAGGAAAAAAGATTTACTATAACAAAACCATTTCAAACCATGAAATCTCACATTTTTCTAAAAATGAAGTTGCATTGCAGGATTTACATTTTAAAATACTTGTTATTTATCTAATACTGGGTTTTGAGTCCCACCCCCAGCCAATTAATCACAGGTAAGACAGTTTTTTTTCTCACCTGAATGTATGACATATGGTGTAAACAGTATGTGATAATGAAATCTCTTGGTCCCCTTTCAACACTTGTTAAATCATCTATCAGAAACCTTGGGCTAACTTTTGATTCCACTCTCACTTTGGATGTTCATGTCAAATCTCAGGTTCAGTCTTGCTTTTATTACTTAAGAAACATTAATAAATTAAGTCATCTTTGTCTTGAAAGGTGCTATACAAATAAAATTTTACTTATCTATCCATAGACATGAATAACAAAAAATATGTGAAAGCTTAACAGGTCACCCTTAAGTCAGTAGACAGCATAGAATTCAGGCTATATACGAGTAGAAAATATGTAACGGTGCCAAATGAAGTATGTATCAAAGCATTTACTTTTGATGGCTGTATCAGTGGCTGGTTCAAAAGCTGCTTCCTTTAGCTGGTCTCTGGTTGTCTTTGCACGGCGAAACCCAAACCTGGCCTTTGAGGAATAACCCTGAAAGAAGAAGCAGCAGCTTTACATGACTCTTCAAATGTTGAACATGAGTTAGGGTTTCACACCCACCATCAATCAAAAGTAGGGAAGCAGCAAATACCCAGTTTCAAAAAAATACCATGTTTACATAACAAATTAGAGCAGTGGCAATCTGACATTTGCACTGTTTCTAGTCCAGCTGCAAGTTGCACCCCCTGTGATCATTACAAACTTATGACTAAAATTTCTAAGGTGTTCTACCAATATTATCCAAGATGAAAAATTAAGCATAGCTGCATTTTTAGTACTTTACAAAGCAATGGTTTTTAGGCATGTTTTGCCCATACGTGCATTGACCTGTACAAAAAAGCATCCTAAATTTTTTTTTTTTTATTGTATTGGTTAAGAAAGGCATTATTGACCATCTGAACCGATTGCGTGTTGCTTTGCCGTCCACTCAACTTGATTATAGCTTGCCTCTACCACCTTATCAGACAGCTTCATAAAGTCGGTAGAAGTCCATAAAACTCAGTTCCAATACTATTTTGAAGGCCACAATTTTCTTAAAGCACATATGTTTACTTTCTAGGTTTTTCTTTGGCTTGATTGGCAACAATCGTAAACACCTCCCAATAAACAACGCTGACATCTGTGAAGCAGCTGAAGCCATAACATGCAAAACAATGAAAATGTGGCCCAAGTGCAACCCACAATTGATATTAAAAGCACTGACTCAGGTGTCAGCATTACTGCTACAACTCAGCCATATATGTGGTCCAGATGGCAGGTGTGCCTAAACATACAGTTTATCACAGCTGTCAAAACCAGCACATGTAATAACCCGTGTAAAAAGCCTGACTCATGACATTTGGACCACACAACAAAGATTAGGCCCAAATGTGATGGTATATTTTCTACTGACATTTTTCCTTTATTTTACTTCACTATGTATTAATTGGTGTATAGCTGAGACGAAAGCCCAAATACTTGCCAGGAGGCACTATATTTGGGAAACACTGCTAAAAAGTCTGGCTAATGAAGCATAGAAATGCCACAAAGCATAGAAATGCCAAAAAAGCTGTGTGTGTGTGTGTGTGTGTGTGTGTGTGTGTGTGTGTGAGTGAGTGAGTGAGTGAGTGAGAGAGAGCCTGGCGACAAAGTTTACAGTACCTGCTGGGGCCTGAGCAAGGGTGAACAGGTCTTCAGGATGGGTGACCGCATGGCTGGGGAGCCCTGAGTGAGCAGTGGTCGGAGCCCAGCAAGCGGGAGAGCCTTCAGGCACGTTAGCCTCGCCACCAACATTGTCACGATATATTACTGTCCCGTGTCACTCTAAAACACAAACACGGAGAAGAATTTTTTTGAGAGGAATTCGTGTGACAGAAAGCTGAACTTTGAGCTAAGAGTCACAAAAACAGTGTAAAATGTGCTCTTGCACTAAAAAACGCCACAAAAATTGAGCTAGCTAATGCCGTAATATCATGCGACTAACCCTTAGCCTAACGACCGCTGAACAAACACATATTTAACTACAGACTAAATATGTCTTATCTGTTATATGATTACAACGTTCAAAATACTAAATAGAAAGTAAATGTTACATACCGAGAGAAATGTCGTCTATCACCTTTCCAGAAACAAGACGCCACGGTTTTGTAACCTTCCTGAAAATTCTTTACTTATGCGTCATCACTAAGCGACAGATTTGATGGGAATTGTAGTTCTAACGCAGTGATCCTCAATATTGCGTTAAAGACGTTATACCTTTTAAAGCATTCGGCTGATAAAGAGAAAATGATCTTAATGCGAATAAAGTACATGTAAAATTTCCCGTAAACAACCTGCGGCTGCAAGAGTTTATTCAACAACCTATCAGAGGTTAAGTCTCCATGGCATGACAGTGTTATATAATTTGCATTATTACATCATTGTTTTTTAAAGTTTACTACTGAGAGAGTAATAGCAAAAATGTGTTATGTTGTTTTTAACCGATCAAAGAACAGTTAATTAAAACAATGCATTTTGTTTAGTAATTATTGTCAACAGTTCTTTAGAGGGTGGCATTTTCAGTGTTTATCTCTGATGTGCTCTAATCACACTGCTACCAAAAAACTGTTTATCATCTTTTCTCAGAAAAATATTTTTTTAAAAAACCTTTATAAACAACTGAATGCATACCTAACAACTCATTATGATGAGTACCAATCAGATTTCATCACCAATTAAACCCATCAACAACCTAAAGACCTAAAGATCACCAGTAATTAGAAGACTCATGATCGACACTGACTCTTGACTTCTTAATTCAAAGTCTTTATGATTTTGTTGATTTAGATATGTCATCATGTCTAAAGGGTAGAGGTTTCTACATTTCGATTAATAGTTTGAGATCAGCACAAATTTAAAAATTCAATCAGTGGTCCCTCAAATGTCTGTTCTTGGTCCATTACTCTCGAATCTTCCTGCTCTCTCTTGGCCCTATCATAAAGAATAATAAATAAAGAAGAATAAAATATCCAATGCGGATGATACACATAACTGTGTGTGCGTGTTTACATTTATTTTTTTGTAAACTTATATTCCTCTGGGGTTTTTTGTTTTTACTTTAATGTTACTGTACATTTTAAGTTTTTTTTATCTTGATATTAACCATGTTAAGTTTAAATGTAATGAAATGTGTCATATAAATAAAACTGACATTAAATTGACACTTCCATACTGTTGTGTACTCAAACCACTTTTAAAAGGTCATATGTTGAATTATTACGTTATCCATGTATGCAAAAACAATATCATCCTGCAAAGAAGCCATACAAAATTGCTCTTTAGGTTACACTAAAGTAAAAATGTAAAGTAAGATTGACCCAGCCTATCTTTAACGACGCTATTATGATATCATATCATGTAAAAGAAAACCATGTTTATTTGCAGACCACCTTGTTCTCTCTGTAACCTCTATGTTATACGTTTCTCCACTAGGTGGAGTGCTCGCCCTTTTTTTTGCGACGACTTTAAAAACTAAAAAGTAAAACCTAAAACTGACCCCCAAAAGGAACACATAGGCTATTATTTAGGTAGCACCGCTATATTTAACCTATATTGTTTACCATGTCGTTTATGTGTGCAAAGTCAGCTTTTTACTTTAAAGAAATGGTCCGTGAGGGGCCGTGGCAGTGCGCCAGTGCTCCCTGAAGCTCCGCTCCTTTGGACCAAAGTTTCCCGTGTGATTCAGTGACTCGCAACTGTTGGATAGATTTGTCATTCAGATCAGCGAGCAGCCTGACCTGCAGCCCCCTCAAACATGATTTCATCTCATCTACGAGTTTTGCTCACTGAAACTAGGCCAGCCTCTCCTTTTGAATTCGATTGTTTTCTGTCATACAAGTGAAGCAGTCTTGGCAAAGTAATGGAATTAATTTCTCTCCGGAGTCGCTCTTTGAGGGAAGGCTGATCAAGTGGATGAAAAGCGGGACGCCTTCAGAGACCGCAGTTCATTTATAATGGTGGGTACAGAGAGCGGACAAGCTGTTCTTTACATATTCGCATGATATTTTAGAAATGAATAAAGAAAAACTAACACGTCATTAATAACACTTGGCTACAACGACATCACTCCAAGTGACTCGTGACTTTTCATTCAGTTTTTTTTCTTTTTTTTATTAAGAAAGCATGATTTCGGTTTGTCCTTGTGACCCTTTAATGCGGCACATGATCTCCAGAGAGACTGCTGCTTCAGTCTGACTTCCTCCCCCCTTTGCCCTTCTGTCTTTTAGTGTGGCATCTTTATAAACTAACAGATAAAGTTGCCGGAAAATTAGCACAATTTATTTACAGTAAAAACCTGCCCTCTGCATAAACAACTGCATGCATATGTTTATGGCGAACAGATGTGTTGCATGACCCCCACAGCTGCTCTGAAATAACCACAATGACTAAACACACATGCATATCCCCCAGCATAATCTTAATTAATGGGGTATAGGTCATATCGTGGGGAAAATGGGTTGTTTCATTCTTGTCTATTCTATGTCTATTTTACTCAGACCTTTACCCTTAAACTAAAACCAGTTAGGGCTGCGTCCATACAACTCGAATGATTTTAGCAGTTTCTACAGGTTTGTAGCCCAAACTCATTCACTATTAATTCAATAAACTATTGGAAAAGTTTTTAGTGACTGAGTAAATAACTTAGAGTACAATATTTCCTCCGATGATTATAAAAATCTTCCCATAATGACTTAATGCAACTAAATATATACAAAAAATTCCCCACTGTAATCCCTTTATCTTTTTTTATCTATCAGAAAAATGTGTTGGACACCGCAGTGCACATTTGCAATGCAATCTCGAGCAAGATGGGTTTGGTTGGCTGGTGTTTAATTTGTCTCCACATAAGATTTACATTAAATAAGAGGCAGCTATTAAAAGCATTTGTAACAAGATGATAAATGGTGCAGTGGCAGTTTTGTTATGAGCAGATGATCAAACGTGTCATATGCCTCAGTGGTTTGTGAATATTCAAGAATGTCAGCTTCTTTTTTTCTGCTTTACCCAGCAGATGCAATAGGCTGAGATAATTGGTGTACATCTAATTTACCATATAAATGACAAAACATCAGACTACTTATTTTCTTGATGAATGGTTGATGTTGAATATTTTTGTTTATTTTGAATCATATATGAGGAGAACTACACACTCAATCCCATAGAACTGTAAGTGTTACAGAAAGAGACATTTTTGTTGCTAATCATCCTCTTGTGTCTTATTTATTAAGCTAAATCGTTTTTGCTATATGTCGTAATTTGTTAATGCACAACAGTATTACACAGAGTGCACAACAGCTGTACTCTATCTTTCCATGTGCTAAATATCTGTTGGCTTGGTCAGACATTGGAAATTCATTTGCTCACTTTAAAAACTCCCATGGGTTTGAAGACTCACTCATTTAATTTGGTGCAGTTGTCTTATCTGACCAGTTCTAGATGACTTGGAACATCCACGAGCTTAGTCACTGACCCTGTGACGTCTGAATGACCTGAAAGTTTATGTTCTGCAATCTCTACCCAAAGGAAGGTTTAAACTCACTCCATGTGTAAAGAGGCCTTTGTGGTTGTGGCATGCGGCAAGGTGGTGCAAGACAGCGCTGAGTTTTCCTTCCAGTGAAAACGTGTCTCAGTATACAGGCTGTTCACCTTTTCATTACGTGCCGTTCCACGTCAACAGTGCTCTATTGGAGCTGTAAACTTCCCATTCCCACTCAGAGAATTTCACAGGGAGTGTCTAACCATTCCCCGTGTTTAGACTGCAGTCATCTGAACTGGCTTCTGTTCTCAAACATGGCCCTGGACAGAAGTTGTAACAGGATGTGAGAAGCGGACCTCCAGGTGTGAAACACAGAAAGGCAAAGACATTAAAGAATTGAGAAAACAGTGGTCATCCAACTGGGTTTCCAACAGGATTTGGCATCTTATCGTAGCCTGATGCAGTTAAATGAAAAGGTTGGCCTGTTACTTATGGATCTTAACCCCCACCTCCACCCCACAACCTCCCAAAAAACAGCAGTTTGATGATGCTTTGCAAATATCCTCCAGGTGGAGGCTGCCTCATTTGCTCTTGCTGTGGTATTGACCCAACACTAGCAGACAAGGTAAGCAGGATTATGCTTAATTCTCAAGATTAGTCAGGGATCTGAGTCAAGCTGCCATTATCTTAAAAGTGAACCAATATTAATCTTTCAAGAATGTGCAAGACATTCACAAATAGTCCCCATTAAATCCACCCTTATCTTCATTTGATTACCCACCACTTGCCCTCTGCAGACTTATAAAACAACTGAATGGCCTCCAGGCTCAGAGCACGGCAATTTATGGTTCAGTGACAAGCAGGATTTCCCCTTTCAATTCCACGACTCTGCAGTCCTGTTAGCATTTGGACTTCTATTAGTCCTTGTGTAAGATATCCTCCTGGTGTTGAGGAGGAGTAGCTGGCAATTTGGACTGTTCTGTTATCTACATCAGTGGGAGGTAAAGGATCTCACTCCAAGCCAGACAACTCTGGAGTTTTTTTGGCAAGCAGCTTGACAGCTGTGGGATTGCAGTTTAATTGACAAAATTGTCCTTGATTGCAGTCTGTACCCACATTTCTTTGTGCCCTAATAGTTGTTTATCCACTCATTTTTGAAAGCAACTTCTACAAAGACTAACTCATAAATACAGTTTGCACCATCCCTCAGACTTGCAGTGGTGGGTGGGCATGTACCTGAAACGCACTGCTGCACTTAAAGATAACAAGTACTTCCTCATGGCAAGGACTAGCTTAAATTCCAATGGGAAACAATGTGTTATACCTTTTTGTATTTTTAGCATCTTCTTATAGGTGGGTTTTTTTCTTTAGTAAGTGACTCTCATCATAGTTTTGCAGAACACAGTGGTGCTGTATGCAACTAACAAATTCAGAAATAAAAGAAGAGCGGAACCTCTGTGACTCAGCATCACAGTGCATTGTTAGGTTCCCCATTTACAAAAATAGTGTTCTACCACAGCCTTGCTCAAATGTGTAAAATTTGTAGCTGACAGTTTGATGTTCATTTCATTTGCAGGATAAAACATTTTCTACAACAGGGAACACAAATAACTGGATGGCTCTTTAAGAACGCAACTGGTGACTTGGCGAGATTGGCAGAAGCTATTAAGAAGCAGTCTGTAAAAGCATATCCAGGCTCAGCCACATCCAAGAATGAAGATCAAATACACTCTACCCATTGTCTTTTTTATGGCACTTGTTATCATTGAGAAAGAAAACAACATTATCTCAAGGTAAGTCAATTTCAATCACGAAAGGAGGATTGAATTCTTTTCTGAGCGAGATATTAGATATTAAAAAAATGCTTTAGACGTCAAGGCTCTGACTCTATGTTAACCTGAAATGTAACATGCGTTTGGTTTCTCTCATGCTTTCAGGGTGTCAGATAAGCTAAAGCAGACCCCTCAAACCTCTCAACAACCCAGCAGTTTGTCCAACGTACTGCTGAAGCACAGTAGTTTCCGTCTGTCAATCAGCAAGAGGAATGTCACGCTGATGAAGCCGCGGGTGGAGGACTACAGCGAGCACCGAGGGGCATTGAGAAGGGGTAGAAAACACATTCTCCTGCTAACCACGACTAGGACAGGCTCTTCATTTGTGGGCGAGTTTTTCAACCAGCAGGGAGAAAACATGTTTTACCTGTTTGAGCCTCTGTGGCACGTGGAAAAGATGTTGACTTTGGACACTGGAGGCACCAATGCTACAGCGGCAGCCAAAGCATACCGTGATGTGCTCCAAAAACTCTTCCTGTGTGACTTTTCTTTGCTAGAAACCTTCATCGACCCCCTTCCCGTGGACCACATCACCCCAGCCCTGTTTCGCAGGGAGTCCAGCAGCTCTCTGTGTGAGAAGTCTGTCTGCAGCCCTGTTGTCAAAGGGGTTTTTGAACGATATCACTGTAAGACCAGACGCTGTGGTCCCCTGAACCTGACAATGGCATCTGAATCCTGCCTTAAGAAAGAGCACATTGCCATCAAGTCGGTACGAGTGCGCCAGCTCGAGACTCTGCGTCCTTTGGCTGAGGACACACGTCTTGATGTAAAATTCATCCAGCTGGTTCGCGATCCCCGGGCTATCTTGGCATCACGTATGGTGGCCTTTGCAGCCAAATACAAGAACTGGAAGGAGTGGGCCATGGGTGGAAATGTTCCTATTGACGATGACGAGGTGAGGAAGTTAAAAGGAAATTGCGACAATATCAAAATGTCTGCCGAGTTCGGCCTCAGACAGCCATTTTGGCTGCGCAGGCGATACATGCTGGTGCGGTATGAGGACATTGCTCGGTTCCCCATGAAGAAAGCAACCGAGATGTACAAGTTTACTGGAATCCCATTCACTCCACAAGTGAAATCCTGGATTCTGAAGAACACCCAGGCCTCGAAGGAGACAAGCGGAGTTTACTCTACACAGAAAAACTCATCTGAACAAGTGGAGAAATGGAGGTTCAAGCTTCCATTCAAGATAGCCCAAGTGGTACAGAGAGTTTGTGGACCAACAATGAAGCTTTTTGGGTACAAATTTGTGAGCAGTGAGGAAATGCTAACAGATAAATCTATCAGTCTCATTGAGGACAAAGTGTTCAGCTTTTTATAGATTTTAAAAAATGTTAACTCCAACACTTGATGCAGAAAATTTCAACCTTTCTAAAGCCTCTGTGATAAATTATTTTTATGAAGATCCTGATACAGAGTGATATATTTTCTGATAATGTCCTATTTAAAGTTTTTTTTACTATTTAAAACAATTTGACAAAGAATAGACTGTTGAGCAGAAAATACACATGAAACGTTTAACTATGAAAGCAACAGTCTGGAGTTTTGATAAAATCTTCACATAGAGCACATCTTTGTTTTTGCACTCTGCACAATTTCTTTTCCTGTCTTACACAAATGGTGCTTTCAGCTCGTCCTGCAAACCACTCCCATATTTGTTCCTTAGCAAATATAGAAAGTTATTAGGGAGAGCTTTTGAGCAACAATGAGCTGTTTCAAACATTTCCAGGAACCTCAATTAGTTATTTTTGTAAAGTCACTCCTTAGCAACATATGCTGCTCTTATGCCAAAGAACCTTGCAGAAACCGCTTTGTATAGCAATGCTCATATACTTGAGAGGAAATACCAGTGTCTTGCCAGGCAACTTCACCTTCGTCATTTATAGGTAATGTCCCATGATGATTTATTTATTTGTTCCATTTGCTAAACAGTCATTATGACAAAGTGTCTGAATGTGCCCCACAGGTTCTACCCCCACTATGCAGGGGTGTTTTTGCACATGTATGCTGTAGTTTTTTGTACATGAAAATGTGTTCAGGAATATAAGCACCCATCCTGTAAAACAGACTGTAACAGTGCTACTTTATGTTAACATTCCAACTGCAGCTGGTTTGCAGAATCGTGCAAAGTTTGTCAGGAGGTCTCTGTCTTTTGAAACAAGCCTCTTGGCTTTTGGTAACAGGCCTTGACGCTCTGGCCTGTCAGGCGATTTGTTGACACAGAACCTGTTCTTTTTTTTATTTTTGAAAAGAAAAAGCTTGTTGCAATAAATCTTTACAGTTGAAAAACGCTTTATTTCTGAAGAGGACATATTTTTCACATGAAAGCACTCCATCCAGGAGTGTTCAAATTCAATAAATTGTCTGAAAAAATTTTACATTCTGCTGACAGGAGCATATTGAGCATGAGCACATCCCATTTTGTCATCTTTGTCAGATATTTTTTAAAAAGAGGCTAAACAATGACAGTGTAACAGGAAGCAAATATGGCACATCACAGCCATACATACACAGATGGTGTAAAATAAAACAACACAGATGGCGTAAAATAAAACAAACACAGTAAACAGCTCTCCTGTAGAATCCCACTTCAATCAGTGTTAGCGGGGGTTTGCTTGTAGCTACATCCTGTATTTGCTTATGTAGCAACATTAATTTAGCAAAGAGTGATGAAGGATGGACACAAGTGGACACTGAAAGATTCTTTGCAGTCTTTAGAAAAAGATCACAGTGAAATCGGTGTTTTCCAGATGGTTTCCGACAATACTCTAACATCTGAAGAGACTTTGCGTGGGTACAGTGGGCACAGTTGGACTGATTGAAACTTTGACCAGATGTTGGGGCTAAATGAAAAATCAAAGCATTTATCACGATGGTGCCACCCAATGTCAGGTTCAATGTCAAGTGCATATATGGTACAGATATCTGTGGATATAAGGGACAGAACAAGTCATACCAATAGATAAAAATATGAAAATGAAATAAAAATGTATCCTTTTTTAACCATGAAGCATTCACACTATTGAGATCCTGTTTCTCTTTATTCTATCTTCTACCTTCTACCTTATTATTCTAGTTGCTCAGTTCTTTGCTGGTTAACTACTCCCCCAGTTTTCATCTGATTTTCACCATTCAAATTTTAAACTGTTCTGCTCTTTCTGCTAATGCCTCCTATATTTGTTGGTGCTAGTAACTTTTATACTATACAACACTATAAATAGTAAGCTTTTTATGCCATGTTTGACCCATTTACAGTAGATGAATAGGACCACATTAGAAGTGTGTTCGCTGATTTAGCTTGCCAGGGTGAGCTGTGTTCGAATCCCACTCATGGCAACATTTTTTTCAGTATACAGGTTAATTTTTTAAACTCTTTTCAACCAAAACTTTCAGCTTCTTCACCTCTTTTCAGCAGAAAATTCAGCTTTTTCACCTCTTGTCAGCACAGATTTCAGCTTCTTCACCTCTTTTCAGCAGATAGTTCTTCAGCTGTTTTCAGCAGATTCCACTACACAGCATTCACACTGCATTTTCGCAGGAAATGCAAGTTTTTCTAGTTGAAAATGCCTTTGTCTCATTTCAGTCTCAACTCAGTTTTTATTGTTGTTGTTTATGTCTGGCCCTTTTATCTCTGAAACAATCAGCACTTGAGATATAAATAAGAACCAAGCAAGAGTGACTTATAAATGATACTGCGCTATATCTCAGTGAGCAGATTCAAGTTAATTTGGCTTCATTCTTTCACCTTTTATTTCTTCCAGTGGTACTTTGGCAGAGTGTTGCTTGAATTCCTCACAGCACTTCTAGCAATTGCCTTCCAATGCTCCTTTTCTTTTGAGTTTGGAAAGCTTTTTTAAAAAATTAGAAATCTGTACATGAAAGTAATCCACAGAGAAAAAAAAACAGTCAGTAAACATTCACAGTTAATTTCATTGTTTTAGTTGTGAAACATGACCACTCACTTATTTCCCGTATGAGTGGTTATCTAAAGTGACCATTGCTTTGTTGTCATATCTAAATATTTAAGCTTTTGGTACATTATGTTTGTCTTTAAGGAGGCAAGGAGGAAGGATACTGCAGTGACAGCTGCCTTGACTTCCAGTGTGTTTACCACTGTGGGCCCAGCTATTTAAGTCTTTCAACCTAGTAATTACCCGAACTTTACATATAATGTGGTCCAAGTCATTTTTGTCCACCTGACCACACCCTCTTACAGAAATGCAGAGAGACAGTTTATAAAGACTCTCTATCTTTTTTATATTAAATAGAGAGATTTTATAAAAAAGGATCATTCATTATCCATTCCTCCTCTACTGTTGAGCTAAGCCACCTCAATGCAAGTGCATTCACTCATATTAACAGGTCATTATCTGGTTATTTTGGTCGTTCTATTTGAGTAATAAAGAGCTGCCAGGTCTGCAGCATCTGAGTCCAAACCTAATGGGTTCAGTATTCATAAACTCTTTTAGTGGAGTGACTTTATGTGGGATGTGTGGAGGGTGGAGTCACTGTATGGTTGGGGCAAATATAGAATAACCACTTTCCAGTGAATTAAAGCCTTCTCAGCCCCCCTCCTCAGCAGTTAAATAAGGGCATTTAGGTAACCACACCCTCGCACTCTGTTATATGGTGCTTTGCCACATCAACCATGAGGGGTTTGAAATATGCAAAACAACCCTGCGCCGTTGATCCGAATGATAGTGTGTTGTACGATCTGCGACAAACAGACACAAAATTGAGGTAATTCAGACATGTCTCAGAGCGACATATAAAACTGCTGTAGGCGATAATGATGGTTTAGCAGGAGACATAAATCTAAATACACAGCAAATTATCTCACACTGAGGAATGCAATTCATAAAACTCAGGTTGTTGCATGTGATAATGAGTGACTACGTGAAGTGAGAGCAGAATTTCACTCAAGAACTCATCCAGTACACAACTTACTAGCTGTTAAGAGCAAAGCTGGAAGGTTTATCTGTCATTTATTGACACTCCAAAGCCAGACATTTTCCTTTTTTGTGCGCTAACCTGGGCGCTAACTGCTTTCATTTCTTTTTTTCCCACAACATACGGCCAGGGACAGACAACAGAGATCTGTGGTTGCACCACAGCTGCACTGGTGTGTCTGCTGTTAGCAATGTTTCTAAAAGCAATGTCAAAATGAAAAGAAAGACCTTTTTCTCTCACTTACATACATACATTACACATTTTTTTCACTTGCATCTATGTACGTGTCCATTGATCTTCCAGTAAGATGGTAGGAAATGCTTTATCAAGCCGTGTCATGGAAGACTTGTGAAATCACAATGTACTGAACTACTGAGCAACATTTTCAAATTTCTGCGTGACATAACATTTTTCAGCTTTTTTTTTTTAGTTTGTTTTTCAGGAACTCCATTGTGGCTGACCACAACATAAAAGCCTTTGACAGAACGGAAATTAATGCCCATTTTCTCTGGATTTAGACTCTACAAAACATGTGAAAAGTGACTGAGAGATGTGGGCATGAGCTCGCACTGTCTGACCATTATGGTCAACAGAATGTATAAAGGCAGAAAATTACAATAATTGTGATGAATTGTGGCAGCTTAAAAAATGCAGTACCCAGTTTTCAAAACAGTAAAGTGTCTAGTTTCTTTCTCTGATGTGTTTTCATAAATGTAAAAATACTCTGACAACAAATGAATTCATAAAAAAATCAAAGCAGAAGACAATTTTGGGTTGTGTTTTGGTGTTTTGACTAATACATTTTTTTATGCTTGGTTGGGTTTTTTTTTTTTTGGTTGAATGACCCCTTGGCTGCCAAAACATTTGGTTACATTTGTTATAGGCAATGTGACAGGTGATGAACACCAGGGGTTTTCTTTCCAAATACAGTACAATCTTTGACTCCCTCATTTAGTTTTCTTTTCTTTGCATTTGTTTTCACTGGAACACCCTTTATCATTTAATTGTGACCTCAGTATTTATGCACCGTACTGCCAACCCTTACCCGTTCCCATAGGAAAACATAAAACATGGCTCTCATTTCAAATTTAGATATCCATTCTAGTTTAGAATAGCTTAAACATTTCATGGATATGTCAAACTAGTGTGGCATTTACTTTCAGTTGGGCCCCTGCAACACAAACAATGGGTTTGTGGGTGAGGGGAGATTTAAAGCAAATACTTGGGGTGAGGTCTGCAGGTGGTGCAAAGAAAAGAAGCTGACAAAGCTATGCTTTGGTTTTTCTGTGAGTAAGTATCATGCTAATACTTGTGCATTCTTTTTTTGTTGCACTTACTATGAAACATGGCTTTTAAATATAATTTAAAACCACAAAACTAACTTGTGGAAAACATGTGGAAAACACCGAGTGTTCACTTTTCCTTCCTTCAATATACTTTGTTTCTTTAGGCTTCACAGAGGATAAGTTTACGCCATAAACACTGTTGGAGAACAGGACTGTGTGGGGGACATTAACATAACATAATAGTTAAATTATGAGAACTGCCAACAGGAGCAGAATTTAATCATTCACTAGATCAATCAACATCAAAAATCACAAAAAACACTGTCATTTCTTACAAGTCTACTTTTTGTTCTTGAAACGCAGCAGAGCTAAAGTAAAATGCACCCACTGTAAGTGCTACCATTTGCATTTTGAATTCATGTTTGCGAAAGAATGGCTTCCTATGCCACAAAGCTTCAGTCTTTCCTTACATCAATACCTCCTTTTGTGCCTGCACCAAGCTAGAACGAGGAGGTCTTTAAAAAGAATTTAGAGCTACTGAATGGGTCACTCCATTTGTCCCACTCTGCTGGCTTTGCTCCAAACACAAAGCGCCTTTCTACTGCCACTACTAGTCACAATAAAACAGGCATTACAGTTGAGGTTTTATAAGGAGCAGGGGTGGCTAATGAGAAACATTATGCATCCCCGAATCTCCTCATTTCCTATAAGAAGTGGTGCTGATGCATTTACCACGTACAGATTAATCTCCAGCTTCAGCAGTGCAAAGACAGGTATGTTTTGACAAACCACACGTCATGTGTGCAAGACCCATGTGATTCTACTGCATGGTTTCCTTAGAAGTTTGCCCAACAGACCAAAATAACCACAAGGGCCAGACAGGGACTATACATTCTCACTACTAGAAAATGTGAAACTTTGGAATAAGAATGAAGTCTAAAAGGTTTTATATTCAAAATTTTGTGTATTTATGGCAAGAAAGCAAACCACCTGCAATCACGACAGGTAATTTCAGGACATCCAATCAAATAAAATCCAAACAATAAAATTGCAAAGGAAGCTTTATTGCAGACAGACAGCCGTCTTTTGTCCTGTTCTATCTCTGCCCCTCTAAATATACCCTCTCTTAAACTGTTTGAGGACTCAACACGGGAGAAAACAAGCCAGCCTTATACAAAGTGGTTACTCACTGATTGCAGGAGCAGGAAAAGAACATTTTCATACCTTTCCCTCTGCCACTTTTCACACACAAAGCCACCCTATTTCTAGTGCAAAGGACTGTGGTCTTATATGGTATGTCGGTGACGATAAAGCTGGGTAAAATACCCACTTGAGAAAAACATGCTATATATAGGGAGAGCCAGTGCTTTGAGTGAGCCAACATTTACCTTCTTTTATTGAAAGATTCTTATCAAAAAATTGAAGTGCTCTGTGAACAGGACATTGGAAAGATTTACTGACATTATTCCCACCGCAAGAAGTAAGCTTGCCTTACATAAGCCAAAGTGGTTTACAGTAACAATAGTGCAGCAGAACTGCTGCGCTGCATGTATACGCTACACTGTATCCTTTACAAAGGGCAAGAGTTAGTAAAAAATTGACAAAAGATATGTTTTCATACAGTGCCAGTCAACAGCAGCTATACTCTATGCTAACTTTAAATAATGTGACACCATTGCTAGTGCTGCATGGTTGTTCTCAGTCAGTAAGGTGGCACCACTCATAAAATAACAAAGACCCTTTCTTAACTATATATAGGCACTTAGCACTTGCAACAGCTAAAACTAAATTTAGTTAGTGACCATTCCTTGGCTGTTATTTATTAATGAAAACATTGTTTTTGATAAAATTACATACTTGGTTCAGTTAATTATTCTGCAGCTTAAAAAGGTTGTTGCTACTTTGAATCATGAAGTTTTTTCCAAGCTAAAGAACTCTTAACTAAAGCAGTCGATTGCTGCCAAATTGGCCTCTGGTGTTCAAATCGTCTGAGTTTGACTGACATTTCATATTTGAAATGTATTTTTCTGAAGTAATTTAAAACATGTTCGATTCATTTTTGTCTTAAAACTCTTTAAAAATGAATTTCATAATTTTAAGTTATGATACCATAGCAAAGTGTAATGGATTATACTACTGTATGTTTAACACTATATTATAATATGTAAAATAGAGAGCTGAAAGAAAATTTAGAAAGTGCATTTGTCATTGTCTGAATTATCAGAATTTTATATGCAATATGTACGTGGGTCCTATGCTGTTAATTCTCTTGGGGATAAAATAATAAACCCACAAAGTCATGAAAATAAAAGCACTGAACATCATAAACTATATGACATGCAGTTTGCCAGTCCACTTGGAAGCACCTCTCTACCTCTGTTGTAGAGAAGTATAAAAGGCAGGTGTTTGCTGTGGTGCACATAAATGTCCCTGCGAGGACAGATTCAGGTGTGCACACTTTTAAACACATAAGTCTCTTATAGTTACATTGATTATTAGCAAACTGGACAAGTGCTACACATACTGGGCAAAGCAATGCCCCTTGAAATACAAAAACATCTGCGCAGCAATAGAATAAGCAGAACAGGTGGTAAGGCTAGGACCCTTCATTAATGCCTGATGACAGATAAGCACCAGTGTGATTAGCCTCTTGAGATGACAGACAGTGCAGGGTTTTTTGTTACATTATCTAAACCATTAAAAAAAATGCTCACTTTAAAGGTTCTAAATTCATGAGCTACCAGAGCATTGATAAATGGGAATTTTAAACAAGCACTCTTCGGAAGTGATTTATTGTGTACACTTTAACAATTTAGGAACCTGATTCTCGGTTCCTAAATTAGAGATTAGGAATCAAGTCACTAATTCACTCTCTTTTCTACCTGACCAACAGCCATTCCTACCTTCATATCTGTGGTCCTTTGGCCACAGAAAGTTCAAGAGTTGCTTTTCCCTATTTACTTGGTACGTTTGTGCAGGAAAGAGGCCTCTCTGAGGGAAAACACACATCTCTCTTTACTTTTCCAATGGCAGAAGCTGAGCTTAAGATGATGGAACCCCTTGTTCCTCTTTCTAAGTAATTTGTCACAGTTGATCTTGATAGTAAAACACCAATTTAGTTTAGATCCAAGGTTCACAAAATCTTTCTAAATGTACAAAGGAGACTCTGATCGATAATAAATTATAAACAAACTGTATTTTAATGTGTTTTTGTTTTGGGGTTTTTTGGGTTTTTGCAGTGGCAATAATGAATATATCTCATACAGTAATTTAGGAGATGTGTGGTTAAATTACATCATAAGAAAACTAAACAAAGCTCTAACTCTGGACACACTGACCTCCCAGATGGCTTGAAAATGACCAGTTTCTCACAGGCAGATAAGTCAGCACCCATGCTCACCCCTGACTTTCGTCTTTCACAGATGCTGCTAATCTCTGGCAGACTGACATGTTACCCTACGGCTGATAATCCGACAGAAATAGGTTTAAACAGTAGAAGCTGTAACTGTGGCAACGAGGTCTCTCCAGTGGAGTCACATAGTTAGTGTCTGGCTAAAGGAAACAAATCTGTTTTGTCAGTTTGCAGTTTAACATACCTCATAGTTTATGTACTCAAACTAACAGGATATTTAAGTGTATACACTAAATTATATTCACTGATGTTACAAATACAGTTGTACAAATATACAACAACTCACAATATCAGTGAAGTTGAACTAACTCATGAAACCATTAAAGGTAGAAAATAGACATAAAAAATAAAATAAATATGTACATAAAAAAATAAACTTCTAAATATTATAAATAACAATTTACATGTCTTCACGCTACAAATATAGTTCATATATAATATAATATAATATAATATAATATAATATAATATAATATAATATAATATAATATAATATAATATAATATAATATAATATATGGTCCATGGGCTAACATCAATAAAAATAAATAGACACTAAAAGTGTGAATCTGCTTTTTTGCTTTAGCATTTAAACATTTATTTTATTGTTTGCTTTGCAGCCGTTTCCTTAGCAACATCTCTTTTAAAGTTAGTTTATTGGCTCCTAGTTTTTCTTTTCCCAGCCCGCAGCTGCAAAAGCACCAGAAGCTGGATATACTGCTGAAGTATTGATGATACTGTTTTACACATGATGTGATATAAAGCAGAATTTTTAAAAGTGAGTAATCAAAACAAAGATAAAACATAACACAGCCCAACTGAATCTCTTTACAGACTCCTTACTGGGCTGCAAGGGCATGGCTGCACCTCATAAAAGAGATAATTCATATGTTTGTGTTTCGGCTGCACGTAAACCTAAAATGAGTAAACACCCGTTGCAAGCACCACAGCACAACTGCAGCCCTTAAAAATGCCTCAAGACTCTCAGTTTATGTGCAAACTTTAAATACAAGTGAAATCTTCAACCTTCAATTTAGGCTGCCCCTGGTTTTTACAAAGTCAGTGATTTAAAAACAAAAATACTGAAAACAGCTCAGAGAAGGTGAACAAAGCCTCAGTGCTATATACAACACCGTAAGGTTGGCTTGGACGACATGCTAACAGTTTACCAGAGAGACCACCAGAGCAAACCAGAGAGAGAAATCTGCTTTTTTTATGTGGTCGCCACAGACAAAACATGTTAAGTATTTTAAATTTACAAGGATTAAACATAATAAAAGAAAGCCTTTATTTCCTGTGAGAAAATTAACCTTCTGTCCCTGCAGAGGTCAGCATGTTCAAATATATTCCACAATAACTAAAACTGTTTTCCGGCAGCAGAAGACCAATTCATGCCCACTAACATATTTTTCAGTTCTCTAAGCCTCTCAATGTGACATCATGATGATCCCCTCTCTGACTACTTTTATAGTTCAATTTACAGCCTTATATGCCCTCAAATATATTGTGTTGACAGATATATGAGAAACTGTGAAGCAACTATGCTGAGTTAGGTTGACTCCACAAGCTCATAAACAAAGAAAAAAGAGAAACATTTGATCTTACTGCTACCCTTTCCCCCCCTTCAGTTTTTAACTGGACTCTGAGGATTTCCTGCTTATCCTGATGTCCGCTGTAATTTTCTGATGTGCTAAGTTTGCACAAAGGCAGCAGCTACTCCAAGTCTTAATTGTGATTGAATAAAAATGGTCCCGGGCTTCCCTGTCTGGACCATCTGCATGTTTTTTTTTCTATGATTGCTTCCTGATTTTCTATAGCAAGGAAGTGTGAGGAATTACCTCTTCAAAGAGATGTGTGACCCACCAGCACTAATCCCCAGTTAATGGCCAGTAGAGGCAACAGACCCCGACAACCTCACAGCCTGCAGAGGTTTTTTGCACTTAATTCCCCTGCCAGGTTTAAAAAAAACCAACCTGAGTCCCACCTTATGAAAGCACATTAGGGTCATGCAAAATTGTTTTAGGGGACAATTTCAATGCCAAAATCTCTATCCTCTCCTGCTAAAGTGCTAAAGTTCAGGGTCACATGTGGAGGGATAGTGCAAAGAAAAATCTGAAGGAGTGGGTGATCATTACTGTTACAGTAAGGCTGAGGCTGCTGGAGTGGCTTGTTCCAGTGACGCTGAGGCACAGCTCTCCCTGGTGGCCTCAAGCTGAACCAAAGGACAGTAATTAGACTCAAACCTCTCCGGTTTACACAACTAAGAACGGACTTCAGCCAGTCTTTATTTTGCTCATTTGTTTGCTCATTTTGTTTGCTCATGGCAAACACGTTGAGCAATATAGACACTGAATCTGAGCTTTCCAAAACACAATGACTGAGTTTTTGAAATGTTAGAAAGTTTTGATGACACCAACAAAAGGAATTCTCATTAAATATCCCCCCATTACACTGCAATGCTAATTTCTTGCAAAGAACAACGCCAATTAATAGTTTAGCACTTCAAATTTGAATATTTACTCTAATACTAGCGCAGTTAATTGGGATTAATATAGTGAAACATGGATGTTTTTACTGCACACATGTAGAACAGATGCCACTGAGCCTTGGGGAAGTGCAAACACTTCACTCTCACATCGCTGATCTCTCTGGCTGCTTTGCAATGATTTAGCATTTGTTCAAATTATTCAGACATCTCAGTTTGTGCCATGTGACCTGTCAGTGCTCGTTACAGGACGGATAAGGCTGAAGAAATCTGACACGTCTAGGCCACTGTATGCACCGGCTGGTTTGAAAATGCCTATGTTTTAGACTACGTTTGATAAATTCAGGATTCTTTCTGTGAAAATAATCTTTAAATGTATTATAATAATAATAAGATCAGATTGAATAATGTGAAAAGGAAATAATTTCATTAAAAGGTAATCTAATATCCCCATGATTCAATGTTTTCCAATGTGTTATTTATTTATTAATGGCTACAGATGAGATTGTGATGTTGATTTTAAGTATTACTCACATCGTAATTTCTCTCTGACAGTTTGATTGGTTATTTCTGGATTATTTGTACTCCTCTTCCAATATTTATGTCCTCCCTAATGGCTATCAAGACACTTTTCAGCTAATGTTAGAAGGGAACCCACCAGAGCTCAGCAAAGAGACCATCTATTGGCCAGTCCACAAAATGCTGAATCTTTAATCACTTCACCTTTTAGGTGATTCATAATTCAGTGAACTGGGAGTGAAGCATTTAGCTTTTCCTGGCTATGGCCCGCTAAGTGAAATGGTGTGGAAAGTGTGAGGTCATTAACCTGTTACAGGTATGTTCTCTCCTAATATTGGGGATAATGTATTCCACCCAAGTGTGACAAAAAAGAGGGAAAGCTCGTTCACAGGTAGGTTCTGAGCATTCGTTTTTTTAGAAAACTTCATTTCAGAACATTAGGTTATGAAAAGTTAATATCGTTTTTAATTAGGAGACAAATCCCTTCATATCTGGGTGAGATTTTACACTCTGCTGCTTGTGGACCGATAGAGGAAGAGCACAGGATAATTTCATTATCCTCCTGTGCATATCAACGTGTGCTCATTTATAACACTGAATTCTTATACTTAATATGTTCTTTGCAGCCGAGCCTAAATATTCAACTTTGATAAGATTGCATTCAAACAACTTGGTTAAAAAATAAATAAATATATGATAAAAATATACGATAATAGAATGACAATCCATCTGCTCTTCTTTGCTTTGGAGCAGAACATTTTGCTTTTTTATTGCTTATTAATGAAAATGGTATTTATTGTGCAGGACACAATGGCTAAGTGATAACTGTATCACAATAATTTGAACATATTGTTTTACCAAACTGCATTGACTCCAACCATATGGTAATTAAAACATAAACAACTAAAAGGAGATTTGTCAGCTGCTATACATTATGTCGGACCGCAACTCATTGCACTGAACATTAAACTATGTTTACGTGATGCTTACATTCATTGCATCTTATTGGGCTTTTCGTTTTATGTCTTGTTCTCAATAAAATAATAAAATTGTGCACATGTGCTCTGCATGCTGCAAGCACAGAACTGCAAAATATATTGATTGCAGATTAATGCAGTTAAAAATGTGTAAAACTAAATGTTAAAATTTAGTAACAATGATTAGAATACATTGTTTGTATATTTAATATATATTGGGGAAGAGCCCAATTTTTAATCATTAACTTACTTTTTATTTTACCTACATATTACCTGCTATGTTTAATTAATTTAATTTTGGGTATCATATATTATCTTTCTAATGTATTACTAGTATGCTACATGGATGCTGTAACACCACAGCTATGCTTTATATCATTTGAAATGTTATATGATTTAGATAATGCCAATATGTTTGGCATGGTTTTATATTTTTTGCAACTCCTGCATACATCTCACTTCATGTTTTCGCAACGCTCCCTTTGACTCAGTACCGACAATGCCATAACTCCTGATGTTTATCGATCCTTCAGCCTCTGTTGAATTTATTTCTACAAGTCTATACAAATCTGTTTTTGTGCAGCCTATTGTACCAGAGGGGTTAATGTATTATACAAAGTGTTCAGATCAGGGATTAGATTTTCCCCCAATTCCATCAGTCAATTCTCTGTGCTCTCCAGGGCATTCATCATTTTGACAGTTGCAGATAAGGCAATTATTTTCCTCAAGAAACTACAAAATGTAGACAAGTGCTTCTCTGACAGTGTGTCTGTTTGAGGGTGGAACACAAATATTATTCCACCAGTCACTGATGGCACATATTGCTTGCTACAAAGCAATATCCTTTGTAACACAGAGGAAACAGATGTTATGAGCATTTCTGTGTCTTAATGCATTTCACTATTTCATTTTTTTTTCAGGCACGTTCCATATAGCAATCCAGTAGGTTGCTTTTACGAATGTTTTTCAAGATTCAAGAAGATAAGATTACCCAGTAACAAAATATCTGCTATTTAACTAAAAAATAAAAAGTAAATTATAGAAACAGAAAGCATTAATTAATGCCTTATTTATATTTTATGTATTAACATTTTACATCGTTTTGAGCAAAATTTCTACAAGCACACAATATCCACAACACTTTATGAGAGCTGTGCTATCGGCATGATTGGACACATATGTTAAAGCTGTACCACATCAAATGAGTGTTTTATGAAACATAGAGCTGTCTGTGATCTCTTGTACAAGCCCCTGGGGGGCAGCAGAAGACCTTGGTTTCCACAGCAGTTCAGCTGCTTAGCACTGACTTACACTGCTGTCACCTACTGCTGAGGCTCAAGTAAGGACATGATTCAGGCTGCTGATAAATCTTCTCAAAAGAAACGAAAAAAAGTTTACTCTCGCAAACACAAAAGCCGCAAATTTAGATCAATGGTGTTTGTCTTTGAGTTCACATATAGCTAAGCTAGCTTTGAATATTACTTTGTCATAATTATCAGTAATGGATTATTTACTGGCAATATATTTAGTATTATGCGTTTATACAAAAAAATCAATTAATCAATCAAACCTCATGCATTCAATAAATGTAAAAGTTAAAATTAGCTTGTCTCAGTTGAATAAAAAATCAATAAACATCCTAATAAGATGTAAAAATGAATATTTTTTGATGATACAACCAAAACCTGTCTCTTTGTCTGTAATTTCTGTTTTGCTAGTTTGCAGAAGAAAACTCAAATGACACCACCTTCCATGCAGATACTTCACTCTTTGTGGATTACGATCCTTATTTCTCATATTTCTTTTCACATGAATATTTGAAGTGTTTTCACTTTTCAAGTGGACTGCTTTTCTAGGTGAAACTCAGAGTGAGAGAGCAGAGCCAGAGTAGAAGGATGACGTTAGGCTAAGCTCGGGTCTGTCATCGGATCAAAGTGGGAACTTGTTCTCTCATCGCTGTCAGCACGTTTTAATGATTGTTGAGCCAAGCCAAGCCATTCCTCCCTAAAACTTTCCCATGCTGAATATCTGATAGATTCATAGCTTAATCATTAACTTGCACTTAATTCATCCTGAGCAACACTGAGCTCAAATTACAAGGGGGATTTTGGTAAAGGTCAGTCTTCTCCGTCATTAAAAATGCTAATAATTTAAAAAACACAAGGTTAACTAAACACTGAACAGAGGTAATTCCCAACAAAATGTAATTTCAATTGTTACCTGTGCTATGCTTAAATCTTAAAAATTTTGACAAGTGGAACACAAATCTGCTATAAGTGTTTATAAAAAGACTGTAAATAAGGATATTAAACATCTAAAATAAAAAGAACTTCATGTCCACCTCTCTATTATTAAGTACTAAATTATTTCTAGTAGTATATATCAAAGCCCGACTACAACTAAAACTGATCTTTATAATGTTCACTATCATAAAAAACTAGTAAGTAATTATTTGGTAATTCCTTTTCAATCATAGAACCAAGAATTACTGCATTAGTAATATGAATTATAATAAACTAATAGATCCATAACAAAGGTATTAATACAGCTTTTATGACTCTTCTCTACTGGCTTATGTTTCAAAATATTGGACTGTAATATTTAGCAGTAGAGGCGGCAGGGTTGTACAGAAAACAATGGATGATAAATAGACAAAAGAAACAAAAAGACTAAAAAATTTGTGCTACAAATAAGAAAAACAGTGTCAACAGTGGACTGACTGACTGTTTCACGAGTCCGTCTGAGCTGAGTTACAGTGACAATAAATCAAAACACAGAAAGAAGGCCAAGGCCTTTATGGGGAGTGCCACCCATATATTGACTGCACATCATAGCAGCCCTCATGTTGTAGGCTGGATTTTAAATCACATTTCTAAAAGATATATGAGACTTTTGATGGGAAAGACCTGCCTCTTTTTTAGCTGTACCATATTTGGATTTTCTTCTTCCTATTTAGAACCCAAGTATTCCTAAATCTATTTAAAGGTTAACAGACCTTTAAGTAATCTAATCACTTGTACAGCAATAATTTAGAAAAGTATAAAAACGTATAAAATCAAAATGAGCTTACCCCTTTTTTTTGCCTGAAAGTATCCTGCCGCCTGCACTGTAAATCTGACAAAATGCATGTTACATGTAATGAATCAGTCGGTTGATGTAAGCTTCTATAGGACTGAAAAAGAAGTTTCAGGGAGAGTAAAAGAAAGAGAGAGAGGGAGAGAGAAAGGGATCAGTTAACAGATGAAGAGAAGAGAATTCAAGCTGAACCGGGGATCAACCCCTTCAAACTGTCCCAAAAAGATCTCTGTCCCACCAGAAACTTAGATTTCTCAGCCTGCCAGGGCTGCAGAGATAATATGAAACCTCAATACTTTTGCAGCACGTGGCATCAAAACTAAACGTGAAAACTAAATTAAACTAAAAAGAAAAAGAGATAGAGAGTTAGATTCTTAAATTCTTTTTTATACAGCTGCTAAAATGTTCTTATTGCATTATTGCATGGTAATGATGTTAGAAATTCATGACATACTGAACACTTTTGTTTTTGTCCTTGGATTTTCTTCCTTGGTATGTGCGAGCTTTGGTGATTTGAGGTGATTTACATTTTACAAGTGGAAGTTATGCAGTTGCTGTATATTAACTAACTACACTATACTATATATTATTTATATCATATTGAAAAGAAAGAAAACAAAAAAGTTTTTGGTGCTGGAAACAGATTTTACAACATAACAATCAGTAAGTCTAGCATGTAAAAAATTATTGGATTCAAACTTTAGAATACACAACTGAAGATTAATTACTTTCTTGTGGGAAAATAAATAAATGATGTATGTAATGTAAGTAGGCAGCTTTTGGTGTGTTTAAAAAAATCTACTTTCCTTGAGGGTCTTTGTGAGATGCCTGGCCAAGCCATCGTTTTCTAGAAACCCTGCAGTTTGCTAGTCCTTCCGTAAGTTCTCCTCGCTCAACTCTTTGGGTGATGCACATTTATTCTTTCAGACAGGAACACTTTGTGACAATTAATGCCTCTACACCGTCTTTGCATAAGGAAACATATTTACATTTCCACTGCATGGATTGTGCTGAAACTATTACTGTGTCTAGGGTGACTTATGGTAAGTTTACAGTCAGCGGTTCAGAGCACAAACAGATATACACACATATATTTAGACAGAGCTAAACAAAAACACGTGCATGCGCACAAAATGACCATCGACACACACACACACACACACACACACACACACACACACACACACACACACACACACACACACACAAACACACACACACACACACAAATACACCATCCTTCAGAACCATTGATCCCGTTTTGAATAGTATATTTTTTTCCTTCAGTCTAGATAGTCTTGCTACTGCCCATGCTGTTAGTGCGCCAGGCATTTTCAAACTCTTTACATCCATTACATTCCACTAGGTAAATACCTAATGCTGGAAACATTTGTCAATGTATGCGCCTGGCTGAACAGAATAGATTATTGGGGGCTGAGTAAAATACACTGCATTTCCAAACAGCACTATGCCTGTGACATATTAAAAACTTCACACAAGACCCTATGCAGTTTCCGCCTGCACCAAGGCTAGTAATATTTCAAGGATATAAAGCCTGCAAACAATAGTAGACATACTTGGTAAGAAATAGGAATGTCACTGTTTAAAATGATATCAGCAGCTAGGCTATTTTTGCCCATTAAGCAACAGTACACCATTCTTGATACTTGCTTTAAAAGAAAGGGGCGATTAGCAACACCCACTTTATTTAAACTGAGCGGACTTTATACTGAAAGATCATTATTCAACTAAATCACCACTGGATGTAATATACAATCAGTTATTGCAAGTACAGCATATTGAAACTTTTTTAATTACTTGAGGTGAAGCTTAACATTTTCTTGTCTGCTACTGGATTTCAGTATGCTGCATGTTTAAGTATCAATTGGTATCTCGCATTTAACTGCAGCTATTGTATAAGTTATGTTTTCTTTCCTTTATATTGTGTCTTTCTGTTTCATATAATTTGAAGTCAAGTGTGTTTCTGGTTTTTAATTTGTATACTTTATACCTGCCTGGGGAAGACTTAAAAAGGCCCCAAACTTAATTTTGTCCATTAAAACTGGATCAAAACTGAATTAGATCATTCCCCTTTCCTTCTCTTTCGATGGAACCCGTAATAGAAACATTTTAAGCTATTACCACAGCATTCAAACAGGGATAAGTGGCTCATCTTGGTATCGAAATACACCTAAATAGTAATGGGTTAAGAGCAGTTTTTGTCTCATTAACTGCATTAGCACTTCTCTAAAATGGCTGGTATAAATATGCATGGAGCAGTGGGACATCTCTAAAATGAGAGGTACGGAAAACGATAATTTTCTTCAGCTTCAAGTAACAGGAATGAGCTTAATAGTCACTGCTATGTATAAAACAGAGACGGACATTAAAGTGATGAATTCAATGGCTGTCCCTTGTAGGCCTAGTTATTCTTAGCCCCTCTCTGTTACTGAGATATCTCAAGAAATTTAGGATTGGGTTTAAGGTGTAAGGTGGGGCCGAATGATTCATTAGTGTAGTTTGATACAGAATTGTTAAGATTACACAATGTAATGCTTTTAACTATTCAAAACATCTACTTTTATTAATAAAATCTTGCATACATAGCTTATCTATTTATTAACATATTTGCATGTACTTTAATAGCAATAAAAAGCCGTATGCAAAGTCGAAAACTGTTTATAGGACTCGGCAGTGTTGGCAATAGCCTTCAAAAAATGTTCATCCAGGTCTAAAAACTTTTTGTCCAAATATTTTTTCAAATAATCTAAAAACAAAAAAAGTCCTTTCTTTAGTTAAGCATGCATTTTCTTCATGCCTCTTTGATCTCCAGTAATTAAAAGAGAATGGGACTCCTGTGGCAGACCCTCTTCAACAAAGATACACAATAAAGAGCAGGAGCTAAGAGTGGACAGGGGTGATACTGGGTCTCTTATTTGGGTGCATTTCCATTCATTCCTTCAATATTCCATTCCCGGTTCTGCTTCATAGGTTTGTCTATTGTGGAGCACTGAATGGGAGAGCGCAGAAGCGTCTCTGCTTCCGTTAATTAGAGCTCTATGCAGCTTCGGCGTCTTGAAGAGTCAAAGTTTAAGCAGTGGAAAAAAGAAACCCTCTGTGTTGCTCCAACCCCAGTCCTCTATTGTGGCTTCAAAGACATGAAAGGTATAGTTTACCAGTGTTTTATGTGTAGGTGGATGCGATGCTGGAGTGGCCACAGCTAGGAAAACAATGAAAAAGTGTATATTATATGGGGTGGTGGATACTAGTTTGGAAGTTTTAAAAGCCATATAGATTTTAACTTTTTTAAAAAAACTGACATGACAGTAAAGTCCTGTGCATCTGACTGTGAAGTTTATATGGAGGTAAGAGTCATGGGGCATCCCAAGGACTATTAAATGCATACTGATTGTGCAGAAAACCCTACTTGTCTTTACAGATGAAATGACCAATTGTTCATGCAGGCTTAAGTGATGCACGAGGAAAAAAGAGAAAAAAAGAAAAAAAAAGTCCTGGGGTCTGTTATGACATGTGGCTATGGGTGTCCTTTTATACCTTGAGATTCCCTTTGCCTCATTAGTTAACACACTTTCTTAGTTTTGAACAATACCTTAGCTTGAGTTCTCCCAGCAGAAATCCCCCGCTCAGTCGATATTTCCAGGGCCTGCAGCAGAGTTTCAGAGAGAGGGCCCTTTCTCCCCTGTCCTAACAGCTTTAATACTTGTAATTATCTCTTGCTGGGGGAGGCTGGAAATTGGATTAGGGTGGTGAGTCTCAGCTGAATGAATTACCTCCATCTCCCCACTTGGTGGGCCACACACTGATAAAGTGCGGAAAAACGGATTTGGATTCAGCCTTAGCATT
Source organism: Maylandia zebra (assembly GCF_041146795.1). Lineage (NCBI taxonomy): Eukaryota > Metazoa > Chordata > Actinopteri > Cichliformes > Cichlidae > Maylandia > Maylandia zebra. Next base: position 20,196,321 of record NC_135174.1, on the reverse strand, counting down.
CATGGCTTCCTTGTGGAAAAATGAAATTTTCCAACAGAAGGGGCCAGTGTGCCAGCAGTATCTGTCCACAGCATGTTTCATCTGCTCCTGCTCTTCTGGAAATGCAATTACCTGCGTTATCAGGGCCTAAATGGTGACAGTTTGGCAGGGGAGCAGTTTCACCTGCCAAAGGCATCATTCCACACTGTTTTTGTTGCACTCGGTATTCTTTGAAATGATTCCCCCTTAAATCTACCAGTAAAAAACAAAGGGATTTGCTGATTTGTTTACAGGTATAATAATACTGTTGGTAATAGCAAGGTTAGGAAACTCAGTATGAACAATATTAACTTTAGTATAAGTTTTTCAGTAATTGTGTTATTTATTGCGTCTTAGAATGTTATTGTTCGATCAATTAAAAAAATCTCAAGATACTTTTTAAGCATTTACAATCTTTTGTAAATACCAAGAAACTATAGTCGAGAGCAGTAGAAATACAGAGCATAAACCAAAGAAAAACAAGCGGAACAACCAATAACACTTTTCTGTACAGTATGTGCACCTTCCCTTGAATGACTGCACATACAGTAAAGGTTGATACTAAATTATTTACCAACATCAATTCAGGTAATGTTCTACACATGTTGTTTCTCTCAGAGGGGAATGAGTAAGCTTTTCCTGAAGGTCTACTAAATCAATATTTGGGAAGACTTGCCACTGCGCAGCTCTTATATGTCAAACAAAAAGGAAGATTTTACACTATTGTTTTACACTACAAAGTCTGTTTACTTCTCATCTTTTTTCTTTACTTTTTCTTTTTTTTAAATATAGATGCAAGACAAATGATTTTGAAATTGGGATTTTATTACAGATCATCAAACACTTCCCTGAATGTTGTGATTAAATGAAGCAAAAATGACTCCAGATTAAGCCGAACTAAAGCGATAATGCTCTGAGGAGAAGTTAAAGACTTTCACTTCGGTTGGAATCGAGCCAACTTTGTTTTCCCGTTGTTCATTAAGCAGTGGTTTAAATTCAGTTTCATATTTAATTTCCCGCTGTGTCATTGTAAGGAATCAGATCAAACGGAGGACAAACTAGCCCTACACACCCAATTCTTGCTATCAGACACCCCCCTCGTCTTTTTCACTTCCCATTCTTTTAACCCCCCACTGAGGACAATCCTTGAAGGTAGATAAAAAGAACAACAAAAGATAATTAAATCTAAAAACGGAGGGAAAAATCTCTGCTTTCTCACTCTAACAGTTGGGGATAGATTTCGGCACAGTAAGGGTTTGGCTAATTTATACAATGGCCTGATGGGAGTCCTTCAACATTTACACTCTGTAACACACACTGTAACATGGATGGGTAAAGAGAATATTACACTTGCCTATAATTGTTATATGTTCCTATTTTTACTGTCTTACCTTATCACACTTCCCAGCACAAATGAAGTACACTTCATTTGCATTTGTCCAAGAGGACAAAAAACGAAACTCATAATTTAAGATTATCAATTTGAAGCCCCGCCGTTATCAGAGGAGTAAAGACTGCTCTGACGTGCCTTGTTGTTCCAACTCAAACCCGCGTCCCATCACTGACAAATCTAAAATTATAATACAGTAATGCTTCACATAGACCTAGCTATTTAGGCGTGAATTTAATATTCATTGCTTTTGCAGCTTGGTTGGTTTTAAGGTGCTATCACCCTTATCCACCCTCCTCCCAACCCCACCCACTCCCAACATCACTGCCATCTACACTACTACATCCAAACAGGGGCAAATGGCAGTCACTGGGACAGACGTGCAAACACACATCCAGCCGTCTCTTTGTCCCTCCCTCCTTCAGTCATTTTCCCCTATTCTCTTTCTCTGGCTGCCTCTCTCTGTCCCCCATCACTCTCCCTGTCCTTGTTTTTGATCTTCAAACGCTGGTAGGGATAATGACTACAAATCAGGGATGAAGGTGAGTGATCACAATGTGGCCCACCCATCCCAGCTGGCCTTTTTACTCCCCTCATATGATGCATCTTCCTGACTCTTTTTGAGAACCCACTGAACTGCACCACAAGGGTTTCATATGTGGCTCACAGGGGACTGAGTACAGTTGGACGGATTCAGTGTTTAAGACTTCCTAAACGGTTTGATTCACTATGTGCAGGATGAAGACTTAATGACAATTTTTAAGACAATAGCTCACTATACTTACATATGATTTCTGTAATAAAATCTATCTGAATAAAGGTGTTGTTGTTTTTTAAATTTAACAAACTAGAAGAGAAAGTTACTATTGTAATTATGACAGCTGCTGTTTCAAAGTAAAAGCATCAAGGCATTCAGGGATGCTTAATGGAACTTTTACGGATGTATAGTAGATCTTATTCTTTTAAAATTAAAATCCTAAGATGCTTTTATATGGACGGTAGATGCATAAAGGTTAAAAATGTCATTTTGCCAGGTGCTTGCTGTATGTGTCATAATATAGGCTATATTGCATAGTTTTGCTTTTTGGATCTGAATTAGATGTTATTTTTCAATGGGATTGTGAAATTAAAGATTTTATTATTAAATAAAATGGGCGATCGTGGCTCAAGAGTTGGCAGTTCGTCTTGTAATTGGAAGGTTGCCGGTTCAAGCCCCAGTTTGGACAGTCTCGGTCGTTGTGTCCTTGGGCAAGACACTTCACCTACTGCCTACTGGTGATGGCCAGAGGGGCCGACTGCGCGATATGGCAGCCTCGCTTCTGTCAGTCTGCCCCAGGGCAGCTGTGGCTACAACTGTAGCTTGCCTCCACCAGTGTGAGAGTGAATGAATAGTGGAATTGTACAGCACTTTGAGGTTCTCGAAAAGCGCTACATAAATGCAATCCATTATTATTATAAAATTATTTGGTCTTATTATTGCACAAATGTAGAAAATTTGCCATTTTTGCATGTTAATAGGTGGTTGCTAGCTAGCATGATGGTATCATATTGTCTGATAAAGATGAGAACTTCAAGGGGGCCATGATGTGCTTCTGTGCCAAGTTTGGTTACTCAGCTCCTAATGGTCTGGGAGGAGTTAGTGGACAAACAAGCAAATACACAGGCAGACAGCTGCTGTGTATTATAATAAGATTATTGTTTCCTTACTATATTTATGCAGGCTCAAAGGTCCAAAACTCTATAGACATTTACAGTAGACCTGAGATTCTAGGTTCTGTCACGTTCGTTATCATATACACTTTTAAAACTTGCCACGAGTTCTATATGTGTCTCTCCATAGTAAAACTACTAAACATGGCAAAGAGTAATAACTGGTTTAACGATGAAATTCCTTTTCAGACATGAGGTATCTAATATTTTAGGCATTATCAGTCTATTAAAGTGAATTAAGTGAATTGACATTTAGACACAGGTGATTTTTTTGTCATATTTCATCAGGGTTTATTTAGACAAACCCACAACAACTGTACAGAGAGCTGTGCTATGCTCACAACTCACAACATTTCCCATACAGTATGTGTAAAAGACGTAATGCACTTGCAATGAGTGGACTGTACCCTAGGGATGTGTATTTATGCTATAGAAAATTCATCTATATCCTCCATTGTCCTGGAAAACCAATATAGCCTTGTGTATATATTGCATGTTGCAGCAGCAGCTGTCCTCAACCCTCACACCCAAGCTCTGGCAGAGCGATATCTCTTCTTGATTGGGAGTCGCAAAAATGCATCATAGATAAATGATTTAATCTTATTGTAAATTAAAAACTGAGTCAGACATGCACAGTTTTAATACTGTTGCACTGACCTTTCTGCCGGCGCAACAACACATAGCTCAGTTATGAAGAGAGTCACTAGGTTTGACCCTTAATTGCTGCTGTGACTTTTATGGAAAAGTGACCAGGGTGGTCATTAGGATGTGAAACCGACACAGTCAGAAGCCATCAGGTTAATGGTAAGGAGAGCATGTCTGAAAGGGGCTTAATTAAAAAATGTAGCAACTTCAAGATCTCCTTTCTGTTTAGACATCAAATTAAAAAATGCCCTAGCACCAAGAGTCCTATCCTTTCACATCATAAGTTTCTAATGGGCAGTTTAGATGATTCATGCCAATCAAACATCTGGTCCGCATTCCCCTTGTCAAGAAGAGCACCTGTTGACCTCTACCTGACCTCTACAGGCAAGCAGTAGTGGGAGAGTGGGACTATGGTTTCCAGTTTCAGGCAGGAGAACAGAAAAGACTAGGAGGTAGTTTTATGACCACTGTTTACCTTCATGGAGGCCTGCCTCTTTTCTTCTTCTTCTTTTTTTTTTCTTAATGTGCCCAGAAAAAAAATGTTTCACTAGGGAGCAGGAGGTGAAATTTTTCTCATCCAAATGGATGGCAATTTCCCACCATTTAGCACCTGAAGGTAATTAGCTTGAAGAGATTGCGGAGTGAGAAACACGTTCATGGAACATTAACTCTCGTACATTCTCCAGTTGCAGAGAATTAATAGGAAAGATTAAAGTTTAAAGAGAGCAAATGCCATTACCACAGAAACCACCTCTCTGTGGCACCATCTTGGGCTAACTTTTTCCCCTCTTCATAATAAGTCTGTATTTCACAATGGCATCAGGGTCTGGATTACAATAGCAGGTAATAAGTGGTAGAAATGGGACAGTTCTGCAGGTCTGCAGTGAGTGGGGGAGAGGCTCAACAGCCTGCAGCTTTATTTTTCTCCATAACAGCTTGCTGCTTGCGTCTTTTAAATGCTGATGCACTTTGCAAATACCTAAATTAGGATCATTTCTCCTAATCCAATATTAAACAAATTAATAGACAAACCTCGATTTAATGAAAGATGGGACATCATTCAGGTGCAGTTCTGAAAATAAACAAAGATAAAGCCTGTTTTGGATTTTAGAGCATAACATGTGAACGTATACTTGTGTTTGTTCTTCATGGGGCAGCAAAGTTGGCCCCAGCATTTCTTTTATTAAATATGACCAAAACTATATGATAAATCATACATTCAGATTTTAGAGCCGAAAGAAATTAAATTGAGACATGGTGGAATTTATTGCCCAGAAAATCCCATTCTACTATCTGATTTGAAAAGTCCAGTCCTCCAAGCTCTAGAAAATCTATTTTCCACATTTTAATACCCTGCATAACAGTCCTCATAATTCATTCGAGTGTGTTAAGCACAGTTTTATTAGATCTGAAACAAATTTTGGTGGGGGATCCTATAGGCCATTAACCATGGAGTAATTTTATCCTTGTTTCCTTAATGATGCCATAATGGCAAGTGAATTTCTTAACTAAAGACCAAAGAACATTTTGAAGGTCAGCTTCATCTGCAGACTCCTTCATGCGCTTCTCTGAGAGATTGGAAAAGTCTGAGATTTTTGAAGAGTCATTAATAACGCTAAAGCTGAAGGCCTATTTGCGTTCTCACTTTCTACCTTTTAATGCTACAATTTATTCCTGTTCTTTCTCTCCTCTTTTCCTTGCTTCCCCCTGTTTTGCAGTTTCTCTCAAGCAGAAAGAATGGAGTGCTGATTGAGAGGGTAAAAATGGCAGCGCAGTGACATACAGATCCCAGATGTGGTGCCTCAATAATTCAAATTTTATGCCTTTGTTATCACTTTAATCATTTTCTTTATTCGTTTTGTTTCAGCGAATGGAGAAACAGTTGATAGGCCAAAATGCCCTGGGAACAATTTTTTTTTGGTGTGTGGTGCAAAGTCTAATTAGAATTAGAATTTTGCTGAGGCTTGAAATGGTTGGTACTTTATCCTGATCGCCTTAGATATTGTTCGAAGTCAGTCATTTGTCATAGCAGAGCATGCTGGGAAGCTGGCTGCTAATCAAGGCTCCATCTCATCCACTCCTTTTCTGCTGCCATTGCACCTCTGTCCAAATAAATGCTGTTAGCTAAGGATGAATGCAGTCTTGGCTCTGACACCGAATCTTACAAAATTCCTGCCATGCGGCTCTCAAGCCATGTTAAACGAGACTGGAAGAAATTAACAAATTACATCTCTCGCTTTCATTAAGTACCGCAAGCCATATGATTAACTTCCTAACTGAGACTGTAAATGATGGAAAGGAGAAGATTTAAGTGGCTCGGTGTAATACCTAAAGTAAAGCAGCATGAACTTTTTGGGACTTTTTTCGGGAGAAGAAGGGCCCCCTTCATAATCCAAATAAGTCACAAATCCTTCTGGTGGGTCTTTCCTGTAAAATGACACACCTCTGAGCATGGCTGCCCCCCTCCTTCCTGCTTTGAAGATTAGCCTCGTAGATAAATTAGACCCAGGACAAAGGAGCTCTTGCTGCCATGCGAAACCTCACTGCTACTGGTGGATGGCCATAAGCAGTGGCATTTTCTGTCACTGTCTGTCAGGAGCTGAGGAGTATTTCCCCAGAAAGGCACAAGCCTTTTATCAACTGGATTGGCCAAGAGACTTTTAAGAAATTGAAGCTGACAACCCTTAACATTTAGAAGTCTACCTGTAAATCGCTTTTATGCAGACATATTCCAATGCTTTGGTGGCACATACTGTCAGAGCCAAAGCCATTGTTCCCAAGTGTCAGGCTGACTGAAGCTGTCAGTGCAGGAAAATCCTCTCCAAACTAAGACTTAAGAGAGATACCTAAGTGGCAAAACCACATTAATTGTGTGGGCCACCAAATTTCCTTTGATTCCTGCTCTTATAAATGTGTAACTAAATTAACAAAGACAATATATTTTATTATTATTATTATTAAAACTATAACTATGGCAAACTGTGACATTCATATTAACCAGCAGGCCTTTTTCTTCGTGGCTAAAATGCCAGTAGAAAAGATCGAAATAAACTATCTGAGACTGGGCAAATTCATTAATAAACAGCCAATACGAATCTCAAAAGGGCTGCTTTGTTCAGATCAGCTCTACATGAAGAATTGCCCGGAAGCCACAACCTCCCCTGGGATCTTTCTTCCAAATGTTCAGAAATTACCTTTGGTGGAAAAAGACCTAACATGGCAAAATGTGCCTTTAATAGCCAGAGACATTTTCTTTTTCAGCAACAAGTTTAATTGGAAAGAAGTAGAATTCACTTTGAACGGGCAGAAAAAAATAAATCGGTGTGACAAGATGATCGATTACCTGTAACTCCACCTGACACAGAAATTAGGGTTTTTTAATGATGGGCTGCCTCTTCTTGGACATGAAATTCAAATGCTCTCCCAAAGTCTACCTTCAGCCATCACTTGTCTCTTGCGCTTGTACGCTCCAAACGCAGGCACTTTGTCTTTGTCACCGGAGAAAGGACATTGTTATTACCGACATGCCTTTGTATTAACCAATTTCATTCCTCTACAAGTAACATCTCATTGGTTTTACCTATGCTGCTGGCTCACATTTATTCCCGGCACACAAGTAACACTATATTTTTATGCATTCTTTTAAAGTTAGTCACTTTTTAAACCTTTTATGAGTTATTT